>NC_090266.1:1163347324-1163985449 GCF_040414725.1 Anabrus simplex
TTAATTAGACGTGATTAAAATCCCAGATCCAGCCGGGAATCGAACACGGGACCTTCTGAACAAAACACCTCAACGCTGACAATTCAACCAAGGATTCGGACAAAATTAAATCATTACTGAGTTTCATTATTTCTTTCAGCATAAACATTCAACTTTCGTAGTAGAACAAGGCAGAAATAATTATTTAGTTTCGTTTTTCTATCAATTTTAACATGCAACATTTGTAGTTTCAACTTGACACCTGATGTTTAAGGTCGGGCCGCCAGGTACGCCACTGTCAACAGGTTTCTCAGTTTAGTATGGGAGAATACGGAAGTGTTCAGTATTGTCTATTGTGTATTTGGTGTTAGTACTTACCAGCTCTCAGCTTTACGTCTCGACTCAGCACTTTCCCCAGGGTATTGCTGGCCATACAGCGATATACGGCTCGGTGGACATCCAGACGGAATTCGGCAGCGCTGAACGGAGGAAAAATGAGTGACCCGTTGCTTGCTTGGTAGCGGAGTCTTGCAATACCACCAGCTGGAGAACCATCGGCCAACAGCCACTTCACCGTGGGCAAGGGACTTCCACGAGCGCTGCAGTCCAGTCGACCACCAGTTGTGTTGGAGAATTCGAAGCGAGGTGGTGGCTCCAGGACCAGCAACGGTCCTTGCCCCTCGAGAAGCGCAAATACGCATTCTGTAAACAAACATATCAAGTTATTTAAGTCCAGCTCATAGTCCTTCTCAAATACATATAAGTAAGGTGAGCATGCCATGGATTACAGAACACTAGAAGTAGATCTAGCTAATGTGGAGAGAACAACTTAAAGCCACTGGTGGAATCCGGTTCGTGCTCGGATACCGGATCCCTTGAACCTCCACGTTTTGTTATGACGTAGAGGGAAATATCAAAGGAAAAAGTACGTTAAATTCACGATAATCAGAGGAAACGTCTAAATACAGCCGAGGAATTTCATAAATGAATGAACGAAACATCGTAACATATTTAGCTCGTCCTTAACAGTGTTCCATACAATACACTTTTAAGTAATTTTCTGGAAATTTCGTATTCATTAATTTGCTTTTACTTATAATGTTATAATGATCGATTGTCATTTATAATTATCAGGTAATTTTTCTCATTTTAATGTACTTCCTTTTAACCTTCTTTTGTTATTGTAAGATTTCTTGTTGAGATAAAATTTCTTGTCATGTTTACTTTTAATAGAAATGTTTGTTGTTGTTGTTGTTGTTGTTGATGTATGTTTAAATTTTACTTCGATGTCATGCTCTTGTAAGCAATCATTGCCACCGGGATATCTCTTAACTACAATGTATTGTCATAATAATAATAATTTGTCCATTGATATTGTTTTAGTCGACATATGCATGCAAACGCATGATCAAGTGATAGATTCCACTAAAAATTCTGGAAGTTTTGCAAAGGGTCGTGCCTTGTGAAGACTAGTTTAATCCTAGAAGGATCGTGAGAGATCTTCTAGGTCAGGTGAGAAACGTTTTCATATTTTCTCTCTATTCGTCTCATTTCCTTAAGTTGAACTTTTCCAGTATTCACTGTCACTCTTGGAACTGTTTGATGTCCATATGCAGCTGTTTTCTCACCTAATAATTAACAGCGACATTTTATTGTTAAGTTATCCAGTATATAACAACTCATGCGTCCTGGAAAAGAACGAAATTCCTTGCACTATATACATTATAGTACTGTTAACTGAAAAATAATGGATTGTGAAGTTCACAGACGGATCGACAGTGGAGAAGTTATGTAATGAAGATGAGCAAATAATTAAAGCTACACACAAGAATTGTCCCCAGAAAGAGAGGATAGAGTTCAGGTATGAAATCATTTTAAAATCGTGTCGAAACAATGGATTAACTGTCCGGAATACATGCTTGTCTGTCAATGTGATACTTTTTAACACAACGAAATCCACTGATTGTATATTACACTCAAAGCGCACTCAGAATGGGACTCCACCGAAGGAGATGAATTTTGGACTGCGTGACATGCGTTCATTTGCTGTGCAAGTAATCTTACGAACATAACAGGCGATGCCTAGCAGAGTCAATGTGGAATAGTTGACTGAAAATACATCAGTTTGTCAATATTTGGGAATGGAATGCAGTTTCATGGTTGATGTGAATGACCTGTAAACGTAATACATTAAAGAAGGAATGAACAACTGCGTAGTACTGCCTGATGAGCGACAAGTGGAAGTTAGATACTGGATGAGGAGATGATATTGGATATTGGGAATATTGGGAGAGGAATACATTTACCCGCTTGACGGTGTTAAAATTAATGCCGTTACCTACCTCAATATCGATGCAAAGGGACATAGCGACGAGTGACTTTGTCTGCCGCTTAACGAAACATTTCTGGAAGGGATTCCTGGCTGTTGAAGGATTCAGCTATGCTGCGATGATGATCCGTGGGCTTCTCGAAAACGTCAAAGTGAATAGCGAATACTTCTTGACGAAAATTATGAGCCCATATTTCCGGGAAGATACACCACGTTTATACAAACAGAACGTCTCATACGTTTTAATTCACAAGAAAAAGCCATTTAACCGTACAATGTAATTATTAGTTACATTTTACGAAAAACTGAGGGAGAAAAACAGTAATCCGCGTTGTACCGTCCACAGTGAAGTGATGTGACACCATACCTCGGATATTTGTGCCTCATGGATATTTGAAACAGCGATAAACGTATTATCATATACAGTCGCTGGACATTTTACAGAAAGGAGTAGGAGAGAATACCCATTTCTATCTTCAGCATACAATGAAAAATCGAGCTGAAGCGCTGTTATCATCAATACTGGTGGTTCAGATAAAAACAGACGCAGCTGGTGTCACGGTTGAAGGAATATTTGAAATATTCCTCTTATATCCCGATTAGATATTTTTAAATAACGAAATATACACCGCCGGAGAAAACAACAACAGGCAAGGACTATGTTTACTGGCACCAGGATATAATATGTGTATACTGAGGGTTTGTTGTGTTAGTGATACATTTGTCACGGACATGGCGCTCAGGAGGCCTTTCCGTGCGCACTCTGCTTTGATTCTTCAGAAAGTAACTGTGCTGAGGTTAGAGGTGTACAGTGTTTGTAACATTCATTCTAGGGTTCAACCATGCCCCGCAGACGAGTACGGGCTCCTGTTGAACAACTGGAGCCATTTGAATGTGGTTGCATTTTGGGCCTGCGGGAAGCCTGACGGACGTATCGATGGATTGCTGGACATGTTGGGCACAATGTATCGGTGGTGTGTCGCTGCTTTAAGGAGTGGTTTGGGGAACATTCCCATACCCGTAGACCAGGCTCCGGACGTCCACATAGTACAGACGTACGTCAAGATCGACGCATCGTACGAGCAGCGGTGGCCGACCGAACATCATGCAGGAATGAAATCCGGTCACATGTTTCACCTGCTGTGTCACCAAAAACCACGTCCGGCTCCATGGCTAACTGGTTAGCGTGCTGGCCTTTGGTCACAGGGGTCCCAGATTCTATTCCCGTCTGGGTCAGGAATTTTAACCATAATTGGTTAATTTCTCTGGCACTGGGGGCTGGGTGTATGTGTCGTCTTCATCATCATTTCATCCTCATCACGACGCGTCAAATAAAAAGGCCTGCATCTGGCGAGAAGAACTTGTACTCGGATACTCCCGGCACTAAAAGCCATACGCCATTTTAGTTTTACCAAGAACCATTGGGAAATGTTACGATCACGTGTGCCTATGGCCTGGCTACAACTAGCACAACGACGCCGTCAAGCGCTGCTACTCCGGTGTCGTGAAAGAGTCGACTAAAGGGAGGAACGGCACTCTGTTGTCTTCAGTGACGAGAGTAGTTCCAGTCTGCATGCAAGTGACGGACGTACACGTGTACGGCCTATTCCGGAGCGCGTTCGCTCGCGACACTCAGGTCCACTCTAGGCTTCATGGTGTGGGAGTTGTTGAACCTGTCCTACTGCCATTTCTCCGACAGTAAGGTGATGTGTTTTTTCAGCAGGACAGTGCACAACCACATACAGCTACGGCGATGCAACGTGCTCTACGAGGTATACAACTGCCCTGGTCAGCAAGATCACCGGTTCTCTCGCTAATTTAACACGTATGGGATATGATGAAGCGGAAACTTGAGCGTTCTCCAGACCTGCATGAACCACAGCCGAATTGCATCAAAATGTGCAAGATGCTTGGGACAATCCTTCGCAGGATGCCATTCGGCATCTTTATGATTGTTCACATGCGCGAATACACACCTACATTACCACCAGAGAGGGGTACACGGTGTATTGATACGTCTGTTTGAGCACCCTTTACTGTGGCATATGTGTTTCATTTGGTATGAATTTGTAATCATATACTCCTGCACTGATAAACTACGTGTCACATCGCTTGTCAATAAATTTATATCGTCCTCGAGGCTGTTGCATGTTTTTTTCCGGCAGTGCAGTTTCTAATAATGTATGGAACAAACATAATACTACTATGTTGCTGAGTTTCTACAAAATGTAAGTACTGTGTATTTACATAGTACAATATCGTTTTATAGAATTTATAGGTCCAGCTGCATGGCTGAATGGTTAGCGTACTGGCCTTTGGTCCAGAGGGTCCCGGGTTCGGTTCCCGGCCGGGTCGGAGATTTTAACCTTAAATGGTTGATTCCCTTGGCTCAGGGACTGGGTATTTGTACTGTCCCCAACATCCCTGCAACTCACACACCACACATAACACAATCCACCACCACAATGGCACGCGGTTACGTACACCGCCCACCCTCATCGGAGGGTCTGCCTTACAAGGGCTGCACCCGGCTAGGAATAGCCAAACGAATTTAAATAGAATTTAGAGCATTTCTTGTGTGTTGGCTGTGAATTTCCTTTTGCTCACATGGGATACAATTATAAATGATGCTACAAAATTCCAATAAATTCATATTCCGATCACTTCCCTGGAGTAAGTATGTTAGATTGGCGAGGGCGACAAATACAAAGACATTCTATATGCTGGAATGGATGTTAACAATCACCCATGCTGAAATTAGAATGGCATATTTCAACAACACAGTGGAAATCAAATTAACTTTGCTATCCTTTCAACTATCTCAGTTAACTAGAAAGAGACTCATGACAATTAAACATAGTTTCTTTCCTTACTAGGGAGAGTTTCCCTTTAGGTCGAGACCATTGTTATAATATACAGTACTCCACAGTTAAAGGATTCTCTGTTAAGAGAATAAAATGTAAGGAAAGGACTTTTCGTTGAAGTGTTCCAGTCTATAGAAGGAGCAGCCAGAGTTCATTATATTGTTCAAACAGACGATCAAATTAATGGCGATAATTTCAATCAAGACGTTATACCTTTCCTTAAAGTGATTTTATTATCAGTTCTATTTCAAATAAAAAAATAATGATCGGTAATAATTAACGAACTCCTCTACAATCACTTCAAGATCTCCAAACGCGCAATGAAAAGAATTCACGCTTGAAGCAGCTGACTCCATCAGTAAACTATTTCTTTGTAATTACAAGGAAATGTTCCATAGTCAAACAGCGAACATTCACAATGGCATACTGTATATATCATACTCTCAAACTTCTCAAATAAATAAATAAATAAATAAATAAATAAATAAATAAATAAATAAATAAATAAATAAATAAATAAATAAATAAATAAATAAATAAGTGGAAATCGAATTAACTTTGTTATGTACATACATATATCTTCAGTACACACCGCTATATCTGTCAGCATTCAGTCTGCAAGCCTCTGTGTATTTAAATGAAGCGTCTCGATAATTCTGTATTTGCAAGTACCTCTGTGACCTCGTTTCATTCCAACATCTCTACCATGTAATCATTAAAAATTAGTCTGTCAATCGTCGACTTGTTCTCCCTCCACTTTTCTTACCCTCGATGACCGAGTCCATTATTCTCCTCACATGACCCTAACACTGAAGCCGGTTCATAAACATAAAATAGGATATAAATATATATACTGCATGTACAGACGATGTTGGGAGATAAGTACAAATAACTTTTCGGAACGTAGAGAAAAATGTCCGCACTTCATAAAATATTATTCTTTTACATTTTACGAATGGTGTGTGCGAGGGAGGAGCTTAAAGAATAGTCCGAAATTTGTGAGGTAGGTAGTAGCTTTTTTTTTGCCCCTCGGCTAATGCCACCAGCAGTACCACGCTGCAGGCGGGATGTATGCACGATTTGTAAGAAGCAATTTTCTAAGTACATCACTGCATTACAGTCGTATACATCACTTCACTGCGCCTTGATGATGTATTCTGCATACATAATGCATAAGAAGCAATTAATCTTGCTAGTGGCTTTACGCCACACCGACTTATGGCTACGATGGGATAGGAAAGGCCTAGGAGTTGGAAGGAAGCCGCCGTGGCCTTAATTAAGGTACAGTCCCAATATTTGCCTGGTGTGAAAATGGTAAACCACGGAAAAACCATCTTCAGGGCTGCCGACAGTGGGATTCGAACCCACTATCTCCCGGATATAAGCTAGAAGAAAACAAAACAGATCACCGATGGGGGCTTCAAAGCTCACAACCTTGTTAGCTAACAACTCGTTACCTCCGAGTAAGCACACGAAACTTCTTCGTAACTCTGGATACCTGGAGCAAAAAGTAAACAAGAAAACTACACCAGGTGATAACCGGTCCACCTCGGCCCTTGGCCGGGTTTGCAGACCTTCGGAATCTGGGGAGCCTGCACCTTCATGTAAGAAGAAGAAACACATTAACTACTTGGCAACGATCAGTGTCAATTACCTCCTTAAAACTGGGAGACTAAAACATTCATTAGAAGACCTAACGAAATATAACATTCAGATATATTTTTGCTATTTGCTTTTCGTCACACCGACACAAATAGCTCTTATTGCGACGATGGGACAGGAAAAGCCTAGGGGTGGGAAGGAAGCGGCCGTGGCCTTAGTTAAGATACCGCCCCAGCATTTGACTGGTGTGAAAATGGGGAACTACGGAAAACAATCTTCAGGGCTGCCAACAGTGGGGTTCGAACCCACTACCTCCCGGATGCAAGCTCACAGCTGCGCGACCTTAACCGCACGGCCAACTCGCCCGGTTAAGGGAGAACCAGGCCAAAGAGTGATGAAATATATTATGCTACATCTGAGCATAGGTTTCATAGTCGTGGTTTCCCATTTTCACACCAGGCAAATGCTGGGGCTGTACCTGAATTAAGGCCACGGCCGTTTCTTACCAACTCCTAGGCTTATCCTATCCCATCGTCGCCATATGACCTATCTGTGTCGATGCGACGTAAAACCCCTAGCGAAAAAAAAAGGTTTCATAGTCAACAACAAAATTATTAACTCCACCGTTTCCTTCTCATCTCTAAATGAAAGAATCGCCAATCAACGATACCAACAATAAAGATAGAAAATTGGTTGAAAAGTTCTAGGCAGAACTAAAACAGACAATGGGCAGGATACCGAAACACCACACAATAATCCTAATGGGGGCATCATTGTCCAAATCGGGAAAGAGAGGAAATTCAAGACCACAATTGGGGAATATCCAGCCCACAAGAAAACCAACAGAAATGGAGAGCAACTGATCGATCTATGCTGAAAGTACAGTCTAGTCCTTAAGTGCACTGCTTTTAAACGCCTGTCCAGGGAAGCGAAGACACGATGTCCGAACCCCATGTTGATTTGTTTTTACAAGTTGTTTATGTCGCACCGACACATATAGATCATATGGCGACGAAGGGGTAGGAAAGGGATAGGAGTGGGAAGCAAGCGGCCGTGGCCTTCATTAAGGTACAGCCCCAGCCTTTGCCTGGTGTGAAAATAGGAATCCATGGAAAACCATCTTCAGGGCTGCTGACAGTGGGATTTGAACCCACTGTCTTCCGAATACAGGATACTGGCCGCACTTAAGCGACTGCAGCTACCGAGCTCGGTGAACCCCATGTTAGGGGAGTTCCGACTTGACCACGGCGCAATTAGCAGAAGAAATCACAAAGAAGGTATAGATGTCAATGTCCTAACAAGAGAAAATATTGATTCAGATCACTACTTGTCTGTGGTCAAAATTAATTTCATTCCTCTCACAACACATAGAGATCCCAGCTGCAGAAAGTCGAAGGTTCCAAGATTCAATGCAATCATGTTGAAAGATAACTATGACTTCACCAAAACCTTAGCTGACAATAAAAAAAAGGATCAGCCTCAACTGCAGAAGGCAATAATAGATGCAGCAGCAAAATCCATCCAGTCAAGCAGAAGAAACAAACATCCATGGTGGACCACGGCACGTTACAATGCAATTGTAGAGAAAAGGCAAGCATGGCTCAAGTGGAACAGTAAAAAGAGCAATGTTAACAACACAAACTTCTTAACAACACGGAAATCTACCGCCAGAATGAGCAGAAACGCTATGAGGCCATACAATAAGGACCAAACCCTCAGGGAAGAAATTACCCCCTACTCATGTCCTACACTTCCCCTCAAGGGATCAGATGAGAAGATGAATACGAACAATGAGGATTGCACATCTGCCCTAGCAGAATATTTTAACAATCTCTTCAATTCAGAGGTACAAAGAAAGGAACTACTCTTTAAAATAAAAGGTGTTCCTAACCCAAATTCCCTTCCACCAAAGAAGAAGGAGATCCGTAAAGTTATTTGTGAGCCTATGTTCAAGAAAGCAGCGGGTGAAAATGGTTATCATCTCAGAACTCTGAAAATATGCACACGAAGATTCCATTAAGTGTATTCATTAGATTATATCTGACATCTCAATAACAGAGAAACTACCTAGTGATTGAACATTGGCTATCATCCACTGTTTGCACAAGAAGGGAGACAAGTCTGACTTAAAAACTATAGCGGAGTCTCACTTCTCTCGGTGACCTACAAGATACTTTCTAAGGTACTTAGAAGCTCAGTTTTATTCCTGCATTGGAGTGTATCAAGCCGCATTCAGGAAATGAAGATCATGTGCGGAACAGATACTGAACCTGAAAAATGTCCTCACAAAAACTTTAGCTCTTCACACCTTGTGGTAATTTTCGTTGACTTCCATAGATAAACGATCTCTCTTTCAGACCCTTGTTGAGTTGAGACTAGACAATTAGACACTGAACATCGTAAGGGCTACTTTAACAAATACCAGGTCAAAGGTAAAATTCAGAGGCGATCTCGTAAAAAGATTTGATATCAGAACAGGTGTTAGGCGAGGATATGGTTTATCCCTATTCTCATCAACTGCATGCTAGAGAAAGTCATTCGTGAATTGAATGGGCGAAAACTCTATCAGGCAACTCGGGGTTAAAAATCGGCTTCAAGAAGGACAAGTCGAACATCAATTGTCTGGCCTTCGCAGATGACCTCACACTCCTAGCATCAAGTACGGAGGAAGATACATACCACTTTCCACCCTCAGTCAAATAACAGCTGAAAGAGGGTTGAGGTTTGCCATTAACAAAACGGAGTTCATCACCGACATCAGCGATGCACCCAATTCAATCTCACACAAGGATACAGTAATAAAGAAGACTAACTCCTAAAAATACCTCGGAGAATGGATAACATCAAACGTTAGTGCGGACCTAGCCATGAAAGCCAGGTGTACCGATCTGGAGAGAGAACTTTCCATCCCTGTAAGAACGTTTACAAGTCGAAATACCTTTCCCTTCGCCTAAAACTTCGACGCTATGAAACCGTAGTAAGACCTTCGATACGGTGTACATCAGAATGCTTGAACATGGTCCAAAAAGGGTCAACTTTTAAATTTGGAACTGAAGGAACGAAATATCCTGAGAAAATCATGGGTCACATTAAAGGGGGAGGTCAATACAAAATCAGGCATAACAACACTTAGAAAGTATAACATCATCCGTGAGAAGGAAGATACTTATCTCCTGCGGCCTCATAGTCAGAATGGACAACAAGAGACTGATCTCAAGAATCTTCAACAGCATTTCTAGAGGGAAGGGGAAAAATTCTAAATGAACGAAATTGGTTCGAAAAACCCTAGAATTAAAAAAAAAAATATTTCCAAGGTTACATACAACAGGAATAAATTTAATAATGCTGATCAGAACATCCGACACTCTCCAGTCACTGACAGCTAAAACATTGCGTTCTGGAGTGGGAGTGAAGTGGATTCAGGAAAGGCAAGCAACCCACATGGGACAGATGAAGTAATATTCTGATAAGAAGAAAGCTCACTGGAGTTAGGAACCACGTGGTCAAAGGGGCCTCAGCGAAACAAGAATAATAAAAACATAATCATACTCTCCCCTGAAGGGAATTTCACGAACCAGTGCTTATTTAACATGTACCACAAGATGTTTACAGAATAAATTGGACATTACATCTCCAGCGTTTCTGTTGTCTTAAAAGATTATGATACTACTGCATTGAGCTCAAGTCAGATATTTGATTTGTATAACTGGCAGCTTCATGAAGAGTTTGAAATAACTCGCCATGGGAAAGGAAGACTCTCTAACTAAAAATGAGAACAGGATCTACGTCAGGAGAAATAAAGGAATTTGTTTCATAAAGAACGTGGAATGAAAAGTTCTAATTAAGCATTTATTTCTACGAACATAACACTTTCAATGAACCCAAAAATAATAGGTTAAATATTTCAGTTTATAATAACGCGAATGATAAAATAATGTTTGTCATCTATTCAACTGGCACAGATTTTAAAGGTCGTCAGGATCATGTCCCACAGGAGTTCTTTAACATGCCGGAAGCCAAGAACAGGAGCAAACTCCGTGACAACAGCTTATTGGAGAGAATTCCTGGGCTATAGAATAGTCGAGGCTTTCCCTCCAAGGCGTTTCTCTCTACATCTCTGTTGCAGCACACACACTCGACGAAAATATGATACGAAGTGATTAAGTTCGAATTACAAAATCGATATGTTGGCTTTAGCATTAGTAGCCTGCAGCAAGCATTTTAGAAATAACGTGGGGAAAAACACATTAGCACTTGTGTGTGCAGTAGGCCGGGGATGCTGGAAGAGCTGTGAGGGTGGAGGTAGGATAGATACAGTAAATGAGTGCTCTCCATTTCCGGGCCGGAAGAAAGAAGTCTGAATGAAAGAGCAGTCTACAACGAACGCTATGACGAGCCGAGCGTTGCGAGACTTTCCGAGGTGACGCGTGTGCTCACAGCTCCGGCCTTGTGCAGAGTAAAGCTGGCTTTAATTAGAGTCTGCGGTGTTTTTGACATTCGTGCATATATCATGACAAAGTTGGTTAAAACATAGCCCCAGGGTTATCTAGCTGACCGCAGCGGCTCGGTCAGTTATTTGTTGTGTGATTTGAAGTTACCTTAATCTTAACATTTTTCAGTCTGTCTAACGCAAGACGAATATTTACAAAACACTAGGTTTTTGCTAGTTGGATTAAAGTCGCTATAACACATCGAAGGATTTCGGTGAGGCAAGGATGGGAAACTGATAGGATTGGGATGGTATCGTAGATGGCATTAATTAAGGTACAGCCCCGGCATTTGCTGTACCTAGTGTGAAAATGGGAAACCACGGAAAATCATCTTTAGGGTTGACAACGATGGGATTCGAAACCACCATCCCCTGACTGCAAGCTCACAGTTACGCGATCTAAACTGCACGGCCAACTCGCTCGGTACAACACTAGTACATACCTGAGATTTATACTTTACGAGATTCCAAATACAAATTTTCATCAGTAACATACTCAGATTCTGGGATATAATAATCTCCATTAAAGGATTCAACCCCTATTTCTGTCCTTTATACCTGCCTCTCCCCTTAAGTGGATGTTCCGAAAACTAAACCCACGTGTTTCCTTATTATTAAAGTTGATTCAAAATACCAGTTTTTACGCCTGCTACATGTTAAGTTTTTGAGATAGACTCAATTTAAAAATTCACCCTATTTTCACTTCCTTTAACCCCCTTAAGTGGATTTACTGAAAAAACCATGCGTGTTTCTTTATTTTTAAAGGAGATTTCAAATAGCAATTTTTACATCTGTAACATGTTAAGTTTTGAAATATAATTTACTCATTTTAAAATTTCATCCTATTTTCACTTCTTTTAACCCCCCTCAAGTGGATTTTCATCAAACAAAAAATACGTGTTTCTTTATTTTTGAAGGAGATTAAAAATACAAATTCTCACGTCTTTCAACTGTGAAGAAAAAAATGAAATGGCGTATGGCTTTTAGTGCCGGGAGTGTCGGAGGAAAAGTTCGGCTCGCCAGATGCAGGTCTTTCGATTTGACGCCTGCAGGCCACCTGCGTGTCATGATGAGTATGAAATGATTATGAAGACGACATATATACCCAGCCCCCGTGCCAGCGTAATTAATCAATTAAGATTAAAATTCCCGGCCCTGCCAGGAATCGAACCCGGGACTCCTGTGACCAAAGGCCAGTATACTAACCATTTAGTCATGGAGCCGGACAACTGTGAAGTTTTTGAGATATACACATACTCATTTTAAAATTTCATCCCCTTTAAACCTGTATAGCGATGGGATATCCAAAAATCCTCCCTTAATGAGCACCTACACTGTAATATAAGTGTATCCCTAAAATTTGATTTCTTTATGTCTCGGCGATGATGAATCGGTCGGTCAGTCAGTCAGTCAGTCAGTCAGTCAGTCAGTCAGTCAGTCAATTATATATACATGTAGATAGAATTTCGAAGCCTCCGTGGTTCATGCTGCAGCGCGTCGGCCTCTCACCGCTGGGTTCCGTGGTCGAAATCCAGGTCACTCCATGTGAGATTTGGACTGGAAAAAGCGGAGGCGGGACAGGTCTTTCTCCGGGTACTCCGATTTTCCCTGTCATCTTTCATTCCAGCAACACTCTCCATAATCAATTCATTTCATCTGTCAATCATTAACCATTGCCCCAGAGGAGTGAGACAGGCCTCGGCAGCCGGCACAATTCCTATCCTCGCCGCAAGATGCGGGCTTCATTCATTCCATCCATGATCCGGTCAATGACTGGGAAACAGGTTGTAGGTTTGCCTTTTCAGATAGAATTTTATTTTTCGTTCTGTAAGAACAGAGGTGAAAATGAGAGCATCGCTCATTGAGCTAACGGCATGAGCGCGGGAAGAGACTTGTAATAGTTTGTCTTGTAAAAACTAGATGTCGATACGTGGATTCAAAGAGCAAGAAAAGCCACTGCATTCCATCTGGCTGAGTATATTACGTTTACAGGATACAGTCGTATAGTTCATTCGTCGTTCATTTTTTTAGTCAGGAGAGAATTTACCTGTTTCTTTCGTTCCTAATCTGTTTACCCCACAGGGTCGGCTTTTCCCTCGGATTCAGCGAGGGATCCCACCTCTACCACTTCAGGGGCAGTGTCCTGGAGCGTGAAACATTGGGTTGGGGGATACAACTCAGGAGAATGACCAGTTCCTCGCCCTGGCGGCCTCACCTGCTATGATCAACAGGGGCCTTGGTGGGGGATGGGAAGATTAGAAGGGATAGACAAGGAAGAGGGAAGGAAGCGGCTGTGGCCTTAAGTTAGGTACCATCCCGGCATTTGCCTGGAGGAGAAGTGGGAAACCACAGAAAAACACTTCCAGGATGGCTGAGGTGGGAATCGAACATACCTCTACTCAGTTGATCTCCCGAGGCTGAGTGGACCCCGTTCCAGCCCTCGTACCACATTTCAAATTTCGTGGCAGAGCCGGGAATCGAATCCGGGCCTCCGGGGATAACAGATAATCACACTAACCACTACACCAGAGAGGCGGACTTGGTTGTTACATGTCAAAATAATTCATTCTGTTTCCCCCGCATAACCTAATGGAATGAATATAATTAAACGTATAAAAGGCGTTTACGTACAAGATAACTTATTTTCTTCTTCTTCTTCTGGTTCCTATCCGTTCCGGATGTTGGCAACCATCTTGGCTGTGCTCGCCCTGTCACTTGCGGCTCGAAAAAGCTCTGTATATGTTTTAGAGGTTCACGTTCTGATGTTCTTAAGCCAGGGTATTCTTCTTCGGCCAACTTATTTTCACCATAATTTAATGCACTGAACAGAAGGAGACATTAGGCACCATAAAAATGTTAAAAGTCCGCCTATGTGGTGTAGTGGTTAGTGTGATTAGCTACCACTCCCGGAGGCCCGGGTTCGATTCCCGGCTCTGCCACGAAATTTGAAAAGTGGTACGAGGGCTGGAACGGAGACCACTCAGCCTCGGGAGGTCAACTGAGTAGGCATGGGTTCGATTCCCACCTCAGTCATCCTGGAAGTGGTTTTCCGTGGTTTCCCACTTCTCCTCCAGGCAAATGCCGAAATAGTACCTAACTTAAGGCCACGGCCGTTTCCTTCCCTTTTCCTTGCCTGTCCTTTCCAATCTTCCCATCCCTCCACAAGGCCCCTGTTCAGCATAGCAGGTGAGGCCGCGTGAGCGAGGTATTGGTTATTCTTCCCAGATGTATCCCCTGACCCAAAGTCTGGCGCTCCAGGACACTGCCCTTGAGGCGGTAGAGGTGGGATCTCTCGCTGATTCCGAGGAAAAAACCGTCCCTGGAAGGTAAACTGATTAAGAAAGAAAGAAAGAAAAATGTTAAAAGGTTAAATCTGTTTTTATACGCGTTCCTGCCCTAGTTGTAACTGCAGACCGTGGAAGTAGCTTGTGGTATGTACATTTCGTCGGAATGCGTACACTGTTGCCGGCCCCGCGGTGTAGGGGTAGCGTCCCTGCCTCTTACACGGAGACCTCGGGTTTGATTCCCGTCCAGGTCAGGTTTACCTGCATCTGAGTGCTTGATCGAGGTCCACTCAGCCTACGTGATTACAATTGAGGAGCTATCTGACGGTGAGATAGCGGCCCCGGTCTAAAAAGCCAAGAATAAAGGCCGAGAGGATCCGTCGTGCTGGCTACACGACACCTCGAGCTGAGCAGCGGTCGCTTGGTAGTCCGTGGTCCTTCGGAGCTCTTGCAACATTTTTTTTTCTTGCATACACTGCTCCTTTACATGGCTGAGCTGGAGCGCTGCTGACTGAGCCAAATTGCGCCTGCCTTTGCACAAGAACGTCATCAGATTCTTTCAAATCTTGTATTTTCATGCATAGTTACGTCCGGCTCCATGCCTAAATGGTTAGCATGCTGGCCTTAGTCCAGTGGGACGCGGGTTCGATTCCCGGCAGGGTCAGGGATCTTAACCTTCATTGGTTAATTCCAATAGCTCATTAATCACAGGTAGGGCCCCATCCTCACAGACGCGCCGGTCGCCTATATTGCGTCAACTCAAAAGACCTGAACCAGGCCTCTTAGGAGGCCACAGGCCATTATTATGCATAGTTGTTTAAACTCTGTTTATGAATGGATGAGATCATGAATAGATTTAAAAAGTAATCAAAATGTAGAAATGTTAAAAACTTAAGGTGGTGGACACAGATTTTAAAAATTCATATAACTTCCTTCCTTGTTCACAATGTTACCCATTTATAATCGTGAGTCGAACACTTTACCACTAGCACACCGTGGTACGGAGCGAGTTGGCCGTGCGGTTAGGGTCGTGTAGTTGTGACCTTGCATTTGGGAGTTTGTGGTTTTGAATCCCACCGTCGACAGCTCTTAAATGCGAGTTTTCTGTGGTTTCCCTTTTTCACACTAGGCAAATGCTACGGCTGTACCATCCTTCCGATGCCGAAAACCTTCGGTGTTTTAGTGTGACGTTACGTCAAACCACTAGCAAAAAAATCACGACCGGGCGAGTTGGCCGTGCGGTTAGAGGCGCGTGGCTGTGAGCTTGCATCCGAGAGATAGTGGGTTCGAATCCCACTGTCGGTAGCCCTGAAGATGGTTTCCGTGGTTTTCCCATTTTCACACCAGGCAAATGCTGGGGCTGTACCTCAATTGAGGCCAGGGCCGCTTCCACCCAACTCCTAGGCCTTTCCTCTCCCATCGTCGCAATTAGACCTATCTGTGTCGGTGCGACGTAAAATCGCAAGCAAAGAAAAATCACGCCCATATCATTCGAATTCCACATAACGCAGGAGGTGCCACGACTATGATTACGATATCAACATCCGCGTAAAACTGCAAGCTTGTTTGTGTTCAGTTTCAAGATCATTGTTATACCAATGTAATCTATCTTAGGCCTACCTCTGCCGGGTTTGAACCCGCTATCTTGGAATCCGGAGGCCGACACTCTACCGCTGATCCACAGAGGCAGATAAACCTTCGGTGTTTTAGTGTGACGTTACGACGTATACCGTATCCTTACAGTAGGTATAAGGCATTATTCCTTTGCTTTAATGGTGATAAATAAATAAATAAATAAATAAATAAATAGATAACATACTTATATCTTAATTATATACTTTTATGCCTTTCAGTGTTCAGTCTGCAAGCTCTCTGAATTTACTGCGTGCCCCATAATCCTCTTATTTGCACCTAGCTTCTCTCTGTTTTTTTCTAAATTACGCGTTGCTTTACGTCGGACCGACAGATATGTGTTATGGCGACGATGGGACAGGGAAGGTCTAGGAGTGGGAAGGAAGCGGCCGTAGCGTTAACTAAGGTACAGCCCCAGCATACCCCAGCCAGAATTTTCCTGAAATCGGAAACCATGAAAAACCATCTTCGGGGCTACCGACAATGGGGTTCGAACCCACAGTATCCCGAATACTGGATAGTGGCCGCACTTGAGCGACTGCAGCTATCGAGCTCGGTTTATGAGTAACTAGATTTGGCCGATGAACTTGATGTTAGGCCCTTTAAACTACAAGCATCATCGTCAATAACTAGAGCCCGGATGTTAAGCAATAATAGGTTAGAATGCAAACTAAATTGTCTAGTAGGAAGTGTTGCCTAGCCCATTCTTTCGTGATGTAGTGAGAGTAACATTACTTCTAAGTGTTTTGGTATGTCGAGCCCCTGACGTTTATGCAAACCTCACAGCATAACTGTTGTCCGGTCTAGTGTATACTTGTTATTCGCTTCAGTAACTTTGTATTCTAACATAGAATTTCATAAACATCAGGGATCTATGAAGAACATATCCTAAATAAACCTAGCTTTCACTGCCGTACAGTGAAGGTGGACTGTAGAATAGACTAAAATTAAAGTAGTTTCGTTATTTGAATAAAAAAGGAATCAATCAATAAATAATCAAAGGTGTTTTAAGAATAAGTAAATTCTCACGGGCAATGACAAGAACAACTACTGTTAAGAGATGAGTGCATTATAGTTAGTCTCTTTGAAGTGTGAAGAGGAATTGCACCTATATTTTTGCAAGCAATACCGCATGTTAATTTAACACCATGGAGAGAGTTAAATTCGAATAAGTGTGGAATTTACTCAATAAATGTTTCAACAGATGTGGGTGAAAGCAATAATTTTTAATATAATACTCAGTGATACACGGAATATTTTTTTCATAACAGATGGAGCTCTTGGTTACTGCAGCGTTGAACTGCTCCGCTGCGAGGTAAATAAAGCCTGTTTATTAAAAATTGAAGGTACAGTTATTTATTCCTACCAATTTTGCATGTTAATCCTTATGAATATTAATATTATTCCTCCTATCACCATATTTTGAATTGTAATTTTGCGTAGCATTCTGAGGTGTATTTTATATTCTGTTCCTCTGTGTACCCTGGGGCTGTGCAGTCACGGTAGAGTTTCCTAACCTACCTGAGGGTTAAGCAAGGCACAGGTATATCCATTGGCAACTTTCGTACAGTCATTCTCAAAAGCAAATTCACGATCAAATGTTCAGATTTGCAGTTAGTGTTACTATAAATTGGTGAAGTGATACGAACAGCGATGTATTAGCTACCGGAAGTACCAAGCCATAAACTAACATAGTTGCTTACCTTAAAGGTTCACAGAAGACTAACTGGCACTTAATGAGCTAATGAATTGCACGAAATTTATTGGAGAGGCTCGCTGCTCGCTGAGGGTGGACAAAACACAGCAGACAGCATAACTCTGCATTGGAGTGCGTGTGATGCTTGAATGATATACCATATTAGTATTAAGTGATTGATAGCTTACTGTGTATCTCAGCTTCTAGGCACGATTCCGGTGGAAAGATTTACAGTCGGTTGACATTCAAGAGAATTTAAATGAGAAATCGAATCAGTTGCAATCAACGATTTTCTTTTAGAAGGAGGTGATTTCTTAGATGAAATATTCTTTGTTGTACGGGAGTGAAGGCTGGGTGGACTCAAGTTTTGTTAGGCTGTTCCGGGCTGAGTAGCTCGTACGGTAGAGAGCTAGATTTCTGAGCGCAGTTTGGCAGGTTCTGGTTCACTCGGTGGTACCTGATGATGCTCAAATACTTCAGCCTCGGGTCACGTAAAGGAAGTCCTCCGTGACAAGATTCGGGCACGTCAGCATCTCCGAAAACCATAAAGTGTACTTAGTGGGACGTAAAAGAAATAACATTATTATTTTGTTTGTTAGGTTATCAGTACAGAGTCTGGTTGGATCTTCAAATAGCACCAACGGAGGTTATGTGGCTATGGGAAAGCGCAAAAGCCGATAGTGACGTTAAAATGAGGCGTAGTATGAAGATGAGGAATGAGGTAGTATGCCATTGCTTTCCTTAACGTGCCAGTAAGGTCCATATTTCGTCCCCTTAGCAGATTTAGATTTGTAGAAATTCAGAAATATTATGGACAAGGATAGAAGTTGGTGAATATATTCTCCACCTAAGCAAAGTTACAACGAAACTGTTGTAACGTAAGGTAGTCAATATTTGATATAAACATTACAAGAACGAATCTACAAAAATATGTTCGTAATTTCGTCCCCCACAAAATTTATCAAAAGTACATTTTGATTTAATATATTTTTCCATTCTAACATTATCAAACACATTCCCTATAGTGAATTACTTGAAGGCCATTTATGAAAAATGTTTCCTTGGTATTCTTTTAACATCGTCTTTCAGTGTTGCTCCTGGCATGTTGAATGCCTTACTTGCACGTTTGAAACTCATTATTTTGTCCTTCACTGCCTTAATATACTTTTTACAGACTCCTTATCCGACTGCTTGCGTTTACCCATTTGAAAATAATAATGAACTTAATAGATAAATAAAATCAAGGGGGACGAAATTACGAACATTCCCTGATTTATAACAATGGCTACAGTAACTCACACCAACCACCTCACTGTAGCGATTACACGCCAGGAACTACACCACACGACTGAAATGCAGTCCAGTATTTCATACACATATCAGTCCTCAGCATAGGAATAACGGACTGTTAATTAGAATGCTACACTAACTGAGCTCGGCATGAAAATTAATTCTCTTTGTACATGGAAACTAAACGTGGTGCACACAACCAACTCTCGCCACAAGACAACGGGATGAGACTACGCGTGTGCACGCTGGTAAACATTAGGTAGCAACCGTGCAAACTGGAAATCCCTAGAGGGACGAAACTAGGTGCGGGGACAGAATTTCGTCCCACCTACCGTATGACTTACCCTATTAAGGTCGATTCACACATCTCCGGGACGTGACGGCGCTTTCCGTGACGTGACGGTATCTTCCGTGAAAATAAAATATCGTCGCCATGTAAACGAAGGGGTTAGTTCCAACACTTCCGTTGACGTCATTCGCCGTGACCTTCAGTGCTTCTCCGTGATCCGTGCCGGCAATACGTATTCGCTCGCCAACGATATTTTCTTGTTTTCACGGACGTGATTTCTCTCTTCCCTCCTTCCTGCTTTTCTGCTTTCTTTGAGTACTGATGTTATCTGTGTACGTTTGAACTGTTCTTTACCTCCCAAAATGAAGGACGAACTGCTGATTGAATTAGTGAAGGCACACTCTTTTCTATATAATTTAGCTGATTCGAAATATATGGATAGTGGTTTGAAGAAACGTGTATGGGACGAAATTGGCGATAAAATGGAAGCTGACGGTAGGTAACTAACATTTTTTGCTTTTAAGATTCAGAAAATCAGTCTGTCTGTACATAGGCACCGACTTTGGTGCGGCAGGGCACTTTCTGCTCCCAACCTACAAAGTCAGGGGTATTAAAAATTAATCAACAATTTCATTTATTTAATTTTTCAAGTAATTATTATTTAATTTTTTAAGTAATTGAAAGCAAATATAGTGTATCCGTGAAATTTTACTTCGTCGTCCTTCAAGCACTTATATAGAGTAGAAAACTCTTCTTCCTTACCTCTGCGTTTCCATATAGGATGAACCCACTGTTTCGTCCTCTCTTTCTCCTCTTCATCCAAGATTATAGCTATCATTAACAGTTCATCATCACTAAAAAAAACTCATCATGGAACACTTGATTGCCGACTTATAACTGCACGGAACTGAAGTGTGAGAACAGACGTGAAATATTCATGTCGGAAAGAACGGACACGGACACGGAGAGCGCCGTCACGTCCCGGAGATGTGTGAATCGACCTTTAGGAACACCTTCCGTAACTCTCCGGAGCATAAGTCTTTCACTTAATGTTATTACTCAGCATCAGTGCTGAATTTCGGCCGAAACGCGCCGGAACAGCGTTCCTACACCTAAAAGGGACTTTTTGAACATTTTAAAGAAGATTGCTCAATAACAAGGTATCGGAACATAGTACACACCAGAGATTTAAAATAGTACCCTACACGTGTATTGAATCGTGACGTAAATATAATTTGCCGCTGCACCGGCACCGGTGAATGTGACAACGGGTGAACCGTGTGATGCGAATGGCAGGAGGAATATAAGAAATTATGTTTTATAAACCTGAATTTCAGTAAAGTATTTTTTTAAAATAGGATATATCATTGTAAGTTTTGATAGGAATTTTCGATTATCGAGGTTGTTGAAAAGGGGACAAAATGTATGATTATGTGTTCCGGCACCTATAATTTTATAAATTAAGCACTGCTCAGCACCAGCCATACCACAGAGTCTTCCAAACTGTCAACGTCATGAATGAAACTGAGACTTTGGTGGAAGCTATATTTCGTTCTGGCCTTCAGCTGTCAGGAGACAGATGCAAAAGTACTGCATTCATCATAGAATGGCAACAGGCGGGGACACAAGTTGGAATTAACATCATGCAGATAGCGAGAATGATTGCTGGTACATAGAGGTGGGAACAATGGCAGAAGGTACACGAAAGGAGGAGATAAATGCTAAATTTTGAAAGAATTCTGTGGATGAATCTGTGCATGTAAACGGGCTTCGAGTGTGGTTTCATGAGGCGGGTGGAAGACGACATTTCTTAGCAGGCGAAGCAGGAGTACCCATAGTACGAAAAACATAAAATTAAGCAATTTCCTCAATTGTGAGCAAACGTGAAGGGATAAAGGGCCCGGAGAAGTTTCAAATTGTGAGCTCTATCAAACTAAAAAACAAATTTCGAAAATCAGTTCCGGCGTAAATGCAGTTCGGGAAAACCAGCCTAAAATCGCTTGCTTCTTGATTCGTTTTCTGTTTTATTCAGGTCTTAGCCAAATTAAGTTATTTACATAATTATTTCTGTAATGTTTCAATACCCTCAGATGGTTTTTTTATTTTTTAAATATCCACACCGAACGTAATTATAAGATGAAGGACCCAGTGCCTACTAGGCAACAGGACACATGCTGAACCTAGGTGACTGAAATTCTAATCGTTTCTGCAGAACATACTAATGAACATTTCCTGTGAATACGAGCTTCCTATCAGGAGTCTTTCAAGGTGTTCTCTTTTTATGAACATGAGTATACAAATGAATCGATTATTTTAAAGGGGCGTATGTCATATTGACTAAACTTTTGAGAGAATTAAAAAAGCTGTGTGAAGACTAAACTAAGTACAATATATGCATTTTAGTATTTTATCTGATTGATTTTCTTTTTGCTATTGGCTTTACATCGCACCGACACAGATATGTCTTATGGCGACGATGGGACAGGAAAGGGCTAGGACTGGGAAGGAAGCGGCCGTGGCCTTAATTAATGTACAGCCCCAGCATTTGCCTGGTGTGAAAATGGGGAACCACGGAAAACCAACTTCAGGGCTGCCGACGGTGGGATTATCTGATTGATAATTTATAAATTGATGTCATATCAAACACATTTTTGTCTTCAAGTAAGCATCCTATTTTTATTTAATTATAATGTTTACAGACTTACTTCCTTTAAAAAAGTACCTCTGACTTGAGAAATCGTGTTAGAATTAACTGGAATTAAATAAATGTAATTTACTTTATATAATTTCGTATAATAATTATGCTAAATAATATATAACTTATAATTCAGACTCACATTTTATAACTTAGAACCATAATTTTCTTCAGCCACAAACTTTCTGAAAATATGATTTGATTTGGTTTATTGATAAACAGGTTCCGGAGAGCAAGAGCTCTGTCGAGAGGAACAATGCATAGAGTATTATAACAATGGCGGATTAAGGTCTAAGGTCTAAAATTTAAAGAGTAATTATAGTGGTTTTACATATGCTTTGACTATAACTATTTACCTAAAAGAGAGGATTACAGTAAGTAGGTGGATTATTGTCAAAGTAAAAATGTAGGGGGAATAACTGTTTCGACTTTTAAGGTGACTTTTCAAATTAAGAATATGAGAGGAATAACTGTTACACATTCAGAGTGACTAAGAGATATTTCTTAAGCTTATTAGGAAATGGCGCAGTCTTATATTCGATTGCTATATTGCCAGGAACACCGTTATATTCAGACATTAGCAAGCGTTGCACTCCCTTAGTGCCAAACTTTGCTGTATTGTTTCGATAAACGTGTAATTTATTCTTTGCATTGTATTACATAAATGGATTTCGGTGGCTTTAGGAAATACAGAGTTGGTGAAAATTTCATTGTGCTAGACTTTATTAATAACAAATGATGCATTTAATATCTGAGTCTGATGTTCGAGTACGATTTAAGTTCAGGAAAAAACAAACTTTTTTTGCAATTTGCTTTTCGTCGCACTGACACGGATATGTCTTATGGCGACGATGGGATAGGAAAGGTCTAGGAATGGAAAGGAAGCGGCCGCGGCCTTAATTAAGGTTCATACCCCGAATTTGCCTGGTGTGAAAATGGAAAACCACGGAAAACCATTTTCAGGGCGGCCGACAGAGGGGTTCGAACCCACTATCTCCCGATTACTGGATACTAGCCGCACTTGAGCGACTGCAGCTATTGAGCTCGGTGAAAATAACAACTAGTACTTTGATATCCCCGTTGCTTCTTACTCTATAGAACAAATTAGATAAGCAAAATAATATCATTAAGAGCAATATTTTTTATCCAAACTGCTCTTTTTTCAATGTTTTTATTCTGTGGTTGGCCAAGAAAAGGTTTCTGTGTAGAAGTCCTTGTGCTCATGAGGAAAGTAAGTCATGATTTTCATCACGTCTTGTATATTTGATTTTTTCATGGGGACATTTCCAGATGAGTATGACGGTGATGGTGGTGGTAGTGGGGTTCCTGAAGAAAGTTTGGTTGATGATACCAATTACTGTAGTATACCCCTCGATGTAATATTTCCTTCCATGTATTTTCAGAGACGAAGTCAACGAGATACGCCCGTTTAAAACAAACAGCCTTCTTTGACCCTCAGTACTCACTCAACCTGATGCACGAGAAACGCCCATTTAAACGTAATTTGGTACTGAATGTTTTTCTTGGAACTTTTCGCAAACCTGGAGACAACACATTGATTCAAGTGAACAATGTTAGCATTGCCAATTTGTTCCGTGTTCTGTTGCATCAAATTGAAGAAACTGATGCGATCTGCAATCGACAGCGTATGACAAGGCATTTTAGTGCACTGGACATAGAAGCGAGGCAACGCTGACAAGCTTGCTTAAACGGCACCTCAACTCTAGTCCACTGGACATGTTTACTAGTCGTGAATGTTCCTAGCTGTGAAGTAGGCAGGGTTGTCATGATTTAAACAACGCACATATTATTATCTAACCGTAAATTATACATTAATATTAGATATTGGCGGGTAAATTGCCAATGTGCTTAATTTGTTGACGGGTGTAATATCAACTGATTGCCTTTTGCGGTTCAAACGGTTCCAGTTTGCAGACAAGTTCCTTTCTCAATCATCATAAATAAAGAAGCCTCAGCGACGAGTTTTGAAAGATGATCAAGCAGATTTCAGCAATATTACCTTGGTCATAGTCAATATAAGTAGTACCTTTACGGTCCGCTTAGCAAAACAGGTATGGTCTATTCATTCACTCATCAACGGATTGAAGAACCTCCTCTATTACCTAAGAACAAGTGTTACAATAAATAGCATTACGTTTCATTAACACTGTATATGATGAAGCTGCAGGCCTCAATATAGTTGTGGCTACGTTGAAAACTTCAGTATTTACAATAACAAATGAAAGTTACAACGCCTGCTAAATGTACTAATTCCTTTCAATAACCCATGTGAACACTGATCTCTCCGAAAATACGAAATGAATGGGTTGTGGGACATATATAGCTGATAAAATTCCTTATAAGTAATGAGATTCTGGGTGCTGCAAATCCTTATGACTAAAGTATCTCTGATCATCTTGGAAGTTTATATTTTGTCAATTTTCATAGCTCACCGATTCTCTTAAATGCGAGCCAACTTGTACTGCTTGAAGGACGTTATGGTTGATTTCTGATCGAAGCAGTAAAAATACCAGCAAGCCAGTGTTTGCGCGGTTTGGGTCTTGTAGCTGTGAGCTTGTATTCGGACGATAGAGGGTTCGAACCCCACTCTCGGCAGCCCTGAAGATGATTTTCCGTGGTTTCCAATTTTCACACCAGGCACATGCTGGGGCTGTCTTAATTCTTTTTGCTAGTGGCTTTACGTCGCGCCGACTCAGATAGGTCTTATGGCGACGATGGGAGGGGAAAGGCCTAGGAGTTGGGAGGAAGTGGCGTGGCCTTAATTAAGGTACAGCCCTAGCATTTGCCTGGTGTGAAAACGGGAAACCACGGAAAACTATCTTCAGGGCTGCCGACAGTGGTATTCGAACTCACTATCTCCCGGATGCAAGCTCACAGCCGCGAGCCTTTAACCGCACGCCCAACTCGCCCGGTGTGTGTCTTAATCAAGGACGCGCTTGTTTCCTTCCCACTCATAGTACTTTTCTTTCCAATCGTTGCTTTACGACTTATCTGTGTCAGTGCGACGTAAATCAAATTATAGGAATAGCAAAACAAGTAAAAAAGTGCTCAACGTGCTATGATCATTTCAACCTTATATCTGAACTGCATTCATTTTATGATAAATGTTATGAACGAACTTTTGTATCAATAGATTCCCGCACGTCTAAACGATAGCTTTGATCAAATCCGGTCGTGAAATCCGAGGGAAGGAGAGAGACAACTCCAATCAATAGTGATTATGATGGGTAGTTATTTAAAATAGAAACCAATATTTTTGGACGCAACAGAGATTAAACATACAAGCCAGTATGCCATTTTTGATCATACTGAAATATTAGAAAACACTGCATATATTTCCAGCTGAATATGTTAAAAGTTTCTATAGGAATTTCATCTACCAAATACCTCAGATCTGTGTTAACCGAGGTTAAGTAAGAGAGCAAGGAAAAACTTCACACACTGGAAATCTGCGATTTCTTCCCACGCTCTCAGCGAAGACATGACACCGGTATCTATACATGTACTAAAACTGGAAGTTGTAAATGGTATGTCTGTACGTTTTTCAGTGAAATTTGATGCCCTAACGTGGATTCTTACCTTAAATATTAAGCTATATACTATATATTCTTTCGTATCTATCTATCTATCTACTATCTATCTATCTATCTATCTATCTATCTAGCTATCTATCTATCTATCTATCTATCTATCTATCTATGTATATATATGATATAATTGGATGTTGGTATGTTTGAAGCTAGTAGACTCAAAAACTACTGGACCGATTTCGCTGAAATTTTCACACCTTGTTCTTATTACATCTGAGAGGGAATATTAAGTGATTTGAACGAAATCTGATTGGCAGTTCGGCACTAAGGGGTGAAAAATAATATAGGTGAAGGTAAGCAAACCGCAAGACAAGTCCGATCAGCGGGTTGCCTACCCAACAGTATGTGAAGATTAAGATTTGTTTCTTAGAACTTATTTCTGCTTTTATCTGGAAAAAATACTGTAGGGGCAAGAAACCCTTTCTTGGGTTTCACGCAACCTCTAAAGGAAGGGGGTGAAACTTAAAAATCCGAAAATATCGATATTAGTGACGAATTCATAGTCTTTGGGGTAGCTGAGATGAACCGTGACGCTCTGAATGCCTTTTAAGTCAAAGTTCGTTCTCAATCGCTATGGTAAACATATTATGACTTACTGTTTGGGAAAGAAAACTGTAGGGTAAGACACACATACGGGCAGGATCGTACAACTGAAGATGTTACAGACGTTAAAATTGGTATTTGAAATTTTCTTTAAAAATAAACACATTTTTAAAATTTTGGAAAATCCATAAACTATATTATCGGTACTAACTGTTCATTAAATTATTGAAATGGGCAGGAAAACAATATTATTATGACAGGTGTATCAAGATACTGTAAAGGTAACTCAAATGTAACAGACTTCAGAGAGCTCAGACTGCTTGCGTCCGCGTTTTAATGCACATTCCAATATTTCATCATAAACTCCTGCATTCCACGAGCTAAATTGGCTTAAACTTAACTAGCATCGTAGCTATCATCCTTTGCTACTACTCCAAAAATAATATACAAGCATACCCCGTCTTATATAACAGAATATTTCCAGCTGCTCGCGACCAGAGCTGCAGAAAATGTAATCCTCAAAGTACCAAATCACAGATCCATACTGTACAATAATTCCTTAGTTGTTAGTACAATTCTAACATGGAATCTCTGGAACACCACATCTGTATCGATATTTGAAAAGGAAATATTGACAGCGGCATTTGAGCGTATTAGTTTGAGTGTAAATAGGCCTACGTGGATTCTACGAGGGGCGTAATATATTGTTTCACACTTTATCTTTTGTATATCCGGGCATGGTTCACATTTCATTTTTGAAGGTTGTGGCGTGTAACTAGTGTCTTGTTCCACCGTTTGTTAGCAGCACACGCACAGGGGCCAACGAATGCACTCGTCATAGCCATTTCATAACAACACTGTAAGCGTACGAGCAGACAGCATGGAAAGCAACCGTCAGGGACAGCGCTATACGACTAGGTTCATATGGAAAGGAGGCGTGACCACTGCAGAAATTAATCGGCGCTTGGTGGCAGTCTGTGGAGAACCTGCGCCGTCACGGGAAACAGTTTAAAACTGGGTGGAAGTTTGCAAACCAAGGCGGACATCGGTGGACAAGGGAACCAGTTCTGGAAGGAATGTGACAGTGTCAACACCAGCCAACATTGCCCGGGTCGAACTGGCCATCCAAGGAAACAAATGCATCACATATACGGAAATGGAGGCAGCAACGGGAATTAGCCAAAACACCGAGCAGTCCACGTGGATGCCTAGACTTTTGTCTGCAGACGAAAAGCAGAGGCGTGTGGACGTGTGCAGAGAACTTTTGCAACGCCATGCTCAAGATCGAGCAGACTTCATGTTTAGGCTTGTGACTGGTGATGAGACATGGCTTCATTACCATGAGCCACAAACGAAACAACAATCGATTCACGGTGCAGTCACACCCACCATACTCTCCCGACTTGGCACCAAGTGATTATCACCTACTCGGGAACACGAGGAAACCTCTGCCTGGTCGCCGTCTTGCGGATTATCCAGAACTGGACACAGCTGTGAGGGCATGGGTACGCAAAACTCCGAAATAATGGTTTCTTCTTACAATCTGCTTTACGTCGCACCGACACAGAGAGGTCTTATGGCGACGATTGGATAGTAAATGCCTAGGAATGAGAAGGAAGCGGCCATGGCCTTAAGCAGGGTAGAGCCCCAGCATTTGCCTGGTGTGAAAATGGGAAACCACGGAAAACCATCTTCAGGGCTGCGACAGTGAGGTTCGAACTCAATATCTCCCGGATGCAAGCTCACAGCTGCGTGGCCCTAACCGCACGGCCAACTCACCCGGTGGAGAATGGTTTCAGGAAGGCGTGGAGAGACTGACACATCGATGGGAAAAGTGCATACAGTTACACGGAGATTATGTTGAAGAGGTAGACGTAACAACTGATGTGTAATGTACTTCATTTGGGTTGAAAAGAATAAAGTGTAAAACAATAGAGTACGCCCTTCGTATTTTACTGTGTTCTTCCTTCATTCCGTGTGTTACTAAAATTCGTGTTCATTTTATTTTTATTGACAAATTAGGACACATTTCTTAATTTTGAGATATTTTTGTAAGTTTCTTTCTTTCTTTCTTTCTTTCTTTCTTTCTTTCTTTCTCAATTTCCTTTAATCTTTTCCTTATAACTGTGTGAGGTTTATGATTTTAATATGGGTAATATATTGTTAAACTTTATGTAAAATGTAGTGTTGTAAGATATGGTTCGGCAGAACAGCAGGTTTCATTGTCTAAGCTACGCCATGGATCTAAAGAAATCAAATTAATAGTAATACAAATAATAATAATAATAATAATAATAATAATAATAATAATAATAATAATAATAATAATAATAATAATAATAATAATAATAATAATAATAATAATAATAATAATAATAATAATAATAATAATTGTACTAGGAGGTACATCTCTACGCCGTACGTTTAAATCTTGCACCAATTGGCTCTCCTCTACTGGAGAAACACTGAACTTAAACGGGACCAACTTAAACCTTTCCTCTGAAGATGTCACGGTGTGAATTTCGACTTGTTTTTGTTTACTATTTATCAACTATGATCATGCACCCTGGTGCGAAGTGAAGGAACTTTATTTCAAGAAATTTTGTATTCATAAGTTTGTTCTTTACTAAATTTCGTTCATTCATTTGTGGGTTGGCAATATTTATCTTTCTTTCCGCCAGTTTCGAATTTAGCCAATCCAGAATTTCTGTATTTAATTTTCAGCCAATCACCGGCTTCTTCTTCTATTTGGTGTGTATCTGTAAGGTATCAAATAAAATTGAGAGGGTGTGGGTTACTTATTCATGAAAGGTCTCGAACCTTCCCCTAGGGTTTATAAACTGCTGATTTTCACATCTCTTGGCCACTTAATCTACGTCTAACTAAGTGTGAGGTTGTGAAGCAGGAGGCGGTTGGTGCCTCTTTCATCAGGCAGCAGTTCTTCAGCAAGGTAATGGCCAGTTAACATCTTTATTTCTTGCTAGCTCAGCAGTTTAACCCGCGAGAAAGGTCTGAAACCGTTACCGTGTAACCTATCTCTCTTAACATAAAATTTTCTGCCGGATTATGTAAAAACTTAATTCAATCTGTAACTGTAATTCGGGGATAAAGAGTGATTTACCCTCTCGAGCTCCCCTTCATTTTGATTTGAGGTGACTCCGATTTGGTAACTGATTTTCTTCTCTTCCTTAATGTCTTAAATAATTCTTATACGAGTCACCTCCATAGGTTGGGAATAGCCCCTGTTTCATCGGCCTAGTGCCTTTTAGGTTCTAAGAAGCTACATAGAGGTGTGCAAGTATCCGCCTCCTTCTTTTTGTTTGGGCCACTTATTTAACGGTTATTTCTTTTACTGGAAGGCCCTGTAGGTTGAGTACGAGATACCCCTGTTTCTATTTGTAAGCTAGGCCATGGAAGGCCAGAAAGTATAAGACATTTTTGGTGTTGCCTTGAATAGGCGTGGAAAACTGAGAGCGTGTCAGATCTTTTCATGTGTTGTAAAAGTGCCTCAGAGAGGCTTTATATTCTAATTGTGAGCAAGTGCTCCATGTATTGGGGGTTTTCTGCCCTTTTGAACAAATTGTTGCTTGGTTAAAGTTGAACTAGGAGCTCAGAATTGTAAAATTAGGGCTTGCTACCCGAAGAATGTTTAAAGGTTGAAATCTTGGATCCTTATAAGTCTTGGTTCTAAATCGCCATACCATTGTTATTGTTGTTAAAGTTTTGTTATTCTTGTTTGTTAAAACTTAGAAAATATAACTTTGTTAAAGTTTTATATTATCTTTGATGTGGTAGTTAGACCCATTCACCCCGGCACCTTCTTTCACCTCTGCTGTTCCATAGATACCCCGGAACAACAACAACAATAATAATAATAATAATAATAATATGACATGGTGCAGCCCTTCAAAGGCACACCCTCCTAGGAGTGTGGTCTGCGTCTGTTGTATATAGTGAATTACGTGTTATTGTGGTGGAGAACAGTATTATGTGTTGTGTATGAGTTGCAATAATATTTTGGGGAACATTAGACAACTCAGTCCCCGACACAAGGATATTAACTGCATAATATTAAAATCCGTCACCCAAACGGGAATAAAACACGAGGCTCAGGGGAACGAAGGCCAAGATATTGATCACTAAGCCAAGGGACCGGTCTTTGATTGACTGAATGCTCAGATCCATACTTGTCGCTGGAGTGGCGCTTGTGTCAGCTGGTTTGCCATGTTAGTTGGTGTGAAAAAAAGAAATGTCTTACGGCTTTTAGTGTCGGGAGGGTCGGAAAACATGTACGGCTCGCCAGGTGTAGGTCTTCAGATTTGGCTCCCGTAGGCGACCTGCGCGTCGTGACGAGTATGAAATGACGATGAAGACAATACATACACCCAGCCCCCGTGCCAGTGAAATTCACCAGTGATGATAAATTTCCTGACCCTGTCTGGAATCGAATCCGGGATCCCTGTGACCAAAGCCCAGCATGCTAACCATTTAGCCATGGAGCCGGACTTAGAGGGTGTGTTTATACCTAGCACCGACACAGATATATCGTATAGCGACGATGGGATAGGAAAGTGTAAGTAGGAGGAAGCATCCGTGGCCTTTAATAAGGTACAGTCCCAGCATTTGCCTGGTGTGAGAAAAGGAAAACCACGGGAAACTATCTATTGGGCTGCCGACAGCGGCGTTCGAACCCACTATCCCCCGAATACAATCTGACAAATACGTGCCCCAAACCGCGCAGCTACTTATTCGGTCATTTTAGAGGTTAGTGCGATAAAGGACGGAACGTGCTTACAAGATATCATATAGAGGGTGCGAATAAAGCGTATTCACATTTTGGCAGGAGATATATATTTAATAAATCACAAAGCTGGATCGAAGAACAACAGTAATGTGTAGTATTATGTTCTGTAAACAGATATACTGTATTTTACTGAATTTTTAGGTAGGTATTTGTGTAAAATTAGGCATTTACTTCATGTAAAGTAAATTAATGTAAAATTCAACTCGCGCGCGGGTATTTCCTCTGCTGCGTGCGGTACGCTGCGCCAGCTCACACTACTGTATTGTATTTCATTGCATTGCTATTGCATTCAGACAGAAGAATGTGTTGTGTTGTTTTGTAGTTAATCTACAGTAGTAGGCACGAGGCGCGTCAGAGGTAGATGATTGAGCAAAATTGCTGGTACGTTATGCTAACTGTTCTTATGTGAAAGACAACAATGAACAAATGAACATGATACGCACAACCTTCTTACCCGCTATTCGCAGACTCTATGGAAATGAGGAATTTTACTTCCAACAGGATAGTGCATCACCACATTACCACCTACATGTACGTACGTACCTTGATGACAATCGTCCAGGGCAGTGGAGAGGACGAAAGGGTCCGATGGAGTTCCCTCCGCGTTCTCCGGATCTAACTTCGTTGGACTTCTATCTGGGGGAACTCTTAAAGATGTTGTATACCGTAGAGAACCAGTTACACTGGCAGCCCTTCGGGAAGAAGTTGGAATGACATGTGCTGCAGACGCTGAGGACACCTTAGCAAAAGTTGCTCGATCAGTAGTTAAACGTACTCAGAAGTGTATCGACGTCGATGGTGAGCATTTTGAGCAACTGTTATAACTGGAAAACTGGAAAAATCTAAGATGATAAGTTGCTCATCATTTTGTGTTTGTGTGAATTCAGCTTCGTTATGATAATGTGTACACATTTTATTTGCATCCTCTGTATATTTTAAACGGTACGACTGTAAATTAGGGCGTGCTCGGTTCACCAGGAAGGACGCGGGTTCGAATCCCCGTCAGGAAGTCGTAAAATTTAAGAAACAAGATTTCCACTTCAAGAGCCTCCGTGGCTCAGGCGGCAGTGCGACGGCCTCTCACCGCTGCGTTCCATGGTTCAAATCCCGGTCACTCCACGTGAGATTTGTGCTGGACGAAGCGGAGACGGGACAGGTTTTTCTCCGGGTTCTCCGGTTTCCCCTATCATATTTCATTCCAGCAACACTCTCCAATAATCTTTCATTTCATCTCTCATTCATTAATAATTGCCCCAGGGGAGTGCGACAGGCTTCGGCAGCCGGCACGATTCCTATACTCGCCGCTTTATGAGGCTTCATACATTCCATTCCTGACCCGGTCGAATGACTGGAAAAAAGGCTTTGGATTTTTATTCATTTCCACTTCCGGAGGTGCACATGGCCCTGAGGTTCACTCAGCCTACACCGAAAATGAGTACGAGGTTAATTCCTGAGGGCAAAGGTGGCCGGGATTAGAGCTAACACTCTACCACGACAAGTGCCGAGGTTGCGGATAGTGGAAGCCTTTTCCTTCCACCCCTTCAAGGGCCTTCATGGCCTATACGGAGATTACGTTTTTTTTTGCTTTACGACTGTACATTGACCACACAGACATACAACTATCTTAAACGCTCGGAATTTCGGAATAAGTCAGCGTCAATAACTATTAGCACATGAAGTCAGAAGTAGAAATGTTGATTTATATTTAATCTCTCCACATCCTTTAATCTCAGAATTCCCCTCCCTTCCAGCTCTATAGAGAGGGTGCTGCATGGCTGTCATTTCCGCTTTAATTTTCCTCTCTAAATCACATTCACTGTTTATTACAGCATTTTATATATTTTTATAAATAAATTTGTTATTTACTTATTTATGAAATGTAATCACTAATGGAAGACAGTAGAAATGGGAGGTCTGTGATTCTGACAGCTTTACAAAAAATGTTAACGCGCATGGATGGGGATGTGCGTTCAGAAGCCAGTAATTGGGTTTCCCGTTCTATCAGATCCCCAACAGATGTGAAATAAACTGGTGGCGATCTTCTCCAGAGAGAGATCAAAAATAATATTACAATTTCACGCGCAACTAATTTGTCGTGGTGACTTTCAAATGGTACGCCTCTGTGGTGTAGTGGTTAGTGTGATTAGCTGCCACCCCCGGAGGCCCGGGTTCGATTCCCGGCTCTGCCACGAAATTTGAAAAGTGGTACGAGGGCTGGAACGGGGTCGACTTAGCCTCAGGATGTCAACTGAGTAGAGGTGGGTTCGATTCCCACTTCAGCCATCTTGGAAGTGGATTTCCGTGGTTTCCCACTTCTCCTCCAGGCAAATGCCGGGACGGTACCTAACTTAAGGCCACGGACGCTTCCTTCCTTCTTCCATGTATATCCCTTCCAATCCTCCCATCCCCCGCAAGGCCCCTGTTCAGCATAGCAGGTGAGGCCGCCTGGGCGTGGTACGGATCATCCTCCCCAATTGTATCCCCAACCTTGAGTCTGAAGCTCCAGGACACTGCCCTTCAGGCGGTTGTGGTGGGATTCTTCGCTGGGTCCGAGGGAAAAATCGACCCTGGAGGCTAAACCGATAAATAATAATAATAATAATAATAATAATAATAATAATAATAATAATAATAATAATAATAATAATAAAAATGAAAATGCTATGGCTGTGAATACAACATTGCAGATTTCAAGGTCACGCGTAATTAGTGCGTTTTCCCTTCCCTTTTTCTCACTCTGCATTACAATAAAGCGCCTAAAAGTTTGCAAGCCTGTTCCTATTAAGAGATGGTATATCTATATGTCACTTCTTAAATAAAAGATTGCGCGGAAACGCACTGTTGAAAAAGAAGTGAGTTTCTTGTAGGACCCGACGTGTTTAGCTACGAGCATTACTGTGTTCAAGATACTCCCAGACTCGGGAACAGTGGGGTCGAACCGCACTGTCGGCAGCCCTGAAGATGGTTTTCTGAGGTTTCCTATTTTCACACCATACTTTCTTTTCTCTTTTTAAGTGTTTTTCTTAGAATTAGCTTTACTTCGCACCGACACAGATAGGTATTATGGCGGCGAAGTGGTAGGAAAAGTCTAGGAGTGAGAAGGAAGCGGCCGTGGCCTTAATTAAGGTACAGCCCCAGCATTTGCCTGGTATGAAATGGGAAACCACGCTCAACATCTTCAGACCTGCCTAAAGTGGGGTTCGAACCCACTATCTCCCGGATGCAAGCTCATAGCGGCGTGCCCCTAACAGCACGGCCAACTCACCCGGTGTTTTAAAGCGTTTCACAGTGTGTCGAATCCCATAACTAGGTGGAAAAAATTCACTGTCGCAAATCAAAGCGAAACCTGGGTCATTCGATAGTGAATAAACCAGATGGTGACCTTCAGTCTTTCTTTCCGCTTTCTGGTGCGTACGAGGGAGGGGACAGGTGCTGAAACGTCTTCCTGGCAGTTATCAACTAAGTTGATAGGAGGTGTCAGAGTTAACCCAACGTAGTGTTTCTAGTGATTTCAACGAGGTGTTGTAATCTGTGGCTCATGGAATTGTGAAAAGAGGTATGTGTTCTCACTTTTAAGCATAATACAAGCGTTCTGCACTAAATAAATTATTTACAATGCGCTGTAAAAGGAAGCAGTTGTAGAAAATTGGATTGTTTTTAGGATTTGCTCGAAAAAAACTTTATGAGTGCCTCATAGTGCCACTTTACTTTAAACGTCATTCGATGGGAAATTTATTGTAGATTCAGGATCTGTAGTGGTTTGGTTGCGCACGAATGCGCATGATGGTTTATTTTCTTATTTTCAGTGACTATGTAGGCGTTACCGCGAGAAGAACATTTCAACGCGTGGCGGTCATGTCGTGAAGAGGGGCGTTCAGAAGTCATATTTCAATATGTTATGGATAAATTAGAGCCTACAACTCTTACTGACACTCAATTTCAGGAGCTAAGGAACAAAATTAAATTGTTATCCCGTGATATTAACAAAAATGGGAGAGTGCAGGAAGAAGAGAACAACGATTCCAAAAAAAAAAAAAAAAAAAAAAATATATCGGTGATTGGTTAAATGTGACAGATTTCATCGTGTTAAGTGAACAAGACGACATTGATCCAGCGTATGATCCGAAAACAAGTTGTGTCCCTAACAAAGCCGGCCGTCACCCTAAGGAATTTAAGGATTCTTCCGTAAAGACGAAGAAGCAAAATGTTTGTGATATTACCGAATCGCGTAGTTTGGAGAAAGTCGCGTTTGCTACTGAAGATTCTTTTCGAACAAGCGGGAAAAGATGAAGGCTTAATAAAAAGATATCATGTATTACTAGCTGCTCTTTCTTCTGGCTCTGAAATAAATGTGAATAAATTCAAAGAATTTGGTGCGCAAACTGCAGCTTTGTATGTTAAACTATATCCATGGTATTATATGCCCGTAACTGTGCATAACATTTTAGTACACAGTACTCAAGTAATTAAACATTTTCTTGTGCCAATAGGAACTTTATCTTAAGACGCTCAAGAAGCTAGAAATAAAGATTCTCGGAGGTTTCGTGACCTTCATACTCGAAAATGTAGCAGGAATTCAACGAATAGAGACTTGCTTAAGATGTTGTTAATTACATCAAATCCCTCAATAAACAAGTACCGAACAATGCCACGTAAAACACCTGGTAATCTACCTATGGAATCTATTGAGTTACTTACTGACTCCCAAGATCCTTTCACATCAAATGAAGAAGACCAGTATAGCAACGACTACGATTCTCTGGACTCTACAGACGAATCAGTGGACGAATTAATATTTGACATGTTGTTATTATGAATGGGATGAGATTGATGAGTTAATTACTTGTAAATACTGTAATATGATCCTTTCACGTCTTTTATGAAATGTTTCTGAGTGTAATCTTGACTTTTTATATGGAAATATATATATTATTGTTTTCGTGTGTAAGGTGTGTTTTACTAAAACTACGTCATTAACAGGACTCGAAAATAAAATTTTGTTATAAAGAAATATTGTTATGGTTTTGACGAATATATTTTTACTTAAACAATAAATGTTATTTTTTGTTTATATTTCGTTTTTCTATGTTTAATACCAATTTAAAATACGTTTTCAATCTGGAAGAATTTACATACACTGCCTTCGTCTATTCCCTCAAATAAGGTGTAACAAGAATACTGGACTGAAATTCTCATTGTTATTCATATTTTATCCAGTTTTAAATAGTATGTGTACCACTGTTATAAACTATAACATACACATCCAAATCGTGTTTTTACTCCCGTAAATGGACGATTCGTTTGTTGCTTTCGGTCATTTTTTAAACCTCCCCTTGCCCCTCACCCCTATATATTGTAACGGTTAAAATCCCGTTACAAGATGATATCTGTATTTTTATTATTTTATTATTTTATCTGTATTATTATTATTATTATTATTATTATGTCAGTATTATTATTATTTTATCTGTGATATTGTTACTATTATTGTAATTATCAGTCTTATTTAATTCGATTTTGCAATTGCCTGTTGCTTGCAAGATTGTACTTAGATGTATGCATATATACGTATGTGTAGTATAACACTCAATACCTGTACAGTGAGAATTGTTGTATATATCAGAGATTGGGTGTGACGTTGGTGCATTGTGCAATATTGTTGGCGATTCTGCCAAGTCATCGCCAAGCCATGGCTACGTCATCGTATTTATTTAGCAATGCGCGCACGGACTCAGTCGCCGCGGGGCTATTTCACCACTGGATGTAATATCTGTCGCGTAGGTGGGAGTATGTCATTGTTATTTCTGGAGATTACGTAGTTGTGTCAACCTACGTCTATATAAGGTAGCTCCATATTGTAGCGTTAGTCATTACTTATACGGATGCAGTACAGTGAAGTAGTCTACTAGATCAAGAGGCCTTAGGTGGTCAGTCAACCAGTGTGAACGAGAGATGGTGAAGACTCAGTGAGCCATTATTGGTCATTGAGAGAGTGAGACCAAAAGGTTGGTCCGTCACTTAGTGGAAGACACGGACGCAAGGCTTACCATGGAGTCAGAGAGGGCAACCCTGGACCTGCCAAGAGGTCATACCATATTGACTTACAAAGAAGTCAGATGATATGGAGAAGAAGCAGTCACAAGGATGTATCACCAAGTTAGGCTTGACACATCTACAGTAAACACCAGAGCAATGGATTACGTCGTAATTACACTTAAAGTGTTGAAGGTACAGTCAAGTGAATAAGTGAGGGAAATATTTCGTATAAATTGTTAAATGTCCGGTCAAGAAGAATTCAAATTCATGCCTAGTTTCTTTCAGTTGCAATGTCATAATTTCATATTCTCATCTGTTTTATCGCAACAAGACTCACTATTTTTTGATATATTATTTAAAGAATATATATTGTTCTATCAAACAAATTCATAGTTTCATTTCATTGACAGTAAAATATCTTAACCTCAAAATTAATGGGGAAACCGAATGCCAATCTCCTTTTCCCAGAACTTATATTGTGACCGTGAGGCCACAAATGAGTGAACAGGTGTTGGTGCGGCTTGTGTTCGCTTGTCGGCGAGATGGGGTGCGCGCGACCTTGGACAAGGGCGAGAACGAGTTTTTTTGTGCGGAGAGCGGCCGGCTGGCTAACGGAATAAAAATAAAAAAATGAAGGTTGGCGAGTGAAAGAAGGAGGCCAGCGCGTGTCACCTGTAATTGCGAGGAACGATATGAATGACATATTTGTAATATCTTTGGTGGCGACGTGCATAATTACGGAAGGCTCAAGGGCTAAATTAAAATAAACTGGATAAAAAAAAATAGCACATTTAGAGGATATAAATTAAAAACTGAAATTTTGAAATAATTTGCACGACCTTGTGGCTAAAATGGTGATGAAGTTGTAGATTCGTACAGTAGAAGAATTTAGTGTCTAAATTGACTTTACTTCCGTGCATGTGCACCAGACATGATATTTAAGTCATGTGATACGAGTACCCACTCTCACACACACACTGGCGTGTTCCTGGACTATCACCTTCAGTCGCTCAGCGTGGAACGTCGTGAATACTGGCTTCACTCCTGTGCTCTACACCTCTGAAAATTGGATACAATTTAGAACAGTGCTGTGATCAGACGTCGAATGTGCAGATATCAATCCCTTAAGTACGTGTCATTTCCAAAATACAGTTACGTGTGTGTTTGGAGCCTACTCTAAAGCATTTTGTGTAAGTTTCAGCTTTCTCACGAGTGGACGCGGAAGACGTGGACGTGAATATTTCCAGAAGAGGACGGAACTTCACATCATGGATTACCAGTGCTTCACCATGAAGTTCTAAACTATCGACCATCGTCAGCGGCGTCGGGATGCAGATTCTTTCATCCTGGCATGGCTGATTGAGAACCCAGACTTCCAGACATGAAGATTTCTCTATAAGTTAAGTCGATTACGTCTCATTTATATCTGTTCTCTGTAGTTTTGTTCTATTCTTTCTTTCTTCTTAGTAAGCTATTTTGACACATTTTATGGTTGTTTATTTGCTCGAATACGTCTTAAAACTGACTCATGTGATTACTTAATGACCATGTGGCCACGAATTTGACAGTGAGGGTTCTGATAGAGTTATCCATGTGTTATCGACACCATCTTTGCTTATTGAGTAAATTTCGTCACGAATATGAATTATTTTATGTCTGATGGATTTAATGGTAGGATATTTCGTCCACATTTTCTATATTTTCCTTGTATTGGAACTTCTACTTGTACCTCGTGTCTGAGACAACGTGTCATCGGGATATTGAGTCCGAATTCTATGTACGAATTTAATGTGAACATGTGCATTGGGAGCATGTGATAATTAGTTGGAGTAATTAATCATCGAGACACTTTTAAGTGGATATTATGTATTTGTAGGACGATGGTAGGTCCTGATATTTCACGGCTACACATATTTGAGATTAGGATGCGACAAGTTAGGGTCGTCATTGTGGTACACTGTACGTGTAGAGTATATGGAATAATTGTGCATGACACAAATCTTCGTGAAACTGAGCTTTTCACATGTTAGTGGATTATTCGCGATAAATGCAGTGTAGTCTAATGTTAGTGTCTTCAAATGAAGAAAATGAAAGTCCATGTTAATTGATGTACTTTTTAATTCGTGGGAATATCCCAAATTTTCTCAAGTAATCCAGTAATTTCAAGCTCAAGGTACAGATGAATGTTCGAGAAGGCCTTAGGTCTGAAGAACAGGTCTTCGACGAAATATCTAAATAATATCTGATTCGTGACTATATCAGCTCATTCGTTGATGCAATTTTTCGCTCTCATGTGATAACTCAATCTTGCTGTAACTCAATAAATTCGTTAACAGGAGAGTAATACGGTTGATCGACACTCGTCGACATGTACATAGTGTAGATATTTTCTTCTTGGTACTTACAGTCTTCTTGACAATTTCCGTAGTTAGCTATAGAAGTAGTAATTTGTTAGTATTTAGAGGATTATTTTTTATGTGTTCTGTTCTGAAATATGTGACACTGATATTATCGATTGATAGTGGACAGGATCTCCACATGGATGGTATTCTCCCCATTTACTTACGTTTGCAAGCCCAGAAGGCGTTTTATTTTGTTTAATTATTGGTCAAATACTTAACGTTCAGTATAAATTCTCACGAAAAGAGATGTGAGATGACGTGAACAGGTATATCGGACGTCTCGGATTAACTTAGAGAAAACCAAGGCAAATTCAATTTTTCATTTTATTGTTAAGACAACGACTGTAAATTTTATTTTTGCCATGAATGATAACTTTTTGAATCTTGGATATTTCTTTATTATACTCGTTCTTACAATTACTGCATTTTTTCCAGATTATCGATGAAGGCTTGGCCCAGACCTCATTTTTCTGAATGAAAATTTTTAATTCAACTTTAAACAAATAACTTTAAAGACAAAAAAATATTCACAATGTAAATACTCTGTTAGAATGTTAGGGAAACAACTGCCGTGTACCATCCCATTTGATTGTGCCTAGGTTTGTTACATCAAGAGCCATATTAAATTCCATAACGTAACGATCATAATCATAATCACAGATTTCAGGATGGCCAATATTGCATTTAATTAAATAAAAGTGTCATATATGTTCTATACCTGGAACGTGCTTATTTGATGAACCCTATGATAATCCTGCCACATTCATTTATTTTATAAGCCTACAGCCACCGGACTGAGCACCCCTGGGGTGTCTCGTGTTCGCAGACTGACTACGACGGGCACAATATGGTATGTTGTCAAAAGTAAGCTTATTACCCCACACCCTAGAGATAGTCAGGAGTCTCATTCTATTATTGCTGTACTGAGTGACAGCTGGCGCCCTTCAAATAACGCATGTGTAAGTAAGCAGGTAACAAGTAAGTGTGAGTACAAGGTTCGACGAGTGTGTATTTTATTTAATGAATGTTAATTTTCATAATTTCCATTTTAAATGCAGATATTCAGATTTTTAAAGTAAAATGCAGTTTTATATAATATTTGTAAAGTCAGTCAGCGACTTAGGAAGTCTACAATCTGTCGACGCAACGTGGGACTCGAATAAATTCAGAATCTGTTCTGAATGACAGCATATCATAGGTTCATTTTGGGAAAAGTATGCACATTTAAGCCAACGGAATTATTACCGGTAAATATTAGGAGTGTAACTTTGTGATATATATTTGTATTTTGGGGATATGTCAAGGGATTTGAAGAGGGAAATTAATTTGAGATCGCGTACTATCACTAGTGAACCTAAGATGGACAAGGAAGACAATAACAAGTCATGTGAGGACGAGGTCATTGCTTCGGCGGACATCCAAGGTGAAATTCAGAGTAGGGAGCAGGTGAAGACGATGGAAGCTTCTGAGGTAATTCAGAAAAGTGCAGAAATTGAGAAGCACACTGAAACTCAAAAGGAAGTTTCAGGGGCAATGACCTTACAACATTTTAACTTGCTGATGGCCAAAATGACCGAGCTCAACAATGAAAACTGTAAGAAAATGACTAGTAGTAGTGAAAATTGCAATAAACAGATTAACTCTCTAAGTAATAAAATGGAACAAATAATTAGTAGTAACGAAAATAGTAAGGAAGAGATGAAAGAATTAATTAGTACTAATAATGAAAATTTTAATAAACAGATTGACTCCATAAGTAGCAAACTGGATAAAATGATTAGTAGGAATAACGAAAGTATTCGTAAAATGGATCAAATAATTAGTAGTAATAATGAAAACTGTAAGAGACAAATTGATACTAGAAATAAACAAGTAGAAGAAATAATTGATAGTAGGAGCAGTGCAATCATTGGTAATATAGATACTAAGGTATTAGAAATAAATGATCATGAATATAAGTTAGAAAGTAAGTCAAATGAAGAGTGTGTTGAAAATGAATATGAAATGGAGTCGAGTCGGAGCGATCTTTATACTCAGATTGAGCATGTCAAAGGAACATGTACAGAGAATATCAAAGAATTAAGTGATTTTTTTTGCTAGGGGCTTTACGTCGCACCGACTCAGATAGGTCTTATGGCGACGATGGGATAGGAAAGGCCTAGGAGTTGGAAGGGAGCGGCCGTGGCCTTAATTAAGGTACAGCCCCAGCATTTGCCTGGTGTGAAAATGGGAAACCACGGAAAACCATCTTCAGGGCTGCCGATAGTGGGATTCGAACCTACTATTTCCCGGATGCAAGCTCACAGCCGCGCGCCTCTACGCGCACGGCCAACTCACCCGGTGAATTAAGTGATAAAAGTTCTAGTAATCGGGAAGAATTTCATGAGGTAGTCGAGGAAAGATTGGACAAGATTTGCAATACAGTTGGGGAAGATACGAGGGAACAGATTAGTAGAAATGAAATTGAAAGCAAACTTGTGGAGGTCACTGAACTACGGAACGAACAGGAAACGCTATCACAGCAGGTAAGAGAAAGAGAGGAAGAATTGAAGGAAGAAGTGAGAATAGAGAAAGAGAATGCTGAGAGAGTAGCGGTAGAAGAAATTTTGAGTTGCCAGGAAGTGATACGGCAGGAATTTGCAGGTGAGTCGGCGGGTGAGATGATAGTAGCGAGTGGTTTGTTCAGTAGGGATCGTGATTTAACTGGGTTTTCTAGAGAACATTTCATTTTTATAGAATTTGTAAAAGTAGTTGAGAAAAGATTTGCTAGTAAGTTGAGGAATAATAATACTGAATGGGAATACGTACTGGAAATCTTGTCGAATGTTTTTATCGGTGAAAGTAGAATATGGTTTCGAGTGTACTGGAATAATATGTCTAATTTAGGAGAGATTAAAGTGTTCATTGATAGGCTTTGGGAGGAATGTGTGCTAGGGCGCGCGCGCGCGAGAGAGAGCGCATGATAACTGGGGAAAGTAGTATAGTAGAGAGAGAGAGGGAAAAATGTTAGCCGTGTATCAGAGGAGAGGGGGTGATCATGATGAGCAGAGGATTAATAGTTGTGTCAATGGTGAGAGGGGTCAGAGGAGTAACCAGAGAGAATTGGAAGAGGGGAGGCGTATGTATTTGAGTTATGAGAGAGAAGGTCAGATGAGTAGTCGGAGAGAATCGGAAGATGGGAGGCGTACGGATTTGAGTTATCAGAGGGATTATGATAAGCCGAATATGAATGTTATCCAGGTGTCTTTATCGAGCCAGAGTATCTCAGATTCACAGGGAATCGGGTAAGTTAAGTAGACAGGCTGAGGGTAGTAGTTGAACAGGTATGTAGTATAAGTAGTTATGTAGTGAAAGTAGATTTAAGAGTATAGTGTGATTGTGACCTAAGTAATGTTAAGTGAGATATTTAAGTAATACCGTAGTCGTAGATAATGAAGTAATTAATGATAATAGTAAGTTCGACGTAAGAAGTGATCTGTTAAAGTGATGTAAGTACTTGTAATGCCGAGAATATGATGTAAGTAGTGAAGTAGTAACTCCGATGATGGAAATTGTGATGTGAAGAAGGTAATATTATAACAGCCGTTGGGTAAGTCAAAGTGAGTAAATAAAATGATAGCGGTACCAATCATAATTGAAGATAATTGTAAGTTTCAACTATGCCTTGTTGTACCAGAACTTGTGTATTCAGTTGTTTTAGGAGCTGACTTGGTTGCAAATCATGGAAGTAGAGTAGACTTTAATTTAGGTAGTGTGTGTTTGTTCTGGGAGTAATCTAGCAAAGAAGTACGTGTTAATTATGATGGTCTGAGGTAAGTGTGTTGGTGACGTGTGTTCTTTGAAATATATGAGAGGTAAGTGAAGTTGTTCCTAGTGAGAGGAAATGTTTTGTTGGGTGTGTTACGTGCCTGTACGACCAGTATCCGAGGGATAGTCGGTATGAGGCAGTGACGTGAGGTAATTTGAGTGAATTACAGGAGGAGTAATTTTGTTCGATGTTAGGTAAGCATCGAGATGTATTTAGTGGTAAGTGAGGAAGAACACGTATATGAACATAAATTTGTAGTACATGACCATTCATCATTTATGGGAGGTAAGTACCCCATTCAACTTAAAAATGCTAGTGAAGTCTAAGAACAAATAAGCATTATGCTGGATTACGGAATAATTGAACCATCTTGTAGCCATAGTATTGATTCTTTAATTATTGTTGCCAAGTAGGATGTGACCTATTGAGAGATGTAAGTTAATAAGGGCAAAATTGATTCAGTTTGAGTGACAGAGTGCTACTCCGAGTTCCATTTCAACATCTGCAGAGGCGGGAAATATGTTGAAGTTATTTTTGTATCAGGGGTATTTCACTATTGTGAACCGTATCGGGAGTGTGCATAATTCCTTAAAAGATCAGGAAGGGGATATTGTCGGTATCTATAGTATTATATATGTGTAAAGGAGTACTTCACGTGAGATTTGTTGAGATAATAATAAGATGATTAATTTTTGTAAGAAACTGGCAAAATAAAACTAACATCTGCGATTTGCGTGTGAACCAAGTGTCGTTTTGGTATATTGGAAGAATACGTGCTACATTGTCATGTACTGTGTGACAAAAAAACGGAGAAAAGGACATTGGACAGTTATCTGCGATAACAATATGCGAGAACAGTTCTCATATAAGTGAATTTTCACAAAATATTTTGATATGTTAAAAAAAAGGAGAAGAATGTTGTATATTGATTGAAAATTATTTGTGTGTGTTAAATTAAGGGCTATGCTCTTGTGAATTGTATGAGAATGGGACACTGAACAGTTATCTACGATGGCAATGTGCGAGAAAAATTCTCATATGTGATGTATTATAAAATGTATGGATGCTAAAAAAGAAAATTATTGTTGTATACTTATTTAAAGTGTTTATATGTGTCAGTGTTATATACACTGACTGACAGAGCAAATGCAACACCAAGAAGGAGTGGTTCGAAAGGGATGAAAGTTGGGGGGAAAACAGAGACGGCACGGACGAATAATTGATGTTTATTGCAAACCGATATGCAGGTTACACAATGCGCACGGCATCGACTCAGTAGGATGTAGGGCCACCGCGAGCGGCGATGCACGCAGAAACACGTCGAGGTACAGAGTCAATAAGAGTGCGGATGGTGTCCTGAGGGATGGTTCTCCATTCTCTGTCAACCATTTGCCACAGTTGGTCGTTCGTACGAGGCTGGGGCAGAGTTTGCAAACGGCGTCTAATGAGATCCCACACGTGTTCGATTGGTGAGAGATCCGGAGAGTACGCTGGCCACGGAAGCATCTGTACACCTCGTAGAGCCTGTTGGGAGATGCGAGCAGTGTGTGGGCGGGCATTATCCTGTTGAAACAGAGCATTGGGCAGCCCCTGAAGGTACGGGAGTGCCACCGGCCGCAGCACATGCTGCACGTAGCGGTGGGCATTTAACGTGCCTTGAATACGCACTAGAGGTGACGTGGAATCATACGCAATAGCGCCCCAAACCATGATGCCGCGTTGTCTAGCGGTAGGGCGCTCCACAGTTACTGCCGGATTTGACCTTTCTCCACGCCGACGCCACACTCGTCTGCGGTGACTATCACTGACAGAACAGAAGCGTGACTCATCGGAGAACACGACGTTCCGCCATTCCCTCATCCAAGTCGCTCTAGCCCGGCACCATGCCAGGCGTGCACGTCTATGCTGTGGAGTCAATGGTAGTCTTCTGAGCGTACGCCGGGAGTGCAGGCCTCCTTCAACCAATCGACAGGAAATTGTTCTGGTCGATATTGGAACAGCCAGGGTGTCTTGCACATGCTGAAGAATGGCGGTTGACGTGACGTGCGGGGCTGCCACCGCTTGGCGGCGGATGCGCCGATCCTCGCGTGCTGACGTCACTCGGGCTGCGCCTGGACCCCTCGCACGTGCCACATGTCCCTGCGCCAACCATCTTCGCCACAGGCGCTGCACCGTGGACACATCCCTATGGGTATCGGCTGCGATTTGACGAAGCGACCAACCTGCCCTTCTCAGGCCGATCACCATACCCCTCGTAAAGTCGTCTGTCTGCTGGAAATGCCTCCGTTGACGGCGGCCTGGCATTCTTAGCTATACACGTGTCCTGTGGCACACGACAACACGTTCTACAATGACTGTCGGCTGAGAAATCACGGTACGAAGTGGGCCATTCGTCAACGCCGTGTCCCATTTATCGTTCGCTACGTGCGCAGCACAGCGGCGCATTTCACATCATGAGCATACCTCAGTGACGTCAGTCTACCCTGCAATTGGCATAAAGTTCTGACCACTCCTTCTTGGTGTTGCATTTGCTCTGTCAGTCAGTGTATATATATAATTTTGTTCATAAATCAATCGATTCTTTGTTCTTCGATTTATTTATGAGGGAGGCGAATTGTAACGGTTCAAATCCCGTTACAAGATGATATCTGTATTTTTATTATTTTATTATTTTATCTGTATTATTATTATTATTATTATTATTATTATTATTATTATTATTATTATTATTATTATTATGTCAGTATTATTATTATTTTATCTGTGATATTGTTACTATTATTGTAATTATCAGTCTTATTTAATTCGATTTTGCAATTGCCTGTTGCTTGCAAGATTGTACTTAGATGTATGCATATATACGTATGTGTAGTATAACACTCAATACCTGTACAGTGAGAATTGTTGTATATATCAGAGATTGGGTGTGACGTTGGTGCATTGTGCAATATTGTTGGCGATTCTGCCAAGTCATCGCCAAGCCATGGCTACGTCATCGTATTTATTTAGCAATGCGCGCACGGACTCAGTCGCCGCGGGGCTATTTCACCACTGGATGTAATATCTGTCGCGTAGGTGGGAGTATGTCATTGTTATTTCTGGAGATTACGTAGTTGTGTCAACCTACGTCTATATAAGGTAGCTCCATATTGTAGCGTTAGTCATTACTTATACGGATGCAGTACAGTGAAGTAGTCTACTAGATCAAGAGGCCTTAGGTGGTCAGTCAACCAGTGTGAACGAGAGATGGTGAAGACTCAGTGAGCCATTATTGGTCATTGAGAGAGTGAGACCAACAGGTTGGTCCGTCACTTAGTGGAAGACACGGACGCAAGGCTTACCATGGAGTCAGAGAGGGCAACCCTGGACCTGCCAAGAGGTCATGCCATATTGACTTACAAAGAAGTCAGATGATATGGAGAAGAAGCAGTCACAAGGATGTATCACCAAGTTAGGCTTGACACATCTACAGTAAACACCAGAGCAATGGATTACGTCGTAATTACACTTAAAGTGTTGAAGGTACAGTCAAGTGAATAAGTGAGGGAAATATTTCGTATAAATTGTTAAATGTCCGGTCAAGAAGAATTCAAATTCATGCCTAGTTTCTTTCAGTTGCAATGTCATAATTTCATATTCTCATCTGTTTTATCGCAACAAGACTCACTATTTTTTGATATATTATTTAAAGAATATATATTGTTCTATCAAACGAATTCATAGTTTCATTTCATTGACAGTAAAATATCTTAACCTCAAAATTAATGGGGAAACCGAACGCCAATCTCCTTTTCCCAGAACTTATATGGTATGTTGTCAAAAGTAAGCTTATTACCCCACACCCTAGAGATAGTCAAGAGTCTCATTCTATTATTGCTGTACTGAGTGACAGCTGGCGCCCTTCAAATAACGCATGTGTAAGTAAGCAGGTAACAAGTAAGTGTGAGTACAAGGTTCGACGAGTGTGTATTTTATTTAATGAATGTTAATTTTCATAATTTCCATTTTAAATGCAGATATTCAGATTTTTCAAGTAAAATGCAGATTTACATATGTTGTAAAATTAGTAAGAGAGTTAGGAAATTCTCAATATTTAACCCCGAACATCGTACACTTTAGAAGATGCCAGGCATGAATTCAGTGACCTCGAAAACGGTATAGTGCCAACTTTTAATACGATCCCAGCACTATTAACGACGTTATTAATTTTTTCCACCTAGAACGGGGATTCGGCACACTGTGCGTTTTCGCGACGTATTAAAGTGAGACTTGTTTCTTTGAGCACTGTCTTATAGGCCTTTTAATATTCTAAACAGTTGATCTATCTACTCCACATGCTCCAGTCAGTTTTGAACTTGCTTGAAATTTACAGTTTTTAAAATGTCTGGATGATCAGCCAAAGTTTGGAGAACCCAGTACACATGTGTAAAAATACTGTACATTTACACTCTTCCCTGAATTCTTTCTTGCCGAGTCGTTTCTCTGGCCTTCACATCGTTGGCGTTCGTGGAATGTCCTAATTATCACAGTCAGAATTACACATAGTAGAAAACAACCGTAATAAGTACACTGCTAATCGCAAATATAAAAATGGGAACTTTCCACCTTGTGAATGCATTTATTCCTTATAAGATACTTCAAACATTGTAATATAACAGTATCGGTTTCGACACTATTTGTGGGCCATCTTCAGCTGCTGAAAAACCTATCGTCTTAATAATAACAACTAGAGCTCTGCATTTGGAAGAAAACAACCGCTCGAGCTTTGCCCAGTTCGTGCCTCTGGGAATAGCCCACGCTGCGATAAGGCTGTGGCCGTCTAATGGACCATGTGACCGGCCGTCCTTCACCTCTTGGTGATCAGTGGAACTGTCGAGCACTGCCGGGCGCTCGAGCGTAATCATAATCCCGGCCGGTGACACTAAACCCGCCGGGCGCTCTACAGTGCGGATTTGCATTAGAAATCGTGTGTAAAATCAGTTCGCGACTGGGATTTGAGCAGTGCAGGCAGCGTTATGGATCAACCAAGTATAGGTCATAAACGCTGCATTCAAGAAACGAAGAGAAGTATTCTGGAGAGAATTAGGAGCGTCTCGTGGGTCCTGAAGAAGAAAGACATCTCGAAAGAGGAGGCGAGAAGTGAAGCTTGGAAATCGTTTGCACTTGTAGTGGATCCTGTCACGCAGGCTTCTTATGGTTTCGTGGAATGTGCCACATGTGATACTGTACTTTCTTACCAGTCAAGCACAACAGGTATGATTCGGCGCTGCAAAAGTAATTGCGGATCAAAATTCCACCGAACATGTGACGTACCAAGCAGCGTAAAGAATGTTCTTGTTGATAAGTTGCTGGATATGAGTGGAATAGATTTGTTACCGTTAAATACTTGTAGTAAGCTTGGCTTCATGAACTATTTCGCAGGAGCTCATCAATGTTTCCGCCACTTACGGTAAAGTCAATATAGATGTTCTTCCACACCCTACCACTGTATCACGGCATGTTAAAGAAAAGGCCGACAAAATACGGGCGACAATGGTGCCCAAGCTAATATTTGCCCTAAAGGACAAAATGTGCGCTTTAGACGCTGATCTGTGGTCTGATAACTACAAGAAGAGAAAATTTTTGACTGTGACATCGCATTATGTTAACGATGAGTGGCAGCTAGAAACGCTTGTTTTGCTAACAATTTAGCTTCCGGACATATCTAAGACAGGAGAGAACATTCGGCACGAAATCGAAGAACGTTTTTGCTTGAGTTAGCAATTGACAGGAATGATGTTACAAAATGTTACTTTGTCATCGATCAAGGAGCTAATATGAAGAAGGCACTTGAATCTTACGACCGTTTGCCTTGCTTTGATCACTGCCTGATGACTGCGCTTCGTCGCACATTTCAAGAGACATGTTTAGAAGACGAAGCTCCTGAAATACTGTCGTGTCTGCTATCAGCAAGAGATATTATAATAATAATGTTATTTGTTTTACGTCCCACTAACTACTTTTTAAGGTCTTCGGAGACGCCGAGGTGCCGGAATTTAGTCCCGCAGAAGTTCTTTTACGTGCCAGTAAATCTACCGACACGGGGCTATCGTATTTGAGCACCTTCAAATACCACCGGACTGAGCCAGGATCGAACCTGCCAAGTTGGGGTTAGAAGGCCAGCGCCTTAACCGTCTGAGCCACTCAGCCCGGCAAGAGATATTATAGTAGGCTATTTGAAGAGATCGAGTCACTCGGGGCATCTGCAGCACTCCTTGAAGCAAGAAGCTGTAACGTGGTGGAACTGAATACTGTTAATTCTCAATTCCACCATAAGTCAAATCGACGATATTTGAGATCTACTAGATTCCCGGAGGCAATCGAAACTCTTAGAAACATTCCATGAAGAGTGCGTACGAGAAGTTGTCGTTTTTCTAACCCTCTTTAAAGAAGCAAGTTTGGATCTGGAAAGTGCAAAAATAACAACGCTGGTACGTTATAACAGAACCAGAAGACAGTGACAACGAAATTTTTTATAAGGTATGATCATTTATAAAACTGTTGAGTTATCGGAATGCAATTATGTATATATTGTTTATCCTTTTCAGTGCATGACGAAAATAAAAAAGAGCAGCACACTTCATCAGAGAGAAGTGCAAACTGGAGTCTATACATTACATTACAACGGTTCTATGGCCATCACGGCGTCATTTGAAGAAACTCACAGCAGAAGAAAAGCAAGTCGCGTATGCTGAAGTTCAACGATTTTGCTCCGAACTGCCTGTAAATGGTAAGGTTGATTCTCTGAAACAAATTAGTAAACGAATTTTTCTTTGTCTAATCTTCCACCTTTCGTTAAATCAAAAATTACTTCGTCTAAAATGTACTATATTTGGGAAGGGTTTCGCAACCTAAACATTCCACAATGCGTTTTGATCTAATTTTTGCGATATATGTGGGAATTCACTGGAAATATAGTTTTTAGTAACCAGTAATCCTAACTAAGATTTATACATATTTAAAGGTGACAGGAATACATAACGGATGTTTTCATTCATTTGTAGAGCCTATTCAAGCGAACAGTGACCAAGTTCTTCCCATGAAAATGTCCAAGGTGTACTGGAGTTCGGATGAGGACGACAAAGATAGACACACAATTACTACTAATGAATTCGACAGGTACCTTAACTCTCCAAATCCGGCTGTAGCTGTGCCGAAGGACAGCTTTTGAAGTGGTGAAAAACGCACGCGGAGTTATTTCCAAGGCTGTGGGTAGCAGCCAGAAAAGTTCTCTGAATTCCTGCCACTAGTGCTGCCAGCGAGAGAAATTTTAGCCAGGCCAGTCACCTGCTGTCTAGCAAAAGATCGTGCTTGGAATCAGACAAGGTGGATGATCTCTTATTGATCCATCACAATTTCGTAAGCATTCCGAACATACCATGTAATCACAAGAAAGGAAACATTCCTCAAACTCTATAAATGTATCATTCCACTTTCATTTACTTCACAGGAAGAAGTACAAACCGCCAGCTGTAGTAGTAGCTACAGGAACACACATGACTCCTGTGCATCAGGGAGGACCATTGACGAAAAACGAATTGTACAGTTACGATTCACATGCAACTTTATTTACGGGTCATAATTTGTTTATAAATTAACGCTTTAAAAAGGAAATTGGTGAGTATTACGTTTAAAAACTATCCTGCATTCCTTCTTGATCCTGCATTCGATATTAGTACAATGTATATGTAGCCGAGTCTGGAGATAGGCTACACATAGTCCAATATTACAGTGTCGCCGTTTTTCTAGCGAACGGAACAAAATACTATATGAAGACATTACAGTTCATAACGTTACAATTACTGGAATACATGATCACCTCAAAGACGAAAATCCAATAGTCTGCAACATATTAACACACTTCAAATGTGTCCGCCTCCGTAGCGTAACGGTTAGTGTTATTAGCTGCCGTCCTTGGGGGCCCGGGTTCGATTCCCGGTACTGCCAGAAATTTAAGAATGACAGGAGGGCTGGTATGTGGTTGAAATGGTACATGCAGCTCACCTCCAATGGGGGTGTGCCTGAAAAGAGCTGCACTACCTCGGGATGAGGACACGAGTTTGTCCGACTCGTTGGCCGAATGGTCAGCGTACTGGCCTTCGGTTCAGAGGGTCCCGGGTTCGATTCCCGGCCGGCTCGAGAATTTTAACCTCTATTGGTTAATTCCAATGGCTGTCCCCAACATCCCTGCAACTCACACACCACACATAACACTATCCTCCACCACAATAACACGCAGTTACCTACAAATGGCAGATGCCGCCCACCCTCATCGGAGGGTCTGCCTTACAAGGGCTGCACTCGGCTAGAAATAGCCACACGAAATGAAATTTAATTAACTTCAAATGTAACGTATACAATTGTAATATTTTAGGATATAGAACTGATAGTAAGTAGCCTCCGTGGCTCAGACGGCAGCGCGTCGGCCTCTCACCGCTGGATACCGTGGTTCAAATCCCGGTCACTACATGTGATATCTGTGCTGGACAAAGCGGAGGCGGGACAGGTTTTTCTCCGGGTACTCCGGTTTTTCCTGTCATCTGTCATTGCAGCAACACTCTCCCTTATCATTTCATAGCATCTATCAGTCATTAATAAATCACTTTGGGAGTGGCGACCCCATCGTACTAATAGCCTATATATGATTCATTCATTACATCCCTGACCCGGTCAAAGACTGGAAAACAGGTTGTAGGTTTTCATTTTCAACTGATAGTAAAAAACGAATGAAATTTGTAAAAGAAATAGGTGAGGGTTACTCTAAAGTAGTGGCCTATGATCTCAAGGAGTCCGGTGTTGCGCAGCTCGCTGGTTGGCTGGCACTGCGTCCGCCGGTTACTGGAGACCGGCCGAGCGTTTGTCGCACTCGGCCAGTCGCTGGCGATCGGCAGCCCGCAACCGGCTGCACCAGACGCTCGACCACATACTCCCGAGAGCCAGAGAGAAGAGCGAGACTCGCCGGTAAAAACCAGAGATACAGTAATGCAGACCTTTAATAACAACACACAATGCTAAAACATTACTTATCTTAATTATGAATGACTAATGCTAACTTATAATGATGTGTTGTGGTAATAAAATATACTTAAAAGAGTAGTTTTGACTCTGGCATCTAAGTAAAGTAGGCGACTAAAGGTACGGTGGAATAGCGTGGCGACAAAGACGGACGAGGTGTGGAGAGCGGAGTGGTGAGTCGGTTGACCTTCAGGCCTGCAATGATGTGTCCCGAGCTATAAAATGCTTTACTTGTTCCACATGAAGGCAACAGATTAGCGGGTTCAAGCTAAAATGATTAACGCCAAAGAACTGAGTTTCCAGAAGTACGAGGTGATAATTTCGAATAATTTTTATACCTAGGAATCGTGGTAAAATTTGCACAGCCACCGCCTGGTTTTAGGAGTTAGCATACGGGTATTAATATCCCGGACTTCGGCACAGCTACAGCCGGATTTGGAGAGTGAAAGGTACCTGTCGAATTCATTAGTAGTAATTGTGTGTCTATCTTTGCCGTGGCCTTAATTAAGATACAGCCCCATCATTTGCCTGGTGTGAAAATGGGAAACCACGGAAAACCATTTTCAGGGCTGCCGACAGTGGGGTTCGAACCTACTATCTCCCGAATACTGGATACTGGCCACACTTAGGCGACTGCAGCTATCGAGCCCGGTAAAGAAGAAGAAGAGTGTAGTAAGGTAAACACAAACACTCAGTCCCCGAGCTTAAGGAATTAACTTAAAAGTTAAAAACCTCAATCCGGCCGATAATTGAACCCAGGCTCCTCTGAACCGTAGGCCTCGCCAGTGACGAGAAATGGGCAATGTTTCCGTGTGATAGGCCGCAAGCTCTATGCTTTTTCACGTTTACGCTACAGCTACTTGGTGAGAAGCAAGTGGCATTGGTCAAAATATTGCTTCAAATTGAATACTTTCCCATCATGGTGACAAATAAGGTATCTTGGAAAAAAATTTACAAGTTGCTTTATGTCGCACCGACACAGATAGGTCTTATGGCGACGATGAGAAAGGAAAGGGCTAGGAGTGGGAAGGAAGCAACCGTGGCCTTAATTAAGGTACAGTCCAAGCATTTGTCTGGTGTGAAAATGGGAAAGCACGGAAAACCATCTTCAGAGCTGCCGACAGTGGTTTTTATTTGAGGAAGAAAGCCAGTTTAAAAATATTGTCAGTAGGTCAAACAAAAGGCCCGATTGCTATCTTGTGCCAACATTTCGGACATTACTCTTTCTCGAACCACGGCCTACAAAATTGAGTGCCTTAACAGACAATATATTTTACAGATTCTCAAGATAGCTGCAGGGGCGGCCTGGCCGAGGCGGTAAAGGCGTGCGCGGTTCGCCCGGAAGGACGTGGTTTCGAATCCCCGTCAGGAAGTCGTCCACTTCCGGAAGTGCATATGGGCCTGAGGTTCACTCAGCCTGCACCAAAAATGAGTACCCGGTTAATTCCTGGGGGCATAGGCGGCCGGGCTTAGAGCTAACCACTCTATCCCATCACGTGCCGAGGTTACGAATGCTGGAACTCTTCACCATCCACCACTCCAAGGGCCTTCATGGGTTGTACGGAGATAACTTTGCTTTGCAAGATAGCTGGGTCAAAGGGAGCGTCTGGTCATAAACCTGCATAATGGGGCAATTCGAACCCGGGGAGAGAATAATAGAAACTCTTACAACTAAAAAAGAAGCTGTAGCTTCTTACCTTGTTATGAAGTCAATAGCAAGTTAACTGTATGAGACATCTTTCTAGAAGTCACCTGTCATAATTGCTGATGAAGTAGCGTGTTCGCCGTTCGCTGTCAGCGGCTACCTGGCCATTCATAAGAATTAAACTCATGTTCTAATGCACTAACGATGAGATACGCCCATCACTCCCTCTCTCACTGATCTCGGATCAGCAGATTTCAACCATCACACACGGTCACGACAGTGAGTGAGATGAATTGATCATGGAGCTGTACTCGTAAACTTCTAAACACATTCTGATCAGAGACAAGGGAATGTCTGCTGTTGACTTTTAATTTCATTGCACCGGGCGAGTTGGCCGTGCAGTTAGGGGCGCGCGGCTGTGAGCTTGTATCCGGAAGATAGTGGGTTCGAAACCCACTGTCGGTAGCCCTGAAGGTTTTCCGTGGTTTCTCATCTTCACACCAGGCAAATGCTGGGGCTGTACCTTAATTAAGGCCACTGTCGCTTCCTTCCCATTCCTAGACCTTTCCTATCCCATAGTCGCCATAAAACCTATCTGTATCGGCGCGACGTAAATCAAATAGCAAAAACAAAAAAGAAAAATCATTGCAAAAATACTAGAATTCCTTTCCTTTTTCGTACTTGTTTAACATCGCACTAACACATCGAAAGTTTTCGACTAAGATTGGGATGGTAGCAGCAGTGGCTTTAATTAAGGTACAACCTGGTGTGAAAATGAGAAACCACCTGCATACCATCTTCAGGTTTGCCGACGATGGGATTCAAACACACCATCTCCCGGACGCAAGCTCACAGCTGCGCGAACCTAACGGCACGCTCAACTCACCCGGTCTATTGGAATTCGGTACTATCATAGAGAAGATAATTCCCGTCCCGTGGTGTAGGGGTAGTGTACCTGCCTCTTACCCGGAGACCTTGGTTTGATTCGTGAGCAGTACAGGGATTTTATATTCAGACTGGGTGCTTGAACGGGATTCACTCAGCTTAGTGAGGCTAACTGAGGAGCTGCTAACCCCAGAGACAGCGTAATTAGTCCAGAAAATCATGCAATACAGCTCAAGATATCGTCACGCTGACCATGTAACACTCAAGTATCTGGAGGCCATCTGGTTGGGCAGCAGTCATATTGGAAGGTCAGGACCCCAATGAATAGAGCACCACGGGTTTGTCTTTCATAAATAACATTTTTTTGCTATTTGTTTCACGTCGCACCGACACAGATAGGTCATATGGTGACAATGGGGTAGGAAAGGCCTAGGAGTGTGAAGGAATCGGCCGTGGTCTTAATTAAAGTACAGCCCCAGCATTTCCCTGGTGTGAAAATGGGAAACTACGGAAAGACGTCTTCAGTGCTGCCGACAGTTGGGTTCGAACCCACTATCTCCCGAATGCAAGCTCACAGCTGCGCGACACTAACCGCACGGCCAACTCGCCCGGCCATAAAGAACATATAGACCCGTAAGTGAGTTGACAGCACAGGATCTCTCATATCAATTAAGACCGTCGAAGAGAGGTTTCTACTCTCCGATTGGGGCTCTGCAGTACGGGAGGCGTGCGCATAGTTCTTGACCTTGCAAGCAGCCTGCACGTGTTCGACCTGGCAAGCAGCAGTCTCCAGTCTGAATCTCAGCTGTTAACATTGCAACTGCGTATTTTCGTATGTAAATGTGTGAAAGTCCTAGTTTCATTTTAATGGTCGTATGAACAGTCATAACTCTCGCTATAGGTGTGCAGAAAATCCTGATGGCGTTTATGAAGTCCGTTATTATGATAAGAAGATCGGCGTTCGGTTTCCTCTTAGTGCAAGACGAATAATCGGGCCTATTGTTTTCGAGACGACAGGAAATGCACAGAGGCACCAAGGAGATATTTGGACGCCGTTCGTCCATCAGTTAACGGAAGAAGAGAAATCACATGAGTGGTTTCAACAAGATTCAACCCCTTCTCATACAGCATACAATATCGGAAGTGTTCGCAGACAGAGTGAACAGTGCTGATCTATATCCTCCTCGTTCTCCAGATCTAACCCTGTGTGAATTTTACTTGTGGGGTAAACTGAAATAAAAGTCTGTCGAGCAAATCTTCACATATTGCAGGAACTGAGAAAATATTACGAATGAAATCAGAAACATTACAGTGGCAAAACTCAATCGCGTCAGCCAGAATGTGGTTACCAGACACAATGCCGGTGTAACTCAGGAAGAATGACACTTCCAGCATCGTTTATAAGGTAAGATTATCACAGCTATTTGATTAATTTTTCAATTTATTTCTCTCGTAACATCATTGAACACAAAATTTACCCTTTGGGAAAACACAGCTTCGAATAAAACTTATAAGAGGATTGTTATAATTTCAGGGCATGGATGCGGGACTTCCTAATCATGTAATGATCTTTCTTTGTTTCTTCATCTGCTTACCCTCCAGGGTTGGTTTCCCCCTCGGACTCAGCCAGGGACCCTACGTCTACCGCCTTAAAGGGAGTGTCCTGGAGCGTGAGATTTTGGGTCGGGGATACAACTGTAAGGGAGGACCAGTACCTCGCCCAGGTGGCCTCACCTGCTGTGCTGAACAGGGGCCTTGCGGGGGCATGGGAAGATTGGAAGGTACAGGCAAAGAAGAGGGAAGGAAGCGGCCATGGCCTTAGTTAGGTACCATGCCGGCATTTGCGTGGAGGAGAAGTGGGAAACCACGGAAACCCACTTCGAGGATGACTGATGTGGGAATCGAACCCACCTATACTCAGCTGACCTCCCGAGGGTTAGTGGACTCCGTTCCAGCCCCGCACCACTTTTAAAATGTCGTTGCAGAGCCGGGAATCGAACGCGGGCCTCCGGGGGTGGCAGCTAATCATGCTAACCACTACACCACAGAGGCGGTCACATCATGTAATGTAACTCGTGAAGGGCAGCTCCTACTAGCTGAAGTACCCATCGCTGATGGGACAATCCTATAACATGTGCATTGTTATTTCACTCCCCAGCTACTCTCCGCTAGTATTCATGAAGGCTGTTTTACTTGGGGCGCAGCAGTAGTCCCATCTATGCGAGATGAGTGGCAGCAGAAGAGACAAATCACATCACAACAATGGTCTATGTAATGTTACCGTTGATAAGTTTTATGAGCTTTCACATTTAGTTTCCTTCCCTCTTTCATGACGCCCTTATGTCTTATTCGTGAAGCAATCGTTCCTTTGCAGTTTTTCTCAATTTTAAAAATCATTTTCACAATTTTCCTTGTCGATATCGACCGATGACCATGCGGTTTTACCCCTTAGGACAATCGTGACAAAACCATCGCCAGTTACCACGATTTTGCAATATATCCACGCTAGCAATATTCGCCGTTGATATGGAATAAACAACACAAGTCTAAATTCATTCATTCTATTACCATCTTTGGTACTGTAAAACTAGGTAAGACACAAATGATCGGAAATTGCATTCTCTATACCTACTGTTATGTAGTACCTTTCGATACGACCAAGAACATAGATATTTAAAAATTAAGTTTTATGTGTCTTCCTCTAAAATACCATTTCGTCCAGCGTGAATAAAATTATTTATAGCCTAGACTGTAGTGCCATTTTCCTTGACTATACATACCGGTATTCATTCAATACTGTGCACATATTTTCTCGTGGTTCGGCGTTGATACGGACTTAGCAAAAAAAAAAATCGGAATTCGTGAATATCTGGTATAACAGCCGGTATGCTGAAAATTTATTACATAAATGATCGAAAATGTAATTCTATATAGCTTTAGGTATGTAGTATTTATCGATAGGACCAATAATAACTTAAATATTTGAGAATGTAAATTTAGTCCTTCCCCTAAACTACCATTTCTCTCTACGTGAACACAATTATTTATATCCTAGATTGTAGTACCTCATTACTTGACTTTATATACCGATTTTCATTAAATTCTCTTCTGCCATTTTCTCGTGATGCGCGTACAGACTGACTGACTAACAGACAGACAGATAGAGTTGACTAAAAATTAAAAGATGCGTTTCCTTGCTACTGTGGACATGACCGATACAGAAATACCATTCTTTTTTCAATTCTGAGCAATGTACAGACAAAACTCTTATTTTGGAATACATAATTAGAAGAACGCGCTTCCAGCAATCTCTACGTACTGATCGACCTATTCTAACATAAGCGAATCTTCGCTGCTGTCCAGTATTTTACCGTAGTTAAACATCAGTTAGAGAAATAGGTGACAGTGAGCATAGACGTGAGATAAAAAGTTTAAAGCGATAGGGAGGAGAGATATTTCGGAATTGTTTCTCTGTTTCCACTAGCTTGTGAGTGCGAGTTTAATGTAAATTGATATGGACACGAACATTTCGTTTGTAAGTAACTTATTCATATCTGTGCGAATAGGTTTGTACAGACTAGTTCCTTAATTATATATTTATCCCTTGAAAGTATGCATGTCAGAATTATCTGAGTATAAAGCTAAGGGAGTTGAAAACAACACACTGACGACATGAGATAAAAGATGAGATAATGAGAATGGAAATCCGCACTTGAGCTGCAAATTAAGCGACACACCAAGCCTGATGTTCACAACACGTTGTATCTGAATATTGTGCTTGTTTTTATGAAAGTCCTGCGTAAATTGGTTACTGCATGCTTTTGTTAATTGTCACATACAATAGCATTGTTCATCTGAAAAAAAAAATAAACGAGGGATGCAGTTTAACGTTACTTAGAGAAATACTGCATTAAAGGAATGTGTTTTTGTGTTCATTTCAAGGACCGATATATTTGTAGAATAACGTTTTTCCTCGAAACAGATAGTTCAATGTAAATGAAAAGGTATTTTAATGCTGATGTACTAAATCATGTTTCTTTTGCATGGAATTAGATTAAAGAAGATTATTTATCTTTAAGTTACTTAACAAATATTCAAATGAGTGAGATATATGAATCAATATTCGAATCTTTGAATCTGATTTATTCAGCTATTCCAAAAATTTATATAATAACTAAATTCAGAATTATAAACACAGGTAACATTTGGCACAATATTTGAGTACGAGTCCTGTAGATTAGGAAACAATCTGAGTTCATTACATTTCAAGGTGATTCAATGTTTATAAAACTTATCAACCCCATTGGATTCAGAATTCTTTCAAAAATGATATCCTACACGAAGTTTAGGTTAAGTTTTGATTAGTGCGGATGCTTAGATCTGCAGGTCAAAATGCTCTGGAAAATTCCGGACCATCGTCCACATAATTTTCAGCAAAATATTCGTTCATGAGTTTGTAGTGGAAAATAGGAAGAACAATACGCCATGAAATGATTCATTATTAAGACCTCGGCAGTATACCAGTCCTTTCAAACCATTGTAAATCTCTAATGATTAACATTTCCATATTACAACAGCATTTGCATCTGTGTTCGTTCGCCTTAAGTAACACGAACTTCCCCTTCTATTAGTTTGAAATTATTTCAGAACAATATTTATAACTTACAACTCCGTAACTGCATAACGTTTCGTGGGGTTGTTTGAGGATCCAACCAGCTTCCGAGTTGAAGTCTTAACAGACAGCTCTAAGTATACCATTAATAAACATAATGAAATATTATTTAATGAATATCAGAATAAGTGAATAAGTGAAATCAAACGAATTTATGTCAATTTTGTCGTTTCTTCCATTCAGGAAAATGTCTTTTATTGCTTATATCATACTAACTCATGTCTGTTACATGTCATTGGAAGAATTAAGAATGGTTATCTTCACTTAACAAATGATCGAATGATTGAGCGATATATGAATCAATATTCGATATTTGGTTGTTAACCTCACAAAGAACAGTGACCTGCTCGATCATTACGATTTTGATGGAACGTTGTGAGCTGCATCGTTTTGAATTAGGAACATCGTTGAACCTTGAAGTTAATACTGTCGTCCAAACTTAACGCCGAAGGAAAGAGTTTAAACAAACAATCTGTGTATTATTAACAGCTAATGCTGTCATCCTTCATACGCCGTTCTCGGGCGGGACAGATTAGATCTAGTATCATTGCGAATCGACCTAGATATTAACAGAAGAGTACAGAAATATTTCTTGAGTATTGTGTGCTGTTCGACAAGTACCGAAAATACATATACGTGCTTTAAAGTGTTTAATAATATTCCCATTCAACACCACTTGAATGAATTGATAATTTTTTTCAACAAAGGGGGCATCTAGTGCTCAATTGTCGAAAATATGTTCTGCGAGAAAAACAAAAGGTCTTCGTCCATTTTCTGATCAAGCGTATTAGGACACATATTGGAATATTAGCGTTGATATTTTTCTACGCACAGTTCTGAGAACCGTACAATCAATGCGTATTGAACTTTTACGATCAAAGTTTAGTCTACATAGTCTTTCAACGTATTCAATGTTTATTTCATGCCCTGCAATCGTTTTAGGTTCCAAAAGAATGTCTACTGACACCGCACATTTACATGCAACTCTGTGATGTGAGAATTACCTTCTTTCGATGGTCACTTGTATATTATGAATGATGAACACGTTCGGCAAAGAGGCACGAGCTGCACACAGACACACACACACACACACACACATATATATATATCAGGTGGTTCAGGCGGGTCGCGAGCGCCGTACTTTCTACTTATAAATGTCTCGCATTCACAAATGATGAATGGGATGTCTACTAACTGATTTTCACATGGGCACTACTGCCAGCAGGAAGGTTACGTTAGAATACGAAGAGATAACAACCGGACTGTCACTCGCAGCAAGTTACTCAGCGCTACCCTTCTAATGCAACTCCTTGCATTAGTAAACATTGTTTTCGATCGTGTAATACTAGGCTGGTGTATGGTACAGCAGCACGACATTTGCTGTCTGCATATCGGCAATTGCTACTGTGTTCAGACAACGAATACAGATACATCATTTTAATTTGGAGAACCTGGTTGGAATGCAGCCGAAGTTCCAAACAGACGTCTGCCTTCTACTTATGTATTTCGCTGAACAGTATTAGTTTATGTTTCATACAATTATCTCTTTTTTGGAGTGGAATATCTACACGCGTATAAATGAATAAGTTATTAAATTTCCTTTTCTGCATATTTGTCGTGTTTACATATGCACCCTGTTGCGGAACGTGTGCAGTAAAGTGACTGGTATTTGTTTCACAACATCCAAAGTACAGCAACTTTTAGCGCCCCTTCGAAAATAAGTGATTAGGCATCCCATGCATCACTAGTGCATGCGGGACAATTGTAAGTAGAAAGTACGGTGCTCGCGGACCGCCTGCTATATATATATTGAACAGTAACACACCAGAATCAGAAGAATCCCCTTTCTCATTCTTGTGAGTGTTAACAGTTCAAACGTAATATAACAAATAATAATGGCATGTTGCCTCCGGAGAGGCCTGGTACAGGTCTTTCGAGTTGACGTCTGATAGGTGACCTGCGCTTCTGTGAGGTTGGGGCCCTGCCTACGGTGAATTTTAATGCACAAGACGGCACACACGCCCTGTCCCGGAATTAATCAATAAAGGTTAAAATCCCCAATCCGGGTGAGAATCAAACCCGGGGCCCCTTGGACCAAAGCCCAGCACGATAACCATTTAGTAATGGAGCCAGTCAATATGAAAAAATTGTGGGATGTTGTGTGTTGAATACTCATTCCGAAGGCTTTTTTGAACCTCTTCAGCTCCGTATCAGCTGTCATAGATGGTTACGAGTTAACATTTAAGCTGTATTTCGTTTACTATCCCTTCATGTATTGGTCTGCCATACTTGAACGCGTAATTATTTAAGAATCTATGCCGTATCAATTAATATGTAAGTATATACTGTAGCATACCAGGGCAGTTGAACTCCCTCGATCCAAAGCTGAATGTTTGCTAGTGCTAATATGGCGTGCGATTAACCGAGTGCCATGCGCCACAATTATAAAACTAATTTTTAGCACTTTCCACCATGCATCGTAAAGTCGAAGAACTCAAAGTTGTGAGTGTTCCTCATCATTTCCGAGACGCCGGAATGCAGGAGTTATGTCCCGCAGGAGTTCTTTTGCGTGCCAGTAAATCTATCAACACGAAGCTGACGTATTTGAGCACCTTTGAGTACCACCGTTCTGAGCCAGGATCAAACCTACCAAGTTGGGGTCAGAAGGCCAGCGCCTCAACCATCTGAGCCACTAAGCCCAGTAGTATCGAAAGAAACCAGTTTTCAGCTCTTGTGACATGATCGGGAAAAAAGGATTAGAAACACATCTGAGGGAAAATTAAATACTTGTAACGTTGTAAAGGTCATTTAAAACCCGTCTTAGTCTCGTTATATCACAACCTGTTGAAATTTTAATTCGATATTTTTACACTTATGAAAATGCCTTCAGTTCAGTGTCACACTCATAAATTTCGATCGTTTCATCATTATCAGCCAATCATTGAGGAATATTTGCATTGACAATTTGAAGGGATAAATGTAACTTTTCTTCCCTGAAGATCACCTGGCTTCACATTTTATTGACCTCCAGTGCAATTAATAGCGACAGTGTGGTCTCGGGCATGGCACCTTCAATAGCTTGAATCCCACCACACCAGAATATTTCTTCTATCAGAAGATTCTATCTAAGAAAAGGCAAAGAAAGTGTCTTACAATTTCTGGAATTTCCTGGAATATACAGTATACTCATATCTGGTAAGCTGACCTGCCGGCTGAATTATATGGGCGGAAAATGAAATCTTAACACCAAGAAGAAACTAGTTTGGAGGAATGCAGTTCAGGCCAAGCAATTTTATAGGTAACTTATTTATTTGACCGGTCTAGAAAGCCAAGAATAACGGCCGAGAGGATTCGTCGTGCTGACCACACGACACATCGTAATCTGCAGGCCTTCGGGCTGAGCAGCGGTCGCTTGATAGGCCCAGGCCCTTCAAGGGCTGTAGTGCCATGGAGTTTGGTTTTTATATTTATATGATTGAATTTTCCAGGTCGTAGGTTCAAGTATGCTCGAGAAGACAATTGACATGGTGGTATCTCTCTGTAGTAACGCGACGATTTTGAGTGCAAGCATGCAAACGTGCATGCATTATGTCGTGCAGGTGCCGTATGCCACTTTGTGGGATCGAGTTACATGCCTGTTGCATTTGGTCAGTAAAATCAGCAACGATGAATGCTGATATTGGATTTTTCATCCCATAATGCACCATACGTGCTCAATGGGCGATAATTCTGGTAATCTTGTAGGCCAAGGAAACTGGTATACACTTTGTAGTGCACGTTGTGTGACAGCAATGGTATGAGGACGAGCGTCATTCTGTTGGAAAACAACCCCTTGAATACTGCGAATAAATGGCAGCACAACCGGTTCAGCCCCACTCTGAAGTAGAAATCTTCTGTCAAGGTTCTTGGAATAACGATAAGAATGCTCCTGCTGTCATAGGAAAACGCTACCAAGACAATAACTCCTGATGTAAGTCCAGTGTGTCGACGTCTCCGACAGTTTGGTTCCAAGAGCTCACCTGACCTCCTCACCAACCCACGGCCATCACTGGCACCAAGACAAAAACGGCTCTCGTATGAAAACACAACAGATCTCCACTCCGCCCGCCAATGAGCTCTAGCCTGACACCACTGAAGTTGCAGATGGTAGTGATTCGGAGATAGTGACATGAACGCTATAGGACGTCTGGCGCGGAGCTATCTCTCAAGTAATCGATTCGTTAGAGTTCAATGTGTCACTCCGGTGTAAACTGAAGATCTAAAGGTTGCTGCAGATGCAGTATGATCCACCACAGCCATGCGACGAATAAGGCGGTCTTCTCTCTCCGTAGTGGTCCGTGTGAGGCCGGACTGTGGATACATCCGTGCCAAGTCTTTCTGCAATATCACGAGAAGAATATCCACTTTCTCGTAGCTCTATTACACTATCTCATTCAAACTCAGTAAGCTGCTGATACTGCCTTCTTCGCTTCCTCCAAGGGATGCTTGACTCAACCTATCTCACAATGTCAACACCAGAGGATGGCTAACGCTGTTGAAGTGAACAGCGCATATTTAAAGCAAACTTGCTTTGGAATGCCAGAGTGGCACTACCAGCACCGGTAATCGTCTTATAGCTCCCACATTTGAATAGGCGTCGAATTTCCGATGTACGAACACGCCTCCCGAATTTCGTTTATCTGGCACAAGTTCTTCCTGGTATGGGTTTTCGTTTTCTGCCAGTGTATTGTAATTCTATTTAGTGTAATCTCACTGATGAATGAAACAGTGCGGTAAGCAGAACTGAATTAAAAATTATCTCATTTTTGGACAGAAGTTCACTTAGTCTTTCGTCTCAGTGTATCAATTATTGACAATCCTCGGGGAAATGTCATAATTAAGCAATGCTCTCATGCCGAAGTTAATGACATTAATGGTTTGATCAGTTTAAAATTTAGCTACATGGTTAGAATATAAATAAATTGTTCTATTTGATGCAATTTTAACGTAAATCCTTTTATACGGACATTATTGCTAACAGTCTTCACGCCCATAATAGGATCGGAACTCTTGACTAAGGTAGCCCTAGCCCTCTCACTAATCAGAAGCAATCAAAGTAGTAACAATTGGAGACGTCCCCGGAATAAAGATGTAACCAACAAACCAGTAATGCTTCAGGAGAGAGAAAAATTAATTTTGGGGATTACTTCAGGGTATAAACTACCTGATCCAACTGCTTATACAAGTGTACAAATTAATTCAACTATTGAAAACAATATATTATTGTTATAATTTAAGGTTCTTGGAAATAATGCATTAATTGGATGTAATAAAATAGAAAATAATCTGAAAGTATATCTTAGGTTTGTATATAACCGAAGAGAAATCCTGTACATGCACTTGGAACACAAATGATAGTAAATACCATTAGTGTAATAATAAAAATATCAATAACTATACAAATATCAGGAAAACATTTCAGTATATAGATGAGACTTCGTCTATGGCCTTTATTTAAATGATATATTACACCTAGTAATGAACCAACTGAAGCACTGTCCACTGTCATGACTGATATTTCAACCTTACACCACGGAGGGCAAAGTTCTGTTGGCTGTAATTCTGCTTGAAGTACAGATGTAAGACATAGGATGAGACCACAGCATAGAGACGTGATGAAAACGAAAATCCACAGCCTGTTTCCAGTCATTCTACCGGGTCAGGAATGAAATTAATGAAGCTCCTATCTAGCGGCGAGGATAGGAATGGTGCTGGCTGCGGAAGCCTGTCGCACCCCTCTGGGGCAATGATTAATGAATGAAAGATGAAATGAAATTATATTGGAGAGTATTGCTGGAATTAAATATGACAGGGAAAACCGGAGTACCCGGAGAAAAAACCTGTCCCGCCTTCGCTTTGTCCAGCACAAATCTCACATGTGGTGACCGGGATTTGAACCACGGAAACCAGCGGCGAGAGGCCGGCGCGCTGCCGCCTGAGCCACGGAGGCTCTAGGGTGATAATACACCCTATTTCCATTGGAACCTCACTTTTCAAAATTCTGTTGGTTACATCCTTATTCCGGAAGGCCAGCAATTCTTGTATCACAATGCCATATGGAGGGATATTTACCCATAACAGTGGACCAACTTGCTTCAAAATCTGGACATAATAGAAAACTAGATGTAACATCATTGGACAAGTATGCACCAGTGCTATCTATACAGGATTTCGTGGGACGGAACTCGGAACGCGCACCTTTTCTTTCCAATTCTGTCCAAGTTGTGAAGCGAGTTGATCCAATGTGCGTGAGTCTCTATGCACGAACAAACTAGGTATCTCTATTCAATTGCACATCAGATTGTACCAATGAAGATATGCAGGTATTTAGGTTTTACATCCCCCGACGTAGAAATATTGTCCAGTCATCATGGTAACGAATTGGTTGTTGTGGTTGTTGTTGTCGATATCGTGTTTATAAGCTGCCAAAACTTGTGCTCATCAACTCCTATGAATCAGAAGTTCATAAAAACGACGACCGAAATGAGAAGAAAATCGTGAAGGAACGATCACTCGAAGAATGAGGTGCAGAGAGAGGGAGTCAGAAACTAGTTGGGAGGGGGAGGATTGATAGCCTAAGCCTCGATTGTCGTAACGTCGTCAAGACATTACTGCTACAATTACAAAACGTGACCGGTAACGACGGACATACAGCGGCTAATATAGCCTGGAGTGCTTAAGAAATTGGCAATGGTAACCTTCTACGCAAACATGAACACGTTCATAAATACCAGAATGAGAAAATGAAAATCCACAGCCTGTTTCCAGTAAGTCGACCGGATCAGGAATGGAATTAATGAAGTCCCGACCGAGCTCGATAGCTGCAGTCGCTTAAGTGCGGCCAGTGTCCAGTATTCGGGAGATAGTAGGTTCGAACCCCACTGTCGGCAGCCCTGAAAATGGTTTTCCGTGGTTTCCCATTTTCACACCAGGCAAATGCTGGGGCTGTACCTTAATTAAGGCTACGGCCGCTTCCTTCCCACTCCTAGCCCTTTCCTGTTCCATCGTCGCCGTAAGACCTATCTGTGTCGGTGCGACGTAAACAACTAGTAAAAAAAAATGAAGCCCCCATCTAGCGGCGATGATAGGAATTGTGTTGGCTGCCGAAGCCTGTTGCACTCCTCTGGGGCAATGATTAATTAATGACAGATGAAATGAAATTATAATGAAGAGTGTTGCTGGAATGAAATACGACAGGGAAAACCGGAGTACCTGGAGAAAAACCTATCCCGCCTCTGCTTTGTCCAGCACAATTCTCACATGTAGTGACCGGGATTTGAACCACGGAACCCAGCGGTTAAAAGATGGCGCGCTGCCGCCTGAGCCACGAAGGCTTCAGGAGGAGAAAATATGTTCTTAAAAATGATGTTCTTTTATTATATTTTCAGGATTAATTTCATTTCTTAAATAAGTGAATTTAGATCGGAAATGGTTTAGAGATTGAGTGGTGTAATATGCAACATTGTGAAGGAACACCATCCTTGGTCTAAACTCTAGAACGGAGCGTGAATAACAACACAATAAAATGAATATCCTAACGCATTACTGAACGTGTCGTATCCAGAGCAATACCTGCGGTACTCCTACGTAAATTAATTATAGTTTTATCGACAAATCTCGGCAACTGTCAAATCCAGAAGGAATCACCATTGCACCCCAGCATGAAAAACATACGACGGTAGAGTGAGATATTTCTGTGGTAAGAATTTTTATAGTAACACATGACGATACTAAGGCTCACCATGTGACTAGATACGAGAGAGTGGGAAGGATACACACGATGGTAACCACAAATGGTGGACGACAAGGGATTCTTCAAATTCGATTGACCATCTTGGTACGCCAAGGCTAGTCCATAATGCCGGAGAGACGTAATAAGAATTGTGAGCACTGAATGACCAAGGGTACCTTAATAATAATAATAATAATAATAATAATAATAATAATAATAATAATAATAATAATAATAATAATAATAATATACGTAAGGTATTACTTAGGTTGGGAAAATTCCCTAGAAAAATAGTTAATAACTTCTCAAAAATTTTTCCGGAACAACTACATAATGTACTACATAAAGAAGTCATTTCTCAATCCAGAAATGCATTCATTTTTTACCTGTGACAGCTACCACAACCCTGACAGAACGAATGGACAAAATTAAATAACCAGGCGTGTATAAATTAACAGTTTATTATTATTATTATTATTATTATTATTATTATTATTATTATTATTATTATTATTATTATTATCATTATTATTATTATTATTATTATTAGTTCACTGGATGAACAAGTATACAAGAAAAAGTACGTAACTGAAGAAATAGCAAAATCATGCATCGACCAAGCGTTGGTTACGGGAAATTTTGAATTATTCCTCTGTAATTCAAGCTAAGGTTTCTGATCTGTATATGATAGCTATGCAGATATTACATGTTACCAGGTGTAGTAAAAAGAGCTCCAAGTAAAAATGTTATAGCAAACATACAGGATGGGGGTGAGTAATTCCATGTTAGGAACAGAAATAGAAAGTATATGAAAATAAATTAACGACAGAATGAATTCACGTGAGATATAGAGGTAGTTAACAAGGCAAACAAGAAAATTAAATATCAAAAATAGAGTAACAAAAGGAAAAAGGGGCACTCAACCATGGCTGCCTGGTGTTGAAACTGAAAAAAATCATGGAAAGGGACATACTTTATAAAAAGGTGAAGAAAATTATGAATGTAAACTCAGAAAAAATGGAATTTAAAATTATTAAGACGGAGAAATTAGATAATAGGTCATAATTATAAAGGTAGAAATGTATTGAATATTGCAATTCGAAAGTTGTAAAAGGGACATGAAGAAAACTTGAAGTGTTAAATGACGTGATAAATACTTAAAAAAACTGACAATGGAAAAGTAGTAAGATATTAATTAGGTGGAGAATATTTACTAGAAACATTAGTTAATATATTTTCAAAAACATTTTCCGGAACAACTACATTAGTTAATACATAGGTAAGGCCACGACATAGCCCAGAAAGAATTTCATTATCTTACTTGTCACTAGCTACTACAAATATAATTGAACGAATGGGCAAAATTAATTAACCAGGCATGGATAAATTAACATTGAAACATCCAAAAGATAACGTAGACATAATAACACCAATAATTCGAACGATTATTAGTAAAATAATACAGACAGGTATCTACCCAAATGATATGAAGGCTGCCAGAGTGAGTCCTTCCGATAAAGAAGGTTTACATTTAAATATGAAAACTAAAGACACATATCAATTCTTCAAACAGTAAGAAAAGTTATTGAAGGATATAATGCTGGTCACCCAACTTCACATTTAGACAAATATAAAATTATCAGTGAACAGCGATTAACTTAACAGAACACATGGGTAAAAATAATTGTCTAGAAAAAGTCAAAGGGTGCAAATTTTGGCTATGTTTAATGATTTTTGAAGGCATTTGGTTATTATTTGATTGAATCTCTCATGTTAAATTACAGCAACCTGAAGCAAAATAGGGATTAGAAGAACTCCAGTGAAAGGTTTTGAAAGTTATTCGTGTGAGCGAACGTACGGTTTAAATTTGATTGTATATTAAGGAGATGTAACTTCTATTATGAGAGGTGTTCCAAAAGGAAGTATCCCAGAACCCATTTTCTATGCTACTTTGGTCAATGATATTTGCTCATGTTGTGAAAAGTGTGATATTTAATCTATGCAGATCGCAAAGTAATTGTTTCGGTATCGTGCGAGTTGGCATTACGGCTAGGGGCGCGCAGCTGTGAGCTTGCGTTCGAGAAATAGTGGGTTCGAACTCCACTTTCAGCAGCCCTAAAATGGTTTCCCATTGTTTTCTATTTTCACACCAAGCCAATACCTTAATTAATGTCACGGTCGCTTCCTACCCACTCCTTGCCCTTTCCTATCCAATCGTCGTCATAAAACGATGTAAAGCAAATTGAAAACAGTTTCAGTACATAAAAAACGCAAAGGTGGCAGAGAACCATTTACAAATAGAGTAAAATTATTTTCAAAATAAGATAAGGATCTAGTAATTTCATTTCTTTCCATTTCACTTCATCATCTGCGTATTTCCTGGGTTAGCTTTTCCTCCGGCCTCAGTGAGGGATACCACAAGTACCGCCTCAAGGGCAGTGTCCTGGAAAGTGAGATATTTGTTCGCGGATACAACTGGGGAGGAGGAACAGTACTTCACCCAGGCAGCCTCACCTGCTATGCTGAACAGGGGCCTTGTAGGATATGGGTAAATTGGAAGGGATAGACAAGGAAGAGGGACGAAATTGACCGTGGCTTTAAGTTCGGTACCATCCCGGAATTTGCATGGAGAAGTGGAAAACCACGGGAAACCAGTTGGAGGATGGCTGAGGTGAGAATCGAACCCTCCTCTACTCAGTTGACTTCCCAATCTTATGTCCCACAATCCAGGACACTGCCCTTGAGGAGTTTGAGGTGGGATCCCTGACTGAGTTTGAGAGAAAATCCAACCCTCGAAGTTAAACGGACAATGAATTGAAATTAATTCAAGAGGGTTAGATTTTCTGCGTGTTTATGTAACGTAATAAATTGTAACACCAGATTTCTTTTGCTACTGGTTTAACGTCGCACTAACACATCGAACGATGGAAAAGGGCTAAGATTGGGAAGGTATTGGCCGTGGCCTCAGAATTTGCTTAGTGTGAAAATGGGCACCCACGGAAAACAATCTTCATGGCTGCCGATAATGGGATTTGAACCTACCATCTGGGTCTAGTTCATAGAGATCTGTATTAGGCAACTGTGTATGGAATCTTTTGAAATTCGAATCTACCTACCCTACATGAACTTGTGTAGCGAAACCCAATAAAAAAAAGGTTTATTCTTCCCCGTAATGCGAGAAGCCACAGTTCTTTAAGTTAGAAAAAAAAGTTTCTCGAGGGTCTATATATCGATCTTTGGATTGATGCATCGACTTTCTTTCTCTCTCTCTCTCTCTCTCTCTCTCTCTCTCTCTCTCTCTCCTTCTCTCTCTTCCACCCTCCCAGCCTCTTATCGTTTTATATGGTCCTGTGCTAAGTATATGACTGTGGCCGGCAGGGTTGTTGCTTTCGAGCCGGCTCGCTGTCGTTCAACCGCGAGAGATGCACACAAGGGTCCCGTTTCAGCTTTGGGCACCGGTGATTTAATATGCTAGTAATATCCGAGGGCAGTTGATGGTTGAATTATTCCATGTGTTACGGAAGCTTCCTTTTGACATTTTCTGGATGAATAAATTCAACACATTTATTGCTTTATTTCACATGGCGTGGCTCAAGCTGTTATGCCAAACCGTCTTTTTTATACTACACTGTACCAACTAGAGGGTCTTAAAGTATTTAATTCTATATCCAATCAATTAAGTTAATTTAGCACCAGCTAAGAGAAATTTTATAGGTGGAAGGTACATTCTTGACAGCTTTTGTGATATAAGTAGAGGATACCAGGGCAAAATTATCCCCCGGGGAAAAAGATTACCGTTATTAACTGCTGGACTGGCAGTACCATCGTGTGGAGAATTCAAGGGCTAAGTCTTCAGTTGACGTCATATCTTTGTTCTGATTTAGAATCGCTGTGCCTTTTTTTCTGAACAATTTATACAGGAAAAAGTTGTTTCAAGTCATCTTGATAAGTGATTGTTTTGCATTTTTTGTGTAGCCTACATTGTCTAACTGAATCTATTCAGGTGTATGTAAGTCTCTCGAACATTAAATGCAGATACTCACTGAAGCTTTATTTCGTCCAAACTAGATGGCATACTTTCGTTGAATTATGTTGTCTATGATAGGAGCTGATGGGGCAAAACCATCAGTGAAATAGACCATTATACCACAAGGGGTTCACAGTGCCATATAATAATAATAATAATAATAATAATAATAATAATAATAATAATAATAATAATAATAATAATAATAAATTAATATTAATAATTATAATAATATATTAATTAATTAATAATAAAAATTATAATTATATTATAATAATAATAATAATAATAATAATAATTATTATTATTATTATTATTATTATTATTATACCTATAATTATTATAATTATATAATGTCCGCCTCTGTGGTGTAGTGGTTAGCGTGATTAGCTGCCACCCCCAGAGGCCCGGGTTCGATTCCCGGCTCTGCCACGAAAATTTGAAAAGTGGTACGAGGGCTAGAATGGGGTCCACTCAGCCTCGGGAGGTCAACTGAGTAGAGGTGGGTTCGATTCCCACCTCAGCCATCCTCGAAGTGGTTTTCCGTGGTTTCCCAATTCTCCTCCAGGCGAATGCGGGGATGGTACCTAACTTAAGGCCACGGCCGCTTCCTTCCCTCTTCCTTATCTATCCCTTCCAATCTTCCCATCCCTCCACAAGGCCCCTGTTCAGCATAGCAGTTGAGGCCGCCTGGGCGAGGTACTGGTCATTCTCTCCAGTTATATCCCCCGACCAAGAGTCTGAAGCTCCAGGACACTGCCCTTGAGGCGGTAGAGGTGGGATCCCTCGCTGAGTCCGAGGGAAAAGCCGAACCTGGAGGGTAAACAGATGATGATGATGATGATGATGATAATTATATAATTATAATTATAATTGTACCGGGCGGTACACCTCTACGACGCAAGTTCAAATCTTGCGCCAATTTAATCTACTCTACAGGAGAAACCCTGAACTTTAAAAAAACGAACTAACTCTACGGTTTATCAGAAGATGCCACTGAGTGTTTTTGATTTACTTTTGTTTTTCAGTTGTCAAGAAGTGTGAACATTCTCTAACAGATGTCTCTACCCAAGAAAACTATGGTAATACACTCTGGCGCAATGGAATGAACTCTCTTAAAGATATTTTGTATTCTTAAGTTTTGTCTTTACTAAATTTTGTTCTTTTATTTTTTGGGTTGGCAATATTAATCTTCCTGTCCGCCAGTTTTGAACTCCGCCAATCCCGAATTTCTGTAATTAATTTTTGACCAATAGTGTCTTTCTTCTTCGATGTTGATGTATAACTTTTAGCGACCCAATAAAATTGAGGGGGTGTGTCTACTCATTCCTGAAAGGTCTCGAATTTTCCACGAGGGTATAAAAACTGCTGATTTTCTTGTCTCGGTTCCACCAGTATAACATCTAATTCACTGTGTGGATATGTAGGAGGGAGCGGGAAGCGCATCTTTCTTCCAGCAGCAGTTCTTCTACAAGGTAATGGCCTTTTAACATCTTTATTTCTTGCTAGCTCAGCAGTTTAACTCTCTGGGAGGGTTCGAATCCTTTAATATGTAACCCATCTTGTTAAAATGTAAATTCCTTTCTGTCTATGCAAAATCTCTTTCACTGTAAAGCGGGGATAGAGAGTGCTTTTCCCTCTCGAACTCCCCTTCATTTCGAAACTGAGGTGACCACGTTTTCATAACCGCTTCTTCTCTTCATTAATGTATTAAAGTTCTCATACGGGTCACCTCCCTAGCTTGGGATTAGCCCCTGTGTACCGGCCTAGAGCCACTCAGGCTTTAAAGGTGTTATTTGGAGTGCAAGTTCACGCCTCCAGTTCCTTCTGTACTTTGGGCCAATAACTCATCCTGATGTTTGGTTTTCTTCAAGCAAAGGCCCTGTAGGTTGGGTATTAGATACCGCTGTTTCACTGTATGTGTGTCTTGAGGGCAGTTAGAAGTAAAGGTTGTTGTAGCCTTTGATAAGGCTGGTAAAAGAAAAAAAAACCGAGAGCAGGTCAGCTCTTTCTGGTATTTTGGAAAGTGCCTCTAGGAGGCCTGACATTGTTCAGCGGGAGCAAGAGCTCCAGGTAATGAAGGGGTTTTCTGCCCTTTGTTGAATTGTGGGTGTGAGCTGGGAGCTCAGACTTTGGGGCTTGTAGCCCAGAATTATAAAGTTGCTGTGTACCTGATTTAACTGTTGTTATTTGTTGTACGCTCAAAATTCTATGTTACCACTGTTAAGTTTTGAAAATATAACCTTTGTTAAAGTTTTAAATTAACTTTAATTTTGTAGTTGAGACCTATTCCAGCCCGCACCTTCTTTCACCTCTAACTACCACGGATATCTCCGTAACAATAATAATTATTATTATATATCTATCTTCATTCATGAATTATTAATTATGAATTATAATTCATGAATTATTATGAATCTATCTATATTATTATAATAATTATATAACTATAATAATTAATAATAATTTATTATTATTATTATTATTATTATTATTATTATTATTATTATTATTATTATTATTATTATTATTATTATTATTACAGCAGAGTCTCGGAAGAGGGCGTAATGGCACAGCATTAAAGCAAGCTACTGCCTTTGCTGGCGGGACCTAGTGTTTTCAGTGCACTATGTCTTCTGGTATGGGCTAGAGCAATTTTGTTACCTTCATTGATCTGTCTCAGCTTTATCCTTGGCTTTGACAAAATGAAAGTGACTGAGGTATTAGTGATGCTAGTAATGCCATTCCTTCTGCAGCCAGTCCTTGCTATGAATGGTGTGAAGATATTGCTCATAATGTCGGTTAGTGCATGCATTTCAGTGGGCTTGGCAGACTGATATGTAATAGCAACTTCTGGCTCGGTGAGGAAAGCAACGGGAAACTGCGTCACTCCTCATTTCCCTAGTACGTCTCTTCAGTGATGCCTAGGCCATCTATGACAGTTGATGGCGGAACTGTTGAGGATCAAACCAGCCTTCGGGCTGAGGACTAAACATACATACATACATACACACTTCACCTCTCAGGAAGATGAATGCATTTCAGATTTTCGAGGTGAAATGTCACGTTTGGAGGTTCGAATGATACACTCAGCATGATTCGCCTAAAATGATGACAGAATACATTCACTCTGATACCGATGATGTTATTAAACGATGAATGTGATGCTTTTCAATGTCGAAATACCTGAAATAATATTTTAAATTTCTGGTACATACCTGACGGTTTTTATTCATTGTAGGTATGAAGGGGTGTTTTATAAATTTGTAGTTATGTGCGATAGACTGAAAAAAAATTGAAGGTTGTTTTAAAATTAATTTTCCATACAAACATGCAAGAAAAAGTTTCTAAATGTTCATTTATTAATCTATGCTTCTTTTTCGTTCCTCTCTTCTTTACGATGTAGTTCTTCATCAGATGTATAAACTGTTCTCCAAGACTGAAAACCCTTTTAGAAAGACATGATCGGCCTTGTTTTAATATCCTAGTGCAGGCATCTGGCAACATGCCAAAGACTCCTCCCACTCTCCCGTTAATGATCCGTTTTCGAAGCAATATATTCTCTGCGTCCAATAGCTTCTCTTAAAACCGATAGCAGCTGAAAAAAATTAAGCACATCTATGCATTCGAGCACAATGGAAGATATTTTCACCTGCTTATTTTTATTTAAGAAATAAGGACGCAGAACAATTCAGAAGATTACCACCTAATTTTGTATTTTCTGGAATATTTTAAAAAATCAGATCTTTCGAAATTTTGCAGGAACTGTCAACCATGCTCTGAAACCTATAGAACTCTGACAACCATTGTAACAGATAAGTAATGTCACGATTTCTGGCCAATGGACTATGTTTGTACAAGTCTTCCTTATCGCATCCAGAACTACTCTGTCAGTCACTGGACTGTGAGTACCTGTGCCTTTGTATTTTGTCATCAGTGGCATCACTTACAATCACGTCTCAAAAAACGGCAATGATGGGAGTTTGTCTTCAGGGCATACTTTCGCAAGTTATTAGCTTCCTCCGTGGATCAGTGGTTGAGTGCCGGCCTCCGGATCCAAAAATCAGATGTTCAAGCGTGAGAGAGATAATCGGAATCTTGAAGAAGAGGAAGGATATCCTTTCGGTACTCCACGTCATACATAGGCAAAATATAAAGCATCCCTTGTGATGCACTTGGTGTTTACCTCGCAATATAAATTAATACTCACCCACAAAATAGCCGAACTGTGATTCATTCCTCTGTTATATGTTAGAGCAAAACGAAACGTAGAAATTTACACGCAGGCAGTCTAAATGGCATCAAGTCAATATGCCTGCCATGGTAGTTGAGACCATATGATTCATCTTCTTATAATTTATTTATTTATTTATTTATTTATTTATTTATTTATTTATTTATTTATTTATTTATTTATATATATCTTAATCCGTTTAACGTCCAGGGCTGTTTTTCCCCGGTACTCTGCAAGGGATCTAACCTTAACTACCTAAAGGGCAGTGTGCTTGAGCGTGCGACTTTGGGTAGGGGATAACACTGGCGAGGAGGACCAGTACCTTGCCCAGGCTGTCTCACTTGCTATGCTGAATAAGGGCCTTGTGGTGGATGGAAAGATTAGAGGGGATGGATAAAGAGGAGGGAAGGAAGCTGCAGTAGCCTTAAAGTAGGTATCATACCGGTGTTTGCCTGGAGGAGAAGTGGGGCACTACGGAAAACCACTTCAAGAATGGCTGAGGTGGGAAGCGAACCCTTCTCTACTCAGTTGACTTCCCTTGCGTGAGAGGACCCAGTTCCAGCCCTTGTACCAGTTTTCTAATTTCGTGGCAGAGCTGGGAACCAAACCCGGGCCTCCGGGGGTGGCAGCTAATCAAACTAACCATTATATCACGGAGGTGGATTATTATAGTGATAATAATAATTATTATTATTAAAACCCATACACTCATCGTAAAAAGTTAATTAGTATTTATCCCAGAATATTTTGATTGGTTTTTCTGTTACAAGTAATGTGATGCTGCCTTGGAAGCAATCCTTCAGGGCTGAATCTTCAGTCGTTAAACAGTCTGCTGTATAACCAATCGATAGCTCAATGCTTCAGTGAATACAAACAAGATATCTTTATGGTGGTTGAATTTCAATTTCGAGTGGTGTATGTACAATTTTTATGAATGTATTAACATGCATGTAACATTGTTTATTGCAGGGGCTGTAAAATATCTCCAATAATTTATTACCTCGAAGTTTTTGTGAGGCACGATCTGTCGATACATTGTAGAACCTGGGCTTTAGTGTGCGGAGATGAATATGCATCTTCACTTGTGGATCGTGCTCAGAGAGTAATTGTCGTACAATGATTGTGGTGCAGCTTAGTCCGATTACAGGGTAACAAACCCACTGACGTAGTATTTTGGAGCTCATTATGTATTACTTGATGAATTACGTTCTTGTTAAAAAATGCGCCTTCGCCATAGCAAAATTATTCCTTAACTGTGGTAGTTCATGAGCAAAGTTTTCGCTACGTTTGTATACAGGTTTTGAATATTCATCACCAGAAAAGTGCATAATGGGCATAAGAATACGTTTATAATGGGATATCTCCCATTCCACTCTCTAAATATTCCTGTCGATGTCATGGCTGTTTTCTGATCCTAAGTCAGTCAACACGCAAATTCTTGCTATACAATGGTGCGATTAATGAAGCATTCGGAGGTTACGGGACGAATGAAATTAATGTCGAGCAAAAGTGAACAACCATCTACATAGTATAAACAAATTAGGAGGACATGTTTTGTAACGTCTGATATGTGGGTAGATGGGGTTCCAATGGTCGTACAGCATACCTTGAGACCTTAGCTACTCAGGGTATGTCAAATCGAAGTTATACTCCATCTGTAGGCGTAGATATGCATTCAACTGTCAGGTGACCCCTCGAAACAAGGTGAATAGCGGTGCGTCCGTGTGTCGTTGTGAGGTACGCAGACTACTGCGATCATTTGATGACGTTGTACGTAAACCAGCACATCCCATCAGACACCTTAACGAGGTTCAAGTTGCAAGGACCGTCATTTTGATCCAGGAACGATGGACTTTTCGTTGTGTTGCTGTGGATATCAATGCCCCTCCGTCAGTTATTAAACGCTTGTGGAATCGCTACAAAGAGACAGGCCAGTTCACAAGGAGGGTTGGACAAGGTCGTGGACGCATGACAGCCCCACTGGATGACCATCTGGGCGTTGCGGCGTCGTTCAGCAAGTTCCAGAGAACTTCAACAAGACCTAAGGAGAGTCACTAAAGTCACGGTGTCTGACCAGACAGTAAGGGACAGGTTAAGAGAAGTGTCCTTACGACCCAGACGTCCTGTTCGAGTGCCCTGTTTAACGCAGCAACATCGCGCTGCTCGCCTTCTGTTTGCCCGTACCCACGTCAACTGGCCACTTCGCCAACGGAGACCTGTGTTGTTCACAGACGAGTCCAGATTTTCCTTGACACATCGTGATGGACGTCAACGTGTATGGAATCGCCGTGGTGAGCAGTACCTGCCAAATGGTGTCCAGGAAGGCGACCGATTCGGACAAGGTTCTGTGATGGTGTGGGGTGGTATCAGTATTGATGGCCGTACGGATCTTGTCGTCGTCCGTAGTAATCTTACCGCTGCAGGGTATATCGATCAGATACTGCAACAGCATGTGTTGGTTGCTGCATACGGTGTTGGCCCTGAATTTGTACTCATGCACGACAATGCCAGGGCTCATATAGCGCGCATCACCAGAGCTGTCTTGCAAGAACTGGACATTCAAGAGATTGAATAGCCAGAATTGAGTCCCGACAGGCTTGACAGAAGTGTTCGTGGGCGTCCTGTTCCACCACAGATTGTCCAAGACCTCGAACAGGCTATCATTGAAGAATGGGACCTGATACCGCAACGTGACCTCCGTCGACTTATACGGAGCATGCCAGGTAGATGCCAAGCTGTGATAAATGCTCGTGGAGGACATACAGCATACTGAAGCTCTCCAACTGTGATAAATATCCACCCTGGAGGACTGTTATCACTTTGTTTGCGCCCTTATTAGTACATTTCCGTTTGTGTCCTGAATATGAACGCGAATCCATTGATGTTCTTTTGTATACTTCAACGGTAAAGAATAAAGGTTTAGTTGGCAACATACCTGGGTATGCGACCTTGTTTTGTGGAGCGTGGCATACATTCAAAATTATGTTCCCTTAATTTTTTTGAACTGTGTATTTATAGCAATGCGTAACTGGTATGTGATTACATCATGTTAAATATCACTGAGCATAAAAAACTAGGGTCAGAGAAATAAAATATAATTCAATAGATTTATTTCATATGGTAAAATTAATGTCTTTCGACTCATCTAACCAGAAAATATCATATTAATTCACATGTGCAGAATTAAAGTAAAAAGACTACAATTGAGTCATCTTGCAGGTACTAAGCAGTACAACATTATACATGCATACATTATCATTATAGACTGTTATGCTTTTCAGCGTTTAGTCTGCAAGCCTCTGTGAATTTACTAAACGTCGCCACAATCCTCGATTTGCGACTAGTGTTGTGGCCTCATTTAGTTCTATACCTCTTATCTTTAAATCGTTAGAAACCGAGTATAACCATCGTCGTCTTGGTCTCCCTCTACTTCTCTTACCCTCCATAGAAGAGTCCATTATTCTTTTCTTTTGCTAGTTGCTTTACGTCGCAACGACACAGATAGGTTTTATGGCGACGGGGGGACAGGATAGGGCTAGGAGTGGGAAGGAAGCAGCCGTGGCTTCAATTAAGGTAAGCCCTATCATTTGCCTGGTGTGATAATGGGAAACCACGGAAAACCATTTTCAGGGCTGCCGACAGTGGGGTTCGAACCTACTATCTCCCGAATACTGGATACTGGCCGCACTTAAGCGACTGCAGCTATCGAGCTCGGTGTGTTCATTATTCTCCTAGGTAACCTATCCTCCTCCATTCGCCTCACATGACCCCACCACCGAAACCGGTTTATACGTACAGCTTCATCCATCGAGTTCATTCCTAAATTAGCCTTTATCTCCTCATTCCGAGTACCCTCCTGCCATTGTTCCCACCTGTTTTTACCAGCAATCATTCTTGCTACTTTCATGTCTGTTACTTCTAACTTGTGAATAAGATATCCTGAGTCCATCCAGCTTCCGCTCCCGTAAAGCAAAGTTGGTCTGAAAACAGACCGATATAAAGATAGTTTCGCCTGGGAGCTGACTTCCTTCTTACAGAATACTGTTGATCGCAACTGCGAGCTGACTGCATTAGCTTTACGACACCTTGATTCAATCTCACTTACTATATTACCATCCTGGGAGAACACACAACGTAAATACTTGAAATTATCGACCTGTTATAGCTTTGTATCACCAATCTGACATTCAATTTTGTTGAATTTCTTACCTACTGACATCAATTTAGTCATACTGAATGCACTTATTTTCAAGTTCCAAGATATTAGACTGCAGGCTTTCGGCACAATCTGCATTAAGACCAAGTTGTCAACAGAGGCCAGACTGCTTACTACATTTCCACCTAATTGAATCCCTCCCTGCCATTTTATATCTCTCAGCAGATGATCCATGTAAACTATGAAGAGCAAAGGTTAAAGATTGCAGCTTTGTCTAACCCCTGTAAGTACCCTGAACCAAGAACTCACTCTACCATCAATTCTAACTGAAGCCCAATTGTTAACATAAATGCCTTTTTTTGATTTTAATAATCTACCTTTATTTCCATAGTCCCCCAGTATGGCGAACATTTTTTCCCTCAGTACCCTGTCATATGCTTTTTCTCACCGGGCGAGTTGGCCGTGCGCGTAGAGGCGCGCGCCTGTGAGCTTGCATTCGGGAGATAGTAGGTTCGAATCCCACTATCGGCAGCCCTGAAGATGGTTTTCCGTGGTTTCCCATTTTCACACCAGGCAAATGCTGGGGCTGTACCTTAATTAAGGCCACGGCCGCTTCCTTCCAACTCCTAGGCCTTTCCTATCCCATCGTCGCCATAAGAAATATCTGTGTCGGTGCGACGTAAAGCCCCTAGCAAAAAAAGTATATGCTTTCTCTAGATCTGTGAAACATAAACAACATTTTAAGCAAACAACGTTATAAAGAGAATAATAAAAATTAAAAATAAATGATGATGGAAATTATTATTTATACAATTATGACATGATTATAGTACCTATTTATAAATATAATGTTAAATTAGCTAATTTCTATTATCCTTAATAAAACAGTGTGACCGAGCTCGATATCTGGAGTCGCTTAAGTGCGGCCAGTATCCAGTATTCGGGAGATAGTAGGTTCGAACCCCACTGTCGGCAGCCCTGAAGATGGTTTTCCGTGGTTTGCCATTTTCACAGCAGGCAAATGCTGGGGCTGTACCTTAAGTAAGGACACGGCCGCTTCCTTCTCACTCCTAGCCCTTCCCTGTCCCATCGTCGCCATAAAAAAAAACAGTGTGATTACGAAATGTCCAGTCTTTGAAGAAAGACTAATATAAATTACACGCCAACGACGATTTACTACTTCATCTCTAACTTGGTAGATATCGTTGACAAATTAGCCTGAAACTAGCTGGTGAGGATCCTCTAATAGAGACAGGTAGTGTATTCCAGTGTCGAGCCGGGGAAATAATAAATGATATTGCGTATCCCGTGGTTCTATGACGAGGAAACGATTAGACTGTATTAGATTTTGACCGTGTTCCGAAATTGTGATTGGATGAGAGGTGGTGAAATTGACTGTACGAGTAGGGCGGTGAGCATCAGGAGAATATTCTGCGAAGAAATCACAAAATAGTTATCTGAGTCCTAATCTATGGAGGTTGTAAGCAACAGAACCTACCAATCCTTCGCTGACCTGATGTTAGAAGTTATTCAGCTCACTCACAACCACTTCACATGCAGCAGCTGATACTAATGATTATATTATTTGGCGGTACGTAAATTGTACCGGGGTACACCTTTTCCGTCCATTTGAACTGCGTGCGTTCTAGAAAGCCATCTGTGATATGAATCTGAAACTATGTGCCTGAAGATATTTGGACCTTTAATCTTTAGATGTCTCTACTATCGGCCTATGTGCCCCCTCTGGCGGGAGGACGGACAGTTATTATTTAAGGGTATGTTTAATTTTCTAGCTTTGTAAACCGTAAATGTTTCTAGTTTGTTTTTGATGTGCTGAGGTTGTCAGCAGTACTACGGCTTCCTTCTTACTTAAGTTATGAACCAATCACAAATGCTTGTATATATTTTTGAAGCCAATTAAAACTGGGGGTGCGTACAGGTCTTCTGCCTAGGTCAAGAGAGTCCGGGAACTTTCCACCTGAGATTCTATATAAGCTGGGCGCTTTAGGACAGTTTTGTCATCCTTCGTTGTACCGGTCTGAGTGTGTGTACGGAGACAGGGCAGCCTGCCATCGTCAGAAGGCCCAACAGCTTAAGGTAATGGCGGACATCTTTTAACATGTGATAGCTCCAGACAGTTAATTTGAGGGTACGGTTTCAAACTTCTCTCTTAATGTAAAATTCTAAAGTTTAATAATTTTCAGGCAAGTCTAAGGACTCAATTCGAAACCCTGCTGGGAAATATGTAACTTAGGGAATAAAGGGTGCTCGCCCTGTATTTATTCCCATTCAACTTGGTATGAGGTGACTAGGATTTTCTAAAACTCTAAATTTTTCAAACCTTTTTTTGGAACTTAATATTTCGCATCTAGTCACCGCTCTGTAGTACAGGCTTAGCCTCTGTAACTTCAGGTCATAAGCCCATGTAGGATTTTAAGGGTATTCCTAGCATTTTGTTCATGGCCGATCCTCTTAAACAATTTATTTTGTACTTCTAGACCATTTAGTAAGGGCAGTCATTGCCCCTGTTAAAATGTAATTATTTATAGGCGAGTGTGTAACAGACTGTGGAGCTGAAGTGTTTTGAAGGTTATCTAGAGCAAAATTTGACGGAAAACTTGAGCCTCTGAGTTGGAATGTAAGTGAGTGGAGGAAATGTGCTCTTTAAAATAGCTTAACCTTAGAGCTACAAAGCTCATTTCTTGCAAATTATTGTGTCGACAATTTTCTCTATTTTACCTGATTTTTGGACTTATCATTCAATCTTGTTATCCGAGCTGACGAGCCCTTGGACTGTTATTACTTGTTGCTCATTCAGAAAATCTATCAAAGTTTAAAATCAGAAACAAAGAAAGGAAAGAAATAAAATTTCAAAATTTAGTGTTTTAAGTTATGCTCTCATCCTTACTCTGTCCACCCTTTCACCTTCTCACACCTCTGTAAACCACGGAATTTCCGTAACATAAATACTTTGTCTTTTCCTTGTTTGTAAAGCAGTACTGGAAACATTAAAACTAAGAATCTTTACTGTCTTCACTTTTCAGTGGATTCTTTTTTTTTTTTTTTTTTTTTTGCAAGTTGCTTTACGTCGCACCGACACAGATAGGTCTTATGGCGACGATGGGGCAGGGAAAGAGCTAGGAGTGGGAAGGAAGCGGCCGTGGCCTTAATTAAGGTACAGCCCCAGCATTTGCCTGGTGTGAAAATGGGAAACCATAGAAAACCATTTTCAGGGCTGCCGACAGTGGGGTTCGAACCTACTATCTCCCGAATACTGGATACTGGCCGCACTTAAGCGACTGCAGCTATCGAGCTCGGTTTCAGTGGATTCAATCATGGGATACTTTATTCTGAAGAATGGCTCACTTAAAACAGTAGTTTTCTTCTTATTCTGCTTTTTGAAGTGCCACGTTTGTAAGCGGCAAACATGTTCACTAGGTCATCCTATTGATGGCTGATTTAAAGAGAGCTCTTGAGGAAATCTCGAACCATTGAAGTAGGTTTCCCAGCTAAGTGATCCTTCTGCCAGGGCAGCGTCTTTCACATATCCTTCGCTGCAGAGAGAGATGGAGTGGGCCATACATATCTCGGTGTCGCATTACATGACGGAAGTAGGTGAGTTTCTGGGTCTTGATGGTGCTGATAACGTTCTGTTCCTTTACCATCCATGTCAGGAGCCTTTAATTCTACCCGGCTTATCCACAGCGTACGGCGATAGCACTACGTCTCTAGTGCCTCAAGTTATATCAAATATGCTTCTACGGTGTCTACGATTCTTATCCGTAAATAAGGTCTGAAGAGGTATAGCAACGGAGAAGACGTACTCTGAGGTCCAGGTTGAGGACTGTCTGGCGCTTGACACATGTGGTTCTCGCCTTCTCAATGCGTAACTTAACTTCCAGAGAATCTTCACAATGCTCACTGACTGAAGACTCACAGAAAGTCATTATTTTCAGCTCTCTGGAGATGTAATCTCACCACCGACATGCCTCGATCTGCCACTGACTGTTTGGCCATGATCATGTATTTGGTTTTGTAGACATTTAGCCTCAATCCGAATTCCGCCCACACCGTCACAACGCGATTCAATAAACTCTGTAGTCCTCTCTGGCTATCAGCAATCAGCACGGTGTATTCTGCATTTCGAATGGTGTTGATCACCAAGTTTATTGTACGATATTCATCGCATTCTTTCACAATGGGTTTCTTCAAAAGGGTGACGAAGGTTGGCTTCAGCCAGTCAGATGGATTACTGCCTCTGCCGTACACTTTACTGAATGAGCGGAATAGTGCTGAGATTTCCTTGGGGCTAGCAATCTCAGTACTTCTATATAAACCTGATTAGGACCCGCAGCCTTATCGTAATTTGCTTTCGTGGTCGCCTTCTGTAGCTCAGACTTGGTGATCCAAGGGCCGTACTCCGCCTCGTGGATGTGATGGTTGCCCAGCTTCGTGTTCTTGAATAGCTCTTCTATGTAGTGTTTCCATACTTGTAGCTTTTGGTCTGAGTCAGTGACGAGAGCGGGTTTTCTGGGCACAACTACGATATGCTCAGTATAGACGCCTGGCTGATGTTCGGATCATGACTTGTGAGATGGTATGTGTTTAGTTCTCAGTTTCTTTATCCACATCCTCTTCGTTATAACCTGACGTCCCTGGAACACCCACAACAGGTGATTCCCATGCAATGCAATCGTCTTTAAACCCTTAGAAACGGATCCGAAACGGTAATCTTTGTCCGGAAAATAACTAGTTAAAAGAAATGTATTGACGGGTTTTTCTTGCTGAAAAGACCACAGTGTGTTGGATCATGCCTCACGTAAACCCCAGTAGTTCTAATAAACATTCTCTCGAGTGCAGGATGTAACTAATACTTGATTGAATTGAGCCACCATAATGCTGACAGTGGTATAAGTTACATAATACGTTTGCCCGTAGTCGGTGTTTACATCGCGATATTTACTATATGGTCATTACACGGGTATCTAAGAAATCAGGAAAGTAAAGTATTCATAAGGAATACCTAGTTGCGTTAAAAACTAAACTGAAAATGTCACGAGTGAAGGAGGATTTGGACTCTCACTGTTCTGAGAAGCTAGGTATCTACATAATTCCACGCAGCCACTTGAAGCGTTCTGGTCACCGCATTATAACTCTGTATTCACTAGAAAACCGAAGTTAGTACTAGCATTATATAATATAAAGGGCGAGCAAATATAAAAATTTTCATAGATCTATGTTTAAAATTCGATATGACCTACAATATTTGCATGGTTTAAATAATACTGTATTCTGTACATGTGAGCCTCCGTGGCTCCTACGGCAGCGCGTCGGCCTCTCACCGCTGGATACCGTGGTTCAAATCCCGGTCACTCCATGTGAGATTTGTTCTGGACAAAGCGGAGGTGGGCCAGGTTTTTCTCCAGGTACTCCGCTTTTCCCTGTCATCTATTATTCTAGCAACACTCTCCATTCTCATTTCATAGCATCTATCAGTCATTAATATATCACTTTGGGAGTGGCGACCCCATCGTTCTAACAGCCTATACATGCTTCATTCATTACATCCTTGACCCGCTCAATGACTGGAAAACAGGTTGTAGGTTTCACTGTACATGTATTTTATAATTTCTCTCCCTATGGAGAGATAAGTAATCACCCATTCATTCACTCATTTCTCTGCTTACTTACTTCCGTTCATTTTAGCAGTCTGAAATTCTCTCACATACTTCCTTTCGATCTACCCGTCTGCCATTCACACAATATCTCACACACTTCTTTTCACGGTATCACTCATTCCCCCCACACACACTCACAGATAATTACAGTAGTTCCTTTAAATGACATATTTCTCTATGTACAACTTCCTCACTTCGAAAATTTCCTTGTGGGCTAATGCGTTATAGCCCAGATGTTGACCTTTACTCAACGCTCTGACAGAATTAATTGCATGGTGTAAACTATGACGTCCACTGTATACTATTTACGTGCCATTGCTTTTACAATGACCGGGAGAGTTGGCCGTGCGGCTAGGAGCCCGCAGCTGTGAGCTTGCATCCGAGATATAGTGGGTTCGAATCCCACTGTCGGCAGTCCTGAAGATGGTTTTCCGTGGTTTCCCATTTTAACACCCGGAAAATGCTGGGGCTGTAACGTAATTAAGGCCACGGCCGCTTCCTTCCAACTCCTAGCCCTTTCCTATCCGATAGTCGCCATAAGACCTATCTGTGTCGGTGCGACGTAAAGCAATTAGCAAAAAAAAAAAAGCTTATACAATGATAATTGTCTTAATAAAATCATCTTTTCTATCACTTTTGATATGACGAGCATGTAGGATATGGTGGAGAATATTCACGTCAATAATTGGTCGTAACTTATCACGTTTCTGTAACATGACTCCTCCAATTTATCTCAAATGGAAATGGCTACCTAAACCAATCAGGTACGCAGTCACTCAGCAACAGGCATTGGAGTGGATGGAGTTTGTGAAACATAGCAACATTTCATAAAAAAATATTAGACAAGTGGACTACGCATTACATAAAAGGGTACAGTTCCTTTAAGATAGGCCTCAATTATTGCCTCATATACGGTTTTGCATTGTACGGAGAATTATACATCAGGATATTTGTACATGCAGTTTTTGTAAGATATCGCGTAAGATACGACTACGAGGTTTCATTCGTTACCAGGTTGCATATGTTCAAGAAAAATAGGCGCAGCAAGTTCACCCGGTATGTAGATGTAGCCTACAAGCACCCATACTGTATACAGGGTGTATATAGTATTATATGTGCTAAAGCACATTAGTGTCCATGAGATCGTTCTATATCTTCATAGAACAACATTGACATTGGCTGTACAGGAAGTAATAAATCTTACAGATACCAACAAATCTAACTTCATCAAGAAGTACATCATGTGATCCAAAATTCATATCGGCTGAGAGGAACCAAGGCAGATATGTTCATGTTTCAAAATGTGTATGTAAGAAGAGTATGCCTTGGAAGAATATTGAAAGTGCCGTATTTTAAAGTTTACCCAAGAAACCTAAAGTAAACTTACAGAAAATATAAAAATCAACAACAGAAAGGTGATGAGTATTAGTGTAGCAGATATGTTGTTTGCTACGTAAAATAGTTTATTGTCATTTAGTGTATATCTGATGACTGGCATCTTCTAAACACACCTATGAACGCAACTAGTTCGAGGGGGGGGGAGGCATGTTTCTAACATCATTTGCTTGCATTAAGGTTCTAGTTCTAACTATAACAAAAACTGTGAGACAATCCTTATTCAAACTCTCATTCAAACTTAGGATGGATGTAAACTATAAGCAAGATTCCAATTGATTATATTGAAGGTAAATGATCAAAATATTTAAGTTAATGAGTAAAGTTTAATAGACAGGTGTCTGAAAATTACTCCTATCAGAAGGTTTTGAAACTATTACCTTCACAATCACCGATGGAACTCAGCGAGGAATCTTCACTATATTTGATTACTTCTCGCTTAAACAGTCACGTGTCCTTATGGACTTCCAATATCTCTATTTATGACAGTATAATCTCTATCATCCTGAAATATCACGTAAACCATGGTTCTTGTAACAAAGTTGTACTGCAAGGCATATTTTAACCAAATTCGCACTTACAAAGCTAAAGCATTAATTATATAATGTTTTAGCTGTGCGATGCAGTGACTAAGTGCGTATATTTACGGTATAAAATGTAGTTTCTGTTTTTGTTTTTATTTTGCTTGTTATTGTTAAAAACCCAGGAAACACTCAATCATCAGCCCAACCTACGCGTGTAACCTGTGTTTCAATAGGTTATGTAATAGCAATTCCTGCAATAAGTTAAACCTGAAGAGAACTAGTGAACTACAATAATTATTAGAGACCAGTTGGAACGAATGATACACTCATCATGATCCACCTAAGATGACGACTCAAAATATCTACTTTATTAATCATGACAGAATTTCTAAAGTCCAATTTGACTCTGTTGGAGGGGTGAACAATTCAGAATTTCGAGATACCTTCTGCATTCGTGGTAAATACTGGCATTTTTCACTGTTGAAATAAAGGTCTTTAGTCGAATCAGTAATGGTAAGGCGGCTTCCATTCATTTTAGAGCTATTTAAATGAATCGTGAAAAGATGAGTATTAGAGAAGCAAGAATATTTCTTCTCCTCCGGGAGTAGAAATGTAGTAGCTATGCTGAGTCATCCGTTATCTGCGTTATTTGACTCCAGCATCTCGCTTAGGAAACAATGAGCATGATCAATCATTCACTATTGTTTGCTCCAACACTTAGTATAGCAAAGCAAAGTCACCTCCGTACAGGCCATAAAAGCCCTTGGAGGAGTGGAAGGTAAAGGCTTCCACTATTGTTAACCTCGGCACGTCATGGGGTAGAGTGGTTAGCTCTACGCCCGGCCGCCTTTGACCCCAGGAATTAACCTGGTACTCATTTTTGAGTGTAGGCTGAGTGAACCTCAGGGCCATATGCACCTCCGGAAGTGGAAATCTCGTTTCTTAAAGTTTACGACTTCCTGACGGGGATTCGAACCCACGTCCTTCCGGGCGAACACGCGAGCACGCCTTTACCGCCTCGGCCAGACAGCCCCTCTCCAACACTTAGTATATGTGCACGAAATCTTCCTTTAATTAATCAGTAAATATGTAAATTAATTTTTCTTATTGTAGATGTTCCAACCTGCACTCGTGTATCCTTAATCTATGGTACGATTGTCAATATAGATATTTATCTCACATATCATAACGTCTTGGAAGAGTCTCTAACGTTCAGCAATAGGAAGTCATTAACTGACTTCCCTTGCGTTCCTCAATTGAACTTCTCATACGGAGTCTACGAGACGAGGATTAAATAAGATCTCTTGAAGGGAGAGGTGAATACGTATGGATTGATGGAAGTAGGAACACATATCGTGTGAGTGCGAGCAAAAGCACATTAAGTCAGTTTTTGAGTTGTGACATTTCAACTCCACCCTGCGTAATTTCCTTCGCTATTACGACTAATGATTTCCTTACATTGTAAGAGGGGATTTTGTTACTGGATTTTCAAAATTTCACTTTTAGCTTAATCTTTGGAATCAAATTCATTCCCATTAACGTTCATTGTTCTTTGCGACATTCGTATTATTCCTTACCTTATGGGCACCAGCAATCTAACCTGACTTGGTGCAGAGAGAATTTTTATTATTTGTACTTGTTTAAACGTCGTTGGTAAATTGTTGTTGTTGTTGTTGTTGTTGTTTTTGCCGTTTCGTATGGTTATTCGCATTCATTGGTAGAAACTTAATTTAAATTTAAATATGAAAATTGCCTCCAGGATCTCATTGTCCTAAGTGCTGCATGTAGTATAAAATGAACGTGTATAATACACTAAGTATACATTAAATCAAATTAGCTCATTTTTATTGAACTACTTATGAGAGATAAAACACATTAAGTGAAGCATAATTTGCAATTCTCAGTGAGTAAACGTTTGAAGCAATCTTTTAATATTGTTCAAACGAACGTGGATGATCCTTAAGGTATTGTGCCATTTTTCCCTTGGGGCAACGGCGAACATATTTATTCGGTCATTAGAAACGAGGGATGGAACTAATGTTCAATTTAGACGATACACGGAATGGCAAACATAAAGTTGATCAAATGAGTTCCAGCAAATGCTGAAATTCCATTCGGCGGGGACCAAGGATGAAGAAAGAATATAAGTTAAATATCTAACAAAATACTGCTTGATGATGATTGTTGTTTTAATTGACCTAACATCTAAGGTCATCGGCGCAAAGAAAATACTGGAGACGTGCTCATGTAAGTAAAACGTTGAATAATCATTGTGTTGATATCGTACGTGAGAAACCCCTGTGACGGATGAAACATAAGTCAAGCCGGCAGGCATGGAAGTGTGCCTGCTAATTTGCGCTGAAAATAAATAAATAAATAAATAAATAAATAAATAAATAAATAAATAAATAAATAAATAAATAAATAAATAAATAAATAAATAAATAAATAAATCATTCCCACGAACCATCTGCAGTGCAAGAACGAAAATGTTACGCGGGAATAATTAGGCATGAACTGGTAATTATCATTGAATTGCGGGTGTATTTTCAATAATTCAAAACCTTACGTTGAACTAGAACGAAACTCATCTGCCCAGAGGAGACTCGAACAGGGACTAAGGCACGGAAATAATGTCATATCTTCTTCATTTTATTCTATCGCAACCATCTCCGAGCAAAATTTGCATGCTCAGCCAACGCCGTGGAAGAGAAGTTTAGAGAAAGTGAATTAATTACATTTGGAACTTCTCAGGTGATAAATCTAGTAGCATGGAGGAGGAAAGGTTGGCTCAAGATATAAAGGTGAGGCGTTTGAGACCGCTGTAGGAACTGGAAGTGACTAATGGCCTCATGAGCTCAACTAGGAGGGAGTTGAAGTGGCCACTTCACCTCAAATAATACTGTAGTTCGAGACGTCCGGCACCTCTGTACGAAGTGGAAGCGGCTAATGCCCACGTGAGTTCAAGTAGCAGCCAGAGACGTTTGGCACCGCTGTAGGAAGTGGCTGTTGACTAGGCGAGCTCAACCAGAAGCCCAAGAAATATATTTTCCCCTCCAAGGTGTGGAAAGATAGAAGGGAGAAGTTTCTGGACACATCATCTCCAGTGTAGTCATGTACGGCTAAAACATGGGATGGAGTACACTTTGAAATAGCAGGGTGCCAGTCTTCACTTCAAACGGTAAGTAAATCAGGTTCACGCAGAAGCGAAATATGTCAGTAGCTAACCTCTACCGCGAACAGGCCAAAATAGCCATTTAATCACTCAAATTGTTCATTCAAATCCCTTTTTATCGAAGTGGAAACTGTAGGAATGTTTGTACATGCTTCAACAACCTTGAATAAGATGGCAATTGTCACCGCACTAAGCAATCGCTCTATCCTATCGTTTGAGGTAGATTAGGTTATATCCTGAAAACAAGAATGATGTAAAAAAATAAAGTTTCGTGAAATCATATCACGCGCTCACATAATGGCCGGCATCGGTTGGTTGCAGATTTTGAATCAGATTAGCCTCGTTGTAAAACAGCACAGCGTGAGGGTAAATATCACATGACTATAGGGTTGATTTAGTGCACATTACACTCCTAACATAAACATTCTACGTCCCAGTCGTGCCAATAAGTGCATCATTTCGTTTACAATGAACTTATTTGAAGGTCAACTCACGTGTGACGGGCATTGGCGTATTGAAAGAACATAAAGTCTTGGAATGTTTTCTAGATAGTCAAGTGATGCTGTGTGATGAGGAAATAAGTTATTGCAACAAGAATTCATCAAGTTAAGCTCTAATAAGTCTATATATTAAATTAAAAACCGCTTTAATGTATTTGTCTATCAGGTGACAGGCGTGTGCACGTTAATTATCACATTCTAATCACAGTGCCAACGGCTGGGAGAATCTAGGTTTGGTATGCAACATTCTAATCAGCACGAAGTTGTGCTCGGAGCTTCAAATAAGCATAATTGGGTGATTCACAAGATATGCGGTTAGAAATGTATATCGGCACCTGTGAAAAATTCACACCAGGTACATTTAGTATAGAAGATATAGCATGAATTTAGCAATGAAATGCACTCATGGGATGACTGCAACGATAATTAATTTAGAGGAATTTTCAATCCAAAATATCACTTAAATATGAGTATAAGAATTTCATGAATGCAGTTTAGTGGCATATGCATGTCTATACTAGGATGGTACATTACATTTCTTAAACTTTACTGAACCTGTATATAATAGGCCATCACCTGTTTCTAGAATATCACAGTGAACATGAATACTACATCAGGTTATTGCAGGGGCAAATGACGTTACATGCGAGTCTCAAGTCCGGACACTTGCTGTGACAGGAATGTAACTTCATTTAGTTCGGAGTTTCAGAGAATTCAAAAGGAATTCAAACCAGAATTGAAGTCCTTTCATATAAAAATCCCTTAATGGGTCTTATAACTTATTTGATAGTAATTAATTATACCAATAATGAAGAGAGAATTTAACACCGATCTGCTAGGGCGACGCCAGATTTGACTTGTACATTTGTTGATATATTTCAGCATAACTTATAACTAATTCATGAGCGAACTTTGTGTACCGTAACAGTCATTAAATAATTTCAAGGGTCTAACCATCAGTGATATTTATGGAGAAGGTGGTTAATACGATTTTCTGGTATAACCCTGGCATCGCAAACTTGGTTCATTTGAGTGACTTAAATCGTGCCATGCAGTGTATGTACTTAGTCTGGTGTTATGAGTCGTGTGCTTAATGTTTTGACGCCTTCTTCGGTCAACGACGTTCGTGCATGACTGAGAAATGTATAATTTAGTTAGGAGGAGGCCAGGATAGAAAGTTACTTTCATTTACATTTTAAAACATTATATCGTGAACTGCCGGCATATTAATGGAGAACTGTAATCATGGGCATACCATAATAATGATTTTTGATTTTATGCATGTAGCGAATAAATTTCAGACTAGTCAAGGGCGATTTAATTCATTAAAAAATTAGTATTACTACATAGTTCAAAAATTACGGGAGCATGGTTTGTAACGTCTGGTATGTGAACGTTAATGTGGTAGATGGGGTTCCAATGGTCATACAGCATACCTTGAGACCTTAGCTACTCAGGGAATGTCAAATCGAAGTTATACTCCACCTGTAGGCGTATCCTTTCAATAAATGCCGTCTGACCTCTCAAAACAAAGTGAGCAATGTTGCGTCCGTGTGTCGTTGTGAGGTGAACAGACTACTGCGGTCATCCGAGCACGTTGTACGAAAACAAGCACATCTCACGAGACATCTTAAGGAGATTCAATTCGCAGGGGCCATCGCTTTGATCAAGGAAGAATGGACTTTTAGTCGTGTTGCTGTGGATATCAATGTATCCCCGTCAGTTATTCGACGCTTGCTGAATTGCTAAAATGAGACAGGCCAGTTCACAAGGAGGGTTGGGAAAGGTCGTGGACGCATGACAACCCCACAGGATGACCGATATCTGACCATCTGTGCGTTGCGGCGTCGTTCAGCAACTGCCAGAGAACTACAACAAGACCTCAGAAGGGTCACTTGAGTCACGGTGTCTGATCAGGCAGTAGGGAACCGGTTAAGAGAAATGTCCTTACGACCCAGACGTCCTGTTCGAGTGCCCCGTTTAACGCAGCAACATCGCGCAGCTCGCCTTCTGTTTGACCGTACCCACTTCAACTGGCAACTTCGCCAATGGAGACCTGTGTTGTTCACAGACGAGTCCAGATTTCCCCTGACACAGCGTGAAGGACGTCAACGTGTACAGAAACGCCATGGTGAGCAGTACATGCCAAATGATGTCCAGGAAGGCGACCGATTCGGACAAGGTTCTGTGATGTGGTGGGGTGGCATTAGTATTGATGGCTGTACGGATCTTGTCGTCGTTCTTGGTATTCTTACCGCTGCAGGGTATATCGAGCAGATAATGCTACAACATGTGTTGGTTTCTAAATTCGTACTCATGCACGGCAATGCCGGGGCTCATTTAGCGCGCATCACCAGAGTTGTCTTTCGAGAATTGGACATTCAAGGTATGAAATGCCCATCAGTGAGTCCCGACCTTAATCCCATCGAGCATGTGTGGGATAGGCTTGACAGAAGTGTTCGTGGGCGTTCTGTTCCACCACAGACTCTCCAAGACCTCGAACAGGCTCTCATTGAAGAATGGGACCTGATATCACAACGTGATCTCCGTCAACGTATATGGAGCATGCCACGTAGGTGCCAAGCTGTGATGAATGCTCGTGGAAGACATGCACCATACTGAATCTCTCCGACTGTTATAAATATCCACCCTGGAGTACTGTTATCACTTTGTTTTCGCCCCTATTTGGACATTTCCATTTGTGTTCTGAAAATGAAAGCGAATCCATCGATGTTATTTTGTATACTTCAACGGTAAATAATAAAGATTTAGTTGGTAATATACCTTGGCGTGAGGTACCGTTTTGTGGAGCATGGCATACGTTCAAAATATGTTCCTCTATTTTTTTGAACTGTGTATTAACATTGTGGATATTTTAAGTGGATCTTCTACTGAAAAATATAATGTGAAAGGGAGGGATTCAATTAGATGGATTGAAATGAGCAGTTTGGCATATGCGGACGACTTGTTCTTAATAGAAGACTGTGCTGAATGCCTTAGTATTAACCCGGGAACGCCGGAGTTCTCAATTTTCTTTTTTGAAAATTTTTGTTTAATATTCCCAGCATTCACATCCTATAGATCACTTAAAAGTCATTTTTCTAAAAATTGGATGATTGGTTTCTAAATGAGGGCATGGTACCGTATGGTACCGCACGGCGCTTGACATACCTTTTGGGTGAAACGTAGAAATTGTTACCTCCTTCGAATACCATAAAATTTTATGCTTAATATTGTCACAGAATATCGCTTACAAATTGCTTAGTAATACATTAAAGAAAAAACGGTGTTTTTAGGTTCATTCATGACATCCCTTTGCGAATTCCGAAAAATAATATTAGCTCAGACGAGACATATCTTTAGGAAATTGTAATGATACTATTACAGACTTCAGGTTTTATTAACCTATTCCCACTTTTCACTAGTTCAGACTGGCAAAAAGTAGTTTACACAGACGCCCACACTACACTGGACGCGTTCTTTGTGGCGGCGTTGGTTTGTTGGAACGATATAGTGATGTAGGTCATTGAATCTCAAAGTGTCAGATATTCAATAAAGAAAAGAAGCGTGAACAACTGTATTTATTTCTCTTCAAAATACCACCCATATATATAGTGTTACATATCTTGCACCTTCCTAGTTCTGATGGTGGCACTTGCACATAGCCACTGAGAAGTAAAGTCATGACGAATACTTTCATTTCTTCGGGGGTTACTTTAGGATCTTCTTCATATTTAAAAAGCGCATTCTTGCTCGCTTCAGAGCGCAAGAAATTCATAATTTCGTCGTTAAAATTAAACTCAAAATATTCCGGGCAGCATCATATTTCGAAAAGTGGAACATTTAGCACTAGGGTAATGGATTGTTGTGGGAACTAGGTTATCCGCCATCCGGACAGCTGGTGTACGAGGTGATGATTTTCTCTTTTAGCGGGCTATTAATCATTATCGGACATGGATTCTCTACTCCTGTGCGGAATTTACTCGCTCAGCACTACTTCAGCAGGTGCTCGGAGTTCACCTCCAGTAAGGTTATCTGCGAGACTCCCTTCCTTTTTCTCATGTATATGGCTTCAGCATCAGTATCCTCTTCTTCACTAACATGTAGCACCTCTTCAAGCGTCAAACCACTCGAATGAAATTCACGTATCATTGGACGCGATACATCGCGCTCGCCACGTGTGTTATAACGTGGACATTTTCTAGTAAAATCCACAATTATACAATTTAATGACACATATAAATCATTATTGGCAACTACAATATGAATTGTTTCTTTAAAATCGCCCTTAGAGCCATGGAGGAGAAAAGGAACAGAGAGGTACGGTAAGCGCCGTACGGTACCATACGGTACCAACAGACTAAATAGTGTCATAACAGCTAACACAGAAATGCTGACCAATTGCTTGTTATTTCAAATCCTGGACTGATATTTCAAGATAATAAACCACGCGATAAAAATTGTATTGTGAAAATTTATAAATAAATAAAGCAACTTACCGTAGACGGGCAGTCATTTTTATTCCTCTCAACACGATCTCAAATTCCAAGCAGTTGTTCTCGCAAACAAACGCTCAAAATAAAACCCTATATTGATTTCAGACCTTATAGGGAGTATCACATTGACAATCAAAAGCAGAGTTGTCATATTTACGTCGCGAGTAATGATCAGCATGAGAAAATCTGAAGTAAGGCGCACTGGTACCATATGGTACCGCACGGCGTTGCCGGGTGGATGTGTATTCTCCCAGGATGGCAGTATAGTAAGTGAGACTGAATCAAGGTGCAGCAAAGCTAATGCAGTCTGCTTGAAATTGCGGTATGCGGCTCTCTTTAAGAAAGAACACAGACCTGTTTTAGACCAGCTTTGCTGTGCGGAAGTTAGAAGTAACGGACATCAAAGTAGCTATAGTAGTGTAAATAGAACAGTTCGGCCGCCTCCTCCCGCGGGAAATTTGAATTCTGGCGGGAAATTTGAATTTTTGGCGGGAAATTTGAATTATGGCGCGAGACTTGAATTTGTAAACAAAGCTACGTGCTTTTTGACAGCTGTCATCGACAACAACGCATCGCTAACCCACTGCTGCCATCTTGACGGGCCTAAACCTCAGTAGTGCCAACTTAACAAAACTAGCGCGAGGTAAAAAAGGGCACGTGTTTTTTGACAGCCACGTGCTTTTTGACAGCTGTCATCGACAACAACGCATCGCTAACCTCACTGCTGCCATCTTGACGGGCCTAAACCTCAGTAGTGCCAACTAAACCTAACTAGCGCGAGGTAAACAAAGCCACGTGTTTTTTTGACAGCCACGTGCTTTTTGACAGACAACAACGCATCGCTAACCTCAGTACTGCCATCCTGACGGGCCTAAACCTCAGTAGTACCAACTTAACCTAACTAGCGTGTGGTAAACAAAGCCACGTGCTTTTTGACAGCCACGTGCTTTTTTGACAGCTGTCATCCGCCATCTTTAAACTACAGAGCACTGTGCTGCCCTCTTTATCGTAGTAGATGTAAAATTCGTCACCTGTCATCGGCAGTGCTGCCATCTTGGCGGGCCTAAACCTTAGTGCTACCAACTTAACCTCACTAGCTCGAGATAAACAAAGCCACGTGCAGCTGTCATCCGCCTTCTTTAATCCAGAGAGCATCGTGCTGCTCTCTTTAGATACTTACCTTTGAAATGTGGTGGCGGATAATTTGAAAAATGCTTTTTGACAGCAGCCATCTTTAATCTAGAGAGCAACGTTCTGCCCTCTTTAGCTAGTTACCTTTGAAATGTGGTGGCAGGCAATTCCACATGACAGCAGCCATCTTTAATCAAGAGAGCACCGTGCTGCCCTCTATGCGGTGGCGGCAATTTGAATAATTCTACATGCTCTTGTTTGGAAACAAACTCACGCGCTTTTTTGACAGCCGTCATCCGCCATCTTTAATCAACAGAGCACAGTGCTGCACTCTTTAGCTAGATACCTTTGAAATGTGGTGGCGGCAATTTGAAAAATTCTATGTGCTCTTGTTGGGAAACAAAGCCACGTGCTTTTTTGACAGCTCTCATCCGCCATCTTTAATCAATAGAGCACTGTGCTGCTATCATGCGGGCAATTTCGTCAGCTGTCCTCCGCCATCTTTAATCCACAGAACACCATGCTACCCTCTTTATGACATGTAGTAGCGGGCAACTTGAAAAGTTCTGTTAGCTGTCATCCGCCATCTTTAATCAAGAGCGCACCGTGCTGCCATCTTTAGCTAGATACCTTTGAAATGTGGTGGCGGCAAATTGAAAAATTCCACGTGCCCCTGTTTAGTAAACAAACTCACGCGCTTTTTTGTCAGCTGTCATCGGCCATCTTACATCGCAGACTTCAGTGCTACACTCTTTAGGTACATACCTTTGAAATATGGTGGCGGATAATTTAAAAAGAAAAATTCTACAGCAGCCATCTCTCGACGCTAATTGCACAAGATGGTGGCTATACATGACTCCTTAAAGGTGCTTATGCAAGATGGCCGCTATACATAGGTTCTTATGAGACTCCCTTGGGATGCTTGCGCAAGATGGCGGTTATGCATGGCTCCTTATGAGATGCCCTAGGGATGCTTGCGCGAGATGGCGGTTGCTCTTATGAGGCGGCTTAAGGGTCCTTGCACAAGATGGCTAGAGACGCCCTAAGGATGCTTGCGCAAGATGGCGGACACAAGATGGCGGCTATACACGTCTCCTTATGAGACGCCTTAAGGGTGCTTGCGCAAGATGGCTGCTGCTCTTATGAAGAAAGCTAGCTTAGAGGCTAACGTGTCGTGCTAGTTCGATTCATTAAATTTGGGGCTTAAATGCAAAATGTTAAATATCTCGAAAGCGGTGCATCGTAGAGCAAAACGGACAAAAAAAATTCTGCCCAGTACCTCGGTTCGCAGTACGAGGAACAAGAAAAACATAATCTAATGATGACATCAACGGTTCGGTTCCTACTTAGGCCCTTTGGCATTCGCTCTGTTTTAGCTTGTATTGAAGCAAGTCTTCGTAACATGATCAGGTTTAGCTATGGTAGAGAGTATAACGTGCCGTGCAGGTTCGATTCATTAAATTTGGAGCTTAAATGCAAAATGTTAAATATCTCGAAAACGGTGCATCGTAGAGCAAAACCTGATACCTAGGTTTGCAGTATCAGGAACAAGAAAAAAACATAGTCTAATGATGAGATCGACGGTTCGATCCCTACTTAGGCCCTTTGGCATTGGCAGCTATCTAATTCTACAAGATGGGGCTATACATAGCTTCTTATGAGGCAGCTTAAGAGCGCTTGCACAAGATGGCTGCTGCTCTTATGAGACTCCCTAGGGGTGCTTGCGCAAGGTAGCAGCGACAACACGGTGACTATACACAGCTCCTTATGATACGGTCTAGAGGTGCTCACACAAGATGGTGGCTGCTCTGATGAAGAAAGCTAGCTTTGCATCGTACAGGTATCTTTACAGCACTAAACCTCATACCTTTGAAATGTGGTGGCGGGTAATTTGAAAAATTCTACGTGCTTTTTCTTAAGCTGTTAAGGCCTCCTCTTATGTCAAGGCATAGCTCTATCGAACAAGTTTAAACCTGCAGCGGGATAACTAGAGTAAGCACGTGCTGCAGTGATGACGTCATTATGCATGTTTAGACTTGCAAATCACTAAAGAAACATAACAAGACTAGAATCGAACACTGCACTCTATGCCGTTAACTTTATCATGTGATCGGAACATTGAATGAAGTGTTTAGAACACTAAATAAGTGATCAAGACTATAATAGAACACTGTACTCGATACAACATGTGTTTAGAACATGTCAGGGGATACCTTTGTTCTAAGAAGATTAGATTACCGCACATTCCTTGTAGGGCTAATAGGCTAAAGGGCTAATATGCTAAAGGGCTAAAGGGCCAATGGGCTAAAGAGCTAAAGGGCTAAATGGCTAATGGGCTAAAGGGCTAGGGTGCCTCTCCTCTCTTTATCCGGGCTTGAGACCGGCTCTACAAATAGAGGCGGAGTTAACACCCTAAGGAAGGGAGAATGTTGGGAAATAATCTATACGAATATAGCTACTCGATCGACTATATACTACAGATTGATGACTTAGGTGAGGGTAAGCGCTTACTTAATAATACCTACACGACGTAATTCATACTCTATTTCAAAAATATCTTCTTTGTACTGTGTGTAACCAGCATCATGATAGGCTCTTAGTTGTTGTAAACGTTTTACGAGTACGTTGGGGGCCTTACAGTAGCTTATATCTACATAGGGTAACAGAGGCTTGTTGTGAACTTTGAGTCTATATGCAGACAGTTGATGTGCAGGGACTTGTTTTGATGTAATACGTGCTTCAGCAGTAGCGTTTCTAGGTACAAACTTAACTTGTTTTGATAGCGATGAAGCGTTGAAATTTCCTTCTTCTTTACCTTGCATCTCTTCTTGAGATGTTTGCACTTCGACAGAACGTGTAGTAGGCTTAGGAAATGAAATAAAATCATCAAGCTGTGATGGCAATGAATTTTCTTCTTCTTCTACTTTCCCTTTACTACTGTTTTGATCAACATCATTATCCTTATTATCATAATCATGATCTTGCCTCTCTTTATCTTGAAGTTTGTGCTTAGTAACAGAACTTGCAGCAGGCCTAGACAACAAGGGAGAATTAAAAATCTCTCGCAGAGGTGTACTTTTTAAACATAAATCAGTGTTCGCTGGAATATGGTTGAGCTCTTTGTATTTTGTTCTCGATGAAGCTACATTACACGCAGCTTCATGACGTTGAGCGTTGTATGCGTTCTTGAACTCTCTTCTACAATATTTGCATTGAAAAATTGTCCTACATGATATCTCATGACGTCTCCTGTGATAGCTTCGGGAAAATGCTTTTCCACACACTTCGCAAATATAAATGGAAATAGGTTTTTCCATGACGAACTTTTATCTTCTGCTAACAGATTCTTCTTTAAATCTACTCGACATTTGTTACTCTCTACTTCGATGATGCGAACAGCTTAGCGATTAACAGTAAACTAACACAAAAGCGTATAACCAAGGTAGCAACAACAAGGTTTAAGCCCATCAAGATGGCAAGAGTGAGGTTAGCGACGTTCTGCTGTTGGATTTTAAATTCCGCGCTATAACATGCATAAGGTGGTAGCCTTGAGGTTTACTGCCGTAAAGATGGCAGCAGTGAGGTTAGCGACGCTCTATTGTCCTTCAAAGTGAGGTTAGGGTTCGTCAAGAAGACAGCTGTCAAAAAAGCACGTGGCTATGTTAACTCCGCCTCTATTTGTAGAGCCGGTCTCAAGCCCGGATAAAGAGAGGAGAGGCACCCTAGCCCTTTAGCCCATTAGCCATTTAGCCCTTTAGCCCTTTAGCCCATTAGCCCTTTATCCCTTTAGCCCATTAGCCCTTTAGCCTATTAGCCCTACAAGGAATGTGCGGTAATCTAATCTTCGTAGAACAAAGGTATCCCCTGACATGTTCTAAACACATGTTGTATCGAGTACAGTGTTCTATTATAGACTTGATCACTTATTTAGTGTTCTAAACACTTCAATCAATGTTCCGATCACATGATAAAGTTAACGGCATAGAGTGCAGTGTTCGATTCTAGTCTTGTTATGTTTCTTTAGTGATTTGCAAGTCTAAACATGCATAATGACGTCATCACTGCAGCACGTGCTTACTCTAGAAATCCCAATGCAGGTTTAAACTTGTTCGATAGAGCTATGCCTTGACATAAGAGGAGGCCTTAACAGCTTAAGAAAAAGCACGTAGAACTTTTCAAATTACCCGCCACCACATTTCAAAGGTATGAGGTTTAGTGCTGTAAAGATACCTGCACGATGCAAAGCTAGCTTTCTTCATCAGAGCAGCCACCATCTTGTGTGAGCACCTCTAGACCGTATCATAAGGAGCTGTGTATAGTCACCGTGTTGTCGCTGCTACCTTGCGCAAGCACCCATAGGGAGTCTCATAAGAGTAGCAGCCATCTTGTGCAAGCGCTCTTAAGCTGCCTCATAATAATAATTTCGTGTGGCTATTGCTAGCCGAGTGCAGCCCTTGTACGGCAGACCCTCCGATGAGGGTGGGCGGCACCTGCCATATGTAGGTAACTGCGTGTTATTGTGGTGGAGGATAGTGTTGTGTGTGGTGTGTGAGTTGCAGGGATGTTGGGGACAGCACAAACACCCAGCCCCCGGGCCATTGGAATTAACCAATTAAGGTTAAAATCCCCGACCCGGCCGGGAATCGAACCCGGGACCCTCTGAACCGAAGGCCAGTACGCTGACCATTCAGCCAACGAGTCGGACAGCTGCCTCATAAGAAGCTATGTATAGCCCCATCTTGTAGAATTAGATAGCTGCCAATGCCAAAGGGCCTAAGTAGGGATCGAACCGTCGATCTCATCATTAGACTATGTTTTTTTTCTTGTTCCTGATACTGCAAACCTAGGTATCAGGTTTTGCTCTACGATGCACCGTTTTCGAGATATTTAACATTTTGCATTTAAGCCCCAAATTTAATGAATCGAACCTGCACGGCACGTTATACTCTCTACCATAGCTAAACCTGATCATGTTACGAAGACTTGCTTCAATACAAGCTAAAACAGAGCGAATGCCAAAGGGCCTAAGTAGGAACCGAACCGTTGATCTCATCATTAGACTATGTTTTTCTTGTTCCTCGTACTGCGAACCGGGGTACTGGGCAGAATTTTTTTTGTCCGTTTTGCTCTACGATGCACCGCTTTCGAGATATTTAACATTTTGCATTTAAGCCCCAAATTTATGAATCGAACTAGCACGACACGTTAGCCTCTAAGCCAGCTTTCTTCATAAGAGCAGCAGCCATCTTGCGCAAGCACCCTTAAGGCGTCTCATAAGGAGACGTGTATAGCCGCCATCTTGTGTCCGCCATCTTGCACAAGCATCCTTAGGGCGTCTCTAGCCATCTTGTGCAAGGACCCTTAAGCCGCCTCATAAGAGCAACCGCCATCTCGCGCAAGCATCCCTAGGGCATCTCATAAGGAGCCATGTATAACCGCCATCTTGAGCAAACATCCCAAGGGAGTCTCATAAGAACCTATGTATAGCGGCCATCTTGCATAAGCACCTTTAAGGAGTCATGTATAGCCACCATCTTGTGCAATTAGCGTCGAGAGATGGCTGCTGTAGAATTTTTCTTTAAAATTACCCGCCACCATATTTCAAAGGTATGTACCTAAAGAGTGTAGCACTGAGGTTTGCGATGTAAGATGGCGGATGACAGCTGACAAAAAAGCGCGTGAGTTTGTTTACTAAACAGGAGCACGTGGAATTTTTCAATTTGCCGCCACCACATTTCAAAGGTATCTAGCTAAAGATGGCAGCACGGTGCGCTCTTGATTAAAGATGGCGGATGACAGCTAACAGAACTTTTCAAGTTGCCCGCTACTACATGTCATAAAGAGGGTAGCACGGTGTTCTGTGGATTAAAGATGGCGGATGACAGCTGACGAAATTGCCCGCATGATAGCAGCACAGTGCTCTATTGATTAAAGATGGCGGATGAGAGCTGTCAAAAAAGCACGTGGCTTTGTTTCCCAACAAGAGCACATAGAATTTTTCAAATTGCCGCCACCACATTTCAAAGGTATCTAGCTAAAGATTGCAGCACTGTGCTCTGTTGATTAAAGATGGCGGGTGACGGCTGTCAAAAAAGCGCGTGAGTTTGTTTCCAAACAAGAGCATGTAGAATTTTTCAAATTGCCGCCACCACATAGAGGGCAGCACGGTGCTCTCTTGATGAAAGATGGCTGCTGTCATGTGGAATTTCCTGCCACCACATTTCAAAGGTAACTAGCTAAAGAGGGCAGCACGGTGCTCTCTAGATTAAAGATGGCTGCTGTCAAAAAGCATTTTTCAAATTATCCGCCACCTCATTTCCAAGGTAAGTAGCTAAAGAGAGCAGCACGATGCTCTCTGGATTAAAGATGGCGGATGACAGCTGCACGTGGCTTTGTTTATCTCGAGCTAGTGAGGTTAAGTTGGTAGCACTAAGGTTTAGGCCCGCCAAGATGGCAGCACTGCCGATGACAGGTGACGAATTTTACATCTATTACGGTAAAGAGGGCAGCACAGTGCTCTGTGGTTTAAATATGGCGGATGACAGCTGTCAAAAAGCACGTGGCTTTGTTTACCACACGCTAGTTAGGTTAAGTTGGTACTACTGAGGTTTAGGCCCGTCAAGATGGCAGTACTGAGGTTAGCGATGCGTTGTTGTCTGTCAAAAAGCACGTGGCTGTCAAAAAACACGTGGCTTTGTTTAACTCGCGCTAGTTAGGTTAAGTTGGCACTACTGAGGTTTAGCCCGTCAAGATGGCAGCAGTGAGGTTAGCGATGCGTTGTTGTCGATGACAGCTGTCAAAAAGCACTTGGCTTTGTTTACAAATTCAAATCTCGCGCCAAAATTCAAATTTCCCGCCAAAAATTCAAATTTCCCGCTAGAATTCAAATTTCCCGCGGGAGGAGGCGGCCGAACTGTCCTATTTACACTACTAGCTATAATGGTCACTGGAACAAATACGTGGGGAGAATGGCAGGATGGTACTCGGGATGAGAAGATACATGCTAAAGTAGGAATGAACTCGATGGATGGAGCGGTACGCATAAACCGGCTTCGGAGTTGGGGTCATATGATGCGAATGAAGAAGATAGAGTTCCTAGGAGAAAAACGGGCTCGGTCAAGGAGACGAACGTGACGATGGTTACATTCAGCTTTTAATAATTTATAGCTAAGAGGTATGGAAATAGACGAGACACAGTGCTACTTGGAAATAAAGGATTTTGGAGTCGTTTAGTCAGTTCTCAAGGGCTTCGCAGACTGAACGCTGAAAGGCATAACAGTCTATGAAGAAGATGTATGTTTATTATTAATGACTGTTTAATTTCATTGTTACTGAAATTTTGTGTGTGTGGTGATAAAGTAAATCTAATAAGGCATTTTGGGAACATCCGAAATGCCCTAAACACTTCATTACTTAATTTTGAACATTCAAATGAGATCGGCAGATTAGAAAATTAAGTCAAGTAATTCCTCCAGTCATAAATTAAGAAAAAAATTCTAAATTGTAACTTCATCAAAGTTTGGATTTCAATAAATTATTATTTTTCCACTAATATTTGCTCTTTTTAAATTTTTTGTAGTGCCTTTAACCTTATATGCTTTTTTCAAGTTGATGGTTGCACGGAGTAAAGACATCCTGCAAGAATGTCTCATGCTGGTGCACCAAACGGGCACGGTATCCGTTCTTATAAAATGTATAATCAATCAGATTCCAAAATATTTGTGTTGTAATTGTCAATGAACAAAGACCTGTAGCTTCACACATTGATCACTGAGCCATAAGGTAATACTGTAGAAAATCAGAACAATATCTGTTATAAAAATGACCGTATATTCGTGCGGAACAAGACGTGCCCAACCTTTATTCCCGTGCGAACTGCTGCTGTATTTAAAACTTTCCATCTCCATCCCACTTGCTCATAACACATACTATCTGGCACAGTTCTCTAGTATTTGTGCTGTAGCAGTTGAATTACCACCGGTTCTGCAACATGCATGACAATGTCGAGCGGTATCCTCAAACGGTGCTTCAAGGTTAATGGAGAATTTATTGAGTCAAGAATCAATTAATAATTGCAGCACGATACACTTGTGGAGGACATGACGTAATCTGCCATTAGAACCCTGCTGACTGTTTCTAAATGAAAAGTGCACACAATCAATTTCCTTATAGTTCAAGAAATTTGCTGTGCCTAAATTTTCGCTTAGAAACTTCACATTCACCATAATGTTGTTCGTATATTTTGACAGCTAAAATCCATATTACCGGGCGAGTTGGCCATGCGATTAGGGGGGCGCAGCTGTGATCTTGCATCCGGGAGATAGTGGGTTCAAACCGCACTGTCGGGTGCCCTTAAATGGTTTTCCGTGGTTTCCCCATTTTCACACCAGGCAAATGCTAGGGATGTACTTTAATCAAGGCCACGGTCGCTTCCTTCCCATTCCTAGGCCTTTCCTATCCCATCGTCGCCCTAAGACAGTGTCGGTGAGACATAAAGCAACTTGTAAAAAAATCCGTATATCTACAGATTTGCAGGAACCTGAAGAATGGATTTCAATCTGGCTAAGCACGGGAAGTAACTTAATGGAGGTTTTACATACAGCAGAATTAGGAAAGTGATAATAATAATAATTTATTGTGGCAGTTTTTAGCCGGGTGCAGCCCTTGTAAGGCAGAGCGTCCGATGAGGGTGGGCGGTATCTGCCATGTGTAGGTAACTGCGTGTTATTGTGGTGGAGGATAGTGTTATGTGTGGTGTGTTAGTTGCAGGGATATTGGGGACAGCACAAACACCTAGCCTCCGAGCCACTGGAATTAACTAATGAAGGTTAAAATCCCCGACTAGGTCGGAAGTCGCACCCGGGACCCTCTGAACCGAAGGCCAGTACGCTGATCATTCAAATAGCGAGTCGGACGGGAAGGTGTTAGAAGTTCGTGACAGTCACTAAAACCGAAGAGCGGTATACAACCGCACAATACATTGATAAACCACACAATTACTCCAAAAGCATGGAATTTTATGGTTGTGAAAGCATAAAAAAGCAAGTGCTTGCCCACTTTTACACACTTTTTATACAACCTCAGGATTGTATATTCGTAGAACAGCAGTAAATCATGGAGATGTTCTCGAAAGGTAGACCGTACTTTTCTTTATAAAGGGGTCTGCTGCACTTTAGCACCATTTATTACGTATTCCATAGATTAATTTAATTACTTACTGCAAAAATTCAAAGCACTTAAGAGTTACTGGTTTCGAGGACTTATAACACCATATACCGAAAGTTTGATGGCATTTCTAGTAAGTTAATCCATTATTTTTATTAAAATATCTATATTCAAAATGACTAGCCAATATATTCTAATAAAAGACTGAATAAGATATCCAAGTATATATTTTAACTTATTTTTTTCATCGGTATGAAATGAATTTAAAAATATTCGTTGTTTATACTGTGCATTATTTTAGTCAACGTCCTAATTCGTGGGCTGTGTGGCCAACTGGCCTGTGAGCCAGAATACCAGTTGCTATAGAAAAGGAGTAGGCATCTCGGACACATTCTGAGTCGTGGCCCTCCTTTTACTATGGCAGCTAGGAGAACATAATATATCGTGGTCCCTAAAAGATTCTCACTGGGATTATGTGTAAGAGTGTAGCATCCTGCTTCACAAAATTTACCGAACTAAGAATATTTTAAGCAAGCAAGCGCTGAGTGACGTCGTAGTCAGGGTCAACAACGCGTATGGGTCATTTCAATGCGAAAGTAGAACTAGGTTGTAACGTTCCAGACGTTACAGTGTAATTATGTTAATTTTATTATGTGTAATTAATTGAGGAATTTAACGTCATGATATTTATTTGGTATGTAATTGTATTATAATTCATGTTTAATCATTTGCTCACTATCATTTCATTACTTTGTAACTACGACTTATAAACGAGGGCTGAATATCCTAATATTCACTTAGATTCTTGCGACAGTTGGTTAAAATTAACTTGCAGTAGATTTCAGTTATCTTGCCACATCACCGAGGAGGAAGGGAGGACGAATTTAGACACCAAGTTCTGAGAAAAGCGAGCACGTGTTCACGCGTCCTAACGTAAGCTACCGTATTTCGACCAGAATTATTCGAACTGATCAACGCCTATATTTTCAAAGGAGCGTCATGTTGCCATGGATACTGAGTGAAAGGACGAATAGAAGAACAGTTGATATCATGGTTTTGGCCCGTCAACTCTAATATCTGGAGTGGGGAGAGAGGTGTCATCTGATTGGACCACGTGTAAGCGACCTGTAATTAGCGCGAGAGGAGGTTATAAAAGAGCGTGTTGGAGCTCGTGGCAGGACTTACTTATTCATTCTTATTCATTCTTATTCGCTCTCTACATTATTCTACGAGTTATTCTACAGCTTCTACTTGATTTTCTACTTGATTCTGCGTCTCGATACTTAGAAATTCTGAATGAGGGGTGTATAGCCACTCTCATGAGGAAGTACGTACAGCACGGCTACAAGACCGGTTTGAACCAGTCTAAGTCAATAGATAGTTTTAATCTAGATAGAAATGAAACTTCAGAGAACATTATCAGTAAAGTTGGAAGGATTCTTAATTGAGTATCCTCTCCATATAACCCAAGGTGGTTCTTCTAACTGTGACATAGGGCTTATCTCCAATCTATGGGATAAAGCATAATAGGGAGTGTTAGTTTTGAAGTCATCTTCCAATTAGTGGTGGGTGCAATTTGTAAGGCAGGAATGGTACTGAGCTGCAGATGAAGAGATATCCAAGACGAACGGTGATGTTCCCGCTACAAGGAGGGAAGCTTTCCAAGGACCAGCAGAACAAGACGACATGGTGAGCAAGCGAGTTAAAGATATTGCAAGTTTTCGCGAAGTAGAGTCATTCAATTTTTTATTAAATTCATTTTCTATTTTAAATTCAGTTCTCGTTAAACCGTCGTCATTTATATTAAATATAATAAATAGTATTTTTCTAGTTCATTGTAAGCAATCTGCCTTAATTAGCCTTTTGATTTCTAATTCTCCTACTTAATGATTAGTGTACTATCACCTCACCCCTGTGATAAGAGTCTGTCCAAGCTTGATTATAAATTTTATCTTTAAGTCCTCAACTTAAAGATTGGCGCCCTTTGCTTGCTTGGTTGCATTTATCATTTGATGATGGTTCTCCGAGCGGGGAAGTCACATAAATGCCGCTCCAACGTGTGGCGAGAAAATCATTAAGTACGGAGCAGTTAATAACAGTAACAATATCAGAATTCGTATTATGGGCAAAATTTGGATATCCACGTTTCATTAAGAGTGTTTGATTGTGGGAAGGGTCATGGCTGATCAGACGAAAGAGGAGAGGATGTTGCGCAGTGGACGGGCGATAAAAGGCAATAATGTATTGAGTTCAGAGGAAGAGTTGTGTAGTCTTGTAGAGGAAATTGAAGATAGAAGTGTAAGTAGTATGGAGAGTGAAGGCAAACAGAAAGAAGTCAGTATGGAGTCAGATGATAGTAGGATGGGGGGCGAAGCGGAAGTAAACACTAACAATGAAAGTAATAATAATGATCAATTAATGGGAATGATGCAGTTAATATTGAGTAAGATAGAGGACAGTAAATCTGAAATAAAAAATGAATTGGAACAAATTAAAACAGATATAGAACAAACTAAATCTGAGCTTAAAAGTGAATTAGAACAAACTAAATCTGAACTTAAAGAACAGTTAGAACAAACTAAAGCTGAATTAAGCAGGGAGATGAGGGAAAATAAGGAGGAAGCGAATCGGAGAATGGACGAACACAGTAAGCAGTTACGCGATCTGGTGGTAAAAAATGAACATTTTAGTAAGCGATTAGAGGACCAGGAAAGTGAATATGTACGGCAAGGGAAAAAGGTAGAAGAAAAGTTTGCGGAACAGAGAAGTGAATTCCTGGAATTAATGGGGAAGGAAAACAACTCTACTAGGGAGGAAGTAATGAGGCACGTCACTAGTATTGATAAGAGAGTTGAGACTCAAAGAGGGGAAATACGGGTATTTAAAGACCACGTCCAACAAGAGATTGACACGGTAAAGCTTAGAATAGAAGATGAGACCCGGGCAAGGGAAGAAAGGTTTGCGATAGCTGAAGAGAATAAGATTGAAATTAGGACATTGAAAGAGAAGCAGGTTAACTTGGAGAGCGAAATTGATAGGAGAGACAAAGAGGTAGAATGCCGGATGGAGAAAGCAGAAAATCAGTTAAAACAGGTGGCAAAGGATAAACAGGTTTTCACGGGAAGGCAATGTCTAGGAAATAGCTACATTAGGGAAATTGAACTACCTAAATTTAATGGGAAACAAACGAACCCGCTAGATTTCCTTAAGATGATAGAGAAACGGTTTGAAAAGCGTCTAGAGGAAGGGTCTATGGACTGGGAAGACGTTATGGAAAATATTGACCATGCTTTTGTAGGAGAAACTCGGTCTTGGTTCATGGTATATAGGCAGACGATGACGAACCTGAAAGAATTCAGAAATAAATTTAGAGAGAAATTCTGGAATGAAGCGATACAAGCTAGGGAGAGAGAAAGGGTGGTATTTGGGAGGTACAAACAGCATGAGGGAGTTACTATGACCGAGTACTTCCTGGCACATGTCATGATTTGTCAGAACTTAGATGGTATAACCGAGGGGTCTGATGTAGTAAGACTACTTTTGAGACATTTTCCGGACAGGGTGAGAGAAGCGGCCTGTATGCAAAAAGTTGGAACTATTCAGGAGATGGAGAATCTACTAGGCAGTTTTGATGCGTTAGGTAACCTTAGAAGTAGAACGAAGAATATTCAGAACTTTAGTCATCACAACGGAATGAGACATAACGGTAGTACACAGAATCACGAAGCTCGCAATCAGTTCAGACCTCAGCAGAACAGCAGGAGAGGAGCAGCTGAATATAGGACAGGAAATTCCCAACGGAGGCCAGAGCAATGTACTAATGAGTCCAACGTCAATACACAAAGGGAACCTTTAAACTAACGAGAGGCTGTAATGTTAGGTCAGAATTCCAGCCTAGTAAGAAGGTAGCGAAGTGTCTTGCCATGAAAGTGTTACCATATGACCTCGATGTTAGAGACGATTTGTTGTATGAACCCGAGCAGAATAATGGAGATTCAAGTAATAAAGTAGTCAATCCCGTGGTTAAATTGAAAGTTTGGGGGGCTTGGGTTAAAGTTTTGATTGATTCTGGTAGCCAAATATCATGTATTAGTTCTCAGTGGTATGAGTCATTAGTGAAACAGGGTATTCAGTTGGAGGAAATGCCTGTTAAGTCTACTTTCATCATTACGGCTGTTGGAAAGAGGTCTAAGCAAATTTGTAAACAAGTAGCTGTCCCGATCTGTATTAATAATTTTATTAGCGTTCAGATATGTTTGGTAATTCCGCATTTAATATTTGATCTTATCTTGGGATCTGACTGGTTAACGTTAAAATTGGCTCAGTTAAATTACAATGATCTAGTGCTAAATTTGAGGTGGAATAATGAGGATATTAAGGTCAAGTTTGAGGAGGAAATTCAGAGGAAAACGGAAGGTAGTACAGTGTGGAGAATGAAAGAGGTTTCTAAAGTAAATGAAGAGGCTAGTGAGGGCCTGAAGTTGTGTCAGTTGTGGATTCATGAGGATAAAATATGTGGCTTGAAAGAAGCCGTAAGTAGAAATGAGTTGAATGAAGTCCAGAAGGACAAGTTATTTGAAGTGTTATGTGAACACGTGGAGATTTTCTCCGAGAAACCTGGTGTTACCCATCTGTATGAACATTCTTTTTCTGTGCTGGATAAGAATCCATTCAGCGGACCGCGATATCCGATACCACACAAATATGCAAAAGCCGTAGAGGATCAAATTCAAGCTATGTTAGCAGACGATGTGATTGAATTATCAAACAGTCAATATGTTAATCCCTTAATTGTTGTGCCTAAGTCTGATGGATCAATACGTTTGTGTATTGATGGCAGGGAGATGAACAGACGCATTGGTGCTGATCAGTTGAGATCACAAACCATTGAAGAGTTGATACAGAATTTTCAGGGTAAGAGTTGGTTTTCTACGTTAGATCTCAGGAGTAGTTTTTGGCAGATACCTTTAAGATCAGAAGACAGGCCTCTTACTGCTTTCAGCTATAAGCATAGTTTGTACCAATTTAGGCGTGTTCCTTTTGGGACCCGTACGAGTTCGGCAGCTCTTATTCGCGCACTTAGTATTGCCTTGGGAGATGATACTGGAGATTATGCTACTATTTATATCGATGATTTGGTTATAGGATCTAGTACCTTTGAAGAGCACTTGGACCACTTGGAGAGGGTTTTTTCTAAATTAGAGTATGCTGGTTTTACTCTGAAACTTGACAAATGTGTTTTCAGTAGACGAGAGGTGACTTTTTTGGGGCACCGTGTATCGGCAATGGGAGTGACGCCTGAGAGCACAAGAATTGAAAAAATATTGAATACTACGACACCTAGAAATATTAAGGAGCTCAGATCGTATATTGGTGTATGTAATTTTTTCAGACGATTTGTAGTGAGATTTGGTAACTTACTAGAGCCATTTAGAGAACTATTGAAAGCTGGCAGTAAGTGGGAATGGACACAAGATCATGATAGAGCTTTCCTAAAATTAAAAGAAGGATTCAGGCAGGCGGTTGTTTTGAGATACCCCATGCCCGACAGGAAGTATGTGTTGCTGACGGACGCATCTCACTGTGGTATCGCTGGTGCACTATGTCAAGTAGATGGATGATGGTAATTTAGGGATTGTGTCTTTAGCTTCCAGAGGTTTAAGTGCTGCTGAAAAGCGTTATACTATCACGGAACTAGAATTCCTAGCTATCGTATACTCCCTGAGTAAATTTAGGATGTATGTTTTAGGTACCGAATTTGAAATTAGGACGGATCATCATGCTCTTTCTTTTGTATCCAAGTGTAAATTATCATCTAACAGAGTTAGTAGATGGATACTCGCCCTGCAAGAGTATGATTTTAAGGTAACTCACATTAAGGGAAAGAATAATGTCCTTGCTGATTTATTGTCACGTGATCCGAAGTTGTGCGAAGAAGGTAGCCTTCTAGAGCCACGTGAGGGCATTATTATATGTACATGTCTGTCTAAGGAAAATGAAACTGCTCTAAAAAGACTACGTAACCTATTGGTTGAACAGTCGGTAGACGAAGAATGTCGGGAACCTTTGTCTGTACTTCAGGGAGGAGAGCAGCTCACCGTGTCGCATGGTAGACACACGTACAAACTGGTTAACGGGTTTCTAGCCAGGAAATGTGGCGAGGATCTCTGGGGGATTTGTGTACCCAAAGCGCTACGTGTGGAATTGATTTGGTTTATCCACAAGGAATTAGGACATTTTGGAGCTAATAAAGTTCTGTATGAGATCCGACAGAATTTTATATGGGACAAGATGGGAAGAGATATAAGAAAAATTCTTTCCACTTGCGATCTGTGTCAGCGTAGCGAAATTCCTAACCGCTATTTAGAAGGACCTCGTCAGGCAGTAATCTCAGAAAGACCTGGTGACTTGGTGTGTACTGATTTATTTGGACCTGTGGTAAAGGGACAGTTCGGCTTCCAATATATTTTAGTCATTATTGATGCCTTCTCGAAATTGGTCAGATTATACGGTATGAGAAAAGCCACTGGAAAATCTTGTAGTCGTATGATCAAAGAGAAGTATATCCCTGAATTAGGTACTCCTCTTAGAATATTATCAGACAGTGGACCGCAATTTATTTCGAGAAAATGGAAGTCCATAATTAGAGAGCTAGGTATTACACAGGTTCATTCATCTATTAGATACCCTCAGGGTAATATGTGTGAGCGCGTTATGAAAGAGTTATCTCGCATGTTTAGATGCTTAGTGTTCGATAAGCATACAGCCTGGGTGGCTCATTTATCCCGCATAGAGACATGGATCAATGCAGTTCAACATGAAAGCACGAGATTGACGCCGTCACAAGTTCATTTTGGTTGTAAGCCTCAGAATGAACTAGTGAGAGTGTTAGGTTTGCCTGAGGAACCACCTCGTAATGCTGAATTTTACGTACGACTGGCACGGGAGAACCTGATTAAATCTGGAGATAAACGTAAAAGGCAACAGAAACGTAAGGTAATGGATAACTTTGAGGTAGGTGATATGGTTTTGGTGAGAGTTCCTATGTTGTCAAATAGTGAGGATAAGGTAACGAAGAAATTTTTTCTTTTATATAAAGGCCCTTATAAAGTACATAGAAAACTAGGACCCTGTGCTTACAAGTTAGCGGATGGCGAGAGCGTAATGAATGGTTCGTACAACATTAGTAGTTTAAGGAGATACCTGTCGTGTGAGGTGGCTGAACCGGATTGTGAGATATAGGTCAGTAACTCGGGGAAGTTGCTACTTGTTATGTCAGACTACGAGCGGTATGTGTTTACGTCTCAATCGTGGTGGTATTTCCTAGTTGTGTTTGTAAACAAGGAAAGTGTTTGTGTGGCGGTAGATTTACGCTCGTTCATTAACGATAGATCATTTGTTTTACGTATGTGAGGCCATGAAATTTTATATATATTTGTTTTCTGAGATGTTACATAAGGCTAATTAAAGCTGACGACGGCAAATAATTAATTTTCCCGTATGTGCATTTCTAACTTGCAATAATTTTACCGTGAGCTTAAATCACGTGTGTATTTGTGTGAAGTGTCTTACATCATGCTTCAAGATAAGGCTGAAACATTCGAAAGAGTGATAAAAGTGTAAATTGTTTGTATCATATGTTTTCCATTTTTTTAATGTAAAAGATTGGAAGAGAACGTGTTACTGCTATCTAGCACAGAATGTCGGAAAGATGGGGAGTCAAAGGACAGATAGACACTCGGCAGAGTTTGTAATCTGAATTGTATATATTATGTTATATTCTCTAGGGTAATCTTGTTTTTTTTTACAAAAGTGAAAAGTTGCTCATGATGGGCATAATTTAGCATCTAAACCTCAAGATGAACTGAAATAACAGACAGTCGCAATGGGAAGCAGTCTAAGAGAGATATGGAAAGAGTGAGATATAATTAAGTGTATGAAAATAATGTCGCTCGTTATGGGCAGGTAATTGAGGTATTTCAAGTCAATGTGGGAGTAAGTGTGTGAGTTCTCAACTCATGTAATATTTGTTAAGAACTCATGGGGGCGTATGTAACGTTCCAGACGTTACAGTGTAATTATGTTAATTTTATTATGTGTAATTAATTGAGGAATTTAACGTCATGATATTTATTTGGTATGTAATTGTATTATAATTCATGTTTAATCATTTGCTCACTATCATTTCATTACTTTGTAACTACGACTTATAAACGAGGGCTGAATATCCTAATATTCACTTAGATTCTTGCGACAGTTGGTTAAAATTAACTTGCAGTAGATTTCAGTTATCTTGCCACATCACCGAGGAGGAAGGGAGGACGAATTTAGACACCAAGTTCTGAGAAAAGCGAGCACGTGTTCACGCGTCCTAACGTAAGCTACCGTATTTCGACCAGAATTATTCGAACTGATCAACGCCTATATTTTCAAAGGAGCGTCATGTTGCCATGGATACTGAGTGAAAGGACGAATAGAAGAACAGTTGATATCATGGTTTTGGCCCGTCAACTCTAATATCTGGAGTGGGGAGAGAGGTGTCATCTGATTGGACCACGTGTAAGCGACCTGTAATTAGCGCGAGAGAAGGTTATAAAAGAGCGTGTTGGAGCTCGTGGCAGGACTTACTTATTCATTCTTATTCATTCTTATTCGCTCTCTACATTATTCTACGAGTTATTCTACAGCTTCTACTTGATTTTCTACTTGATTCTGCGTCTCGATACTTAGAAATTCTGAATGAGGGGTGTATAGCCACTCTCATGAGGAAGTACGTACAGCACGGCTACAAGACCGGTTTGAACCAGTCTAAGTCAATAGATAGTTTTAATCTAGATAGAAATGAAACTTCAGAGAACATTATCAGTAAAGTTGGAAGGATTCTTAATTGAGTATCCTCTCCATATAACCCAAGGTGGTTCTTCTAACTGTGACATAGGGCTTATCTCCAATCTATGGGATAAAGCATAATAGGGAGTGTTAGTTTTGAAGTCATCTTCCAATTAGTGGTGGGTGCAATTTGTAAGGCAGGAATGGTACTGAGCTGCAGATGAAGAGATATCCAAGACGAACGGTGATGTTCCCGCTACAAGGAGGGAAGCTTTCCAAGGACCAGCAGAACAAGACGACATGGTGAGCAAGCGAGTTAAAGATATTGCAAGTTTTCGCGAAGTAGAGTCATTCAATTTTTTATTAAATTCATTTTCTATTTTAAATTCAGTTCTCGTTAAACCGTCGTCATTTATATTAAATATAATAAATAGTATTTTTCTAGTTCATTGTAATCAATCTGCCTTAATTAGCCTTTTGATTTCTAATTCTCCTACTTAATGATTAGTGTACTATCACCTCACCCCTGTGATAAGAGTCTGTCCAAGCTTGATTATAAATTTTATCTTTAAGTCCTCAACTTAAAGATTGGCGCCCTTTGCTTGCTTGGTTGCATTTATCATTTGATGATGGTTCTCCGAGCGGGGAAGTCACAAGGTATGTGAAAGTGATGGGGAAATTTGGAGAAGATATAGAAGTTAATGCAAATGGGTAAAATTTACTCGCCTTCAGTGCTTGTATGAAAGGAGAACAGGTTACCTAGGAGAATATTGGCAAAAGCAAAGTCATCTCCGTACAGGCCATGAAGGCACTTGGAGTAGTGGAAGGTAAAGGCTTCCACTATCCTAACCTCGGCAATTGATGGGGTAGAGTGTTTAGCTCTACGCCCGGCCACCTTTGCCCACAGTAAATAACCTAGTACTCATCTTTGGTGTAGGCTGAGTTAACCTCAGGGCCATGTGCCCCTCCGGAAGTGTAAATATCGTTTCTTAAATTTTACGACTTCCTGACGGGGATTTGAACCCACGTCCTTCCGGGCGAAGGAGAATAATGGACTTTGTCAGAGAAGGTAAGAGAGGTAAAGGTAGTCCAGCGTAATTGAAAAGTATTATTATCATTATTAGTATCATCATCATCATCATCGTCTTTTTATCACATAAGTTTTATAAGTTTGTAAATCCGAGACTAACTGCAAAATATCGGGTACGTTTTAGTAGCATAAAAAGGGGATTGCAGATATATACGAAAAACCATAAGCATTGCAAATATCTCCATCCGTGCTCTGTTAATTTCCTGTTATTATGGAGGAGAGGGTATTACTTTTTAAATTTGTTTTATGTCACACCAACACAGATAGGTCCTACGACGACGATATAGGGTATTTCATTTATTCGTTTCCATCATTCCAGTCCTTTCCACTAACTTTTGGACACATGAAATTTGAATTTTCTGCACCTACGCATGAAACATACACATAGCAGATAATGGTTAAGAAGTTACTAATAGGTGGTGCTCTTTAGCGATCTTATTTCTAGTTCAATCGATTGTAGTACCTCAGGAAACACGAACCCAAAGTAATACGATTCTGAAATTAGTGCATTACGTGAATAAAGAAAACAATAATCTAAAATTACACTGGGCAAAGGAATTCTTCTGCAAAATAACTTGTTCATACGATACGCGTGTTTAGTTCTGATATATTAGGTAAACAACCACGGTGACAACAATTTAAACCGTAATGTTGAACAAGTTCAAGTAGTCACTATCCAACTAACAATATTGCTGATTGTATTTCCAATTAACTACTTTTTGGGGTTTTCGGAGGTGTCAAAGAACCTTATATTTGTCCCTCAGGAGTCCTTTTACGTGTCGATAAATCTACATGAGCATCTTGAAATACCACCGGGCTGAACCGGAATTGAACCGAACAATTTTGCTCAGAAAGCTAATGCTCTATTGCCTGAGCCACTCAGTCCGGATAATATCGAAATATCCGTTAACATCATCTCAACTACATCCCCTTTTATCTCACCTGACCTAAAATCTGCTTGGCCATTACTAGGAATGAGTTAATCATAGTTCCTAAGCACATAGAAAGAAGACTGAAAGGAAGTTTGCACATTATTATTTCGAATCCACTCCAAGTATTCACGTTTCTGAACCACTCAGTCCAGCTACTGCAGCGATGCGAAATTCTAGGTATTAACCCCCGTGCACGTAAGCAAGGTATCTTCATTGTTTACTCTCTTAAAGTCTTTGCTATAACAATTATAGCAAGATAACAGGAGGATACTTTATCAAGAATTTTGGAAAGCCCTTTGATTATACCAATATTCCAGCTAACTCATTCTTGGTTGCCTGCGTTTCGCCCTCGTGTGCTAAGTTAGGCTCGTCAGTTGGGACTTAGCACACCACCCAAGACGCAAGGCTAGTGCATACCGTGGAGGCCACTGCATAGGCTACTTGCAGCCACCAGCAGTGCCAATGCACTATGAGAGCTATGTCTCATTTTCGAAAATTGATGCCTGCCTGGCCATCAAATGATGTAGATGTTGATTCCCATAGGGATTATAAATTTACTCATTCGGGACAAATATTTTAGGTTCCCTATGGGAATCAACATCTACATCAAGCCCTTTGATTCATTCGGAGTATGCAAGTTATGAAGTATTCGCTCCCTTGTTCATAATATTATTGCCATCTTAAGGGAAGTAACTTGTAATATTTGTGTTCAAATTTTTCGTATTCAAATTTCATTATTTTGGAAAGTTTTCTTATTTCAGCAGACTAATGCTCCTTCTCATAGTGAATCTTCAGTTTCTTGATAGTTATTTGTTACTGGTTTTCATTATAAATAATGCGACGGGATGAATTCTTTTGAATTTAAATTTGAATATATATATTAGAGATTGCATTCAAAAGTATGCTATTTTATTCCTGGCTAGAAAATGGAATATAGTAATACAACTACCGTCCATATTATTTATTGATAAGTTTATCTCCTTGGAATCACTCTTACAAGCGCCGCATGATATTCCACGGTGCTAATACATTCGCAGAAAATGAAATCTCAGCACCAATGAGTTGATAAACGAAATTCGGCAGGCGTATTTGCACATCTGAAAGATGACGCCTAATCAAATATGCGCGTTAGTCGACGGAAACTTGTGCTAGTAGCGCTACTATGACTTTGTAAAGCAAGTTTGCTTTAAACGCGTGCTGTACACTTCGTGAGCGTTAGTAATCATCCCATGTTGATGTTGTGAGATAGGTGTAAGTCAAACATGCCTCTAAGGAGAACAGGAAGATGGTATCATCAGATCATTGACATTGAACGAGCGTGTAATAGGGCTGCAAGAAGGTGGATGTTCTTTCCGCGATATTGCAGAAAGACTTGGCAGGGATGTATCCACAGTGTGAAGGTGTTGACAACAATGATCACGGGAAGGCACTGTCTTAGGAAGATCGGGGTCTGGCTGCATACGGGCCACTATGAAGGTGGAAGATCGCAGTTTTCGCTGTACGGCTATGGAGGATAGTGCTGCATCCACAAGTGGCTGTGCACTTTGCGTCACGTACCTATCAGCTTGGATTCGGGGAAAGTGGGTTCGAATCCCACTGTCGGATGCTTGGAAGATGATTTTCCGTGGAATCCGATTGTCACACCAGGCTATACCTTAATTAAGGACACGGTTGCTTCATTCCTACTCTTAGACCTTTCCTATCTCATCACCGCGATATGACCTATCTGGGTCGGCGTGACGTAAAACAAGTTGTAAGAAATATACTGCATCTGCAGCAGCCATTAGTACTTCTGTTGGCACCAGAGTTACACAACGAACTGTAACAAATCTATTACTTGAGCGACTGCTCCCAGCCAGACGTCCTTTAAAGTTCATGCCACTAACTCCGAATCCTTGCCATCTGCGACTTCAGAGGTATCAAGCTAGAGCTCAGTGGAGGACGGAGATAAGATCTATAGTGCTCTGAGGTGAAAGCCTTTTCCTTCTTAGTCCAGTCCAGGTTGGTAAGGTGGAGGCCAGGTGAGCGCTTGAAACCAAGCTGTCTGCGGCGTCGACACACTGGAGTTATGGACTGGGGAGCGATTTCCTTTGAAGGCAGGAGCACTCTCGTCGTTATTCAAAGAGCCTCTGCAGTGGATTTGTGCGTCATACTGGTGACTGCACCTGCTGTGCTGCAATTCATTCGCAGTATTCAAGGCGGTATTTACCAACAGGGTAACACTCGTCCTCAAATCACTGCGTGCTCTACACAGTGTTGATCAGTTGCCTTGGCCCGCGAGATCACCAGAACGTTCGCCATTGAGAACGTATGGGACATTATGGGACGACAAGTCCAGCATCATCCAAGAAATGAGCATTAACCGTTTCTGATTTGAATTACCAAGTGCAACAGGCGTGGAACTCCATCCACTGCATTTGTAGGACACAATACATGCACGTTTGCATCCTTGCATTCAAAATCTTGGCGACTACGAGAGTTTATTAACGGAGAAACATGTGACGTGGTTTCTCGTGCATACTTGAACCTGTGACCCGAATAATTTAATGAAATAAATATGTGACCTAGACAATTGCTTAACTTATAATGCATTCCTCTAAACTGATGTTTTCTTGGTGTTGGAATTGCATTTTTCCGCCAGTGTATTTCTACATTAGTCATTTAACGACCTCTGGGATGAACAAGGAACACTTTTTGTTGGATTTTATCAGTCTCCATAAGCCCATCTCCGCTCTTTGAGATCTAATGTTTATAGCGCACTGAATTTTTGTGGTCTGGAATAGAACAAGCTTGGTATCGTCATCAGCTAGAACTTTAGGTTCGACAATATAAAAGTGACTGAGGTATTAGCGATACGGCTGGAAGGGTCAGTTGCTTTACATGTTTCAGTGGGCTTGGTATAAACAGCACTTTCTGCTTCAGTGAGGAACTACCTCATTCCTCATTTATGTAGTGCACGTCCTTGATGACATCAGGGATTTCTATGTCATTTTATGGTGAATGTATTGGGAATCCTACCAGTCTTTGCGCTGAGGACTCAATATCAGCCTCCGTGTGGATGACGAAGCATTTGGAATACCTCATGTATGTTGCGACGCATGTGAAGCATCTTGACAAAAGTGACCAAATTTCTTGCGCATTTAGTGTTTTCAGTTACGGGTATTTAAGTTAAGGTGTCCCAGAGGGATTTTAGGAAAATAATGTGAATACGCAGCACGGGTGGTGTGTGAGGAGAAATATTGTATATTGTACTAGGAAAAATATGCCCGTACTTGGCTAGCTTGAAGAGCATGGTTTTTCGCAGGGCGAGTACGGCACATCGGATTGGAATGTAAACAGAGAGAGGTTTTGCTCTTAAATGAATGTTTAGTTTGAACAGTTGTTTATTCAAGAATGACAAGTTCATATCACCTTTAAGTACAGCTGATTTTGGAAAAGGTGTTTTGTTCCTTGGTCTTGCGGCTGGTGATGTTCCACACTGTTGCTGCTCCTTCCATACAGATCAGAGAACAGCTCTCAGCACCACGGAACCACGTAATTCTCCACCGGAAGCTGCACTATACATTATGGAATTTCTAGAAGATCTAGGCGATCTGGGAGATCGACTTACAGGATTCACTCACTCAGTAAAATTATGAACACTCGACTTAGTTAAGGTGAAATTTGAAGTGAAGTTTGAATGGTTTTACCGTTTAAAATGTGTAAGTACGTTGTTGGATTTAAATAAAACCAAACACGAACATTTCTTTAATGTAACTGAACTTGTCACAGATTTAACAGGGAATAAATAGACTATTCTGCGGTCGAAGGTTGATGAAATCGGACACGCAATCCTTAACTAAAATTTCAGTTGGCACGGTTTTAAAGATTGTTTGCAAAATAAATAATTTACTTCTGCATTCCACTGTTCACTGTTCGACGAAAGAGGACACAAATGCTTATAGAGTTTTACTACGTCCTACCTTGGATTATTAACAAGTCTGCACATCACAATGCTATGTCAGTGTTCACTGCAATAATTTTACTTTCAGTCGAAGAAGTTAAATGCGTACATATGATATTACTTCCGTTCACACGTAATTGTGGCACTTAGTAGATTATTTAGATGGAGTGAATTTAGTTTGGTTCATTGATACTACTACGTCGAGTTTAAACACAAATGGAGATAGTGATAAGATGTTCTAATCAATTGCCAATGAAATTAGTTCCGTTCACTGAAGTTACTCTGTTCATTGAAGTGTAATATGAGGTTAAATACCAACCAGCATTTCAGCTGTACTGAGTTTCAGTGCACTGTTCTAAAAATTCTGACATAATACTTCCACTCGAAAACACAAGTTCTAGTATTTGAATTCAGTATCTGACTATAAGTTCAATTTCAATGTTCATAATCACTAATGAATGTTTACTGACTTTTAATGTCACTTGGAAAAGTACAATTTCGCAAATGCACTACTTGAGATGCAAAGTTTTAAGTTCCTTACTGACTGAAAATTAGTCGGTTGTTTGCAAAACTCAACATGCCCATGTTAAAGTAAATTGAGAAAAAATGAAGAGACTGTTATCAGTGTTAATATCGTTATTAAACCGATGGGAGTGTGCGTTGTGATAAAGTCAATAGTTATTATTGAAATAACAACCATGGCAATAATGTAGGATTTCACTAGTGTTAAATAATAACGAAAGTTGTTTTGAAAGTACAAGTGGATACGTTCAGTTTTGGAACAAACAACAATGGGCACAATGTGTTTTGGAATAGATTCTGGGGGAAGTTACAGACTTAATAGAACTAAATGATTGTATTCTTACGTTGTTTAAATAGCTATTTTTGATGACAATGCTAAGTTTTTCAATGAGAAAATATTCAACTTCAATGGTTACTTCAGTATTAAGAGTAAATTAATATTGTCTTCTTGGCGAACGCTTTCAAACAGCATCACAGTCAATCATTAGCCCACCTTCCCCCTGTTGTTCTTCCTGCTCTCGGAAGTTGAGTTGTCTAGAATTTGCCAGTTCCTTGTAGAAGCTGACATCTGAATTAGATTCACATTTACTTCCATAATGATTTTTGAGCATATTTAGAACGTCATTGACTTTTTTACCTCAAGGTACTACACCAAGCTGTACTGGTTCACTAAATATTTGGTTTAGGTTCTTGCCTCTTCTGCAAACACCTTTTGGCCCCCTTAGATTTGTGAGATATATTGCTTCGTCCCGATGAGTTACTGTGGTCATGTTCCTTGGTATGATGAAAATCTTTTCAGGGGAGCAAATTTTTAATGACAGTTAGCAGGTGGTTTCAGAAATTCACCAACTGTTTTCTTCCAATTCAAAAAATTGACTGGAACAGATTGCATTTCCAAATTTCTGAAAAATGTCTCTAAAATCCCCTAGCTTTACAATGAAATGTCGTATGGCTTTTAGTGCCGGGATATCTCAGGAAGGGTTCGGCTCGCCAGGTGCAGGTCTTTCTATTTGACACCCGTAGGTGACCTGCGCGTCGTGATGAGGATGAAATTATGATGAAGAAAACACATACACCCAGCCCCCGTGCCATTGGAATTAACCAATTAAGGTTAAAATCACCGACCCATCCGGGAATCGAACCCGGGACCCTCTGAACCGAAGACCAGTACGCTGACCATTTAGCCAACGAGTCGGACAACTTTACAATGATTTTCCTTCTTCCTATGTATTTTTCAATTCTATCATTTAATCTGTCTGGGGTATTATTATTTAATGTCCAGTACTGCGTGGAGTCTTATTTCACAAAATTACATCAGGGTCGTAGTTTATAATCACAACATATTTCAAAACGAAAGATTAAGAGCTCGGTTTTTTAAACATGTGCTGAATGAATGTTGTAATGGGGTAAAAATGACCTATGGATTGTTAACAGCAATCCTTCCATATAACAATGAGTTTCCTTCTATTACCAGGTTATTTGGGACAAGTTCAATTATAGAACATGTTGTGAACATACTAAGTTTTCTAACAGAACCGAATATTTAAGGTCTAATATCAAAGGAATAAAAAGAGTTCTGAAACAAAACATTATCATGAATAAAAAAGAGGGCCTCAAAAGTTATGGAATATAACATATCTCATTTTCTAATTTTTGTGGACATTTTGAGTTTTGGAACTAACCGACTCAAATATTTTAGTAATCTTCATTTTGGTGCTGCCATTGGTTTAAGTGGTTTCCTTATAACCGCATAACCTTTGGTGGTGATATTTGGGGATCCAACCAGCCTCTGGGCTGATGACCTAACAGACAGACACGTAGAGATTAACTGTAGACTTTCAAAACTGGCAATATCACGTCGTAGAATTTCCATCAGCCAACCAGCATGGCTGGGCTGCGGGATAATACTGTAGTCGGGCTTGTCAACTGACTTCTATTATACTGAACTTGCCGTATACGTCACGGAATTCAGGTATCATTTCAACCTGCAATAACTCCGGTAATCCTTCACGAATTTTCATAAAACTTGGTAGTTATGTACATTCTAATACTGAATATACGGCAATCTTGTTCGAGTGATTGTACCATTTTTACTGAGCTAGTTACCGTAAAAGGAATGGAATGTTCGAAGTGACGTAGTTTGTCCTTGACCGGCCAGCAGAGAGCTCACGATCGGCTCTCCTCGAGGGCAGCGAGTATTTTAATTTAGAAATACTTCTAGTACAGCGTTCCCGGTTCAATATATAACCTAAGTGTGAAGAATCTGCTAGAAAGGACAAGAACTGCAACCTATTTCACTACACATCTGTTACGTATGTCTACAGTATATATGCGTGTCTGTGTGTATAGTATATACAGTACGTATGCATGTATGTACGTGTGTACTAAGGTGGATCAAATTTAATCGAGCCTTGTAATACATATTTTATTAGTCAAAAGTAATTTTGTATAAAAATATTTCTATTTCCTCCACGCATTTACCCATCTAATCCAAGTATTTCTTCCAGCGGGTAGTCAATTTTTAATTGCAGTTTCGAAGGGATAAATCATTAAACGATTTAGAAATGGAACAATTACAGTTCGTTTTATCTTAGAGCATTGGGTTAATATATTGCTAAAATTCTAGTTTAGTTTTTATATGGCCGACAGGTTAATGAGAAATATCGTAATCTATAATTATGAATCAAGTTAGAAATAAAAACAACCAGTGCAAAATTAATTTCCCCAGTATCAAATATTACAGTAAGCTTATTTCTTTACGAAATTTGAGTTCGGTATTGTACATTTAATATAATCATGTGTATTGTTTTAATAATTATGTTAATTTAGTTATTATGTCAATTGGGTAACAGGAAAAGTAATCTATAGGTAAACAAGTACATATTTTTATTTTAGGAAAAATATTAATTCCACCCGGTTAACATAATCACATTGCCATACCAATTCTCTACCCCTGCTACAAAAGCATTGCTTGAACCTGTCACGTTTCATGAAACTATAGTGGGTAGAATTTCCTTCACTGTCAGCTGCCAGAGGAATCATGTTGTTTCCTGATAGTTTAAAATTGTCAATAGCGTGTTCATTTGGGCAAGGAATTCGTTATTTCCGGAGGAGGCTGTGAAGGATGCAGGCTGAAATCGCAGGATCATCAAGAGCTTCCACTGATACTGTTATAGGGGTGAAGAAACCCTTCAGTACTGACACATAATCGCAAAGGAATTTTCAGTTTCCCTCCAAGCCCGACTGTGCATGAAGTCGAATAACTGTACGCTTTTCCTCATCACGCCACGATTGCTTTTTTTTGACAAGGTCCATCAGCGTAATAGTCAAACAGAGCGTCTCGTCACCTACAATGATATGGAGCAAAACGTTGGAGACATTTCTCAGTTCCTGGTAATGCAATGGGTCGGGGAAGAAGGAATGTTCCATCTTTTATCATTCTGTACAGCTCAGATTTTTTAAATATTCCACTATCATGTTACTTTCTGTAAGAACCTAATCGAGAGTTTTGGTCTACCAAAGAGAGCAGAACTTTAGAAAATATCCTTTATATTGGTAAGACAGTAATTCAGTCTTAATGGCATATTTTTCTCGTATATGTTTGCCATCGATCACACCACAAAAATTTGGGTGTGTCCACGTATTAAAAACATTTGAAACTACATTAAAGACCTCCTCGGTGAGCACAGGTATGGCTTCACTCTTCAACCTGCAGGAAATTGTTCTCATTGTCTTCTTTACAATGCAACTTATCCAGCCATGCGTGGTTCTGAACTGGAAGCCTACTGATCTGAATGATTCTCCCGTTGACAGGTACCTGTGAAAAACGAACAGGTATCAGCTGGTTACTTAGTGGTGGTGAATGTTAATGGCAGGTGATCTTTAGCCCACAAATCTATTAAATAAAGAATTGTTTAATATGTTTCCAGTTTAAATCTTAGAAGTTGTTTGTAGTAGTTGCTTAAATTAAATTTATGTTTGTTTCCTCCCCACAAAATTAGTATTAAACATGGTGGCAATATATCCGGCATACCTACAGAAACATCAAGATAAAGGGGAAATACAAAAGTGATTCTGTAGCACTATCCTAATAATACCTACACCGCAGACAATTTTTCTTTGCTCTACGTTGCTTTGCAGGAAGGAAAGTAGTTGTTTGGTGGTGGTGATAGTTATTTTAAAGGGAGAAAAGCAGTAGGTGTTTATTGATACGTCAAAATATGTTCATAACTCTAATTGTATATTCATTGTTATATAACTCCCCCTTTTGGCTTACGGATCACAATAGATAAACTTTGGCATTGTCAGAAAGAAAATGTCTTGATTTCGGGTAGTTAGTAGAGTTTTCTTCTTGCTGTTGCAGAACTGTAGCGTCACTGCCAGAGAACAACTTTCTCATGGTGGAAATAGCAACATTTGAACAGACACTCCTCATATGTGCGAGGCGGACCTCGCACCTGGTGTCGTGACACAGGCTTTGCCACGACGAGAATGATAAATAATCAGATTGACTTCCTCCGAGCGGTAATGAGGGATTGTTCAATGGGCCTGGGAGATTTGCTACGTGTGAAGAGACGAAGTCCTCTATTTCCCAAAACCTTCCTTTAATAGCAGACTGATGAGTATGTATAATTATATACAGTATTTACAATCTCCTTCCTAGCTTCAAATGACGCTGACATAGAAGACTTGGCGTGGTCGAAGTATTGAAGTGAATTCTCTAAGTCCACACTTGGACCTTATTATTATTATTATCGGAGACCTGACTGACAGGGCTTCCGCCCGCACTTCTAGCCGACTTGTTCCAAAAAGCCTCGATCAGGGTGTGTACCCCTGTTTTATACCTTCACTAACTTTCGCCTCCCTTCGAGAAGGCCATCGAAGTTTCCATCCTATGGAGAATGTCCTCAGACACACGAAAACGGAATTGCCTCTTCCGTTCACTCGCTACCCACCTTTTCTGAAGATATACTACGCACCTTTAGCAGGGTGCAGCTTATGATTCACCTACTTCGACCAAGCCTTACTTCTAATTACACAACTTGTGGCTCACAGCTTTTGGTGTGCCTTCAACTCTTAAATCTTGTATGATTCTTAATTTACTTATATCAGCATTATAATTATGATTCCTTGGCCTTGTTGCCATTACATAGTCATTACTATTAACTTATAATTTCCCTTATAATATTAACGTATATCTCAGCGACACCATTCCTCCTACGTCCCGGTCATGGGTTCGATCCTCGGAAGAATGAGTCCTGAGCTTCAATCTGGGGCTGACACGACACCTCCCCCCTTTGGGGAAAAATGAATGCAATACCTCTGCATTCATTTTTTACTCTTACTCTTACATCCTGTTAGAGTCTCCATGCTCTTGTTCGTGGGTGCGCTGTGCCAAGTTATCTCTGATACTTGCTCTACCTGTAGTAGGGCGTTCGTGTAACTCTAATCCCGACAGCGATCCTGAGTGGCTGAGGGCCCTTTCAGCCAGTCGAGGATGCTGAAAATGGACAGTAATGTCCTCATCAGAGACCTTAGCTCTGTGGTCATTAGCGATCACATTCTGAAAAATACATAAGTTGGGACAGCGCTCTCTACTATCTTCTATGCATTTACTTAAAGGTCTACACCTTCTACAGCAACCACAACAGTAACAACAACAGCAACAGACTATTATAAGTACTGCAAACAAAATAATACCAGTTACAATTTGATATACACTTGTATACTGTTGGGTCATTTGCATTTTAAATTCCTTTTCTTTCTGCATTACCAGTGCTTCTACATCTTCAGTCTTATGACTGGCTAACGTTAGGTCGCTTATATGATTCAGTAAGCTTCCTACTGTAACCCTATTTAATTCTGGTACATCCTCTAATTTGATCTCACTGTCTAATTGTTCACAACAATCATATATTAACATTACTTCTGGCACTAAGTCTTTCCTTGTTGTCGTATTCACTGAACCTGCACTCTGAATTTTACTTGTGGGACTGTAAACTGTACACAAGTCTGTGAATTGTATTATTCCCACACCATTTAAACTTATATCACTGGTAATATCCTGACAAACACTGGTGACCTTAGTTTCATGAGGCGATACAAAAATATACATGTTATCATCAATAGGTATCCATAAGAGTTCATAAATCGACATCACACTTTTCTTGCAGTCTTCTGGAATAAAGCTAACACCAGTTAACAACTTGACAATACAACTACCCTTTGACATTACATTATTAATAGGAAAAATTGCCTTGCATAATCTCTGTCCATTGTCAGTCCACTTGCATTGTTTCACTTGTTCATCACTTAATTCTACATATGTCTGTCTTTCTTGATCAACTAATACATACTGTTTTTCATTAGATATATACACAAAATGGTTTGGATTACTCTTCATGGGAGAGGGGAAAGGTATACAATGGTACAAATTGTACTTTATTTTGTTAGTAAGAGGGGTGCGTAAAATATACACCAAGGTATCTCGAGTTATATATACACTCACTGATGATATTTTTAGAATCAAGTACCCATAAGTGACTTGCAAATCATATGGCAGATCATAACCCTTAGGGAAATCTCTTTGGGCCTTCTTATATGCCCTTACTAGATCATCGGGGCTTAACACTTGGACACTCACCGTGCCTGTCTGAGAACTTACAATACTATCTAATAAGATCTGATAATGCTCGTGCAATTGCATCAGAAATCCTTGCAATTCAATTAAGTGTTTATTTAATGATATTTGCATTTCTGATTGTCTAAAAGCCTCATTTATACCCGTTGTTTCATTCTGAATGAAACTCTTAAGTTGCTCAAAACTTTCACTTAGCTTGAGTTCATTTGCTGTGATGTCATACAGGGTATTATTGACAGATTGCAAAGTTGACTTTACAACTAACATTTGACTTTTTGCTACTTGTATCATGGACAATTGTTCCTGTTCTAGTTCCTTAATTTTGCCCTCGTAATACATTGCATCACTGTCATCGAGCGTACCAAATAACGTCTTTGCGATGGTACCAATTGCATTTATTAACCCGCGCTTGCTTCGTTTCCCGTTGCCTTCCGGTGTTTCGATCCTAGTAATTTTCCTAATTAAATCTTTAATCCCTTGAATCCTTTGAAATTGTTGCTCTACTAACATTATCTCATGTTCGCACTTAATATGTACTTCCTTTTCTATCTGAATACAGAGGTTTTTAGTCTTCTGTAAACTTCTACGGGCTATCACAAATAGATCTGCCAAACGTGTAAGATTAATATAAGTAACCAGTTTCCATTCTACAGTGTATAATTGTACCTCTCCTTGATAATCAAAATAGACTCCGGCTGTATTCTCGTACCGTTTCATCTTGAAATCCAATTGACTGGTGGGTATGGACACCCCTAGCAACATAACTGCGACGACCAGCATTCTCCAGGTCGTGCGGCCTGCCACCCATTCCATCTGCTTGGTTCGCTCACCTCTCTGCAAGGTAAACACGACTTTCACTTTCTTCGTTACTCTCCCTTACACACTATACTGTTAGGTGTTGTGGAACCTACCCTCAACTGTTTATCTGTACCTGAATACACACTTAATGTGACTGACTGTCTTACTGTAACGTTTGTCTTCTCATAATTATGCTCTGTACTAGTCTACTAGTATACTCGTGAGCAATTTAAATAAATCTACGAATTCCTTTTCGTAACCGATATCTCTGTGAAACTTCACTCTTGGGCAGCTCTAACAAAATTGTAGAGCCATCATTAGCCCATTCAAAAATTCTCTTCCTGTTTGACGTACCTGCGTCACTTCTCCTTACTTGCCAATCGAAAATACGGCATCTATGCAAATGCTAATATTGAGCCTGCTGAGGTAACCTCATTGCGTTGACCTAATCTCTGAGTTACTTCTCGTGAATGGTCCTCAACGTGGTGAGAACATTCCCTTCAGTGGATTCTGTTCCCACGAGAATCACACTGTTGTGGAAAATCACCGGCCTAATGGTGATATTTCCCAGGCAGAACCCGCCTCACTGGGTTCCATGCCTCACTCAGGGCGCCCGTATTCGTGCATAAAGGACTAAATACAAGGCCATTCCCTAAGTGGAACCTTTAGTCGCCTCCTACGACAGACAGGTTCGAGTCGTGGTGTTATTCTGGCTGTGTAACTGTATGGGAAGAAGAGTACCAAAGTGTAGAGTGTTGTTTGCGTAAATCCCCGACACCACACGGGGTTATCCTCATGATAACGACCTTCAATTAGATATCATATGGATTACAAAAAACATTTATCTGTGAAATTTTTCTGTACCATGAATGAATTTCGTTTCAGTGGAACTAAGCTTGGCTTCACGCCCTTTCTGATTTTAATAATTACAAGCAGATCTCATTTATTTTACATACGACGCTACCTAATTTACTCATTTAATTTCTAGTGACAGTAAGTGAAGGCTTTTCAGAACGTGCATATAGCAAGTGTAGATAATTTTAATCCTCATTAAGAACTCGAATTCTCTCCATATTCAGTTTGAACCCTGCGGTTCATTTTTGACGAGTTGATATCTGGACATACAGTCTCGTCACCTGTAGTCTTTCTGACGGGTACTTAGGACGTACTCACCATGGTACTCCCGTACCCAATTTCCTAGGTTCCTCTCTTACTTAGGTTAAAATTTCTAGTACTTTCCTGATTTCGACGCGACCTGATAGAGTATTTCAACTAACTCTATCAGCGGTACACGATAATCCACAATGCCGTTGGAGTGATGGAAGTGTAACTCACTGCGACCTAAATAAGAACCATTACCTTACATTCTTCTCTAATTAATGTACATTTTGAGTCTATTCTGGTGAACAATAATTTGTCTACCACGCTTGTTTACCTGTAACGTGCAATTCACTCCCGATACCTTAGTAATCTTATAAGGACCTTGATATGGTGGAGAAAGTTTTCTTGAACGTCCCCTTCGTAGGGCATCGTTACGTAACAACACGAGATCTCCTACTTTGAATGAAACTTCATTCTTAGCCTTATCATAGTATTCCTTATCTCGTTCCTTGGTTTTAATTAACGTCTTTCTAGCTATCTCATGGCTCTCTTGCAGTTGTCTGGTTAACTGCTCCAAGACATTCTGGCATTCGTTATAATTTGGTTCTGGTTTCCTTTGGAGAACACCAGGAATATTTGCCTTTCGCCCAAATATTAACTCAAATGGTGTATAACCTGTGCTAGTGTGCTTGGTCGTGTTATACACAAACATTGCCATAGGAAGATAACTATCCCAGTCATCTTGTGAACTGCATACATAATGTCTTAAATATTCTGAGAGCACCCTATGAGAGCGTTCCAAACTACCGTTAGATTGCGGTCGAAATGCCGCTGTATGGACCTTCTTGATTCGCAATATTCTACATAACTTCTTAAAAACATCTGACATAAAATTTGCACCTTGATCTGTCAGTATAATATTTGGTATACCGAATATACTAATTACTCTATTAATCAGAGTTCGTGCTATGGTTTCTGCACTTTGGTCCGGCATAGCACTTGCAATTAAATACTTAGACAGCTGGTCTTGACAGGTGAGTATGTACCTGTTTCCTGCTTCCGTTACATTTAAAGGTCCTACCACATCTAGTGCTATTTTCTCAAAGACTGCTTTCGGAGTATCTGTGATCTCCATTTTTGCTCTTACTTCAGGCCCGGTAATCTTATTCTTTTGACATGATGGGCATGAGCGTATATACCTTTCTACATCCTTTTGCATCCCTTCCCATTGATAATGGTCTTTTATCCGGGCATACGTTCTGGATATGCCCTGATGGCCTGATACTAATGACTCATGACATTCCTTAATAATCTCTAATTTATCTTGTTCTGTTAGCTCCGGGCTAGCGTTCCTAGCCTCTTCGGTTACATCCTCACTATCACTACCTTCTTCGCTTCCACTCTCAGGCTCTGTCACCTCTGCCGTGGCGTCCTCGGATTCAGAGCTGAGTCTCCGTGGTTGCACATTATTATCTGAGCTAACAGGTGCTCCTAAGGGGTCATTAGCTTCACGCTCCTCATTACTAGTTTCTTGGTTATTATCACGAGATTTAACTACTCGCACTTTTTGATCAGGCTCTTCGTTCCTAACTGGAATTCTACTTAAGGCATCTGCGTTGCAGTTACGCCTGCCTTCCTTGTACACTATTTCAAAGTCGTACTCTGCTAATTTCAATCGGAATTTAATTAATCTAGAAGATGGGTCTTGGACATTAAATACCCATTTCAAAGGCTTATGATCTGTTACTACCGTAAAATGCCTGCCGAACAAATACGGCCTAAAATACTTCACACTCCAAACAATTGCTAGTAATTCTTTCTCTGTCACAGAATAATTTCTTTCGGCCTTATTTAAAGTCCTGCTAGCGTAAGCTATCGGCAAATCCTTACCTATCTGTCCTTGTGACAGCACTGCTCCTAAGGCCTCATTACTAGCGTCTGTGGTCAATATGAAGGGTTTCTCAAAGTCTGGGTACTGCAATATCGGTTTCTCTGTTAACTTTTTCTTTAAGATCTGGAATGCCTGCTCTTGCTTATCCGTCCATTCGTACGGTACTTCCTTCTTAAGCAGCTCGTACAGTGGTTTCGCTATCTTACTATAGTTCGGAATAAACCTACGATAATAGCCTGACAAGCCTAGAAATCCTTTCAGCTGTTTCGTAGTGGTAGGATGAGGATATTCTCTTACTGCTTGAACCTTTCGATCATCAGGTTGAACACCGCCCTTAGTAATTACATGTCCTAAGAAAGCTACCTCCGTTCTTAGAAATTCGCATTTATCTGGACCTAATTTGAGATTTACCTCTCTCAATCTCTGAAAAACATCACGTAATCTCTGATTGTGGTCCTCTACAGAGCTAGCATACACAATCAAATCATCCATATACGCCAAACATTTAATGCCTTCTAAGCCTGCTAGTGCTGTTTTCATCAAACGCGTAAAAGTTGCTGGCGCGTCTCGAAGTCCCATAGCTAATCTCTTGTATTCATAGTGCCTCCCTAAGGCAGAAAATGCTGTCTTTTCTCTGTCCTCAGGCTTCAGCAATACCTGATGGTATCCACTGGCCAGATCCATAGTGGAAAAATACTTCGCCTTTCCTAGGGCATCTAATATTTCAGAAATTAATGGAATAGGATACGTAGTTCCTATGGTGACGTCGTTCAAAAGTCTGTAGTCCACTACGACCCTCCACTTCTGCTTACCAGAAGCATCTAATTTCTTTGGGACTAAAAGGATGGGACTAGACCATGGGGAAGTCGAAGGAGTAATAATATCATCCTGTAACATCTGATTTATCTGACGACCTATCTCTTCTTTCTGAGCCTCGGGTAACCTATATTGCCTCACATGAATTGGAGGTTGATCTACGCGTGTGGGGATAGCATGTTGAAGTATATTCGTATGCGTTAATTTATCCCCTTCTAAGTGAAAAATATCCTGATAAGCCGTGCAGATAGCGTAAATTTTCTCCCTGTCTTGGGGAGCTAAGTGATCTACTCTAAGCAGCTCCCGTATTCGCTGCGTTCGAGATTTACCTTCCTGATTATGATTATTATTATCATCCCTCTGCGCGATCGGCCTCTTGGCCTGACTATCGCCCTTTACAGCTATGGTTTCTTCAACCTTGTGTACCTCCGCTGTATTTTCGCTTTCTACATCCAGTAACTTAACTACTGGGCTTTTTAATCGCCACTCCCTGTCAGTAGTGTTCAACATACTAACGAGTGCGACATAATCCTTGGCTTTCGTTAAACACTCAGCTAGGTATACACCTGGCTTTACTTCCTGCCGCTCTATCAAGCCTTCGGCTGACGGTTTGTCTACTTCTATGGCTACGATTTTCTCCACTCTTGGTTCGAGCACCACCCACATATCCCCTTTCGCCCCTAGTGGGTATCTTTTTCCTGCTATCACAGCATAGCCTTCCTTATAATTTAAGACGCTGTCTCTTAACACGTCCTTTCCAATTATACCGTCTTGTTTCAAATTAAAGTCGTTGTCCACTACATGGAAGTCTGGACATCTACCACCAACGGGAATTCGAACTTTTCCTTTGGTTTGCTTCGAACCTTTCGTTATGCCTCTTAACTTCAGAATTTCCTTGCGGTTAACCCAAGCACCGTAAGGAACACTACCTTCCTTAATAAGAGAGACATCACTTCCTGTGTCGATTAAAAATCTTAAGGCATCCTTACGCCCGGTTACCGTTATTAATACGGTACCCTCTTCATGCTGTCCGACCTTACTGGGACTGATGGTCTTATGGGAGATCTCAAGCGTCCCTGACTTGTCTCCCTTATCTAGTTTAAAGCCTCTCTCTCGGTTTTAAACCAGCATTCTTTAGCTGAATGCGACCATCGCCTACAAATTCTACATCGCGTCTTTTCGCGTGTTTTATCACGGGAATTATTATTATTATTACCGTTACAACTCTGAACATTCCTAGTCTGTCTTCTAGGCAAGAACTCTGTTCTACCTTTGGGCTCGCTATCGCATCTGGTGCGACACTGCCACTGTAGGTGGCCAACCTTGCCGCAAGCGTAACAACGCCTGAATTCCGGCTTCGAATTTCTACGTGGGCACTCTGCCTTTTTGTGCCCTCTTTCATTACACTTAAAGCATTTCGGTCCCACCTTATTCGCGCTCTGTTGGTAACCAGAGGTGCGCACTATGTTCACCTCGTTACCGGTCTTACCGGTCTCTCTATTTCTGTTTTGGTTAGCTAATTTCTTTCTACACTGCCGTGCCCAATGGCCCGGCTTTCCGCAATAATTACATTTTATCTCTCCTGCGGCGTTTCTTCGAGGAGTAAGGGATTCCTTTGTCTTAGAACTCTGATTCTTCTGCTTACAATCTCTAGCTATATGTCCCTCCTTATTACAATTAAAGCATATTAGCAGCACCTTGTTATAATGGGGAGATTTACTAGGTTTTTGCGCCCCTTGCGTGGCCTTGCCTTGCCACCGACCCTTCGTGTAGCTTACCGGCTGGGTGTGCGCGCCTTCTTTTCTAGAAGCCGTACTATTCCTGAGGAGTGCCTCTCTCTCCTTCTGGGAATTAATCATGGCTTCTTCTTGTCTAGCAATAGCTACAGCCGCCTCAAAAGTTTGAGGGCTACGATCCTGTAGCTTACCCTGTATTCGCGCTGTATGAATCCCCTGAGTGAAAGCCGCTATCGCGATTTTCACTAGCATTCTGCGCTGCCCTGTACGATATTCTATTGGTTCATTCTCCAGGATAGCGTTTCGAAACATCAGCGCCATTTCTTCAATTCTATGGGCCCACTCGGCCACGGTTTCTTTCGGTCCCTGGCTTTTTTGGAACAATTGACACAAATACAAGTCAAAAGTGCCCTGTTTTCCATAATATTCCCAAAGAGCTTCCTTAGCTCTTTCCCAGTTGATTATGTCACATCTAGATAATAACTTTTCGCGAGCAGAACCCGTAATCTTTGTCAAAATATATTTAAAGAATAACGGTTGGTCCCTATCCTTGATCATACTCTGTGCGGCATCCACATTAGCAATAAACTCACGCAATTGCTCTGGTTTGGCACCACTAAATTCATGACCTATTAACCGATATCCCTCAGTAACTGACACGTATAAATGTCCATCCTGTGCATCCCCAGCACTATCATAGTCAGAAACATTATCTGGCACATCATTGGGTACATTGGAATCTGCCATATTTACAACACTTGTGGGTACTTACCACTGCCCGAATATCTGCTGTCTTCTCTCGGTGTCTCGGCGTTGAGCTCCTCCAGGTGCCTCCTGCTGCTCTCCTGTCCTGATGTCCGCTTCCTTCTGCGTAGGCTGGAACGGTAGGCCTCTCGTCTGCTGCTCTGGACCGGATCTGCGAATCTTCTTGCTTGAGCTAGCCTCTTCTGCGTGGCTCTTAAAAATCTGTCTCTTCACTGAGGCGGAATCGAACCCAGTACCCCACACCTGACACCAGTTTAGTTTTTCCTGTCGTGACACAGGCTTTGCCACGACGAGAATGATAAATAATCAGATTGACTTCCTCCGAGCGGTAATGAGGGATTGTTCAATGGGCCTGGGAGATTTGCTACGTGTGAAGAGACGAAGTCCTCTATTTCCCAAAACCTTCCTTTAATAGCAGACTGATGAGTATGTATAATTATATACAGTATTTACAATCTCCTTCCTAGCTTCAAATGACGCTGACATAGAAGACTTGGCGTGGTCGAAGTATTGAAGTGAATTCTCTAAGTCCACACTTGGACCTTATTATTATTATTATCGGAGACCTGACTGACAGGGCTTCCGCCCGCACTTCTAGCCGACGTGTTCCAAAAAGCCTCGATCAGGGTGTGTACCCCTGTTTTATACCTTCACTAACTTTCGCCTCCCTTCGAGAAGGCCATCGAAGTTTCCATCCTATGGAGAATGTCCTCAGACACACGAAAACGGAATTGCCTCTTCCGTTCACTCGCTACCCACCTTTTCTGAAGATATACTACGCACCTTTAGCAGGGTGCAGCTTATGATTCACCTACTTCGACCAAGCCTTACTTCTAATTACACAACTTGTGGCTCACAGCTTTTGGTGTGCCTTCAACTCTTAAATCTTGTATGATTCTTAATTTACTTATATCAGCATTATAATTATGATTCCTTGGCCTTGTTGCCATTACATAGTCATTACTATTAACTTATAATTTCCCTTATAATATTAACGTATATCTCAGCGACACCATTCCTCCTACGTCCCGGTCATGGGTTCGATCCTCGGAAGAATGAGTCCTGAGCTTCAATCTGGGGCTGACACGACACTGGCACCTCACATGCGTCAAAAATTATGCCTTAAAACAGCTGGGATGTTCTGTGGTGCGATGCTGGTGCGGTGGCGACGTGGGTGGGCCATGTTTTCAACAGGTTCACGTCCTCTTCAACTCGCTGTACTAACGTTTCACTCCAGCCCATGAGAGTGTTCTTTTCCCAAACTGTGGAACTAAACAACGGCGAATTTGAGCTGCGCTAATATTCTCGTTAACAAGAAATTATTTTATCACGCGTTACGCAACGGCGAGGTGAATCTTCCTCTCGTTCATGGTGATGACAGCACACTGAGTTCCCACGACCATTGCTTCCTTCTATAAAACCCCACCACACGTCGTTTAAATCCTAAATGATACACCTGGGTCCTAGGGACATAGGGAAATTTATTTTAACGTAGACGTCCGTTCCTCGACAGCCAGTACAAGGAAGGAAAAAATTTAAGACCCTTTTAGCGATTAGGTAGAACGCACATATCGCCGAGAATATTTAACTTACAATTATGTTTAATGTCTCAATTGACAGACGAGGCTACCTGTTGCAAAAAAAAAAAGGAATTGAAAACCTTAAACTTATTTTTCACGAAATAGTGCTTCAAAGTAAGGCTAAATACGTGACGTCACAAGCATACTATGTAGTAGAAGGGCAAAATATGTTTTTAAATAATGGGTGCTGCGTTAGCATTTTCCCACGCTTTTTTTGAGTAGTGTAGCTATGTCGGTTTCGATACAATGACCTAGTAGCGTACCTATGCGGGTTCAATGACCTCTCAGTGAGGTTAAAACTCGGAATAACGTCATAACCTTGCGTACTAGAACAAGTCTAACCTCACAGACTGAATTAGAGGGGCCCAATTGGTCAGGTAATGATCTGGGTTGCTTTCGACCCCTAGGTGATATTATGACGTCATACCCATACACACGAGGGCAATGCTAACCTCAATGACCAACTTGGGGGTTTTTACCCCTAAGTGAGTTTATGACATCATACCCTGACGTACGAGGGCAAAGCTAACCTCACGGGCCGCTTTGGAGGATCCGGGTCGGGAAGGTCACCGACCCCTTTCTAGCGCATGCTAGAAGATACAGTGCACTGTAAACACTATATCTCACAAAATATGTCGTAGCTCCGGCCAGACATCAGTCGCACGGTAGATAAATTAAGGGAGAGTTACATAATTTGTACCGGTGCCCAAATCGTACCACCTTCGTCCAACATACAGTAGCATATGCCACAAATTGACGGAGAAAGGTTTGCGTTCCATCGCTTCACTGTAAATTTCTCATCACGGTGGGAGGATAAGAACGTCTGAAAGTAGAATATATACATATAATATGAAAATGCATTAATATGTCTTAATTTTCACGTACTTACTGTCGTGAGTAAGTAATGAGTCGGCTTCAAGGATCTGAAGAAGGTAAAATGACGATGTTTGTGAAGTACCGGTACCAGCGTTTGTTTCATGAATGTTACCGGTAAAGGTTGGAAACCGTTAATTATGGAAATTGCTTAGTTTAGGAAAAATAGTTGCTACAATGTTTCTATGCATTAATGTGGAAGGACCCTAAATCTATCAAATAAGCAGCCTGAAGCAACCTCCATACTTCAGTCGAGAGGATTCAATAAAGGGGGAGTGTTTGAATTCCTTGATCCACTGGAAATCCCTTGCAATAGTTACAACTGTGATTCCACTAGGATATTCAACGTAAATGAAAGTGAGCTCTCTGCGGTACATAAAGGAACAAAAATTCTTCTTTTGTTTTAAAGAGCATGTAGACGAGTTGGTGTGATCTCTAACGGAGAAAGTGAAGTGAACACAATAGTGGTATGCAGTTTCAAGACTTTCCGCTAATAAATATTATTTTCAGTTGGTAGAGGGCGTGTAGAGTGGTATGATGTACCATGAATTTCCACTTAATAATTATTATTTCCAGTTGGTAGATGACGTGTACAATGGCATGCATTACTAATACTTTCAGCTAATAATTATTATTTTCAGTTGGTAGAGGACGTGTGCAGTGGTATGCTGTACCAAAACTTTCCGCTAATAATAATAATTATTATTTCCAGTAGGTAGAGGACGGGTAATATACTCTCTGTTGGTGCTACACCGGACAGCATATTTACAATATCAGGAACAGGAAACATACATTCGGAACGTTTCTTTGACATGACTAAAGCACTGTTTCCATAATCTATCAATCGTCACTGATCTGCATTTAGGGCAGTCGCCATATTCTCTGTTTATTATCTAGTATTTTCTTAAATAATTTCAAAGAACTTTAGACATTTATTCAATATTTTCCGTGATAAATCATTCCCATCCTTAACTCCTCTTTATATAAAAGAATATTTGCCCTAGTTTGTCCTGTTGAAATCCAACATTATCTTCGTATTATGATCTTTACTACTTTTAAAAACACTACTCTAAGTATTTTGTCTACTAATGTCATCCTACGCCATCTCTCCCCTGACAGCTCGGAACATACCACATAGTCAAGCAACTCGTCTCCTTTCTCCAAAGTCTTCCCAGCACAAACTTCGCAAAAGTTTCGTAATGCTACTCCTTTGTCGGAAATCACCCAGAACAAATCGAGCTGCTATTCTCTGGATTTTGTACGGTTCTCGAGTCAAGTAATACTGGTGAGGGTCCCATACACTGGAATCATACTCTAGTTGGGGTCTTACGAGAGACTTACATTCCCTCTCCTTTACACCCTTAATACAACCCCTAAATACCCCCATAACCATGTGCAGAGATCTGTACCCTTTATTTACAATACCGTTTATGTAATTACTTCAATGAAGATATTTCATTATATTAACACGTAGGTACTTACAGTGATTCCCATAACAACTTTCACCCCATCAACACATTAATTAATCCTGAGAGGAATTTTCCTATTAATGACATACACACGCTGACGTTTGACTCCATTTATACCATCGCCTGCAGTCCATCTCATGGCATTGTCGAGGTTTCTTGCAGTTGATCACAATCTTGTAATTTATTTATTACTCTATACAGTATAACATAATCCGCAGAAAGCCTTATCTCTGATTCAAGTTCTTCACTCAAATAATTTGATACGAAAGGGAGGCCTGTATTGTTGTTGTTTGGTGGCCATAGATCTCATTGCAAGTGAAAGTACTGTGTTGACCAAGAAACAGTATTTGTGGTCATATTTAGGAACCCATTGACACAATTTAAGAAACCAGTTCCTTAATTTTTACCGATTGCAGACTTCCAGAAGAATGACTCTAGATTTCTTGGTGGTTACCTACAAACCATTCCTTTAATGAATATTTCTCCAAACATAGTAGATATCCAGTTTTTAATTTAAAAATGACTCCACAATGCATCATAATAATTTGAAAACATCAGATGTGAAAACTGTATAATTTAAGAAACCTTCCCCTATATATATTACATAGATGGACTTACAGGCAGGCATACAGCATATAGTAATAATGAAACCGAAATAGCTCATTATTGAACAGTCTATGCTAATCCTTTCACTACAATTACGACAACAGTAGCATATTAATTAAATATTAGACTCGAATCCAGATACTGTTACTGAACCATGTGGTGGCATTGTTTGCGACTTAATTGCATGCATGGGTACAGCCCGCGGGAGGGACTAACGATGACATATTCACGTATGTTGTGTAACATCCTCCGGAAACAGTATACCTGACTCCGTGTTTGCATGTAGTTTGGCATTTTATGCACTGATATATTTTAGGAAGTTATGCATATCCATCTAGCTTTCTAACAGACTTAACAGGATTTGTGTTGGCAGATTCCGTCCCTAATTTTGGTGACCGATTAACGGCAACTAACCTCTCTCGATAATTGATCAACCAAACCAAACCAAACCCCATGGCACTACAGCCCTTGAAGGGCCATGGCCTACCAAGCGACCGCTGCTCAGCCCGAAGGCCTGCAGATTACGAGGTGTCGTGGGGTCAGCACGACGAATCCTCTCGGCCGTTATTCTTGGTTTTCTAGACCGGGGACGCTATCTCACCGTCAGATAGCTCCTCAATTCTAATCACGTAGGCTGAAAGGACCTCGAACCAGCCCTCATGTCCAGGTAAAAATCCCTGACCTGGCCGGGAATCGAACCCGGGGCCTCCGGATGAGAGGCAGGCACGCTACCCCTACACCACGGGAATTGATCAACATTCCTTTTTATTTTCTTATTACACTAAATTCTGCCTTTACAGATTTTCTGTTTGCAGTTACCAGCGTCCTTCCTCACCCATTCTGATAATTATTTCCCTCTGTCAACTGATAGTCTCGTTGTTTACAACAACACCAACAACAGTCAGCCTGTATTCTACCGTTGATGTGTGAGAGAAATGTCAACCTGCTTAGTATTTCACATCACTATCTACAGAATATGTGAATGCATCGGAGATGAAAGGGAATACTCAGTTATCATCTATCCCATGACTGGAACCGGAGTACTTATAGCATTTTCACACCAGAATAAATAAATATTGATGATAGATTGTAGAAGTTGGTTTATCAGACGTTTGAATCCCACACTCACGATTTCGGAGACGAATAGCGACACTGTCTGATAACTTAGCCGTGGGCACCCACTCCGCCCAGAAGTAATCATTCTTATTGCTATTCTTGTTTTTGTTTTTGTTTTTGATCTTGTTCTTGTTCTTGTTCTTGTTTTTGTTATTGTTCTTGTTCTCTTTCTTGTTCTTGTTCTTATTCTTGTTCTTGTTCTTGTTCTTGTTAGCGCCAGTCCACGAACTCATTGACTGTAGTACATGAGTGTACTCCGTGTCGCCTGCACTGTAGGCGCCAGTCCACGAACTCATTGGGTGGTGTGAATAAAAATGAGCACGCACTCTTTACTCGCGAATTTAGAGCGGGCACTCGCAATGAGGTGAATAAAAACCGCCTGTCGGAAGCAGTCACTCACAGCGGACCTGTGACCTTGAGCACATACTTCAGTCGCTCGAGTAGCAGTGTGGGCGCTCCAGATTTCTGGTGAATAAAGATAAAGCAGGCACTCCTTCCGGTAAGCGCCTGCTCATGTTTCCTTGAGCTAACTCAGTAGGTGACTCCAAATGATAGTGTCAAGTTCAATAGCATGGCAGAGGTAATGGTGGTGGTTAATCGAAAAAAAATGATATAAACTTCGCAGATAATCATCTCGGCTTGATTACAGGGTGTTATGTCCAGTAAAGAGCACGCTGAAGAGCCTCCGTGGCTCAGACGGCAGCGCGCCGGCCTTTCACCTTTGGGTTCTGTGGTTCAAATCTCGGCCACTCCATGTGGGATTTGTGCTGTATAAAGCGGAGGCGGGACAGGTTTTTCTCCGGGTACTCCAGTATTTCCTGTCATCTTTCATTCCAGCAGCACTCTCCAATATCATTATATTTCATCTGTCAGCCATTAATCATTGCCCCAGAGGAGTGTGACAGGCTTTGGCAGCCGGCACGATTCCTATCCTCACCGCTTCATTCATTCCATTCCTGACCCGGTCAGATGACGTGAAACAGGCTGTGGATTTTCAAGGAGCATATTGATTGGTTAGCGGAGCATTTCCTTGGGCACTCAAAAGAAACAAGAGGTGGTGCACTAACAAATGAAGAAAAAAGTAAATCTTCTTGCGTATGTTGGTGACCCTGGGTTTCAGAGTGGAGTTGGTGAAGACATCTCGGAGAACTGAGTCAAAAACATTTTCGCAGGTTTTGACATGAACAGAAATGAAAGCAGATTATTAGATAAAATTCCAACAAATGTAGTTTAGATGCAGGAAGCACGGGCTACGTGGCAAGAACGTTCAAGCTTCCTTTATGCTGTCGGAACTGTAGACTGTACTCATGTACAAATTCAGAAGCCACATGTTCATGGGAATGACTACATTTACAGAAAAGGCCTCCCTAGCATTAATGTACAGGCCACTTTCAATGGAAAGGAAGAATTCAGCCAGTGTAGATGTATCACGGCCTGACTTTGTCTATGACTCCCGAATTTGGAGAAACTCCGATGTTTGCAGAGTTATGACGCCTCTGTAGGAGGTCGAAGGGATAACAACTTCTGCAGATCTTACAAATTGCTCACAGATAGGTCTTATGCCGACGATGGGATAGGAATAGCGTAGGAGTAGGAAGAGAGTGGCCGTGGCCTTAATTAAGGTACAACCCCAGCATTTGCCCAGTGTGAAAATGGGAATCCACGGAAAACCATCCTCAAGGCTGCTGACAGTGGGGATCGAACCACTATCTCCCGGATGCTAGCTCACAGCTGCACGCCCTTAACCGCACGCCAAGCTCATCCGGTCCTGCAGATCTGGCTCATTCAAAATTTCATTCAATGGTCAATGTATTATTTTCCTCATAATTAATGTCATTAACGTTATAGGCCTATCTTTTTCCTCAATTTATTTATGTCGTAATATTCAGGCTATGATTTCTTACCTTTCAGACGGCCGATAGTAGGATTATTCTCCCCCTTCATCAGATTCATCAGCCGCTTCTCTCATTATTTTAACGATGTGCATTTGTTTCCCGTACGCTTTAATGCTACTTTATATTTCAGTCTCGTTTTCACGTTTTGTAATTTTTTTACCAACAGTTGTTGGACGGAAATTCTTCTTCTCCTTCTACCGCTTTTCCCACCTCTGTGGGGTCCTGGGTGCGAATTGTGTCGCACATGTGGACTTCGCCCCGTTTTACGGCCGGATGCTCTTCCTGATGCAACCCTAGATGGAGGGATGTAATCACTATTGCATGTTTCTGTGGTGGTTGGTAGCGTAGTGCGTTGTGCGAATGTGAAGAGGCAAGTGTTGGGACAAACACAAATACCCAGTCTCCGGGCCAGAAGAATTAATCAGAGGCGATTAAAATCCCCGACCCAGCCGAGACCCTCTGAATCGAAGGCCTCAATGCTGACCATTCAGCCAATCAGACAGTTGTTGGACGGAAATATTTAAATTAAATTTAGCGAGTAGTTCACACTGAACTGCATTTATTGAACTTGTTTTCCTGTGCTTCTTATCCGGTAACTGTGACTTTGAAAGCATAATTGTATGTTCCTTTAAAATGGAGATAAAAGCGGAATGAAATTCCACACTGTCGTCTGCCATGTTAAGCATTGAACTACCTGGAAGTCATCAAAGTGTTATCACAGTCTAAGGTGTTATATACATGGCACGTGCACGACCTTGATCAGTGATACTGACTGGCTGCTCCAGACACTCAAGTGTACGCTGTGCTTCTGCTCTATATTTTTATTCACCGCAAATGCGGAGTGGAAGCTCATCGGCAGGAAGACACTCAGGCACTCAGCGAGCCCACGCTCACTAGCTTAGACTCATTTTTATTCACACCACCCATTGACTGTAGTACATGAGTGTACTCCGTGTGGCCTACACTGTAGGCGCCAGTCCACGAACTTGGTGACTGTGGAAGTACTACGTATATACATATTTATATATTGGTGTAACGTAGGGTATGTATACGAGGGGAAGGAAAAAGTATAATAAATATCACAGACTAATACAAAATGGAATTTTAATTATGGTATCATGTATAATCCCAGATTTTTAAGAGTCTCCTTACTAATGTGCGGCGAAGGAGGCGAAGTTAAAGACTCCCTGTTACAAAATGTCAACATTAAAAAATTTCAGGGTAGATGCTAGGATGTAGGGAAGTGTACAGTTTTATTCATGAATATAGGATTACATTGAAGTTCACAAATGCATGAAACGGAACGCTTACTTGTGCATTAGTGTATCATCATAATATGCAGGCTGTTTAAGTAAAAGGGTGTAAAAATTAAACAGTAGTTAGGGGAAGCCGTACTGAACAACTTGGGATCTGAGAAGACAGCTTATTCATCATGTTCATCACTATTGCTGTTTTCTGGACTGATTGCAACTAATTTTAACTTGCGTTTAGAAACCGTTAATTTTAATCGTATTTACAATTGTTACTAATGCACCATTGAAAAACCTGAGTTAACACGTCAGTTTCTCAAAATGAGAGCCACCAACCTGAATACAAGTATCAAATCGTTGTACCAGATTCTGCCGCATCTTATCAGAAATCTCAGGCGTGTCTCAATTCACAACAGATGTGACTAAATAAATTTAGAAATTAGCTGTAAATAAACTTGAGAACAATAATAGTGGTAGTTGAGCATCTCTTATTTCCTATTAAAGCCTCATTTTTGCACGAATACAATACTCTATTCACTCCTATGGTTGCTAGAAGGTAAAGCTCAAACCGAGACCACGCATGAGGATCATGGAGACTCCCACCTGATAAATGATGGTTTCAAAACTACTACTACTATATTATGAACTCACGCGGCCACCATCCCTCGGTATTTCCTGACAGGAATCAGTTACTCAGCTCCCAACTGGCCTGAGGGCATTTGTGGAATGTTGAGCAGTGGTGAAGATTTTAGTTGAGTTGGTGTTGATGTGTTGTCAACTGATAAGTGTTCGGTAGTTTTGTGTGTGGAGCGGTCATGCGAATTGATTGTGTGACTTATCGGTCATGTCTGGAGTCGAACCAAGTGTACTGTCGTCATTGGGGTAGCCAAAGTTCGTGTTCGTTGTCTAAATGGGGCTGCTGAGTGAAATCACTGGTGAATGAGAAGCCAAGTAAAAGGTAGGACCTGTCAATGCAAATTAAGGAAGGATCGCCCGTTTCAGGTAAATACGAGTTAGCCGGGAACTCACTGTGAGGACAAAATACTTTTGTAAATGACCATTAATTAGTGAAGTGCTATTATTCTTTGTAGAGTGTAATTGTGTTTGTGTGTACTAGATTAAATTCAACCAATAGAACTGTCAACGTTTTATTCTTAACATTGCATTACCTTACTTTGTCGCAGTTGAGTATGGTTGAAAGTTGTGAGTTAGGCGGTCAATTTGTATCTTCGATTTGACTGCCCTGATCCGCTTTAACACAATTTGTTATCAATGGGCGTCTTTTTCCTACTATGGTGACTAAATATTACGTATAATTAATGTAGGAGATAAAGTTTAAAGGGGAGGGAAGAGGGCGGTACTTAGAAAGATCTATCATAAACATGTGTATGGACAAGTATAATGGAGAACATTGAAGATTCATCATATCTCAGTGGTCAAAAGGAAATACGAAATTCATTCCTTCTCGTGCTCTTTTAATAAACAGACATTTCTGATAGTGTACATACAGTTTGGCGGTAACATGGCAGAAAGTAACATTCTAAATGGCTGCAATCAGAATAGGCAGAAACTTAAATCTCCAGCGCACTTAATGTGTCCAAAAGCATTAGTGATAGTTCTAAGAGACAGTACCATTAGCTGAAGAGTGGTATCATTTTACAACTCCTCAGGGGATCAATACAAGACTGAAATGGACGATGTACGACAGTTGTCACAGGAGACTGTGATTTTAAGACAAACCGAGCATTGAAACTATAGGGCCAAAGTCTTCACGCCAGAGCTCTTGCTGTGTGCGACCCACTCGCCCCTTGAAACAAGAGGGCAAATCAGCAGTTAAGTCACACTATTGGATGCTGCTTTTGTGGAATTATGCGGTATTGTTGGATCTATCAAGACTCTCACCACTTGAAGATGTCGGGGGTGGATCTTGAAATTCGTTGCAATCCAGTGGTCACCGTAGGAAGTAATGTACGTTCAGGTGGTTGAGAATGTACGGGCCCACTCTTATGCATATTATTTAATAGGTGACGATAGCTGATTACTGGGACGTTAATGTTCTTGGTTATAGACGCGAGTTACTGGAATCTCATGTCAGACATTTAAGAGCTGAAGTGGGGTCCGTGTTGATATGAATAGCATAAGGAGTGACTAGGGACGTCTTTGAAAGGAAATTCAACAGAGCCTGTGTGGGTTACCTTAATGAATAAAATAACTCAAAATAAATTATGACTAGTTATCCCCTATATATACGCACTCTTCTTCATAGGAAATAGAATTTCATGGCAGGACAACTCTTAAATGACTTCAGAGGCGGTAAGGTTGGGGATCATACGTCACTCTTAACAATAATGGAATTCCATAGAACTTTGCTGAGTCACTGTTGTCTCTTTCCCATCTTCCGAATATAAACTTTCGTTTCCTTTCGGTGTTTCTTTACAATGATAAACGGTCGACAATGAAACGCTTTGTTCACTATCGTATATAAGATACAGTAGTAAGCGATATTTTTGGTCATTTTCGTATGAATATCATGACAAATTATTAACTGAACTCATTCTTTTGGTACTTGTTTTACGTCGCACTAACACATCGAAGATTTTCTGCGATGGAAGAAAGGGAAAGTACTGGGAAGGTGGCGGCCGTGGCCTGAAATCAGACAGAGCCCCAGCATTTGCCTGGTGTGAAGATGGGAAACCGCGGAAACCATCTCAAGGGTTGCCGACGATGGGATTCAAAATCACTATCTCCAGAATGCAAACTCACTGCTGCGCGACCCTCACTGCACGGCCAATTCGCTCGGTCCATTGTGAACTTATATCACCAACATTTTGGACTAATGTACCAACTGGTAACTCGACTCGTCTGATCAGATGACATTTCTCCATACTTCAGAAGTCCAAAGACGGTGTTCCTTTGCCCATATCAATCATTCGGCCTTCTGGCGCACGGTGGCCAGAGGCACCTCTGTAATATACTGACTCCTGTTCCATATGGTGCTGGATGGCACGGGCGCTCAACATTCATTATTGTCCAGCCCTACATTGTCTAGTTATCTGCTGCAGTCTAAGCCTGTCTCACAGATTTTACCATACGAGCTAGCCGACTGTGATTTTCGTCTTTAACATTTTATACTCCATGGCAGCTGACCCTGCGGGTCGTGATGGCGGTATTCCTCGAATACACGTACGTATGGAACACCCTTGACACTGTGGCCCATGGAGAAGCCCGTGCCCGCTTGACTCTGGAGATGGAACGCCCCCCTGCATCTGACAACAATAATTTGGCCGCAATCAAATGCGCAGATATCTCATGCCTTGCCCATCCAATTGTTAACTGTTACTTTCACGGCCAGTATGAGGTATGACAACATCACAGTCACGTGCTATGCCATATTATTACATTCACCGAGCCAAACACAACTCCATTTTGCCAAAACGGTACATATCTGTAAATTAATATTACTCATTTTTGCTCTCGAAGCTTTTAAATCCAGACTCGACAATTGATTTGAATCGTGTTAAGATACTGATTGCTGTGTAAAAATAAATACTCGTGTAACTATATGATTTAAGAAATTTATGTATTCCTTTCAAGCCTATAACTAGAAGGACACCGAGCGCGATAGCTGCATGTGATTAAGTGCGGCCAGTATCCAGGATTCGGGAGATAGTGGGATCGAAAACCACTGTCGGCAGCCCTGAAAATGGTTTTACGTGTTTCCCATTTTCACACCGGGAAAATGCAGGGACTGTACCTTAATTAAGTCCACGGCCGCTTCCTTTCCACTGCTAGCTCTTTCCTATCCCTTCGTCGCCATAAGACCCACATGTGTCGGTGCGACGTAAAGCAACTTGAAAAATATCTAGAAAGATAACATGTACAGTCACTCGTCTTCGTTAATGAGCTATATTCCTTGAATTTATCAGTTCTATCGATATTGTTTATTTGTGTCTGCTTCAGAAGCGGAGCTATGAGAACAGCGGCGAGATGCGCTTCTTACTGATATCCTTCCCAGCGTAAACAATCAAGGAGGAAGGGATAAGTACAAAACAAGTCTGATTGAACTCAGGTTTTCGAAATGGGGTGTAAGAGAAGAAAGGAAATGTGTTTTTAAGGATATTCACCATTGTCAAGCAGAGTTATGAACAACAACGTTGAAAGATCACAGGCTTGTTTAACACGTGTAATTAGACTAACTTGAACTGTACGTTAACATTAATAATAATGCTAATTTTTTAACCCGCGAGTGGTCGCTAGCCAAAATGTAACGCGAGTGGTCGCGCGTGAGACTTTCTCTCACGTTAAAATAAATGTGACATTTTTCACAGTTTTGTGGGGCATAAGGCTGAAATTTACCACTGAAATCAAACGCAACTTCTACCTTATATATTTTAGGTAAAAATGAAATAAAGAAAATGAAATGCCGTATGGCTTTTAGTGCCGGGAGTGTCCGAGGACAAGTTCGGCTCGCCAGGTGCAGGTTTTTTGATTTGACTCTCGTAGGCGACCTGCACATTGTGATGAGGATGAAATGATGATGAAGACGACACATAAACTCAGCCCCCGTGCTATTGAAATCAACCAATTATAGTTAAAATTCCCGACCCTGCCGGGAATCGAACCCGGGACCTCTGTGACCAAAGGTCAGCACGCTAAGCATTTAGCCAATGGAGCCGGACATAAATATGAAATGATTAGCTCTTTATTAAATACACAAATTGCTACTTAAAATAACATATGCAATGTACATAAAAATAACTTCCATCCTGGAGTTGTAAAAAAAATAAAATCTCACACATGCATTATATCTAGTAACATTTACGTAAAAAGCAAGGTTTCTGAACACAATAACATTTTCAAAAACAAGGAGTGCTCATAATACAAATACTAACGCGTACAACAGGAGTAAGTTTTCCGCTCCACTTCAACATAACGCCAACGCCATTGGTCGCGCGATGAGAGAAACTCTCACACAGCGCGCACGGATATATAGGAACCTTTGTTTTGACTAGGGGAGGGGGTGCTTACCCTTCAAATGTGAATCGCTGTAATCACGACAGTTATAAACTCAGCTAGAAGAGGGAACAGTCACCTCCCTTTCATCACTGTGAAGTAATATCACAATAAAAAATAATGTGAGAGAAAATCTCACATAGCGACCACTCGCGGGTTAAAACTTCGTAACATATAGTGGGTCCATGTCTGCTTCATAGGAAATTTAGGATGTATAGTCTTGCATAATGAGACTGAAGACTTGGACACAAAATTGATTTTCACAAACATCCATTTTTATCTAAACCGTCTTTCTATATCTTAAGCCCTTATGGTTCTAAGCGCCTCTATTTACTCATGCAGATATAAATTGAACGTGGTGAATTGGAGGCTTCAATTGCTCTGAAACTTGGTAGGATAATCAAGTAAGACATCGGAACATTGTTGAACGCCTGCAATTTTTTCATAGGATATCCATGGTATCATAAAATAAGTGATTCTGAACAGAAATCCAGAAGCTTCCCCATTTGTACTAATAAAATATTATATTTATATCATGCATATTTATACGAGGACTGTAAAAGTAGTTGCAACGTAGTCCAGACACTCGCAGGAGATCGGGCATGCACAAATAAGATATGCGAGCGGTCAGGAGGTGTTGTTGTTGTTGATGTGTGGTGTAGCTGAACTGAAGAGAGTCATTTTCACCGCTCTGAAGCATGTTTTCAATAAGTGATCACCGTTCATGGATTAAAATTGTGGTTGCCCGCAGCAAAAATGTATCAGAATATTATCGGATATTACGTGAAGCTTGCGGCAAAAATGTATTACCGTATAGGATGGCTGTACGATGATTCAAGGCGTTTCGTGTAGGTCAGAATGAAACTGCGGACTTGCACCGCACAGCTCAGCCGTCCACTCCACGAGATCACTTCGACATCGTTAATCGTCTCGTTTCCATAGACCATCGATCAAGTGTCCGGGAATTATCCGTATTATTTGACCGTAGTCATCACACGGTGTGGCACATACCGAGGAAATTAAGTCTCGTTGGGCTCCACATCAACCGGCACCGGTATGCACTGGCTGGCATCCACCTGGACGGATACCGCAATGAAGGAGACGCATTTCTGCAGTGTAATTTCACCATTGATGAGACGTGGATATGAGCCTACGAACCTGAATTAAAGCGTCAATCGAATAAATCGCGTTACCCAGGTTTGCCACGTCCACAGAAATTTCGACAGGAACCCAGTCGGGTGAAGCTTATGCTGATTGTGGCATACGACTACTACAAATGCTGTGCCTGAGGGCAAACCGTCAACAGTGACTACTATTGTCGTTTTCTGAAGCAATATCTGCATTAAGCTATGCGGTGCAAAGATCCGCGTATACTGCGAGACGATCGCCCTATCGCGTCGTACGACCGCAAACGACGTCAAGGTCTTATTGCAACGGTGGCATTGAAAGGTCTTTTCTTTGCTAGTGGCTTTTACATCGAACCGACACAGATAGGTCTTATACCAACGATGAGATAGGAAAGGTCTAGGAGTGGGAAGAAAGCGCCCGTGGCCTTAATTAAGGTACAGCCGCAGCATTTCACTGGTGTGAAATTGGGAGACTACGGTAAAACATATTCAGAGCTGCCGACAGTGGGATTCGAACCCACTATCTCCCGGATGCAAGCTCAGAATCGCTCGCTCCTAACCGCACGGCCAAGTCACCCGGTTTGAGAGGTCTTGGAACAACCTCCATACTCACGAGACATTATTCCTTCTGACTTCGACCTGTTTCCAAAATTGAAGGAACACGTCCGAGACCGCCGATTTCCTAACGAGGCATCTGTACTCCGCGCAGGAAGGCATCACGTCGCTGTCATCCACAGAAAACGCCTTGCCAACGGTCCTCAACGGCTTCCTCTTTTTGCTAGTGGCTTTACGTCGCACCGACACAGATAGGTCTTATGGCAACCATGGGCTAGGAAAGACCTAGGAGTGGGAAGGAAGCGGCCGTGGTCTTAATAATTTACCCCCAGCATTTGCCTGGTGTCAAAATGGGAAACCACGGAAAACCATCTCCAGGGCTGCAGGTGGAATGTTGACGCCTGGTCAGTAGGGTGTCGCACGCTTCTGGCCGCAAAGCATGCCCTTATGCTGTTCGGAATGGTGTCCAGTAGCTTTTGGATTCTCCCCCTGAGGCAAGTTCGTCCACAGTTGTTGGAGCTGCCCCTCCAGTTTGGTGCTGGGACGGAGTGCACTTCCAATGTCATCCCATACGTGTTCTATGATGGTGAGGTCCGGGGATTGTGCTGCCCACGAGAGGACCTCAACGTATTCTAGGTAGTCCATGGACACACGTGCTGTGTGTAGACGTGCATTATATTGTTGGAACACTGTCCCAGGGTGCAGTGCCATAAGGGATGGCGGGTGTGGAAGGTTTGGGATCCCCGCAATGCTTGGTGCACCATACGACGGTCCTCCCTCGGGGTGGTGTTTCTTGCTCGATCCGAACCTGCACGACTGATTGGGTGTCCTTATATACCCACTGAGTACAACATCGGGTCACTGTGACATCAGGATGTCTGTGACGTATCGTTGTACCATCAAAGTCTGCCGAATCAATATTAGAGGTGACTTGAACCCATATCCTACGGCTCCCCACACCATGATGCCAGGGATTACGCCCGTGTGTCTTTCCGCAATATGGGCAAGATCCGCCCTCTGCCCTCTACGCCGCCAAACCCGTACACGATGGTCATCGGAGGTTATGGAGAAGCGTGACTTAACATTGAACATGTTGCGACGCCAGTCGTCCTCTGTCCATGCCTCTTGGGCAAGACACCACTCCAAACGCAGGCGTTTTTATTCTGGTGTCAATGGCAACCGAAGCATGGGGTGGTAGGACCCAAACCCGCCTGATGAGAGTCGTCGAGACACAGTGCGGGAACTCACAGGACGTTGTAGAGCCTCCAGTACATGATCGCGGATGACGGGTGCGGAAGTTATGGGATCCCCGCGATGCTTGGCGCACCATACGACGGTCCTCCCTTGGGGTGGTGTTTCTTGCTCTATCCGAATCTGCACGACGTGATTGGGTGCCCTTATATACCCGTTGAGTACAACATCGGGCCACTGTGACATATGAATTGCCCACACGCCTGCACGATACGAACAACCAGCCCCATGCAGTCCGACAATGCGGCCTCTGCCAAATGCTGTCAGTTGGTGGATAGGCGGTCTAACGCGTCTGCGAGGCATCGCGGCTACTTCGTGCTGTACGTAGTATTCTCTGCACGTCTCACAGCAGTTGACTGGTAACAACTTATCAACAACAGGACGGTGCCATCACGAATACACAAGGTGGGCGCTTTACACATTACAGATCCTTGTAAATACAATAATTTATTCACACATAAATGGTATGCATGTATACTGAATTGGGATAATATTGGACCACTCCTTCTGGGTGCTTAACTTTTTTATCAGGCAGTGTAAATTCTGTCAGCAGTTATTAAAATATAAAACAGAAGGTTGTTATTGTTTTCAACAAAAGTAGATTTTCACAAATACTCCCACAGAAGTTCCTTTGGTAGGAAAATGTTGATCCTTCCTACTTCTTTCTTACCTTAGTTCAGTAGCTTCAGTATTCTTTCTGTCTCTCTATATTGACTAACGAGCCATTTCTCTGAATTACTGATATATTGTAATACGTGAAAGACTGTGTTTTCTCATGAAATACACTGTATATATGACTAGATCTGTTTCCTAATTACTGAGATAAATTTTAGAGAAGACTACTCCCTTACAGAATTTATGAAATTTCAAATATAAGTAGGATCTAGTGGCTGTTAAACACGGAGAACAATTTAGTTGAAACGATGACTAAGAATGGGTTACTACAATAAGGGCGGTTGAAACACTAGTTTACCAGTCATAGGACCTTCAACATTACATGAAATGTGACTTAACATTCCGAAAATTCGGTTGCATTGACTACATCTCGAAGAACATTCAAGTTGGTGAGAAACTAAACACGAAGTTTCTCCAATATGACCCACATGAAACTGTGCGAAATTCCTGTAGCAAATAACTAAAAGCCGCAACGTAGTGAATTAGTAATAGCAATAATAATAATAATAATAATAATAATAATAATAATAATAATAATAATAATAATAATAATAATAATAATAATGAGCAAGTTAATTATGTGGTATGCCAGTCTTCCGTGCTTGTCCATTTTCACACCAGAAAATTACCGAGGATATCGTTAATTACGACCATGGCCACTTATTTTCCACTGCCAGGCTTTTCTCGTTACACCATCATGGAAACTGTATGAGTTAGTACGATGTATGTTCGTATGTATGTATGTATGTATGTATGTATCTATTTATTTTTACATCGAATTTACCATATATTTATTTGTCTATATGTCTATCTACATATCTGTCTATCCATGTACCTAACTATCTATTTGCCTTTCTATCTATCTATCTATCTATCTATCTATCTATCTATGTATGGATCTATCAATTTATCTACCGATATGTTTATCCATTCATCTATGTACCTATATATTTATGTCCCTATCCGTCCATATACCGGTCTACCGATCCATCAATCTATCCATAACGTACAGCGTACAGTTATATTTAGTCACAACCCGGAGTCGTTCTCTCCGAAGGCCTGAAATTTAATCTCCTTAATTCTTGTATATTTTCTTTACGAAGTTTTGTCTTTTAAATGAAGACAATCTGAGGAGAACAAGAAGTTCTGTGGAACGTTATCCGATTAAGGCCGAGTCAGAATTCAATTCCCAACCTTTCTCTTAAAATTGCTGATAGCTCTTCCCCTAAACGGTGAATAAACAAGAATAAACAGGATAAAACAATGTAGAAGAGTAGGCGTCCTGTCAAAAACAACACATTTACAAATAGTTCACGTACGGTAATCATCAGTCCTGGAATATATAAAACAAGCACATTTGCAGATTTTCGTGCAACTCCGAAAACCGTAAAAATAGTTACTGGGACGTAAAGTCAATAACGTTAATTACTTGTTCGTGACAGTTATCGAGATCATAGGTACAGAATCTCCAGTTTTATGTGGATTATTAAATAGAAGGATGTGACGTTTCATTGCAAAAAATCTTGCACGCAATTTCTGCTGTTCGAACGTCAGTCACCTTGGAGTGACGATATTACTAAACTTTATCTCATAACCTGAATGATTGTGATATATGTACGTGTATATTTATAACTGAGGCAATGATCAGGATGAAAACAGCTCTGACCCATATAATATTCCGACATTTTCATGGAATATTATTGGGAAACCATGGAAAACCGCTCAAGCAAGAGTAGGATTGCAAACCACTTCACAGTTTAGTTATTCTTCTGATTCTGATTGTACATATCCTCAAAGTAGCCTTTAATCTGCACCAGATCCATTAGTTGAAGTATGACCAATGCGGCAAGAGGTTGTAATGCTGAGTTCAGGACTGCTTTCAATTTGTGGCACCTGTATGTTTATGTAAAAACTAAAAATGAACAGTGGATAGTGAAAATCCGTGGGTTTCACCATAATTTACATGCTCTACTTTTTCGCGATTATTTCTCCTGCTCTTGTGGCTCTCCCCATTCTCTAATGGGATAGTGGATGCTACCCATGTGGATTTGGCCCTGTTTTAGGGCTGGATAACCTTCATGACGCCTGTCCCATATGAAATGGCGTATGGCATTTACTGCCGGGAGTGTCCGAGGACATGTTCGGCTCGCCAGGTGCAGGTCTTTTGATTTGACTCCCGTAGGCGACCTGCGCGTCATGATGAGGATGAAATGATGATGAAGACGTCACATACACCCAGACCCCGTGTCAGCGAAATTAACCAATGATAGTTAAAATTCCCGACCCTGCCGGGAATCGAACTCGGGACCCCTGTGACCAAAGGCCAGCACGCTAATCATTTAGGCATGGGGCCGGACTGTCCCATATGAAGGGATGCGTTCATTATTCTGTTTCTGTTGTTTTGTATGTATATAAAGAGACAAACTCAAACACTCCCTCCTCGAACCAGAGGAATTAGGCAGACACAGTTAAGATACTCGTCCCTACCGAGTAATCGAACACAGGTCCCTCTGAATAGAAGGTCGCAACGCTGACCAATCGGTCGAGGATTGATGATTAACTGAGCATGTGGCTGCGTGGTTTGGGTCAGGTAGCTATCACCTTGCATTCCGGAGATAGTGGGTTTCGAAACCCACTGTCGGGAGCCCAGAAGATGGTTTTCTTTGTTTCCCATGTTCACACCAGGCAATTGCTGGGGCTATATACTTAATTAAGGCCACGGTCACTTCCTTGCCACTCGTATCACTTTCCTATCCCATCGTCGCCATAAGAGCAATCTGTGTCATTGAGACGAAAAGAAAATTGAAAGTCGGACTGAGTGGTTCATGCGGTTGAAGCACAAGTCTTCTGATCCCAACTTCGATCCTGGCTCAGTCCGGTGGTTTTTGTAGGTGCTCAAATACGTCAGCCTCGTGGCACTTAAAGGAACTCCTGCGGGACAAACTTCCGGCACCACGGCATCTCCGAAAACCACCAAAATTAGTTAATGGGATGTAAAACATTATTATTATTATTATTATTATTATTATTATTATTATTATTATTATTATTATTATTATTATTATTATTATTATTATTATTATAAAATTGAAAAAAGAAAAAGACTGACGATTCAATTAAACATTTCCTCCAGAGAATATTCGTGTTTAGGGATGGTTGCCTTGTTAAATTTCACCATAGAACAATAACTACCACCACTACCAAACGTCGTATTTGCCGATATTATTTACTTCGCATGACAATCATCAGATTATTTGAGCTCGTGTCACCGGGTCTGCCTATCAGGGAACTTATGACCGTTGAACGAACTTCTATGATGCATCAGGATAATATTCTATGATTCTTATTCTTCTACTGCTATGGATTCTCATTCCTTTCCGAGTTTTCGTCTATGAAAGATGCTTCCATTTTTGCTGAACACCCACCTTCTCCACCCTTTCAGTTCAGGTATCTTCAAATCTGCCTCAACAATATTCGATAGTATATTTAGAATCAATCTTTGTGTACCTTAATACTGAACCCATGACCTTTGTGCCCTGAGAATATTATGTATTAAATTGTCAATTGGAATAAGAAGTTCGATTTCTTGATAGCACGGAGTTGACACGTGGCAAGGGGATAGCTACTTTCCGTCCCACGCTCTGGGATACGTGACGTCATCCGCACGTGCCGTACGTGGAAGGATACCGAAGAAAGTTTGAGACTGCTAAGCCATTTTGATGGGTTATTTCAGAAGAGCGCCTGTGTATGGCGTACCCACGCCAAGTCGACAAAAATATAGTGCCTATCAAATGAGGTAATTTATCCAGCTAATTTAATATGTATAAATTTAAAATGTCCATGAACACTACCGCCAGCAATGTAGCAAGAATGCGGTTACCTTCAAAACTCTTTTAATTACAGTTCAGTTAAGTCAGAAAAGTTACGGAAATTTTCTTGGCGGCAAGGGAAAATGCCTGGAGAGAGGGGGTAAATGGCTATAAATATAGGAGGGGCGCCATGTTGAAACCCCTGCATTTTGTATCACGAGGCTGAAGACAGAGGGTTGAACTGCTGTGTAAAATCGAACGACAAATGTAGACTAAGTCCAACTAACAGATTTTAGCCGATGTGGCTGGGGTCTTGACTCCATGTGGAGATAGTTTTTCCTGAGCGGAAGTAATTGTACAAAAAGGACGGTCAAGGTACCGAAGAAATTTGTATAAATGGTGTGTGGTAAAGAAAGTAATTCGTGTGCGGGAAATAATTACAATCCGTCGTGTGCGATCAACAAGAATGACAAGTGAAGGGCATTTTAATATTTTATATGCCTTATTTCCAGGAAACCGGATGATAAAATGATCTGTACAGCCAGAAATGTAAAAATGGCTAAATAAAAATGTCAGGGTCACATGTGAGCCCTAAGATGAATGCTGGCTTGACTTAAGGTATGTGACTTGCCACCTTAGCGCCTACTATATCTTGTTTCATGATGTCTAACTTGTATGTAATTGAAGGGGGTACATACGACGCAGTTGGTCGCCCCTATGTGGTTTTTGTAAATGTCAGGATACGACGAAAAAACGTCATTTGTTTTATTTTCCACTTGGATAAATTTTTGAAGTCTTGCGAGTGCCGTATGATGTTGTAAAAAGTTATTAAATAGGGTTTCGAAGTTATATCACATCCAATGTAGATCGTCATTTCCGTGTGTTTATTGCCTATATTTTGTTATGTCAAATTAAGATGTTCATTCGACGTAAAATTTTCAGTTGGAATTTTGATGGAGTTGGTGCAAAAGGGATCCGTGGTTGCCCATTTTCAATCGGATGGAAGCGCTGTACGTAGTGTTGAATAACGCATGTCGGTGAATTTGTCACGAGTGTGATGTATTCTATGTCCGTTTAAACCGTGCCTGAGTGACAATAACATCAGGAAATTTGTCAGCCATTTTTGTGAAAATCCAGTTATTAAAATACGATATGATTTATGTGCGAAGTTATTCATTATTAAAGCATTGTGCGTTATTAGACGTCGTGAATTCTAGTAAGGATTTTTATTCCAGTTCTTTTGTCAGTGATAGTCGTGAGTTTGGAAAACAGAGGTTAGTTTTGTCGTGTGAGTCGAGATAGGATTTGTGAATCAGGTGTTTGGAAGATTTTATAATGTTGGGAATGGAAAGCAGAATACGAGAATCCGCGTCAGTATTAATTTGCGACGTGTACAATGATTGTGGAACTTTTAAAGGTAAATCTATGTGCATACTTGGTTGGTCAGAATATATCGTATTTTGTAATTAGTCTTTTTGCGAAATTAAATGTTTCATTCTTTTAGGTCAGGCAGGCAAGATGAACAGATGTTTCATAACGAGACTAACAGATAGTGAAAAGTCGTTTGTGCCGAGACCGTCAGCTGATCGAGGGGGGGACAGTTTTGTATAACGGAACGTGTAGTGGTTTACGTGTAGGATGGAGATTGCATTCTTGGTAACGGAGATAAATAATTACGGAATCTAGTTGAAATTTCCATCCGGGAATAACGTGCGAGTTGTTGGATACTGTGAATTTGTTTAATTGAGATCGTAATGTACATTTGAGACCACGAACTTAGAGTATAATGAGTAAGGTTAGCCAATTTCAGGGTTGTCCAAAATATAAAACGGTAGTAGTGATGATTGTTTAGTTTGTGAGGGGCGCGCAAACTTTATGAAATGTTATGACGAGATATGACATCGTAATTGGCTTACATTATACGACAAGTTACTTTTGGTTTGTACGTAATTATTAGGGTTATCCAAGTGTTAATAATGGCTAGGGTTAGATTAGATTTAAAGTGTGAGGTCATGAAACAAGATATAAACTGGACACGAATGATGTAATATTTCTTTTCCAGCAACAGGAATCAACAGATAAACATCAAACATGATTAAATAAATTACGTCAAGAATTGTGTAGGGACTTGTGAAGAAACCATTCGTCAGTGGAAATATAATTTATGTTTTTTAAGTTTTCATTAAAACATTTAAATTTATTTAATTATTAAATTCAGTGAAAACCGTATTTTGAAATAATTTTAAATCAAGCGAATAACTTGAAGATGCATTCTGGAAATCGTAGTTTATTTTCTGGGGTATATATAAATGTTAACGTAACGATTAAGGGGACATATCCGAAGGTAATGGATTTTACTGCCACAAAGTATTGTGAGCATTGTTGTTGTTGCATTATTTGACTTTTATTGATTGAGCAGTAAAGGTGCTGGGGTTAATAAAGTGGAAACTTTGGTCATCAACCGATGTAACTTAATTGTGTTTAGCCTTCAGCTTAAAAACTTGGACGGTTATGAGGTCATCAACCTCAGTGACTTAGAGTAGGGCCATATGCCGCCGTACAATCATTTTCCTTGCGGTCTTCATCCACAATGACTTTAAAGTAACTGAGAAGTTTAGATGTCGGTCCATGACATAGTCGCAGGTCACATCGATTCAATTAAGGGTCCATGTCGTATAACCACTGTGTGTCACACACCGATTGGACTGCCTTAATTATACTCAGAGTCCAGAGTTCATGTTACGAGGGCTGGACCATAAAGAATCACTATGATGGTACATGTAATCTCACATGGATGCCCAATTTAAGGATTTCCAGACTTTCCTTTCTTTAATTAATAATTGAGACAATGGTTTCTAGTAAGGATGCCTATCAGGCAGTTACGTCAAAGGCTCACACCAGTGTTCTGACCGTCTATGTAAAAATGGTTGTGGTGTCCAGTGGACACGATTGAGTTCAATGATACCGTTGATAAATCATAAATTCTTCAGGAATTACTTGAATAAATAGGAATATTTTAAATAGACCTTTCATTTGAGTAGACAGATTAGAATTACTGAACCCTACCTTTACCTCAGCAAGTGACGAAGAACCCGATACGACCCAAGAGACAGATATCATGAACTTTGCTGACAGGTAAGGAAGGTAGGTTTCCTTCATAGTGGACCAAAAGTGTTCAATACGTTTGCCGTAAATTCGAATCATTGAAATAATTTCCATCTTACAATCTCACAATATGCACAGACCGTCGTAAATTAATGCCGAATACGGAAGTTGGCACGTCGCTTTTATTATTCAGCTGTTTTATTTTTAGTTATATAAGATTCTACAGATTCAAATTTCAGAAGTCAGTTCAATTTACCTTCTCGATAGGTTCCTCTCGGAAGTGGAGAGCCTTTCCTCATCCTTAGTTTACATCCACGTGTGTGGTTCATATGTTAGTAATGGTATCAGCAATGCCTTATGGCGCATAAATTTCGTTTCTTTTTTCAAGTTGATGGGTTTTCATCTACATTTTCAACCGAAAATCACTTTTTTAATTCTTTAATGGCTGGATGATATATCAGTGGCAAGATGTTTCAGCTCCTTAACCATTCGTACTATACCCGTAACACGGTCCTAAGTTAAAGTCCCAGATGTGTGTGGAGTTATGTTACCCGCCGAGCACGCTTCTCCTGCAAGCATGTCAGCTAATAATAATTTCGTGTGGCTATTTCTAGTCGAGTGCAGTCCTTGTAAGGCACACCCTCCGATGAGGGTGGGCAGCATATGCCATGTGTAGGTAACTGCGTGTTATTGTGGTGGAGAATAGTGTTATGTGTGGTGTGTGAGTTGCTGGGATGTTGGGGACAGCACAATCATCCAGCCCCCGGGCCATTGGAATTAACCAATGAAGGTTAAAATCCCCGACCCGTCCGGGGATCGAACCCGGGACCCTCTGAGCCGAAGGCCAGTACGCTGACCATTCAACCAACGAGTCGGACAGCATGTCAGTTGAGAGCAGCGGGGAAGTGTGACGTCACAAACTGGGGAACTTGGTCAAGGCTATATTACGTCAGCCGATGGAATGTTCGATTCCTTTCTACCACTGATTCCTTCTGAGTGAATCAAGATAAGAAGAAATGAACTGCATCACCGTGTAGCCTAATCTTTTATAATCATGACTTCCAAGTTTCAAAGTGATCTGTTGAAAATTACGGAGCATATTAGCAGTTACAATTTCATGGGGATACCGAATATAAAGGCAGGCATTTCGCTTGTCAAGCCAGTTCACTTTGTACCACAGCCGTGATCGGACGGCCGGCTGTTGTGTATTTTACTGTCATAACGCAAGTCGTCAGGTTCGACCTTCTGCGAAAATTTAAGTCCGCGTACTACGACGCATTATAAGACTTAGAATATTTTCATTGTCGGTGATAGAAACTGCGCCTAAGATGAAATGTGAACAGTTGAAGAGTTTTACCATTTACGAGAACAGTGTGACTGAAACTTACATTTTCTCACCAACACGATGTTACGCTTATATAATTTGATGTTCGTATTTGAACGACAGTGATTAACTTTAGAGATTTATTTAACATTGAATACTGGAAGTGTTGAAACTTGATCGTCAGTGAAACGTCACAACTGTCCATGCTTCTATAGTCTATTTAATCTTGACAAATGATAAACTGTGCTAGTGGTGAAACATAATCCAATATTTTCAGACTGTTCAGGTTATTGAATTTACGGTAGTGAAGCATCACAGTGCATAATTATTCTACCGAAGGTGTTGGAACATTTTATCAAACTGTACGTCTATATTACGAATGACTGATGCAATTAATCATAATTAACAGTATCGTCGAACTTAGATTTTACTTTACAAGTGACCAGATTCTTTTGTGAGCATAAACTCAGTACTGTATTTAAACGATCTGGTGCATTTAACATTCCTTAATTATCCCGATAAGACTTGTGTCGAACCCAGGGCGGTTCCAGGAAGGACAGTGTTTTCTTTTGCCATTTGCAATAGTGAACGGGACTAAATTCACGGAACTTATTATTTTTCCTTTGATGTTGTGTGAAGTGTTAGAACGGGATACCTGGTTTTCTTCGTCGTTATCCGGACAATGTTCTCACACTGAACTTTAATGTACCGAGCTCGATAGTTGCAGTCGCTTAAGTGCGGCCAGTATCCAGTATTCGGAAGATAGTGGGTTCGAACCTCACCGTCGGCAGCCCTGAAGATGGTTTTCTGTGGTTTCCCATTTTCACACCAGGCAAATACTGGGGCTGTACCTTAATTAAGGCCACGGCTGCTTCCTTCCAAATCCTTGCCCTTTCCTGCTCCATCGTCACCATAAGACCTATCTGTGTCGGTACGACGTAAAGCGACTTGCAAAAAGAACTTTAATGAGGTGACATTTATTTTACGTGATTGATACATCACAAGTTTAATTTTGAGTTCAATTTAATCCATCAGTAATGACTGTGTTCTTCTGATTAGTGAAATCTCACTGTGAAGACAATTGATTGCTACTTGTGACTCGTTAAAGATTGCTACTAACCATAATCTCATTTGTGCAGATCAATTACTTTGAATCCATTTCGTGTCCCAGTGCAGTGTTACAACCAAGACCACGAGTGCTCCAAGATCATCTAGACCTCCTAGATATTCGAGACCTTCTAGATATTCGAGACCGGCTCGGAAGATGGTGGCACCATGAACAAACATTGCAATCCTGCAATGTACCAGGACCAGTTCAATCCGAGGAGAAGTACTCATTGTAAGTGCTGTGCTGAGGTGATGTTAAATTCTGACTTTATTTTATGAATAAACTTTAACAAAAATTAGCATTCCATTATACTTATTTTACTTCCCTCTCCTCTGTAACAAGTCAGATAAAGACTGGACACCCCTGTGCCGAGTCTCGTGTTCAGCTAGCCATCGAAACAAACTTTTACGCGTACAGTACGCAATTATTATTAACTTGCATATTTCCTGGCATAAAAGTAAGCCCTACTCTTGTATGGGAGAATTTTATATAAATCATCCGTTGCTATGGTATCAAACATTTGTTGTCTTCTTGTTTAATACAGGATGCGTAAAAACGTTGTTGTCCAAATTAAAAAAAAAGTGTTAAATGGTACAAGTATTTTGAACATATGAAAAATAGGTCTACGGTGATTAGTCGACATGTTTACTTAAGTCACATGAATACTCAAAAGGTAATTTTAACGTATATGTCATCAACAATGTTATCTAATTGGGTAAGCATATTATCATCTTTCAAAAACTAGAATAACGTGTACTTATGAATTCACAATTTTAAGGTGCAAATGACTACACCACCTGGGAAAGAACATTATTAGTTTTTCCTTATTACATTTCCCTCATAAGTATCCATGAAGCAGCAAAATATGTCGATTAAGTTTCTTCTTATTACATCACACAAAGAAACCGCAGATGTAAACAATTCTAATACAGAAAATATGAACTAACAGAAAAGCGATCTCTTTGTAGGCTGGGCGCTTGTGTTATCCTCACATCGGCATATGTCGCGTGGAGCGGCAGCTAAGCAAGCATCTGCAGCATGGATTATTTGCTTTCTACTTGATATTATTTCAAATAAAAGTGAATTCTGATTCAACAGCGTTATGTGTTCCTTGAAGAGAAGATAACATCTAAGTAACCCGTAAAATATGTCGTGCAGTTATTGCATTTCGCAATGTTTACGGAGATATTTTTTCAATCCTAAACGAACGGAAAATGAGAATGATAATACGTGAAGTTCAATAGTTCTTTCTTTCTTTATTTTTTAGATTACATTCAGGGATACTGTTCCGGGACCAGTTAAAGTACATTTCATTGCTTCTGAAAAGACGGACATACCTGAAATGACTTTTTCTGGTAAAAATCATATAAAAATGAACACTCGGCAACCAAACCGCAAGATACGAAAAATTTGCACCCTAGTATACGAAAATTCAAGAAAATGACCACGCCTCAAATGAAAAATGGTAAGAAATGAAATAAAGTTTGAAGAATTGCACGCCATTTGAGATCGGAGACGAAATTCTAAATAGTAGTGAAAATTTTGAATTGATTTTTTTTTGCTAGGGGCTTTACGTCGCACCGACACAGATAGGTCTTATGGCGACGATGGGATAGGAAAGGCCTAGGAGTTGGAAGGAAGCGGCCGTGGCCTTAATTATGGTTCACCCCCAGCATTTGCCTGGTGTGAAAATGGGAAATCACGGAAATCCATCCTCGTATATGAACACATTATACTTCTCATTCAAATCTGATGATCTCAGAGTTTCCATAGGCATATTGCTACTTTAAGGATACCACAGACTTTCTTCTGAGAGCCACTAATGGTCAGAGGAGCCAGATTTGCGAATATACATTTGTAAATACTGCCATGTATCGAAATCAGTACCTAAAAGTGAAGAGCTTTATTCATCGAAACCGACTTTCAACCTGTTAGGTCGTGTTACGTACATTATGTACGTGTTGAAGAGATGTTAGGTACAGAACAAAATGGCCAACCGGACATCAGTGGCATTCCGAACCCACAACCTCCCGATTTCGCGTCAGGTTGGTTGGTTGTGAGGTTGTGGGTTCGGATCCCACTGGTGTCCGGTTGGCCAATTTTGTTCTGCACTTAACATCTCTTCAACACGTACTAAATGTACGTAACACGACCTAATAGGTTGAAAGTCGGTTACGATTATAATGCGGTCATGAAAATTCAATATTCATCAGATTTATTCACTTTAACAATGATGCTCTTGATAATGATATGAAGCAAGATAAAGGTTCCAAAGGGAGACCACTTATATCTATGTTAAATGCTTCCATCCAGAACTTTTGTATATTTTCAAAACACCTTGCCATAGATGAGAGGATTGTCAAATATTATGGCTACAATTCTCTCAAACAATTCATTTAAAGGAAACATATCATATTTGGTTACAAGCTGTGGACTCTATGCGGTTCAAGTGGGTACTGACACAAATTCGACTTATACTGTGGAAAAGATGCAATCGGTTCTGAAGGGGCCTTGCTGGGGGATGGGAAGATTGAAGGGGATAGACACGGAAGAGGGAAGGAAGCTGTCGTGGCCTGAAGTTAGGTACCATCTCGGCATTTGCCTGGAGGAGAAGTGGGAAACCACGGAAAACGACTTCCAGAATGGCTGAGGGGGGAATCGAACCCACCTCTGCTCAGTTGATCTCCCGAGGCTGAGTGGACCCCGTTCCAGCCCTTGTACCACTTTTTCAAATTTTGTGGCAGAGCCGGGAATCGAACTCGGGCCTCCTGGGGTAGCAGCTAATCACACTAACCACTACACCACAGAGGCGAACTGGTGAAAGTATACGGAATACAAACCGTGAGCGGAAAATAAGTTTGCGACTAGTTCAAACGCACTCGGGATGGACAGGAAATTCTTGATGATGCGCCACGTACGGGTCAACCGTCAACAAGCAGAAGTGTAGAAAATATGAAGCAAGTGCGACAGATGCAGGCATAAAATCGGCAACTGTCTCTGGTAAGACCACCAGAGGGATTGGGTATTAGCAAGAACCGTGTGAATACCATCAAGCACAACGGTTGATCTGTTCTGCATTTGTGCCACGCACATTGACTGACGAGTAGAAGGCAAAACGGATGGAAATACAGGAGGAGCTTTTGTCGCTGTAGATCCAAAAGCTCTTCAGGTAGACAAACTTTTCCCTAGTTTATCTGATTTTGTGCCGAAAAGCAATTTTTCGAACTCACGTACGGTGTGCAGTGTGACTTAGTCATGTTTTGCTTAAAGACTACGTTTACGATTTTTTTTAAATTCGATCCGTTACAATGCTGGTACATTTAGAGTCCTGTATCAATCTCTTAGAAATACCGGACCAATGCTGTACAGTAGTAAGTAATCCGGACGTATGGAATCCCTAACCATACAACTATTATCTTCCATCTCACATTATTCTTTTTTACATAATGTAGAATATATTACACATGTAAAAGTGGCGGCATTCTCTTAACATTAATAGAGATGTACCAACTTCGAATGCCTAAAGCTAGTACGTGGCTAGAGAAAGTCAGCTGTGTAATTCCCAACGAGCATCACAGTTGCATTTTACTTTATTTTTTGCACTAGAGAATTGGTCAAAGGCAACCTGTGTAAAATACTTAGTTTCTAGCTAGCTATTTGCTTTACGTCGCACCGACACAGATAGGTTTCATGGCGACGATGGGACAGGAAAGGGCAAGGAGTGGGAAGGAAGCGGCCGTGGCCTTAACTAAGGTACAGCCCCGGCATTTGCCTGGTGTGAAAATGGGAAACCACGGAAAACCATCTTCAGGGCTGCCGACAGTGGGGTTCGAACCTACTATCTCCCGAATACTGGATACTGGCCGTACTTAAGCGACTGCAGCTATCGAGCTCGGTATACTCAGTTTCACAATCGTCCGTACACTGATAAACTGATCAGAAGCTAGAGTGCGAGTTGCCTACGAAGAGCGTGACAAATCATCGAATTAGACCAAATTACAGCACTTCAGGCATCTGAGAAACTAACATGTTCACGGCGACACACACACAGTAAGAAACTCTTGGTTGACTTTTTCTGAATTTGTTTTATTCTCGCGTAGCAGACTCAACGTTACGGTAATGTATAATGAGAAAATAAACTCAAAACTTTGTTGATTTTCATCAGAGAAGTGAATAGTGACAACACTCGCAGTTAATTAATTAAGAAAGCAAGTTTGTTGTTTTACATGATATCATATTCACAGCCACGGGACCTCCAGTTTTAAGTGGCTTCCGAACCACAAGAAAGTAATATTCCACTTTAAAATTTCCCACATATACTGGTCGGGATTCGCAACCACCATGATTGGAAGCCAGTGACAGTGTCACACGACTATCACGCACCTAGTCATTCCATTTATTAATTAGCGCCCATTTATACACACCGACCGCTATACTAAGCGTTCCTAGATGGTAGCTCTAAGCGTGTATTCTCAAAACTGGTTCCTTTGTCTGGGCTACTGGTAGTTGCTTTGGGCGTTAGTTGTTATGTGCTGAAAGTGTCATTGCATTTCATGTCAACAAGTGCACGGTCCTTCGTTCTGATGATAAGTTAGGGATATTATTGTTGCTTCATCAAATAAGAGGCTTGGAATATGTTTGGACATTATCCTCGTGCAATTCGCCTTCCTCTCCTCCTTCTTCACTAGCATGATTATTTCCACTGACATGCTACTTCGCTGATGCGGATCCGTCTTCTCCATTCATTACTGTTGAAAAAAGTTCTCTTATATCCGATATGACAGAGTCCTTCCATTTCCTGTGGAGCAAACATCTTCTTCCCGGAAGGAGGCATATCTAAGAGGCTTCTTCCCAAAAAGGCATTTCCTTTCCTCATGACGTGAAGAACCATCCTATTCATAACTCCTGACTAGGATCTTACATTTAATGCTGGTTACATTTATCCAGCTCCGTATCATTTCATTTCTGATTTTTATCCTTCCTCGACACTCTGCACGCCAATCGCAACATTTCCATTTCATCCATCTCCAGATCAGAGACTCTTGTCATTGGGACTGTTTTCAGTCCATACGTCAAGGCAGGATGGATCATACCCTTATAAATAAAATACCGGAGGTCTGATTGTATCCTCTTGTCGCACAGGACTCTCGTAACTGTTCTCCATTTATACCAACCAGACTGGTATCAATATTTGCTACATTATCATTCTATCAATGGCACAGGTTTCTCTTGGAGATGTACCAGTCCAGTTCCTCTACATGGCATATACTCCGTTTCCGCCCACCTTAGCCTCATGGTGATACATAATCCTCGTGCAATGAACTGCGTTAATTTGGAATCACTTAGTTTCAAATTGGGATAAATGTAGTGTTGTAAATGAGGTATTATTCCTGCATTTTCTTCAGTGTAAAATAAATAAATAAATAAATAAATAAATAAATAAATAAATAAATAAATAAATAAATAAATAAACAAATAAATAAATAAATAAATAAATAAATAAATAAATAGGGGCTGATGACCTTAGATGTTAGGCCCCTTTAAAGAAAGAAGCATCACCAGCATCATAACAAATAAATCAATAAATAAACCACACCCAGCTTTCAGCTTTCAGTCATTTGACCGGATCAGGAATGGAATGAATGAAGCTCCCATCTGGTGGTGAGAATAGGAATTGAGCCGGCTACCGAAGCCGGTCGCACTCCTCTGGGACAATGATTAATGACTGACAGGTGAAATGAAATGATACTGGAAAGTGTTGCTGGAACGAAATATGACAGGGTATACCGGAGTACTCTGAGAAAAATCTGTCCCCCCTTCGCTTTGTCCAGCGCAAATCTCACATGGAGTGACTAGGATTTGAACCACGGAACCCAGCGGTGAGAGGCCGGTGTGATGCTACCTGAACCACGGAGGCCCTTCTTCATTGTGAAATCTCAGGTAAATTCTCATCCAAGGTAACATCTGTTCAGTATCAAACAGTGCAGCTGACAGTATAAAGGAAATTTGACTAGAAAATACTACCTTCTTAAAAAATTAGCCACCTTATACCATTTTTTGTTATGGCAGGTGAATAGAGATTGAAACGAATCACTGAACAGAAAAAAGAAGAAGCAAAATTCACCTAACATGCATGCATATGAGGCTTATGAAGCCGTCATAAATCAGTATTGGAATTAATTCAGGTTTCCGACATATATAAGTTATACGGAAGATAAAATTGAAATGGATGATATATCGCAGCAATATTCTACGCATGCATCATTAACGTAATGTGTGTTCGCCAGTTTAATAACAGGCTGGCATGGCCTTACGAATCAAATATCGAGCTAGTGGATATTCGAGTGGATGGGATGAAGTCCGGGCACCGATCCTTACTCCAGCTCAGACAGTGGCTGCCCCACTTCTCGGTAAATTGAATCGGCTTCGAAAATAGTAATTTTAACTGCTGATCATTTTTTGGTCTAATTTATCAATAACGGCCAATTAGTTTTTAAATGATACAAGTACATTATATAAATGACACAGGAAACAACATTACAACATATTAGAAAGATTTCTGGACTGTTATTACAGAAAATAATATAATACGGACATCTCTTCATGGATATAAATTAAAAACCCACTAATCCGAACTAATAAGGACCGGGGCCTGTTTCGTTTGGCAGGTTATCAGAATCTTCCTACGAAGTGCTACAATGCACCGTAACTTCGAAGATTGGCGGGTAATATCTTCTCATTCTTATTCTTTCTACTGCTTTTCCCAAACCTCTGCGGTTGCGGGTGTGAAATATATCGCACATGTGGATTTGGCCTTGTTTTAAGGGCCGGATGCCCTTCCTATGTAGAGGGACGTAATACCTATTGAGTGTTTCTGTGGTGGTTGGTAGTGTGATGTGTCGGTGTATGAAGGGGAAAGTGTTGGAACAAACACACACAGCCAGTCCCCGAGCCACAAGTATTAATCAGACGAGATTAAAATCCCCAACTCCGAAAACCGTAAAAGTAGTTAGTGGGACGTAAAACAAACAACATTAAATTAAAATTTCCGACTCAGCCGGGAATCGAACCCGGAAACCTTTGAACTACTGGCGCCAACGCTGACCTTTCAGCTAACGAGCCGGACTTCAGCGTGCGATGACTGAGGAGGAATAATTGGATGCCGTTATGCATCACTAGACCAAGCGCCAAAAGTTGGTTGCCAGATAATCGCGTTTAAATTTGGTTCTATGTGTAAATTCGAGTGAACATAATTTTGCTAAATATGTTATTACTGGTGTTGTAGGATAATAGATTGTACCTTCTCACCAAATTTCAACATTTTCATACTCGCACTGCATAGATTTTCTTGAAGAAATGGCGCTTAGTCTACTGATGCAATTTAAGGTTTTCCTCAAGTACGAATAACGCATCACGATGCTACACCGATAACCCCTTACTGTTGAGTATCTACAGAGTAAAACTTCAAAAAATATGACGTGGCGGCAGCCATGATTAAAACCTGAATCTCCTACTGTCTGGATAGGCCCGCTAAGTGCTTGATCCACCGCGAGCCGCGCCATAACTCCGGTACATTATTCAAGTTTTAGATGGAGAAATTCTAGATGGAAAGCTATTCTCTAAAGTCGTTGCTATGACGACTTACTGATTTGAGGAATTTCAACTTATCTGAGTCAAATACATTGGTAAGACATGGGCCAATGTAGTCTGTACAATTTTTGAATGGAATTTCCTTCACGATAGGCCTATTATATTCTGAGAGTAGGCCTACAGTATTGACGTGATATTTTTAAGCCTATGGGTAAGTTTTGTTCTGTTGAGACAGAAAATGTGATTCCAGATATTTTCTCCCATAAATACACACAAATCACTGGACAGGTAATAAGATAGTTGCACTCAGTTCATTCAAACCTGAAATCAGGATCTCCATTAAATCAATCTACGTCATCCACGATGTCAGAATCTGCTTGAAGATTCTGGTAAAATTGTTTGGCATCTGCAGGTATTAGGTGCATCAGCGAACAAAAGTATCTTAGTTTGGCTTCAGAGATAGGTTTTCCTTTTGGCCACAAAGGTATTAATGCCTGGTGGAAGGGAACTCTACTTTCCCGTGGTCGTTCCTGTCTTGATTTATTTAGATTTACTTCCTGAGATTCACCATCAAATTCTAGAGAATGATTCTCAGACGCAACCTTCTTAGCAAGCTGGATTAGTAGCATTGTCCTTCTCCTTACTTTTGGAAGTACTTGATACATCGCTGGACTTCGTCATTTGATAAACCACTCAATGTATCACCACGTAAAAATGTCAGCACTATCGAAAACGCGGGCTCCCTTGCTGTCATCCGCGCGCAATGTGAGGAATGTGGCGCTTGGTCTAATGATGCAAACAGGAACATCGCATAGTCTACTGATGCAATTTACATTTTTACTGATTTCCGCTTTGTCGCTTAGGTTTTCTGTTTACTATCAACTAACGGCCTCTTGTAATGCATTGGGGAATTTTTTATAAATAGTTCATGCCTTCCTCTACAAGATGGCGCTAAAATCTCAATTTTCGTCAAATGGCGCTTAGTCTACTGATGCATAACGGCATCCAATTATAAAGAGAGGTAACTAGCGACATATGTGTGGAGCGCTGTGTTTTATTCGTTTTTGTGTAACCAATAACTATTTTTATTTTATTTAGCGTGTGTCTTTTGGTACCGGGAGTGTCAGAGGACATGATCGGCTCGCCTAGTACAGACGGTCTTGGAAATACGTAACTTTCTTTCTTTCTTAATCTGCTTACCTCCAGGGTTGGTTTCTTCCCTCGGACTCAGCGAGGGATCCCACCTCTACCGCCTCAAGGGCTGTGTCCTGGAGCGTGAGACATTGGGTCGGGGGATACAACTGGGAGTAGGGCCAGTACCTCTCCCAGGCGGAATCACCTGCTATGCTGAACGGGGACCTTGGTAGGGGATGGGGAATATTGGAGGGGATAGACAAGGGAGAGAGAAGGAAGCGGCCGTGGCCTTAAGTTAGGTACCATCCCGGTATTTGCCTGGAGGAGAAGTGGGAAACCACGGAAAACCAATTCAAGGATGGCTGAGGAGGGAATCGAAACCCCTCTACTCAGTTGACTTCACGATGCTGAGTGGGCCCCGCTCCAGCCCTTGTACCTTTTCAAATTTCGTGGCAGAGCCGGGAATCGAACCCGGGCCTCTGCGGGTGGCAGCTAATCACACTAACCACTACACCACAAAGGCGGGAAATACATAACTACATGACAATATTTGTGACATTTATCACGAGGACTGCCTGCAGAAGGAATGACATTACTGGTATCGCTCATACCTTAGCCACTTTCCTATTGCCAAATGTAAGGATGAGACTAGAACGAATTCTTGAATGTAACAAACAAGCTAGAAGACCGTATATCTCATCTGAGATAGATCTGGCCTTATAGATGATCTGAGAAGTAAAAATTAATCCACGAATGATCCATGTTTCCATCAATGTCAACACATGATTGTCGGCGTCCCTGGACTTGTAGGAGAAAGTTAACTTCGGTTTGCATGCAATCTGGCGACTTACCACGAATTTTTATTAATACTTTTTTCTCTTTTGCTTCACCATGTGACGGTTTTGAGATACCTTAGTCAGCACGACTGGAGGTGATGGTTGTTTTCAAGAATACAACGAGGTCGTGAGTCAATTCGGGTCTCCAGACTCGCGTACTTAGTGAATATAAAATCTTAATTTGAAATAACGTGGTGTCTATCTTGTGTTTAATTACGATTAGTTGAAGCTAGAAAGGGGCCGCGGATTATAAGTTTGCATCAAAACAGCGCCATTAATTTATATAAGTGCGAGAACATGGGATTTTCCTACCATGCCTCTTTTTAATTTTTTTAATAAAGTTTGACTGCACCCAGCTCTTGTTCCAGTCTGAAAATTATAGAAATTGAACCCTTATCCATGCGGGTGAAACGATCACGCTTTTATTATCACCACTATTATTATTATTATTATTATTATTATTATTATTATTATTATTATTATTATTAGTAGTAGTAGTAGTAGTAGTAGTATTAAACTGCTATTTTTTTCACGTCGCACCGGCACAGATATGTCTTATAGTGATTATGGGGTAGGAAAGGGCTAGAATTAGTAAGGAAGGGACCGAGGCTTTGCATGGGGTAGCACGAAAAGACATATTCAGGGATGCAAACAGTTAGTTTCGAATCCACGATCTCCCGAATTTATCGTTAGCTCATAGCTACGTGCCCCAAAGCACGTAAAGCAACAAACTCGGTATTATTATTATTATTATTATTATTATTATTATTATTATTATTATTATTATTCCGCGGAATATGTGGAACGCAGAGGTGAAAGAAGGTGTGGGCATGAATGGGTGGATATAAGACAGAAGATTAATTAGAGCCATATTTCATTCTCTTCTCTTTTTTTCTTTTCAAAAGTTAGACTTTACAAATTCAGGAACCAAAATTTAGCTCTGAAGCTAGGTAACAACTTCTAGAAAATCAGAACGATCAACTAATAGCAAATGAGCAAGTTTGAGCTTGCAGCTCCCTAATAACCAATTTTACATGAGCGTTATTGCTCTATCAATTTACATTCAGGAATCTGTTTTCAAAAATGTCCAGGCCTATCAAAGGCAAAGCCTTGAGTTGGCGGGAAGAGATAGAAGTATTGAAACTTTTGAAAATAAAAAACAAACGCTAAACATTCCAGTTTAGGAAACCTTTACATACAAAATTACTCTAGAATTTCAATAGTACATCTTCACCCCAGAGGGCACAACATAAGTTTATAGTAGTGACATCTGTTGAGAAATGCACTAGTTGTTGCAAGATGTATATTTTAGATGGCATTCTCCAAGGATCTTAATTTACATGTGCAGAGCGGGTGTACCTCATGTACAATTATTATTATTACTATCATTATTATTGTTATTATTATTGTTATTATAATAATTAGGGTCTATAATTATAATGATTATTATTATTATTATTATTATTATTATTATTATTATTATTATTATTATTATTAGTGTTTAGTTCGACTAACTTATTCCTTATGGTTTCCTGAGGCGGTGACGTATCAAAATTTTGTCCCACATCAATTCTTTTCCGCAATGATAATTCTACCGAATCCAGGCTGGCAAATTTCAGCTTCTTCAAGTACCATCGACAAGCGCCTCATTCCGGCTACCATTAGTGGGACGTAAAACCAATTACATTATTATTATTATTATTATTATTATTATTATTATTATTATTATTATTATTATTATTATCGTCATCATCGTTGATACCGTTATGTGCTGTACGATTAAACTGATGTTTAACGCACCTCTGCACCTAATGCTTCTCTCAGTTAACCTCTGTATTCCATGTTATAAATATAATCAGTCATAATGGGGGTGCTTTGAAGAGTGCCGTGTCACGGTAGATCAGTCGTCAGTGACATAAAATTATTTTATCACCGTAATATCCGCGAGCCAACATGTTCCACCGAGTACCATGTTCGATACATAAGGACGGTTCATTGCCCAGAGCTCTAGGTTATTTCCATATTTTAAAGATAGTAAAAGTAGCATCATAGAGTGAACCCCCCCAGGCGCTACCGTAACATGCTCTTCGTTATCCGTGTGCAGCAACCCACCACATGAAAAAAGCCCACTCTTGTTATAAGAGAGCGTACATACAAGTTCTACTTTGAGATTCACGACACAAATCGGTAGCGATACCGTACCTAAATCATATACAGTGTGATTCAGCAGCCCCTTCCAATGCCCTTTGCTGCAGCCCTACTAAAGTGCAAATGGTTATAGGGGTGGTAATACCCTGCAGCATACCGTATGGTACTAAGGTTCAATGAGCATATTTTGCACATGATTATGAACCGTCCGCCTCTGTGGTGTAGTGGTTAGCGTGATTAGCTGCCACCCCCGGAGGCCCGGGTTCGAGTCCCGGCTCTGCCACGAAATTTGAAAAGTGGTACGAGGGCTGGAAGGGGTCCACTCAGCCTCGGGAGGTCAACTGAGTAGAGGTGGGTTCGATTCCCACCTCAGCCATCCTAGAAGTGGTTTTCCGTGGTTTCCCACTTCTCCTCCAGGCGAATGCCGGGATGGTACCTAACTTTAGGCCACGGCCGCTTCCTTCCCTCTTCCTTGCCTATCCCTTCCAATCTTCCCATCCCTCCAGAAGGCCCCTGTTCAGCATAGCAGGTGAGGCCACCTGGGCGAGGTACTGGTCATACTCCCCAGTTGTATCCCCCGACCAAGAGTCTGAAGCTCCAGGACACTGCCCTTGAGGCGGTAGAGGTGGGATCCCTCGCTCAGTCCGAGGGAAAAACCGAACCTGGAGGGTAAACTGATGATGATGATGATGATGATGATGTTTATGAACCCTAGCGCATTGAAATCATGTAGCAACGTAACGTCTTTTAACCATGTAACTGTGTTAATGTGTCGTGCCTCGTGACCGAGTGTAACGAACAGGGGAATCAATGCATAAAACTAGGTAATAGTGCAGTAATTAATGTCTTAAACACCGCACCAGATGGCGTATGTACTCTACTAATCTCGTCGTATTTTTTCAGCAGTGTAGCGTAGTGGATGTGGTTAGTAGTTCGCCTAGCAATCAACGGAATGTGACGGCGGCGATTCGAATCCTGCATGGCTCATATATTTTTGCATCGGTACGATGTTTGAATACGTAAACACAGGCCTACGTTTGCCACATTCAAACAGTAAAATAACCTTGTTATTCATCTTGTGCCCTGCGCATACTCTGCTGGTTAGGGCCTGAATGTACTGTAATTTCTGCTGTCATTCGGCATGTTTTTCCTCATAGGAATACGTTGACATGCTCCACATTTATGTGGAAGCAGGACAAAACGCGTGCAAGGCACTACGTCTGTACCAGGAACGGTATCCCGATGGGCAACACCCTGCTGCTACGACATTCCGCCTTGTTGAAAAACGCCTAAGGGGAATCGACGTGATTTCCAACCAGCCACCAGTCCGCGATAGGCCCGTTACATCGGGTGAAACAGAAGGGGCCGTTTTGGATGCAGCTCGTAATAATCAACACATCAGTAAAAGGACGATTGCACGACAGGTGAACACCAGCCAACCGTCCGTCTGGCTAACATAGCATGAATATAAATGTCACCCATACTATCTTGAGCTACGCCAAGAGCTCCATGTGCGGGATTTCGAAGCTCGAATGGAGTTCTGTCGTGGCTATTAGGCAGGATGGACCGTGATGCAGCATTCGTATCACATATCTTGTTCTCGGACGAATCACTCTTCCACAATAATAGGAACGTCTATCGCCACAACATGCACTATTGGAGTCCGGACAATCCTCACTGAGTGCGACAGGCGGCCCATCAAGTACGATGGGGAGTGAATATTTGGTGTGGAATCCTGGAGGATCGCCTGTTGGACAATATTTCTTTGAGGGCCAATGGACGGGTCCACGCTACTGCACTTTCTGCGCCAGGAACTTCCGCTGCTGCTGGAAAATGTGCCCTTGCACGACCGTTTGATTATGTGGTTGCAACAGGATGGAGCTCCACCACATTCGGCATTGCCCGTTCATAACCATCTGAACGAGGAACTGCCAGGGATATGGATAGGACGATGGGGCCCTGTTTCTTGGCCCGCCAGATCACCGGATTTAACACCGTTAGACTTCTTCTTGTGGGAACATTTGAAGAACGTCGTTTACACTCAAGCGCCGGAAAACCCCGACCAGCTCCGGCAACTCATCACGGACGCCTGCCGAGCAATTACACCTGGAATGCTTCAGCGCGCAAGACGATCTACTGGACACCAGGCCCGCATGTGCATAAACCAAAACGGTCATCACATCGAGCATTTACTGCGATAAATCATTGTCAAGGCAGTTGTTTTCCTATTATTTCCGGTCTGTATGTGTCCAGCCTGCTAACTAATCGGACCTTCTTAGGGTCATAAACATATTCATTCACACACAATTTGCATGAAAGCATTTTACTTACATTGCGTGCGGTACGTGTTAAACAAATATTTAAAAAATTTGTAATCTTCGCTCCGGACTCGAACCTCCCACCTGACATGCAAGCCCGCTCCGCCACGAATTTACCGACTACACTACGTTTCCAGACGGAACACTGCGCAGCTTATAGCAAGTATTAGGTTTACTGCGGTCACAATATCATTTTAGTGTTCTGCCGGCGTGTCGGGGTCATATGACCTAGAAGGCACACTCATGTCTTCCAGTGTTTAATACGAGTATAACATTACGGCGTCCTCTCATGGTGAGGCTTTAAATACCAAGGTATTCGGTTGTGTTGTCTGAGCATACCGACGGGACAGACGTTTTCAGGACGGAATGAATATTGTGGTTTGCATAAAACTGCATTGTAGGAGGCGGCTGAATCACCCACTGCTATTTGTTTTACGTCGCACCGACACAGATAGGTCTTATGGCGACGATGGGACAGGAAAAGCCTAGGAATGGGAAGGAAGCGGCCGTGGCCTTAATTAAGGTACAGCCCCAGCATTTGCCTGGTTTCAAAATGGAAAACCATCTTCAGGGCTGCTGGAAGTGGAGTTCGAACACACTATCTCCGGGATGCGAGCTCACAGCTGCGCGCTCCTAATCACACGGCCGTGGCTGAATCGGGCTGTGTAGTAGTCAGGTAGGCAGTTCTTAGGAGAACAAGGGGACAGCCTGACAAAGATGAACCTATCCCGTTAGTTTTAGCAACATTCTAGCAGTTTTGCTCGTAATAATTGCATTTGATCAAGAATAGTTTTCCTTTGCAGATAATTTTATTATTTTTTTCTCTTTAATCAACTACTCTATCATTTCACTCATCCCAGGGTATAACAAGATAAGTCAAAATAGTTAATATCTCGGAGGAAGCATTATTTGTTTTGTTTTTAAACAATACGAAATCACCCGATTCACCAAATGTCGTCAAAGCATTCTGGCTTATATGAAACAGCTTTTGAAATAATGGTTTTGGATTGATTTTGTTTAATTCAAAATATTTGCTTTGAATCTTAAATGAAAGTAACTTGTCCTATATTGCCTTTCTTTTCTTTCTTTCTTCGTCTGTTTACCCTTCAGGCTTGGTTTTTCCCTCGGACTCACCGAGGGACCCCACCTCTAATGCCTCAGTGGCAGTGTTCTGAAGCTTTTGACATTGGTTCGGGGGGATACAGCTCGGGAGGAGGACCAGTACCTCGCCCGGGTGGCCTCACCCGCTATGCTGAACACGGGCCTTGTAGAGGGATGAGGAGTGTGGAAGGAATAGGCAAGGAGGAGGGAACATCATTCAGGATGGCAATGTTACATTTATTAAAATTGGACACTGCATCCAGAACTCCAAATCTAAATATTTTTATGCCCACAAAAGTGCCTTTAGGAATGCGAAACCATACAACATTGTTTACCGATTCATTGGGGTTGTGACTCTTGCTTTCATGGCATTGACACTCTTGTAGTATATTACATTTGCCATGAATACTCTTCTCCAACAGCAGGGGACTGGACAGATATCTAAATACCGAGCTCGATAGCTGCAGTCGCTTAAGTGCGGCCAGTATCCAGTAATCGGGAGATAGTGGGTTCGAGCCCCACTGTCGGCAGCCCTGAAGATGGTTTTCCGTGGTTTCCCATTTTCACACCAGGCAAATGCCGGGGATGTACTTTAATTAAGGCCACGGTCGCTTCCTTCCACTTCCTACTAGGCCTTTCCTATCCCATCGTCGCCATAAGACCTATCTGTGTCGGTGCGACGTAAAGCAAATTGCAAAAAAAATTATTTCTAAATATGGGCTTAATTTCCTTCATACAGGCAAGAAGATGTGTTCGTGTTTGGAAAGGACATATCGAATTCTTTCTTCTTTTGCTTTTCCATGTTTGCACCAGTTATGGCAACATAATTCATCTAATTTTCGCTGGCATTGCCGGCAATTTTCTTATTGCTAGCGCATGTTTAAATTAAATTAATGCCATTTTTAATGGTTAGACTCGCATGTATTATACATCATTTTAAAGGGCAGACTTCAGGGATTAATAGAATTTGGAAACATAAAATATGATGATTTTGACATTTTTAACCGTTCCGTAAGTTATGACTTAAGGTCTCCTAAGTTGTTGTTTCCCATTGGAGCTTCTGTTCTTTTGTTAAACTATACATTATGGTCGATATTATTTATACTTTTTGCTTTGTTCTTGAGTGAAGTGTTGAGAAAAACATGGTCGGTCGTTTAGACCGTAGTGCGCCTTCTAAAGAAGGTGTGATTTTTTTTAGGGATGGAGTGTTTTCATTTTGCAATTCTACATTATCTTTTTAGTTGGAGGACTTCATAAACTTTATAAACCCTTAACAAGAGATCCTTGGTAAAGACGAAATTAACGGCTATGAGGCGAGAAGAAGATATTTTGGAAGAATGGCATCATATCAAGGGCACCGAGAATGAATTTTCTGATAAGGAACTTAACGTCGGCAGTGATTTGTCACATACCGACGGGACTTCCGTTTCAGGGAAAGATAATACGACAGTCTGTATAAATTTACCACACTACTGTTTTATCATTAACATGCTCTAGTTTACTACGCATACAGGAGGAGGAGGCGATAACAATCCTAAAAGAAAGGAAAAAGTCGCGACATTGCTAGAAACAGCATGTACTTAATTTTTTCAATCTTCTTTATGACTTACAAGGATCTATTAACCACGTACGCGATATAGTCAACAATTTCGACACAAGAACCAAGGGCGGCGAAATGGCCGACATGCAACCACTGACGTTAACGAATTATGTGCACCTCACTACGGAATAAAGAAAGGGCGACCCTCAGGGACTCTTCGCTTCGGGCGGGGGTTGGCATCTAGGGGGCTGAGCCTCGCAATTGTTTCTCCTTTTTTCTGCCACTCTCCTCGTTGTCATCTTTCCTAACAGACCCTTCTTGGTCAACTCTTGTTCTGCTAATAATAGACATTTCGAATATCTGGTGTAATAATATTCAACGTGTCGGAGTTTCATCACTCTCTAAGATGTACTAAGCCAGAGATGGCAAACCTTTATCGATCAACGTGTCAGTTACATTCTTATGTTTTACTTTTTCCTGTCTAGTATGCCATCTGTTATTTTCTTTTAAAATTATCATGAAACCCACTTTCTTTTACAATTGGCTTTATGCTCCACCGACAAAGACAGGTCTTATGGCGACAATGGGATAGGAAAGGCCTAGGAGTGGGCAGGAAGCGGCCGTGGTCTTAATTAAGGTACAGCCCAAGCATTTGCCTGGTGTGAAAATGGGAAACCATCTTCAGAGCTGTAGACAGTGAGGCTTGAAACCACTACCTCCCGGATTCAAGCTCATAGCTGTACGCCCCTAACCGCACGGACAACTCGCCCGGTCATTTGACTTCAATTGGGTATTAGATTATGTAACATACTGTATAAATCCATTCGACTGAATGTTTCATGATTTTATTTTGCAAGCATCACTGAAAATTGCATTTTAAAAACAGGCAAATTTTTAGAATAAGGTATATTTTTCCTTTAACCTAGTAAAACTTGTAAAAAAGTATGGGAATAACATTAATTCTTTATCAAAGCGTAATATATATATATATATATATATATATATATATATATATAAAGAACATGTCCTGACTGACTGACTGACTGACTGACTGACTCACTGAACAAATCATCATCACCGAGCCTAAACTACTGGAATAACGAAATGAAATTTTGAGGGTACGTTTATATTACAATGTAGGTACTCGGTAAGGGAGGATTTTTGGATATTCTGTCGTTAAAGGGGTGAAAAGGGGGCTGAATTTTTAAAATGAGTGTATCTATATCTCAAAAGTTTACAGACGTAAAAATTGGTATTTGGAATCACCTTTAAAAATAAAGGAACACGTATTTCTTGTTTTCGGAAAATCTCACTAGGAGGGGTGAAAAAGGGTGAAATATGGGTTGAATGCCTTTAATGAGGATACTTATATTTCAGAAACTGAAGGTATTACAGACTTGAAAATTGGTATTTGGAATCTCCTTTAAGAATAAGGCAACAAGTTCTTTTCTGTTTTTGGAAAATCCAATTAATGGGGGTTAAACAGGAGTGACAAGTGGGGTGAATTTTTAGAAAGACTATATCTACAGTATATCTTAGAAACGTGAAATGTTACAAACGTAAATTAATTGTATTTGGACTCCCTGTAAAATTAAAGAAAAAAATATTGGTTATTTGTTTTCGGAACCTCCACTTAAGGGGAACTACAAAGGAAGTGAAATTTTAAAATGGCATGTCTACAGTATATCTCAAAAACTTGACGTGTTACAGAAGTGAAAAATGGTATTTTTACCTCTATTAAAATAAAGAAATATTTATTGTTTCGGAAAAACCACTTGGGTGGGGGGTTAAATGACTGAAAATGGGGTTTAATTCTTTTTATTAGGATACTGATATCTCAAAAACTCAAGACGTTACAGACGTGAAGTTTGGTATTTGGAACCTCATTTAAAAATAAAAAATTACGAATTTTTTGTTTTCGGAAATCCGTTTAAAAGACGGGGGTTGAGAATTGAAAAATTACTTAAATAATTTGTATGAAGGTACTATTATCTTAAAATGTTGCAGAGGTGAAAACTGGTATTTCGAATCTGCTTTAAAAGTAAAGAAACACGCATTCCTTTGATTTCGGAAAATCCAATGAATGGGGGTGAAAGAATAGAAAAATGAATGGAATTAATTGTATGAGGATACTTATATCTAATAAAAACTGATGTGTTTACAGAAGTGAAAATTGGTATTTGGATCTCATTTAAAAAAACCGCATTTTGGGGGGAAAATCATCTTGGGGGTGAAAAGGAGTTGAATTCCTTTTATGAGGACACATATCTCAAAAACTGAGGATGTTATAGTCGTAATAACTGGTATTTAGAAGATCCTTTACTAATAAAGAAACAAGTATTTTTCCTGAAAATTCACTTAAGTCCACCTCTGTGGTGTAGTGGTTAGTGTGATTACCTGCCATCCCCGGAGGCCCGGGTTCGATTTCCGGCTCTGCCACGAAATTTGAAAAGTGGTACGAGGACTGGAACGGGGTCCACTCAGCGTCGGAAGGTCAAATGAGTAGAGGTGGGTTCAATTCCTACCTCAGCCATCCTGCAAGTGGTTTTCCGTGGTTTCCCACTTTTCCTCCAGGCAAAAGCCAGGATGGTACCTAACTTAAGGCTACGGCCGCTTCCTTCCCTATTCCTTGTCTATCCCTTCCAAATTTTCCATCCCCCGCAAGGCTCCAGTTCAGTATAGCAGGTGAGGCCGCCTGGGCGAGGTACTGGTCATTCTCCCCAGTTGTATCCCCGACCCAATGTCTCACGCTCCAGGACACTGCCCTTGAGGTGGTAGAGGTGGGATCCCTTTCTTAGTACGAGGGAAAAACCAACCCTGGAGGGTAAACAGATTAAGAAAGAAAGAAAGAAAGAAAGAAAGAAAGAAAGAAAGAAAGAAATTTACTTAAAGGGGGGGGGGAGTGTGAAAGGAAGTGAAAAAGTGAATTCTTGTGTTAAAATATGCTATGTTGCTAAATGTTTGATCTATTTATTACAAGTTAAAACATTGAAATATGTGGTATGTGTCTGACGAGTGACAGAGGTCGTGTTTGCGTTTCACCTACTGGCCCGCATGTCATAGGTGTGCCATCCCTGTGCTGAGCAATTACATGCATCAACGTAAAGTGTGTAAAGTTGCCGACTTTGCAGGGGCTGCAGACGAAACGGAACTCAATTTTCCCCGTGAGGAACCTGTGCACTGAAATGATGAATTTGTAGCTATGCTGCCTCTATTTGGAGACTGCAATAGCAATGAACGACAAGCAACAACCGCAATACACAGACAGGCGACATTCAGACTGCAGCATGTTCCACAAATTAGAAAAGAGACTACGCCAGCACAGTATACATCTTGTGGCAAGTCGTCCATTGAGAACACAGCAAAGGGATTTAGAGGAAATGAATATAGAGAGAAATGCTGTTTCCGCAGAACCTCATACATGTACTAGAGCTGGTCATTGCCATGTACTTAATTTACTCGGAATTGAAAATTTCTGATTAAAATGAACTACAATATTATCAATCTTAAGAGACGTCAGAATGATGGAATGTTGACTTGAAAATAATAATAATAATAATAATAATAATAATAATAATAATAATAATAATAATAATAATAATAATAATAATTGTACAGGGAGGTACACACCAACGCCGCGCATTCAAATTCAGCGCCTAAATGAACTCCTCTATTGGTAAAACAGTGAAACCGGAACTACACCAACTTAGGACTTTACTCAGAAGATGTCACCACAGAAATAGGATGTAATTTTGTTATTGTCCAGTTGCCTAAACTGACTGAATTTCTACTAGTTTTTATTTGACATTCATCAAGAAGTTTGGACTTCCTTCCACAGATGACACTACTAAAAGACTGTGATCACGCACCCTGGTGCGAGGTGTAAGAACTTATAATTTAAAGAAGTGTTGTATTTCTAGGTTTGTGTAAATGAATGATGTTCATTTATTTTTGGGTTGGAAATATTTCCTTTTTATTTCCGCCAGTTTTGAATCTAGCCAATCCCTAATTTCTGTAATTAATTTTCTACCTATCACAGGCTTCTTGTTCGATCCTGAAGTGTAACTTTGAATTTGACCAATTAAATTGAGCGGGTGTGGCTGGTTTATTCCTGAATGATCTCGAACCTTCCCTGAGGGTTTATAAACTGCGGCTTTTCACGATTCTTGGCCAATTGATCGTCATCTTACTGAGTGTGCATGTCAAAGCAGGAGGCGGGCGGCCTCTTTCATCGGTCAACAGAACGTCTACATGGTAATGGCCACATAACTTTATTCTTTCTTGCTACCTCCGCAGTTTAATACGAGGGAGAGTTCCGAATCGTTAATTATGTAACTTTCTTTTCTAAAACTGTAACTTTCTTCCGGCTGATGTAAAAAATCTCATTAACTGTAAATCGGGAATAGATAGTGATGAACCCTCTCGAGCTCCCCTTCATCTTGGTTTGTGGTGACTACGTTTCATAACTGTTTTTATTCTGATATATGGTAATTTTAATTTCTATACGAGTCACCTCAGCAGTTTGGGAATAGCCCCTGTTTCATTGGCCTAGAGCCGTGTTTATTATCTTGGATTGCAGGGTACGCCTCCATTCATTTTGTGTTTGGGCCAGTTATTTAACCTGTTCCTTTTCTATGAAGGACCCCGTAGGTTGGGTATCAAATACCCCTGTTAAATCAGTTTTCATATCACACGTTGTGCCTTGAGCGGCCAGTGTTTGTAAGTTGAGGTTGCCTTCAGTAGGCAGTAAGAAACTGAGAGTCTGTTAGCTCTTTTCCAAGTTTTGTAACTGTAAAGTGTGCCTCTGGAAGGCTAGATATTGTGATTTAGGGAGCAAGTGCTCTTGAATTAGGGGATTTCTGCCCCTCATTAAATAATACCTCTTCCTTTCGTAAAATTGTAAAATTAGGGGCTTAATGCCCAAAGAGTTAAGGTTCTGAATCTTGGATTTTCCCCAATCTTGTTTAATGATTGTTACTTGTACCTGTATTATTGTCATAAAATACTGTTAAGTTTGAAGTTCTGAAAATATAAGCTTCAGTTTAAGTTTTAAATTTAATTCTTGACATTGTAGTTAGATCCATTCACCCCGGCACCTTCTTTAACCTCTGCGTTCCACGCGTACCCCGGAACGACAACAACAACAATAATAATAATAATAATAATAATAATAATAATAATAATAATAATAATAATAATAATAATAATAATAATAATGAGTAGAAGATGATCAAACCAAACCCCATGGCACTACAGCCCTTGAAGGGCCTTGGCCTACCAAGAGACCGCTGCTCAGCCCGAAGGCCTGCAGATTACGAGGTGTCGTGTGGTCTGCACGACGAATCCTCTCGGCCGTTATTCTTGGCTTTCTAGACCGGGGCCGCTATCTCACCGTCAGTAGTTCCTCAACTCTAATCACGTAGGCTGACTGGACCTCGAACCAGCCCTCTGGTCCAGATAAAATTCCCTGACCTGCCCGGGAACTGAACCCGAGGCCTCCGCGTAAGAGGCAGGCACGCTACCCCTACACCACAGGGCCGCCACAGAAGATGAATAACAGGAAAAAAATGAAGAAGAAGGTTACCAAGTGAGTAGGCTGTGCGGGACGGGCCGTGTAATCGTAAGACTGCGTTGGGGAGTTAGTGGGTTCATGTCCCACCATCGGCACCACATTAAAACATTAAAACATTTTTTGTACAAGTTGTTCTTATTCTTTTCTTCAAGGGGCCTCAAAATTTTAGTTTCTAATTAGCCTCGACCTCTAAGATATTTTGCTACCATGGTTTTCCTTCATTCCCACCTAGATATGCCTGCTCCCTTCACAAAGCTGCAGGTTGTTCTTATTGGGTCTTCCTGGATTTTTTCCCTCTCTTCACCTGGTAGTCCTAGAGTGGAGAGTGTGATTCTACCCAGAGTCTCACATTTGAAAAGTATGTGTTCAGCTGATTCCTCTGCTTCATTGCATTTCCTACATATGTTGTCTCTTATTACTACAATTCTATGTAGGTGTTTCATCAGATGGCAGTGTCCTGTCAACAGTCCTACTACCCACCTCATATTTTCTCTGCTCAGTTTCAACAGTTCTTTAGTATGCTTCTTGTTTGGTCCTTTTATCAGTTCCTTTGCAAGCCTGCATCCTGGAGTATTTTTCCAATTCTTCATTTGTTTCTTTCGTACCTATTTTCCTATGTAGTGTCGGGCTTGTCGATAGGAAACCCCGCATACAGGTTCTGGGCCTACAAAACGTGTTTCTGCCCCTTTCCTGTCCAGTTTATCTGCCTTTTCATTTCCTTCTATACCTGCATGCCCTGGTACCCATATTATTCTGACAATGTTTTACTTTGAGAGGTTCAGGATTAGTGAACGGCCATACCAGACAATTCTGGATATTATCCAGACTGCTTCTAGTGCCTTAATGGCCGCTTGGTTGTCCGCAAAAATGAAGATGTTCTTATTCCTATAGTTCATTTTCAGATTTTCTTCAAGACATGTTGTGATAGCTATCACTTCCGCTTGAAGGACTGTAGTGTGTTTGCTCAGGCTCATCTGGATTGGTCTCTCAGGTCTTCTCCCGTTGATTTCTCCTCCTGTGCCATCCCCAGTCTTTGAGATATCAGTCCACCACTCAATATTTTCTTTTTCAGTATTCCATTTGTTGATATCCCAGTATTCTTTTTTTATTATCAGGGTCTCAAAAGGTTTTTCAAAGTCGTACTTTGGTATAATATGATCAGAAGGCGTGTGTAGAACTTCCTCTGTTATTACTCTGTTAATTTTACCGTGTCCTAGATTGGGTCTTTGTGCATTCCAGCACTCTGACTGTGCTAATCTATATGTACTCATTCTAGCCTGTCCTTTTATCATATTGCATAGTGATAGGTCTAGTAAAATATTCAAGGCTTTGTCGGCGTATTTTTCATGGCCCCAGTTATGGCTATGCATGCCATTCTCTGTAGGCTATCCAATATACTACTGACTTTTCCTTGGCTTACTTTCTGCCACCAGATGATTTAAGCATAGGCCATCAACGGTCTAATGATCACTGTATGTATCCACATTACCATTGATGGTCTTAGGCCCCATGTCTTCCCAACGGCTCTTTTACCTGCATACAGCAAGTCCTTGGCCGAGGTTATGTACCTTTCTATATGTGGATTCCTGGTTAGATTTTTATCTAACACTACACCTGGGTGCACTGCCTGTTCTTCCATATATATATATCTTTCCCAAAGGGCTTCAGTGATCTTTTTCCCCCTAATTTTCTCCTTCTTGTAAAAAGGACCAGAGTTATATGTTCGGGTTGACTGATAGTTGTTGTTCCCGACACCAGTTCTCCACAAGGTTAAGTGATCTTTGCATGAGGTCCTGGATAACACTCATCACCTTGCCTTGTTTCACAATCACTAGGTCATCTGCATATCCTTGTGTATAAAAACCTTGTTCGTTGAGCATAGCTATGATTTTGTTCACCACGAGGTCCCACAGGAGAGGAGAAAGAACTCCTCTCTGAGCACAGCCTCGGGTGGCCCTAACCGTCAGCATTTCTTCAAACAGGGTTGCTTTTATCTTCCTTCTGTCTAACATGGATTTAATCCATTTGACGACGGTTGTACTCACCTTGCTCTTTTCCAATGCTTTGATCATAGAGTCATAGGATGTATTGCTGAAGGCTCTTCCTATATCTAGAAATGCCGACAGTGCAATTTCGTTATATTCTAGGCTTTCCTCTGGTTTACAAACCAACCGGTGGAGTGCTACTTCAGTGGATCTGCAAACTGATTTTCATGTAACGTTGAGTTCAGTTGCACCGTTCTTCTGATATACCGTATTTATCCCGAATTTTCTCCATTGCTTTCAGCATGAAGGAGGTCTGTATGCTTTGGCTTGGGCATAATTTTCCCTTCCAGGCTTAGGTATGAATATTGCTTTAGCTTCAGACCATGATTTCGGCACGTACCCTAAAGCTAGACTAGTTGTGAATAGGTCCGTCAGGGCATTGGCTATTATCTCCCGTCCTTCCTGTAGGATTATCGGTACCGGGTGAGTTGGCCGTGCGGTTAGAAGTGCGCAGACGTGAGCTCGCATCCGGGAGATAGTGGGTTCGAATCGCACTGTCGGCAGCCCTGAAGATGGTTTTCCGTGGTTTCCCATTTTCACACCAGGCATAAGACCTATCTGTGTCGGTGCGACGTAAAGCAAATAGCAGGAGTATCCGAAGTATCTCATCTGGCCCCGGAATCTTTATAGGTTGAAACGTGTCGATTGCCCATTTTGCATGATTACGGTTTTATTATTCTGTTGACACAGTTCCAGTCTGCTCTTCGAGCTCCGATCTCTCTTCCAACAGTTTCTTCTTCTGTCATCTCCTCAGCCTCAGGAAAGTGACACGCCATTAGTATCTCCAGAGTGTCCCTCCCCGACTGAGTAAATGACAGATCTGGTTTCTGCAGTGTCCCCATTTGATTTATATGGGTTGCTTTCAGAACCTTCTGGAGACTTGCTGTTTCAGTGTGTGATTCCACTTTCTCATAGAACAGTATCCAATTTTGATTTTGATTTACGTATCTCTAGGTTATACTCAGTGAGTTTCCTATGACATGCGTCCCACATACCATTTCTAATTTATATTTTATACAACATCCACACCTCTTTTTTATTTTGGCTAGTTTGTTGTTCACCACCTTACTTTTTGGTGTTTTTATTTTCTTCGAGAGGACAGTTTTCATGGAATAAGTCTATAATGGCCTCATCTAATAGTTCCACTGCCTCATCCAATTCTTCCTGTCCTCTCACGTTAGTTGGAATTTTTTGTACAGCCTTGCCTAGAACTTCTCTGTATCTGTCCCAGTTAGTTCATTTTGGGTCTCTGCATATCTCAGTTCCATATAGTCTCGCATCTATTGCAAATTGGATGTGCTGGTGGTCTGCCAATGATGGTTCCTCTAGCACCTTCCAGTCTGTAATAAAGTTTGCAATATGCGTAGTGCCTAATGTAATGTCCATTACCTCCCTACGATTTTTATTCATAAATGTAGGCTTGTTTCCTAGGTTTAGTATCGTCAACTCAGTTCCGATAATAAACTCTAGTAAAGGCTCACCTCTTGCATTGCAGTTCGTGCTGCCCCACGCCGTGTGGTGTGAATTTGCATGTATTCCGAGGACTGGGTGTTCACCTTTCCTCTTTGCGTTGCAAATTAGGTTCTCAACTTTTTCTGATGGCGGCAGTTTAGTTGAGTCATATGGGACGTATGCAGAGCCTATGGTTATTTCTCTGGGTCCCTTCGAATTTCCAAGTTTAATCTTGGCCACGGTTAAGTCCCGTGAACAGTGTTCCTGCATCATAAGACATTTTAATTTACTGTACACAAGAAGACATGTTCTGGGTATTTCCGATGTTGCATTGTACATCAGCTTACCTCCAGATTCCGCCAGTTCTGCTACTCTACCCTTGACTACCCATGGCTCTTGAATAAGGGCCACGTCAATAACCTCGGACTTGAACTTCCTGGCGAAATTGGCCACAGCTGCTTTTTATGCTGAACATTGGCCTGAAGGACCTTGACTTCTTTTGTACAAGTTCAAATTGACGGACATATTATTCTACAAAAACTTTGAAGAGGTGAAGTTTTTATACAGAACTTTTTAAACAAACTAACAACTACACAATTATACAGTTGCACATAGAATACGAATCACAGGGATCTGAATGATTATATTTCAAAATTTCCTACAAACATTGGATTAGATTTCAACCCTGGCCAACCCAGTGTGAACTGAGGGATGATGTCACTCGGCTATCATGCCACCACCTCTCCCCGATTTCAGCATACCTCTGGCATGAGTAAGTAAGAATCTATAGACGAAGCACGCTGAGAAAGTAATGACAGTCAACTTTTTCGGGCAGTAACCTGTGAAAGTTATTTTCCTTGTTATGGCACAGTGGGTGTTATATATAAGTTATAATCGCTTTGTGTAAATTGGATCTAATACTCTCATTTAATATCCTAAACAAATTAAAACAGTGATTTTACTATCTATGAGGAAGGCGGAAACACTATTGGTAGAACATATTATTATTAATGCCACCAGGAATGGAGTAAGTATTAATTATCATTCATTATTCGGTTCTCGTATTAAACATTTTTTAAACCGTAGTAACAACCCGTGTCCGCCTCTGTGGTGCAGTGGTTAGTGTGATTAGCTGCCAGCCCCGGATGTCCGGGTTCGATTCCAGGCTCTGCCACGAAATATGAAAAGTGGTACGAGGGCTGGAACAGGGTCCACTCATACCCGGGAGGTCAACTCAGTAGAGGGGGTTCGATTCCCTCCTCAGCCATCTTCGAAGAGGTTTTCCGTGGTTTCCCACTTCTCCTCCAGGCAAATGCCGGGATGGTACCTAACTTAAGGCCACGGCCGCTTCATTCCCTCTTCCTTGTCTATCCCTTCCAGACCTCCCATCCCCTCACAAGGTCCGTGTTCAGCATAGCAGGTTAGGCAGCCTGGGCGAGGTACTGGTCCTCCTCCTCAGTTGTATCCGTGACCCAAAGTCTCACGCTCCAGGACACTGCCCTTGAGGTAGTAGAGGTGGGATCCCTCGCTGAGTCCGAGGGAAAAACCAACCCTGGAGGGTAAACGGACTAAGAAGAAGAAGTAACAACCCTTAATGCAATAAAACACAGAGCTAATGGACTTATTATATTCTCTAAGAAGTAATAATCGGGGACCAAACTCACTTCATTTACATGTTCAGATTCAGAGTACCGAGCTCGATAGCTGCAGTCGCTTAAGTGCAGCCAGTATCCAGTAATCGGGAGATAGTGGGTTCGATCCCAACTGTCGGCAGCCCTGAAGATGGTTCTCCGTGGTTTCCCATTTCCACACCAGGCAAATGCCGGGGCTGTACCTTAATTAAGGCCACGGCCGATTCCCTCCAATTCCTAGGCCTTTCCTATCCCATCGTCGCCATAAGACATATCTGTGTAGGTGCGACGTAAAGCAAATAGCAGATTCGGAGCCATTCTTTCCAATGGAACGGAGCATGATTAAGTTAAAAGGAATCTTGAACTGCGGACGATAGTACTAAATTGTCTCCTTTTCTCCAAATGAACAGATTAACTGCAGACTATCACAAACTCTAGGTGCCTGACCATTCGTGACAGACTGAGGGAGTACGTGATGAAGAGAAAGGAGAGACAGAGATTAAGAGGGAGCTAGAGCAATCAGAGATGAAGGGGAACGTAGACTGCAGCACATTAGGAAAAGGGACAAGTTTCTCCAAGCTCCCAAACCGCACATTACACTCGACGATTTGGATTATACTGCTCAGTGTGCGGCTAACATAGTCTGTGTACTACGTACTCTATAGCAGCGCGTTCACTGAAGCACTGACTTTAGTCCATGGTGATTTTTACCTGCTCTTCTAAATGTAGATTTCTCCGAAAGACTTTTTCCTCCAGCGTCAGACAAATGATTTTTTTTATCAAATGACAGACAACTTCCTTAATTATATTCTTTCTTAATCTGCTTACCCTCCAGGGTTGGTTCTTCCCTCGGACTCAGCGAGGGATCCCACCTCTTCCGCCTCAAGGGCAGTGTCCTGGAGCGTCAGACATCGGGTCGGGAGATCCAGCTAGGGAGGAGGACCAGTACCTCTCGCAGACGGCCTCACCTGCTATGCTGAACAGGGGACTTGTGGGGGAATGGGAAGATTGGAAGGGATAGACAAGGAAGAGGGATGGAAGCGGCCGTGGCCTTAAGTTAGGCACCACCCCAGCATTTGCGTGGAGGAGAAGTGGGAAACCACGGAAAACCACTTCGAGGATGGTTGAGGTGGGAATCGAACCCGCCTCTACTGAGTTGACCTCCCGAGACTGAGCAGACCCCCAGCCCTCGTACCACTTTTCAAATTTCGTGGCAGAACCGGGAATCGAACCCGGGCCTCCGGGGGTGGCAGCTAATAACGCAAATCACTACACCACAGAGGAGGACATCAATGATATCCACAACTGATAAACCGACACCTAGTCTTCAGACTGTTTTAGCATGTTTCTTGAGCGCATGGAACTGATATTCGCTATGATAATGATGATAATGTTTGTTGTCCAAAGGGGCCTAACATCTAAGGTCATCGGCCCGATATTCGCTATCATCACGGTAGAAAAATGAATTATGAACGAATTATCATTTTATTTATTAATATCCCATATTTCCTCACTACAGGAAGATGGGAAAGAATTAAAATACAATACAGAAAACAAAGCTGGCCCCGTGGTGTTGAGGTAGGCCGCCTGCCTCTTACCTTAAGGCCTCGGGTTCGATTCCCGGCCCAGTCAGGAATTTTTACTTCGACCTGAGGGCTGATTCGAGGTCCACTCATCCTACGTGATTACAATTGAGGAGATGACTGACGGTGAGATGGGGGCCCTGTTCTACGAAGCCAAGAATAACGGCCGAGAGGATCCGTCCTGCTGACCACGCGACACCTCAAAATCTGCAGGCCTTCGGGATGAGCAGATGTCACTTCGTACGCCATTGCCCTTCGGGACTCTTGCGCCATGTTTTTGATTATTACAGAAACCAAATAACGACCAGAAATTCGAATTACTTGGGTCACTCCAAAAGTCATATACCACATATTCTGCAAAATCGTTTGCCTGTACCTTTGCTATTTATGGAATACCTACATACAAGTATCCTCACCAATTGTATTCGAATTTAATTCATCCAGTACCCACGCGTGGTGCGATCGTAACACTCATTGAAAATGGCCACTGCGCTTGACGTCCGTCAAAAGCAATGTGCTGTTACAGAGTTTCTGTGTTGTGAAGATTAAAACCACGGTAAGTATTCACGGGAGGTTCAAACAAGTGTCTGTCCACCGCAGTATGCCTACAGTATATCGTTGAACACAGCGATTCTCGGCAAAAATAGGCAAGTCAAGGTTCAATATCCTCATCGCACTGGCAGTCTACAGCACATACGATACAAACCCCTGACGAACTCCAGTGCGTTAAAAACACGGTCATTTGCAAACAATGTTTAACTGTAGAGGAAATGTCACGCCATTTGGAATCTGGGGAAGCAAATATATGCAGAATAGAGAAACAGCTGTGGTTGAAAAAGGTTTGATCTAGATGAGTTCCAAGGATATTGACAGCTACTCATAAAGAAACAAGAAAGTCTGGAAGCAGAGAACTCTAATGTGCTGTGCGAGAATGATCGGGATAACTTCTTTCCTTTCAGGAATTGTGACGGAAGAAGAAATATGGCTGCACAATTTTGAACCGGAGACAAAAAGGCGACCGCCTCTGTGGTGTAGTGGTTAGCGTAACTAGCTGCCACCCCCGGAGGCCCGGGTTCGATTCCCGCCTCTGCCACGAAATTTGAAAAGTGGTACGAACGCTGGAACGGGGTCCACTCAGTCTCGGGAGGTCAACTGAGTAGAAGTGGGTTCGACTCCCACCTCAGCCATCCTCGAAGTGTTTTTCCGTGGTTTCCCACTTCTCCTCCAGGTAAATACCGGGATGGTACCTAACTTAAGGCCACGGCCGCTTCCTTGCCCCTTCCTTGCCTGTCTCTTCCAATCTTCCCATCCCTCCACAAGGGCCCGTACAGGACAGCAGGTGAGGCCGCCTGGGCGAGGTACTGGTCATTCTCCCCAGTTGTATCACCCGACCCAGAGTCTGAAGCTCCAGGACACTGCCCTTAAGGCTGTAGAGGTGGGATCCCTCGCTGAGTCCGAGGGAAAAACCGACTGTGGAGGGTAAACAGATTAAGAAGAAGAAGAAGACAAAAAGGCAATATACACAGTGATGTCATGAAAATTATTCCCAATACACAGAAGTTCAGTATCACTTCCTCACGAGACAATGCTGAACAATTTCACTTCTTGTACATTTGCTTATTTATCCCCATCAAACCGCAGTGACGCATTGTAGTGTACTCAGCTATCTCGGATTGTTTCCAGGCATACTGTGGGTCGCACTTCTAATCTCTGCTACAGAAATGGATTGCTTTCCATCTGCATGTTGTTTACAACAGAAAGACTTCATCGCGACGATAAATACAGTAATTGCTTTTTTCTACACATCAACATGACAGTTACTATTAAAGGTTATATTATGACAATACAGAGCAAAGCAAACCTGAGGCGCAACATTCCATGTAGATTTTACCCACCGAAGAACTCTTCCGCCAAGCCAGATGGCCTGCAGTTACTAGAGGGTCACAAGGTCAGCATGGCGACATTCTCAGCCCTATTGTATGGATTTCTTGACCGGTTCCACTGGATCTTGTATCAAAGAGTTTCTCAGTTGATCTCGTGAGGCTGAGTGACCCTATTCCACCGTTCAGTCCAGAATTAAAATTTGTAGACTAGCCATGAATCGAACACGGGGCCTCCGAGTTAGAGTTAAGTACGTTAATCACTGTACCACGGGGAGGAAAACTAGCAAAGGAGTTCAGGTCATGTTTTTCGCTTCTTAATTATACAGGGTGAACAAAAAATGCCGCACGTGGGGGTCGGCATGCGGTTGCTCGTCGAAATTCGCGACAAAAGTTTATCTTGCAAAACCTAGTGCCACCAATAGGTTTAATAGAATTGCGAGTTAAGAAACGAGGCTCTGGCAACGCTGTAACGGCGTGCAGTGTGGCCAAGCACAAGTCGCATGAACTCGGTGCTCTGCGGGAGCTGTCTCATTAGCACAGTAGTGCTGTGCCTGTGGTAGAGGAAGGAGGTGTTACTTGTCCGCTTGCGTCTCAACAGTATACACAGCATACGCCAGTAATCAATGAAGTGTAATACAAGGTTAAGAGAACAACCCTTCTGGATTTAACTGTAGTGAAAGAAAGACAATAACGGGGAAATGTCAACATACCAACGGAAAAACACCGTACGCTGTTTGTGGGATGGTCAAAGTCCCCGACCTTCGTCTATGGAAATTCATCGGTGGATTGCTAACACACTAAGGTTAACCGTCGACCAAGTGGAAGCTATTCAACTGAATGCCCGGGAGCGAGCCGTGTACATCAAGGTAATAAATCAGTGATTCCATTTATCAGAAATGCTTACAAACTTTTCAGGATCCTGTACAATTTTGCTATGAAGCTGGGGAACGGTGTTACGTCAAGAGCTCTCCAGCTGACGTGAATTTGACTACGGTTCGTGTTTTCAATGTTCCCTCGGAAGTTCCCTCTGAAATATTCCGATCACTGTTCAGAGAATATGGAACTGCCAGTGAAGTGCGTAAAGAACAGCGGTCGTCTTCTTATATGTTTCCTGTTTATAATGACATTCGCGCTGTAAGTATGGCTATTAAGAAACCGATTCCCTCAAAAGAAAATTTCGGTGGCCACCCTGGGTATATCACGTATAATGCACAGAACACTTAAAAATGAGATTACATCGGAACAAACCCTCTAACACGTAACTTTCATCCAGAGTCAATTAGGAAGAAAGTGGCCGTGGCCTTAGTTAAAGTACGGCCCAAGCATTTGCCTGGTATGAAAATGGGTAACCACGGGAAAACATCTTCAGGGCTGCCGACAATGGAATTCGAGCCCACTATCTCCCGAATACTGGATACTGGCCTTCTAGACATCGGCCACTATTTCACCGTCAACCGTCAGAGAATTTCCTAATTGTTTTCTGGATATCGAACCAGTTCTCTGTTGCAGGTAAAAGTTGCCGACCACTCCGGGAATCGAACCTGGGACCTCTCGGTTGTTTACAAGTTCCTAGTGATTATAAGGATGTAACCAACACATTGTCCGACTCGTTGGCTGAACGGTCAGCGTACTGGCCTTCGGTTCAGAGGGTCCCGGGTTCGATTCCCGGCCGGGTCGAGGATTTTAACCTTAATTGGTTAATTCCAATGGCACGGGGGCTGGGTGTATGTGTTGTCTTCATCATCATTTCATCCTCATCACGATGCGCAGGTCGCCTACTGGCGTCAAATAGAAAGACATGCACCTGGCGAGCCGAATTCGTCCTGGGATATCCCGGCACTAAAAGCCATACGACATTTTACCAACACATTTTTGAAAAATGAGATTTCAGTTGAAATAGTGTGTATCATCATCACACCTCTATGGTGTGGTGTCATCTTTACACATTTGAACTTCAAGCAGGTTTACAGCCAGCACAACTTTGTCCTCCGTGGTGTAAGGATGGAATATCAGCCAAGTTGATGGACAGTGCATGTGTTGGTTCATCACCACGTGTAACACATCATTTAAATGAAGGCCATAGACGAAATCACATCCATATTTTAAAATATTTTCTTGACATTGTATTTTTATTGTTGTTATGTTTATTATTACACTAATGTGAAGGAACCTACGCAAAATTCTGAGTGAATTAAACAAAAAAAAATGTAAAGAATATGGAATGAGCATAAACAAAAAGAAAACTAAATTCATGATACTTGGAGGTTAATGTGAAAAAGAGACAATCAAGTTAGTGGGAGAAATTATTGAACAGGTGAATACGTTTAAGTATTTTGGAAGTATTGTGACTGAACAGCTTCACTCTATAACAGACATAAAAGCTCGAATTTCCTTAGCCAAGTAAATCTTCAACAAGAAGAAAACTGTTTTATGGCCCTCTAGAGAAAGATCTGAAGAAGAGACTTGAAAGGTGTTACGCATGGAGTGTAGTTCTATATGGCCCTGAAACATGGACATTAATGGAGGAAGAACAGAGAAGTATAGAGGCATTTGAGATGTGGGTTTGGAAAAGAATTCATGGAGTACGATGGGAAGATACAATATCAAATCAGGAAGTTCGAAGGGAGTGCTGACCGTAAATCAAAAAGGAAGAAAAATTGGAGAGGGCATAATCTAAGACATAATACTTTACTACGAGTGGCAATGGATGGGATGATGAAAGGAAAAGGAGGAAGGGGAAGGAGACGATATCAGTTATTACACAGCGTTAGAAAAAGAAGGGAAGATTATGCAGAAGTGAAGAAAAGGGCACAAGATCGAGAGATATAGAGGTCACAGCCGTGATTGGACCTGCCGGATGGCAGAACAACCTATGATGATGAATATGATTTGCTTTCATTTTTGTTCCAAATGCAGATACAGGATTTCTCTTCTGTTATATTCAAACTTAACACATACTTGCAGATTATTGTATCACTTCCAATTCATACGTTGTTTTTAAAACCTTAAGTTATAACAATAAAATGGTGTTTTAACAGATGCTTTTCTGCTATTGGCTTTACATCGCACCGACACAGATAGGTCTTATTGCGACGATGGGACAGGAAAGGGCTAGGACTGGGAAGGAAGCGGCCGTGGCCTTAATTAAGGTACAGCCCCACCATTTGCCTGGTGTGAAAATGGGAAACCACGGAAAACCATCTTCAGGGCTGCCGACAGTGGGGTTCGAAACCACTGTCTCCCGAATAGATGAATATACTTTCATATGCAATTGGTTCAAGTAGTGTATACCATGAAATATACACCAAAATAATTTTCCTCTCTCCTGAAAATTTACTCATTAGTTGGTTACATCCACATTGCCGGGAGGTCTTCAATTACGCTACTCATAGATGTTCAGGAGTGAGACATTAAATTATGAGCCCTGAAATTTCTAGTTACTTCTGATAGACAGTGAATATTACAGCAAGTATTGTAGGTGTAGATAAGCAGAGAAAAGATCTGCGCATGTCCGACATATAAGTACCAAAACATAAGAACGAATCCACTAACATCCCGCATAGTTGAATATTATAATTATATGAATAATTGGAGAACACCGACCTTCTCATTACAATTTCATTACAAGTACTTTCATTATAAACTTAGCCTCCGTTTTGATATTTCAGACTCCATTTCGCAAAAATCAAGCATTTTTTCTTTTGAATCGCGTAGGCAACACTGTGACGTCATGATTGTTCGAAAGTTCAACAGTGATATAACTTCACTAAAACTACAAATATTTTCTATTTATTTCCATGCTACTGTATTTTTTGCACACACTCTTGCCTCTATATGGCTCACTCAGATGTATACAAACAACCAAACTTCCCGTATTAGTTCTCTGTAGTATTAATGCTCACTGTTTTGACTGGGCTTCAGGCTTATAAGCAGTTTGAAGAGATGTCAAGTGTACAAAACGTGAAATGTGTCTAGCATTAAATGCATAATAGAATTGAAGTTTAAATTTTTCACAAAGCACGAAATGTGAAACTGGACTTCAACATTCTTCATAATTTACTTTCTCCCTTCCAATTAGTGTAACATCTGATTATCGCTCCTCCAATTACGGCAAGCACCGTTTTATTTTTGCTATCTAACAATGAAGAGGCCACAGTAGTACTTGGATCTGCACCAACCAGAAGAAACATTGATCCTTGTTCCTGAAACTTCGGGATTTCATACAAATTAAAATAATTAAGTCCTTTATACCACTTGTCTTAGAAAGTAAGTACTTCCATGAACGAGAAGTATGTTTCATACTTCGTCTAAAACCGTGTGTTACCAAAGAATGGGCACTGGCCTACCGAGTGATCGGTTGTTCTCATAGCTTGTTTCTTTTTTACGGGCCACGCTGAGTGGCTCAGACGGTTGAGGCGCTGCTCTTCTGACCCCAACTTGGAGGGCTCGACCCTGGTTCAGTCCGATGGTATCTAAGGGTGCACAAATTCGTCATCTTCGTGTTGGTAGATTTACCGGCATGTAAAAGAACTTCTGCGGGACAAAATTCCGGCACTCTGCATCTCCGAAAACCGTCAAATGTAGTTAGTGATACGTAAAAGCAATAAAATTGTTATTATTATTTTGTATGATTTCTGTACGCTGTAGTTGTAGGCTGAGTGGACCACGATTCAGTCCACAGGTCCATCTAGAAATATATGACCTACCGGAGAATCTAACACGGGACCTACTACCAGCAGACCAAGGGGCCAATTGGAACGTTATTGGTGTTATATATTCCATAAAACCTATTGCAAACCTAGCGTTCTGAACCTTATACGACTTTCATTCTTCATATACATTGTATTATAAACATCATCCTAAGTTTGCTGCTTATTTCTCAGCGTAAACGCCCAGGCATTTAAAAACCTTGTCAAACATTTAACTGCCGGTTAGAACTCTTTTGTGACATTCGAAGCAATTTAATTACTTTCCCGGCTTTCTTTCTCAGTCATTTTGGGATCGCCGCAGAAAATGTCTGTTTCTTACTGGGGACTATTTCGTGTTCATGAATAATCTTCAATATTATGATGAAATTATGTATCTCGTTCTTGTCAAAGGATAGAGAGCACTAACGTTAGTATTGTTGGGAGATCAGAAGAATGCACATGCCCGGTGAGGTACGGGGCGAAGGGGTTTTCACCACCAGAGCCAGTGACGCAATGGTTGCCATAGCAACTCCGCTACTACCCAGGCTGCTTTATATTATCTTCTACTGACAGCTCTTCGTCCTTGTCGGTTGTAATCCAGCTAACTGCAAAGTGTGAGTCAATGTTTTCGTGTAGCAGATAGAGCAGATAAGGGCCGATCTGTCTGGGCAGAACAGGAAGTTCGTGCTTGCAGGCCACATTCCTTATTCTTGCATTCTTCTCATCTCTACACAGTAGCTATGGAGAAGAGGTTTAAATCTTCTTATGAGTGCAAATAACACTTGACGTTGGTGTTTGTATGGAATCAGTTACTGAAAAACACCTATTATTTTACACATCCGCTCCTTGGCTAGTTTTTAGATTCAGAGGGCATGGGTTCAATTCCTACCTGGGTTTAGCCACATCTGGTTAATTTCTATGGCTCTGGAAATGGGTGTTTGTGTCCATCTAAATACACACTTCTTCCTATACACACAACACAGAAGTACGCAAGAGTTTAGACATTCCTGCACATAGAGTTTACGTCGGGGAGGGCGTCCGGTTGTAAAATTGTATGGACGTGGACATTATTTTCTTTTAAATGAATTATTGGCGGTGAATTTGCACAGCTGCCTCTGTTACTGGCTAATAATACACAAGTGTGATAAGCATGCTTTGGTTTTGACAGGTCCACATCTGAAAGTAATGCCTGGTCAGTATAGGACAAGTCACTTTCATTTACGATCCAAAGCAAATACTTCATTCAGTTTTTGAATTAAACAAAATCCAACCAAAAACCTTTATTTAAAATGTCTGTTTTCTAAGACTCAGAATGGTTTGACAACACTTGGTGAATCTGTGATCTCGTATTGTTTAAAACAAGAAAAATGGTTCTCCTGAGAACTTTACTATTTTGACTTATCTTGTTATTCCCTGCGATGAGTGAATTAAGATGCATGGTGTAAAATGGGAAATCACGGAAAACTATCTTCAAGGCTGTCGTCAGTGGGGTTAGAACCCACTATCTCCCGAATACAAGCTGATAGGCATAATAATATCTTCAACTACAATAACACAAAGTTTCCCATACACGGCCGATATTGCCCAGCCTCGTCGGAGGGTCTTCCTTACAAGGGCTGCACTAGGCTAGCAATAGCCACACGGAATAATAATAATCATTTCTCATTACATAAATATTCTCATTTCGGAATGAAGGGTAACCCCCTTCTCTCTGATAAAAGATACTGGTAGAGCTCTAGATTTCCCGGTTTCATTAATCATACACTGGAAGCTCCGTTTTGTATCAAAGAAGAATCTGCTGTCGTTAGTTCTAGTTATAAGTTACTTAGACATAAATTTAACATTGGATGAGTTTACATAACTTAATAACTGTGTAGCAGTAATTTGTATTGAAACAGTGCTATGCTATCTTGGGTGTAAAAACTGGTCTTAAACAAGAAACTAAATTCAACAAAAATAAACACATTTACTTACATTTACTGTAAGTTGAAAACCGTGTTTGCTACCAGTTCAAAAATTGGAGAAAGTTCCAGAGGTAATACCTGTGCAGCATTCGAGCAATAGAACATCCTTACTGCCTATAAATTGTCCCTCAGCTTGTGGACTGTGGCCTGCTAGACCACAAGGAAATTCTCAAGTTGAACCACATCCTTTTCTGTTTCGATTCTCGTACAGTTTCTTTTCCTACTTCCTACCAGTGATATTCTGCACAGCTGGTGAAAATGCAACTAATTACGTTGCAAAACTTTCAGTCAGTACTTCAGCATTTTACGCTTCACATTTACCATGAGAATATACACTGACTGAGCAAATGTCATGGGATAGCGGAGCACTGATGCGCAGGTGTGTTGTCTGCGCACCACACGCCCCCTGTGCCAGCGGCAATTGTATAGGAGACTTTGTAAGCAGTGGCTGTGCATGTGACAGGTGTAACATGGAACGTCGTCGTGAGCTGACACCGATCGAACGGGGTATGGTGGTCGGAGCCCGACGGATGGGAAGTGCGATTTCGGAAGTTGTGCGAGAATTCGGCTTCACACGATCAACCGTGTCCAGGGTGTATCGTGAATGGTTGAATGCGGGTGTCACCGCCCACAACAGACGAATGACCGGCCGTCCAGCCACCCTCGATGACCATGACTGGCGACATCTGAGACGGATTGTCAGTAGTGAAAGACAGGCAACCGTGCAACAAATCACGGCTCATTTCAACACAGGCAGTGCTAGACACGTCTCCCAGTGGACAATCCGTAGGAACATGGGTTCTATGGGGTATGGGAGCCAGCGCCGCACACGGGTGCCACTGTTAATCCAACGTCATCGGGCACAACGACGCGTATTTGTCGCCAGTCACCACGGATGGACACTGGAACAATGGCGTAACGTGATATGGTCGGACGAATCACGATTTCAACTGCACCATGCCGATGGGAGGCACAGTTTATGGTGCAGACCACATGAAGCAGTGGATCCCGCCTGCCTCGAAGGTGTGGTCCAGGGCGCTGGTGTCTCGGTTGTGGTCTGGGGTGCATTTTCCTGGTATGGAATGGGCCCCCTAGTTGTTCTGGAAGAGACTTTGAATGGTACGCGGAGACCATCTCCACCCATTTTTGGCCTTCCAGCGCCCAGACAGTTCTGCGGTGTTTCAAAATGATAACGTGCCGCCACATCGCTCCCACGTCGCCCGAGAATGGTTCCAGGAACATGCAGCGGAGATCCAACGACTGCCATGGTCACCCAGGAGCTCCGATATGAACCCTATCGAGCATATCTGGGATGTCCTGGAACGCAGGCTCCGTGCCATGAATCCTGCACCCACAAACAGACCAGTATTGGCGGCCGCTCTGCAAACGATTTGGTGTCAGGTGTGTCCAGAGGTCTACCAGGGAGTTGTCGACTCACTTCCATGGCGTCACACCGCAGTTCGCAGGGCCAGAGGAGGCCCCACACGCCATTAGGTGACTATCCCATGGCATTTGCTAAGTCAGTGTATATTTCTATACCAATGTCCACAGTAAGTTGGCATACCATCAATCGTAATCTTAATTAACTCTTCTTATCTCTTGTGAGACTGTAAAAACCTCATAGAAAACCTTTACCTGCCCAGCTAAATGGCCTACAGGCCTACGTTGTTTTTTATTACGACTTTCTCAGCAGTATTACTTGACTTTCTTTGAACGAAAATTATCTCATGATAAGGTATGGGTGGAGAGAAAATGGGATGAACGGATTCTCTACCTTTAATATCAACCTGTTTCACCACGTGAGGCTGAGTGAATCCCATTTCATACCTCTGTCTTGATTAAGCACTTTGTACGAGCCAGACACTGAACCCAAAGTCCCTCGGTAAGACCCTCGATTTATACAGCAGGGTGCTGGCTGTCTTGTATGACTGTTGCGTTAGGAGTTTCTGTGCCGTATCCCACAGCAATCCCGCGTGAACATTTGAGCCTGCTTAACCGAATGGTCAGCGTCGAGACTTTCAGTTCAGATAGTCCCTGTTTCGATTATCAAACAGGCTGTGGATTTTAATAGCATGAAGGTAATTCCCCTGAATCGGTGACTGGGTGTTTGTACTTGTTTTAACACACTTCTTTAAATACCGCACTCTACAGTACAGTCCACCAGAGAAACACGCAATATTAAATATATTTCTTCGTATGGGGTTGGTGTTCGGAAGAGAATACTGACGTAAAACAGGTCCAAGTGCGTTGGTACGACACATTTCGCCCCCGCGTAGCAGAATTTGACTGGTGTGAAAATGGGGAAACCACAGAAAACCGTATTCAGGGTTGCCGACAGTGGGGATCGAACCCACTATCTCCCAAATGCAAGCTCACAGCTGCGCGACCATAACCACACGGCCAATTCGTTCGGTGCAGAGTCTATTGAATACATTACTGCATGCAAGCTTGTAGTCGGGAAATGGTGGGTTCCTTCCCTACCATTGGGAGCCCTGAAGGAGGTTACCCATGGTTTCTAATTTTCATACCAAGAAAATTCTGGGGCTGTTCCTTAATTAAGGCTAAGACGACATCTTCCCAGCTCTGACCATCTCATAACCCATCGCTGAAACTATTTTGAGAAAGTGCGACCGTACAGCCATTCCACTGTATTATTGTCCTCCTCCACTTGAGCTCCGTTGTCTGCGACGACAAAATAAAATTTTATTTTACGTTGATAGTATTTCCAAACCATTCCTTCCATCTGTCCAGTGATTCCCTAGGATCTACTATGAGTACACCTAATTTACGTAAAACACTCTCAATTTCTTTTATTCCCCTCCCTTTGTAAGATTCTTTATTATTGTCCAGGAAGGTTTTTCCTGCAGCTTGACCTAGCCTTTCCAGGCTTTTACCGAAATCTTCGCTTGACTTCCTGATGTAGTCAACAATTATTTATTTCGCTGTGTTTCTTTCATCAACTTACTGTTCCGCATCTGCACCGATCCTTGCTTGGAGCAATTCCTGATACCCCCTTCTTTTACGTTTAAAAGTTTTCCTAGCTTCATCATTCCACAAAAATGTTATCTTCTTCCCATCTTTAAATAGAGTTGTTCTAAGGCATGCCCTTGCTGTTTCTACTACAGCATCCCTGTATGGCACCCATTCGCTTTCTATATCCTGAACTGGCTTAGTGTCTAGTCTTTGGAACTTTTCACTGACCATATCCATAAACTTCTGTCTGATTTCCTTGTCCTGGAGATATTGCATACTTACCCACCTGCAGACAGATTTCACTTTCTCTATCCTAGGCCTAAAGAAGCTTAGATTACTACAGATCACATCATTAAGTAAGAATTGGAAGTCGGTTATTGTATATCCATCATGAATCTGGTGGCCCAAAACTCCCATGTGTAGTTTCGAAGAATGTATTCATAAATGCTAATCACAAACTCGTACACAAGTCCAGTAAATGCTTCCCAATCGTATTACCTTACGTATCTTCCCAGAATTTACCAATCACCTTCTTATATTCTTCAGTTCTATTTCCAACTATCGCATTGAAATCCACCATTAGCACTGTCTTATCCTTGCTGTTGACCCTGACTATGTCACTCGGTGCTTCGTCAAAGTTGTGAACTTCATCAATATTTTGATCCTAACACGGTGATTAGACAATCGTCGTCCTAATTCCTTCAACTGCTAAACCTACCCACATCATTCATACATTAGCCTGCCTTACAGAAAATACGATACGTGTCATAGTATTCCTGATAAAGAGTCCTACCCCACACTCTGCTCTTCCCTTTTGAAGACCTGTTAAAGTCACTTTGCAATCTCCTCCTTGTTATCTCTCTTCAGCCGAACACTGTTAACTCCTGACAGATCCTTTTTACTGACTATATCAGATCTACTTTCTTACTTTCTTCCATAATCCCTGTTAATAATTGTTAGCTCCCGATCGAATTCCATTTTCTTCGCGAAGTTGTTTCCAAGGAGTCCCTAGCCTGTCAAATGGAAGTGGGTCTCTGTTACTCCTATACGTTCGAAGCTAGCTTAAAACGTAGTCAACTATCAATCAAAACAATCTTGAAATCATATGGATCTTCCTGAAAAAGGAAGTCCTGAACGAGATAGAAAGGGTGAAAGTAATTTTCCTTAAAAGAGCGCTATTTTTTACAATTTGTTTTATTAAGTACCAACACACATAGGCCTCATGACGGCGAAGGAATAGAAAAGGTCTAGGAGTGGGAAGGAAGCGGCCGTGGCCTTAATTAAGATACAGCCCCAGCATTCCCCTGGTGTGAAATTGGGAAACCACGAAAAACCATCTTCAGGGATGCTGACAGTGGGGTTCGAACCCACTATCTCCCGGATGCAAGCTCACAGCTGTGCGCCCCCAACCGCACGGCCAACTCGCCCGGTAAAACAGCACTATGCGTATCCAATCATACACCCTCAAGACTTGTGTATGAACTGACTTGAGAATGCTTCCTCATTCAGGTCCTACTACATACTATGACTCTACAATCTACAAAAGAATACCAAGAGCTGTTACATGAATTAAAATCGAAGAAGACAGAAATTTGGAGTGACTTTTACATAACGGACGCAATGACAACAAACAACTGGTGCCTAAGTTGCTTCGATCTCAGACATACAGTGACTCGTGCAGCGGTCCATGGTTTCCATCATACGGCATGCGTTTTACTTAGTTTTAACGAACCGAATCATGATTGTGAGTGCTGATGGTGCGAACAATTTTGTGGTCGCTACCACGCCTTGGAGTGCACGAAGAGGTTTGTTCTCTGACAAGACTGTGTAGAGAATAAGTTCACATTCTTGCACATTGTGTGCATGTATATTTAAAAAATTAAGTTGCACAGCCAACTGATTGAGATTAATAATAATAAAACGTTCTAAGCGTGCTGTGTAAAACTTCTGTGAAGCAGAATGCTATCCTACTTAAACATAGTTCCAGTGAGAATCTCTCCTCTAATGGATTAGGGACCATCGGTGGATCGTTCATTTCTAGCCGTCATAACACAATGAGTGCCATGACTTACAATATGCTCCTCGAGATACCTACACCTATTTCATAGCAACTGGTATTCCGTCTCTCTGGAACACTTGTTAGGCGACTCAGCTGTTGCCCATGTGACTATAGTAACCCACACCAGGTATTATTATTATTATTATTATTATTATTATTATTATTATTATTATTGGAGTTATAGGACCAATATCTGCTTGATATCGTCACCAACTCCCAAAAGAGTGACCGTTGTTTGAATCCCGTCTATGTTGTGTACGAAGGACTTTATAAATAGAATTGACAAGTCCTTATACTTCAGATTCCACGTGAAGCTGTTTGTCCCGTGGTCATGTCACGTACAGTTACTTGCTTGGGTTATCATTTCCTCACTTTGTTCCATAGCTAAATGGTTATCGTGCTGGCCTTTGGTCACAAGAGTCCCGGGTTCGATTCCCGGCAGGGTCGTGAATTTTAACCATCATTGGTTAATTTCACTGGCACGAGGGCTGAGTGTATGTGTCGTCTTCATCATCATTTCATCCTCATCACGACGCGCAGGTCACCTACGGGTGTCAAAAAAGGACCTACACCTGGAGAGCCGAACATGTCCTCGGACTCTCCGGGCACTAAAAGCCATACGCCATTTCATTCCCTCATTTTGTATTAGCAGTGTATATTTATTTCTTACTATCCGGCTAGTAGCAAACCTACGGCCTTTGTGATCAAATTAATCATGCATGAATAATTCCATTCGTAACTTCCAGAATTCTCGTTCAATGAGTGTAAAGTTACCTACCATGCTTCAGAACTGAGCCCTCGCGTTTGTTTACCCTTCTCTCATTAGCAGTGCTTGGCAACACCGTTGGCAAAATGTCAAAGTTTTGGTTTCGCTGTCATATATACAGTTGAAGCTGAAGTGACAGAACGGATATTTAAATCATTTATACAGAGAAGAGGCGGGTTCGTTGATATCAGATGTACGGTATGGGGAGTGGGATACGGGAATGAGTAATTAAATCAGATAGAGATGCACTTGAAACAAGGTCTGAGTTTGAATAAAATGTTGCCAGTGAACATGGTACTCATACACACAGCCTGATAAAAGCGACACTTTAAACATACGTTTCAGTCCACCAACCGACAAGTGCAATGACCAGCTCTTCGCACGAATACTTTCTTTAGTAAAATATTATATAAATTATGCATGTTTGAAAAACGAGCTTGGTATTGCAAGGAATATGTGTAAACAGTTTTCAGCCAACGGAACAGAAAGTGATCCGCGCCGTCCAACTGCTCCATCTCAAACCAAGGTATACTTGCCCCACGGCCATGGCATGGGATATGAATGTTATCAATCGCCGTAAAATGAAAAATCATAGCAACCCGCGACGTTTCACTCTGAAATCCTTCCAGTTTCGAGTTTTACTCCTCTTATTTTTACCCCTTAATGGTTGAATCTTTCAAAATGTTTCTTTAAAACTGTTTAAAACTATTACTTATGACCTAAGAAGAAATTTATGTCAAATTGCACTCTGATTGGTTTGGTGGTTCCTGAGACATACCATGATATGAAAATGTATTTAGTGTATGATGGAAGACTGTTTACAGTATACACGTTAAATTTATTTATTCGATTCAGAAACAAACAAAATATGTACATGCCCAAACGACAAAAGTTAAGTCACGCCATGGTGGACCAGTGACATGCAACCTGAACAGCTTTCGTGTAGCAAGAAGAAGATCTTAAACTGTGCAAGATGCAGGGCACAGCATGCAATCAAGTTGATGTTCCATGGTCTGGGGTTCTCTGCAATCGCAGCTAACGTTGTCGACAGGGATGAGTCATTTCTGAAGACTGATTTTGGATCTTCCAACTCCAGAACGACACGTTAAATATAGAGCCTATGCATAATATTCGCAAAGAAATATGCTCCATTCCTGTCATGCTCAGAATTAATCAGGAAACTGATTCACTGAATACACTTTCGAGTTCCCTCTGCGTTCTCTTCAACACACGGATAGGGTATTTAATGGCTATATGGTCCACAATTTTCTACTCTTCTCCGCAGTCACAGAAAAGCAAGGTCCACCACCACCACCACCACCACTCATGAAGTATAGTTCCACATCTTCCTTGGCGGGTTCTGAGTGATTCACAATCCTTCGCTGACGTTGGTGTAGTTGAAATCCGGGAGCTCGCTTGCAGGGATTCCCGATAATGTGGTGACGTGTTAGTCGGGTCTGCAGTATCCACTGAGATTTCCAGTCTTGCAGTTCAAATGAAGTGCGCCGCAACAATAGTTTTTATTTGAGTCTATTGTTTCAGGGTACAGTTACATCATCGTATATTGGTAGTACGGGACTGTTCTGAATGTTGCTCCAAGTGTTCAGAAGTGACTGATATCATCTTAAGAATCGAGGTGCAATATTGCTTAGGATTAGTAACCAGCGTGTATTGTCGTGCGCATGCATCCAATAAGGATGCTTGATTGAGTTGAGTATCAATTACATTGGTGCGTGTGCTGTTCTAGGCGGTTGAGCAAAAATATTCTGCAAATAAGAAAGAAAGACCCCAAGTATTGACAATAAGAATCCAGTGTTCGCTCCCCAAGCGCTGGAAACTACTGTACTATATATTTCAGGCTTTCATTCTTGGCTGCGACGCTGGTAAGGAGATGAAATGAAATGTCGTACGGCTTTTAGTGCCGGGATATCCCAGGACGGGTTCGGCTCGCCAGGTGCAGGTCCTTCTATTTGACACCCGTAGGTGACCTGCGCGTCGTGATGAGGATGAAATGATGAAGACAACACATACACCCAGCCCCCGTGCCATTGGAATTAACCAATTAAGGTTAAAATCCCCGACCCGGCCGGGAATCGAACCCGGGACCCTCTGAACCGAAGGCCAGTAGGCTGACCGTTCAGCCAACAAGTCGGACGGTAAGGAGATTATTGAAGGTTGGTGATCTATAGAAGTTCACTTCTAAGTATTTAGGGTTATTGTAGAGCTGGAATGTAGGTCCTCTAATGGGGACGATGGATCTGCAGCTAGCGCGTCTGTTCCTTAGGTGAAAGCATGATATAACGGTTTGTTGGGGAGTTCGGCTGAAGAGAACTATGTATGTTTGAAGTATTCGTCCAGTATATTCAGGTCTGAGGTTAGCGTTGCTTCAGCTTGAGAACCCTAATTCTGGGTAACTATAGGGATGTCATCGGCGTAGACAAAATGTCTGACCTTCGTTTCTGCAAGATCACACATATACAATTTTAACTGCTCGGTGGGTGGCAACATGGATTCTTGTGGAAGTCCATTCTTGAATTTATATGATCTGCTTTTCGAATCCTCTGAGAACACTTCAAAGTATCTGTTGTTGCTGATACCAGTGGTTAGTTTCAGACAGGGTATGCCACTTAGCAATTTCAGGAGAAATTTGTCTTGATATAGTGTGTCTGCCAGGCTTGAAAACACGCTCATGTTTATCATTTTCTCGAAGCTACTTTGATTATGAGTAACTAATGCTAGAATCTGTTCCTTGCATCCTCTTCTGGGCCCGAAGCCGGCTTGCTATAAAAGGATGTGCTTGTTGATGGATGGAGAAATTCCACTGTACACCATTTTTTCCAATATACCCAGTGAGACAGTAAGGAGCACAATGGGGTGATCATTTTCCACATTGGGAGGGTCTTTATTACCTTTTTTTTTCTTGAACAGAGGAGGAAGGTTGCCGTTGCTTAGATGTTGGAGAATAAATATTTGGATAGTACCTGGCCTACAGTGCATAAGAAACTCTGGATAAATGCCACAAGCACACGATTCTTTCCCAGGTTTTATGCTCTTCAAAGTCTCTGTGGCATCCTCTCGTTCAAACAGAAGAGAGAATTCGGAAGTTGTGGGGCTGAGTGTTTTCTAGCTTTCAAGAGGGTATTTGCTTGTCTTTCGATGTGTTTTTCTTCAGTGCCTTAGAACTGAAGATCATGTGGTTAGCCATGCCATACAGATGTATGTCGGTCTTCTGTTGTTGGTAGCTTCTTTCGCTTCTAATTTCTTGATGAAAGTCCATGATTTCCTGCTAGAATTGGTGTGGTCCAAAGATACTACCGTTCCTTGCCACATTTTCCTTCTGTTTTGTTTAGTGACTGCAGCAAATGTGAAGTAGTTGTAGGATCGCCATTGTCTTCGAATTTATTAAGGAGCCTTTAGCTGTCTTCATTCCATTCTGTGACATATACCTTGCAATAACCTCTTGGTATACAACGTTTTGGTGCGCTTTATATTATGTCCATGAACTCGTTACTGTAAATAGATGTTTTCCAGTTTATGCTGGCATTTGTCTGCTTTAGAAATTTTTACCCGTTGGCTTCTTCGAAGTTCCGTCTTTGCTTTAGGAAGGAACGGATTATGGGTATGAACATTCCTATCTGGTACTGGCAGTTGGTAAAGTTACGGTCCGCCACACATCGCGCATCGTTGGACAAATCAGTAGACTGGGTTGTGAAACAACACAGACCAGGCGTGTGGGTGCTGTTTCAACAACGGCTGTGTTTTGGTTTCCACTCCGTACCCTGCAGGGATAGGGTGAGCCACTTGGACGGTAACGCCCACTCTCTGGCCAGGAGATGTGTGGTGAGTCCTTCATCGTTCAGAGTGAAAGGCTGACTTACCATTAGCAACGTAAATAAGTTTAAGGTGTTAAGTTTCCATCCATTTTACACGTTCTTCTCCAGGTTCAACATCTCTAGGTATCCCCGGAGGATATATGATAACATGGCTTCGGAAGTTTATGACCTAAGCAGGTACAAAGTACGCAAGCAAATGTGCCCAAAAATTAGCAAAATATGACCTAAAATAATAAAATATGACCTAGAATGCGATAAAATATATCATGAATTTTAGTGATAGGTAGCAAGTATTAGAGCATTGAAAATGAAATGGCGTATGGCTTTTAGTGCCGGGAGTGTCCGAAGACATGTTCGGCTCGCCAGGTGCAGGTCTTTTGATTTGACTCCCGTAGGTGACCTGCACGTCATGATGAGGATGAAGACGACACATACACCCAGTCCCCGTGCCGGCGAAATTAACGAATGATGGTTAAAATTCCCGACCCTGCCGGGAATCGAACCCGGGACCCCTGTGACTGAAGGCCAGCACGCTAACCATTTAGCCATGGAGCCGGAAATTAGAGCATTACTAACAGTAAACGTTTTAAATAACCAAACGTCGTCAGCGATAAAACACCAGACACATTTAATCATACAATCTGACAGAGATCTGCAGTTCGTTCAAGCGTTCAACATTCAGTCAATATCATACCTTTTGGGGCAGTTCCCGCTTGGTTTTTCTACATAAATCCATAAAACGAAGCATTAGCATGCTTTATGGTATCTGTCGGCGAAAGTTAGAAGAAACTGCCTAACAGGAAGTTTATTGAGGCCAATCTATTGAAATTCGTGAGCTGTAACTGGACACTTCGAGGAATAACTGGGTGAGAGATAACATGGAATTTACTTGTTTGCCAATTAATTCTGAGCTAAATATATCTACTGTAGTGATACAAAGGCGGATGATGATGATGATGATGATGCTTGTTGTTTAAAGAGGCCTAGGTTATCGGCCCCTAATGGTACGAAATGAGACGAAATGTAGTGGCAATTTAAAAGTCCAAAATCATCCACTGACCAGAATTCAAAACTTGATGACGAAGAATGTGTGGGTGAACATAAATTTAAAACAGTGTATCCGACCCGCAATGATTGTTGATGGATGGAGAAATTCCACTGTACACCAATTTTTCCAATATATCCAGTAAGACAGTAAGGAACACAATCGGGTGATCATTTTCCACATTGGGAGGGTCTTCATTACCTTCGTTTTCTTGAACAGGGGAGGAAGGTTGCTGTTGCTTAGATGTTGGAGAATTCCCAGAAACTATCATAAAGCAACAGTAGACTATTACTGACCAAGGGGCTGCTTCTGAAGCACAATCCTGAATTGGTGATGCTTGTTGTCTAAAGCGGTCCAAAATCCAAGTCATCGGCCCCTCATAAGGGTACTTATCGCTATTTGTCATGTTTCGGTACTAATCAAAAGTAGTGTAGACTAGCGTTATTCCACACATTATGGTACTACTCACAGGTAATGTAATACGCGCATGTGACGCAGACCTATGGTGTTTCTCACATTGCGGCGCCACGTACAGGCAACGCAAACCTATGGTGTTCCTCACATAGGTGTACTAATCACAGGGATTCGTACTATCCCGTGGTGTTTCTCATATAGTGGGTACTAATTACAGGCAACGTAAGCCCGTGACATTCCGCATGTAGTGGTGTTAATCACGGGCACTGTAAATCCCACCCTGATTCACACTATGTTGATACTATTCACAAACCTAAAGCTAACTGATCAGCGTGCTGGCCTTTGGTCACAGGGGTCCCGAGATCGATTCCCGGCAGGGTCGGGAATTTTAACCATCATTGGTTGATTTCCGTGGCAGGGGGCCTGGGTGTATGTGTTGTCTTCATCATCATTTCATCCTCATCACGACACGCAGGTCGCCTAGTTGAGTCAAATCAAAAGACTTGTACCTGGCGAGCCGAACCCGTCCTGGGATCTCCTGGCCATACACCATTTCATTTTTACAAACCTATTATGTACCAAACGTAGTGGTACTACTGGCAAGTAAAGGCGATCTCTGGTGTTCCCCGCGTGATGATAAAAATTACAAGTAATATCATTGTTCTAATTCGATCATCCCTTGGTCGCTCCGTTTAGTTGCGCCTTACGACAGACAGGAGATACCGTGGGTGTATTCTTCGTCTGCTTCCCCCACCCACAGGTGTTACGTAGGTTTAGCATAGATCATGTATTAAAACACGATTTCTCAGAAAAGGAGAGGAGAGTCTCCCTCAATCATATGACAAAGCACAATGTTTACGTGTCAGGCCAAGCAGAGTAACTGGAAGCGTGCAACAGGGCAGTGCGCAGTTAGTCGCGCAGAACACAAATCAAGGCCCTTCCCCAGAGGTGTTCCGTAGTAGGAGCATTAGAATGAAAAGGGGACACCAAATAAATAAAAGGCGCAAGGGATCAGGTTTTAAGAATTATGACATATATTGTAACAGCATCAAACGAAAAGCTTATAAATACTATGCATATCAATTGAAACTCATAACCTTTGGTATTGGTCAGGTACTGCAATAGTAGACAAGTTAGAAGATTAAGTTAAGAAATAAGGCGTATGTACAAGTCCTCTATGACAATTATAGACAGATGACTAGATTTCAAATAGTTACAGTGGTACCAACATCGTAACAAGGTCGTACCCCGAAGATACTTTAACAAACATTACTAGTGGAATATACATTCAGTAAACATTGGGATACCAATGCATAGAAACCACCACAATATATTTCAGAATATTTAATCCCCCGATAACGAATTTCATGTAACTAGAAGAACAAGGTTGACATGAATTTAAAAACCATTAAATAGAAAGAACACCTATCAAAATTCGCAGACCATTACTAATCCATTTTAGTGTATTTACTTTTTCTCATAGAAGAAGAAGAATAGGAAGTAACAAGAGCAAACACCGGTAGAAGGAGAGGTAGGGAAACTGGATAAAGAAGAAACCAAGCACAGGTAAGGGCATTAAGGGAACAGGCAGGGATCAGGCTGCAAAACCCCGTTGATGGTTAAGTTCGTTTAAACACACGATGTAAGGTCCCAGCTCGCTTATTGGTCCGCCAAGGAAAACTCCCCAATCACAGTTTTCAATGTTCACAGAAATGAAGGAAGTGCTCCATAGGGTAAGTAAAGTCCAAAAGGCCGAAATTAATAAGCTTGAATTTTGTAACAAAGTCTATGCGGAGCTAGAAAGAATATCAACATGAATATGTAATAAAACATGAGTCTGCTCACCCAGCGAGACGTAGAAGGTTTCCACACAGGTTAATAAGTCAGCACGGACCAGACGCGGACGATATAAAACTCCCACTGCTTACAATAGCTTAATGCACACACCTGATCGCCGATCACGGCGAAAGGGCAAGTTTATATAGGCCGGAGAGCCAGGCGTGGAATGTGCGGGAACAATGATGACGTCAGGGGGTGGCGAGGAGAGGAAAGCAAGCACACACACAGTCGTGAGGCAGACAAGGCAACAGATGGATGGTAAACGTAGCAGTCCAATGTCACTACGAGGAAGCGATGCATATGCACGAGGTAAGAAAACATATATATATCGGGAGCATGTTACACAGGGGGTGTACACATGTGGAAACACAATATCATCACGTTCAGTGAGCTCACGCGTATCCTGTCGCAATTTAGCCCCTCTAAAATGATGTGCTGAAAGACGTCCGTACAGGAGCTTCTCCTTGGAATCACGTTTTCTAAACCTGCTACCTGTCTGTTCCGGGAAAATAAAAAATATATATCTACTATATTTGAAAATCCTGTGTTTTAAACTCGACGCAGATGCGCGTACCTGGTTAAAGACTCAAACAAAAAAGCTGAAATTATAACCAAATATACCTTACATCACCAAAATGAGAAAAATATGAGCAAGACAATAAAAATGGCCGTAATATGCATTTATATGCAACATCAAATTGCTTTAAATGGGGACAGGGACCAAACATTTACACTTATTTTTCAGATTACGTGTAAAATAGGCCCAGGAAAGGAATATGACTTTCGAACCTTAATGCTAACTATTGAATTCACTAGGAATGGTAGTTAACTGCGTAACTAGGGCAGAGGTGGTAAAGTCCAAATTATCCCCGGAGGTTTGTGGAAATTCAATATTTCTATCATCGTCTTTGACTGAGGGAGTGAAGATATCACTGTCTGAAGTTGATGTCAGGACCTTATAGGTCCTGATGTTATTGTTGAAACTCATTTGTAACTCATATGAGGGGTGGTTGTTGGAAATCACTGATTTGAATCACGGGATTTTTCATCTAGAGCGTAACTGAATGTCATCATCGCCCTGAGCGTCCTGAGATAAGATGACGTCAACTTGATATCCCTTCCAGGTTAATGGAGGTATTCGATATTGTGTTGATATAACGGGATAACTGGTCCCAAAATTACGAACTGGAGAGTCATGAAAAGGATCTCTGAGAGCATTTTCTTTCATGGACTCCGACCGAGAGGTATCATCCCAGCTTTGTTACTTATTTAGCACCACCAGGGATACACGTGTGATTCAAGCTTGCAACTCCACCTCTCGTGATATGTGCTTGAGTAACTGGTATTTTGCATTTATAAATGGGTATAGATTAGGTCTACTCATGCAAGTATTAAAGGTAGGTTGCGGTAAACAGTTTCATATATAGTTCAATCAGGGCAAAAGTTCCGATGCAGAGAGGAATATACTTTCTTCAGCTTAGCATAGAGCAACATGGCTCATTTCGAATTTCGGCCAAATCACACCACTTGATTTTCTCAATGAACCTGGAAATTATCGAGATTAGAATCTCGATTATTCGAATGAGAAGCCAGTAAGCAAGCCGCTGAGCTGGTCACAACTTCCTACCCTTCCAAATATATATATATTTACTATTCGCTTTGCGTCGCACGGACACAGATAGGTCTTATGGCGACGATGGGATAGGAAAGACCAGGGAAAGCGGGGAAGCGGCCATGACCTTAGTTATGGTACAGGCTCAGCAACCATTTCCCTGGTGTGAAAATGGGAAACCACGGAAAACCCTCTTCAGGTCTGCTAACAGTGGGGTTCGAAATCACTATCCCCCGGATGCAAGCTCACAGCCATGCGCCTCTAACCACACGGCTAACTCGTCCGGTCCTTCCAAAATAAACAGTTTGCCAACGTGTATTCAGAGAACCATGTCATTACGATGCGTGGCCATGTTGGGCATCAATATACATGTACGTTTATAGGTAGACGTTCACACAGGCGAAGTCATCACCCCGTGATACATTTTTACCATTCCTCCTCCACGTATTGATGAATGTCTGCAAAAATCGTAGATGGTCGGACACCAAGTACCAAGTGTTGACCCAGCATGTCCTCCACTTCTTCTAAGGTGATCGAAGACCGTCGACTGCGCAGTCAGAAACAATGTCGAATAATTTACAGAATAGGTATGCTGAATAGAACCGGATACATGGGGACCCGCATAATCATGACATCACATTCCTGTTGTATACTTGTACCTTTGTTGTTCAGGGTTTATATGGATCATCTATTCAGAGGTATGAAGTGGCTTGGTGGGAGTTAGACGAAAATGCAGTAAATAGTTTGGTTTATGCCGAAGATTTAATCTTAATGGCAGATTATGCTGAAAGCTTGCTAAATAACATCTGGGAATTTGAAAAATAAATAACTGGAGCAGGTAGATCATTTCTGGCTTAGTGAAGAAAGCAACGGGAAACTACCTGCCTTCGGGCTGAATACCCAACGTACATTCTCCCAGGATGGTAGTAGAATAATTGAGATTAAATCAAGGTGCAACAAGGCAAATGTTTTCTTTACACCGGATTGATCTCGTTTTTGTACGGAAGTGAAAGCTGGATGGACTCAGGGCAATTTATTCCTATGTTAAAAGTAACATATATGACAGTACTGAGAATGATCGGTGGTAGTAACAGGTGGGAACAGTGGCAGGATCGTACTTTTATTGAGGAAATATATGCTAAGTTTGAATGATTTCTGTTCATAACGTGGTTCGCTGTAATCGGGTTAGGTGGTGGGTTCATGTGAGGCGAGTGGAGGAGGATAGGTTACCTACCAGGATAATTGAGGGTAAGAGAAGTAAAGAGAACGATATTTAAACTTATTTTCTAAAGATTTAAACACAATAGATATCGTAAACGATGAAACAGAACTAGGTAACATGGTATTTTAGGGGTGTTTATTAAATCCACAGAGGCTTGCAGACTGAACATAGAAAGGCATAATAGTCTATAATGGAGATTTATGTGTGTGCGTATGTATGTATGTATGTATGTATGTATGTATGTATGTACCGAGCTCGATAGCTGCAGTCGCTTAAGTGCGGCCGGTATCCAGTAATCGGGAGATAGTGGGTTCGAGCCCCACTGTCGGCAGCCCTGAAGATGGTTTTCCGTGGTTTCCCATTTTCACACCAGGCAAATGCTGGGGCTGTACCTTAATTAAGGCCACGGCCGCTTCCTTCCCATTCCTAGGCCTTTCCAATCCCATCGTCGCCGTAAAACATATCTGTGTCGGAGCGACGTAAAGCAAATAACAAAAAAAAAAAAACGTCTGTATGTATGTATGTATGTATGTATGTATGTATGTATGTGTGTACGTATGCCGATCTTACTTAAATGTATAATTTCTTGTCAGTTTTGAAGTCCGTATGAAGAAAATACAGTACATCTCCGCTGAAGAAGGGAGAGAGTTTCAGAAAAGGAATATATTATTTTATTCCATTCCTAGTTGAATCCTGCGGTGTAAAATTGAAGGGAGTAAACTCTGAGTCTTCAAATCCACCCTCTTTGAGAATTCCTCAGTTAATGAGAGAAGAACAATCTCTGTCTCATTACATGTCTCCAGCTGTTGACGTTGGGACATTTCACTCAGTTTGATATGAGTGCATGATGAAAAACACGTCAGGTACTGAGGTTGTTGTCATAATTAAATCCTGTACGTGTCTCCCTCTCACAATGTGGCTGACACTTCATAACATCTAGACATGGATATAATGGGATGTGTGTTATAATAAATAATGACGACAGGAGGCATCGTTGAGCGAGGGTTTTGTTTGACATTCCACATTCTAAGCGTCTTAAGGTAGATAAGATGTCAGGAAGGCTTCCTCAGGGCTCAGATGTTTGACCGAGAAACTCCCTTGTTAATAGCTCAGTGTCTGCCTTTTGTTTGATGATCTGGATTGTTATTCTCTAATACCTTTCTTATGTCCTGTTTCTTTATATGACCATTTATTTATATTCGCCCCTGAGGAAATGTCATTGAACTAGCCGGTATTTCATCCATTGGAGCGTCACGTGACTGTAAATAATGTTGTGTGTGTGCATTGCACAATGACAAACACAAGAAACTATGCACCAACAATTTGTAATAAGAGTATACCCTAATATTCCACATCTCTATAGGTTTTACTATTGGTTTGTAGGGCTATATGGCTAACTAGTTAGCAAGCTGGCCTTCGATCCAAGATTTCAACATTCACTGGGTACCTCAGATTCGGAGAATGGGTTTTCGTGCAGCAGGTCACCCATGGACTTCAACAGGAAAGACCTGCACTAGGCATCTCCGGAATCCATAAACCATTATTATTATTATTATTATTATTATTATTATTATTATTATTATTATTATTATTATTATTATTATTGATTTGACATCGCACCGACACAGATAGGTCTTACGGCAATGATGGGATAGGAAACGATTAGGACAGGGATGAAATGTCCATGGTTTTAGTTAAGGTACAACCCCTTTTCAACATTTAAATGCAATGTGGTTCTAAGTAAATGTTTATGAATTCACTGCTTGATGATTCCAGATTTGAGAGAAATGACAAATTTCCTGTTAGCCTTCCCACTGCGTAATATCGATTCTGGCCTGATGCCTACGGTAATTCTATCTGGAAATTTAGGGGTTTTATTCGATCCTGTTAACGGCTTCCCAGAGTTGTTCCAATAAGCCTTGTAATTCGTTAAGACTGTGTGATATTTACAACTTCCGTTCCAGTTGATCCCAGACAATCTCGATTGGTAACATACGTGAGAATCTTGCATTCCAATAAAGCTGCTCAACATTACTCGGATGTCTCATAGACACCCTGATCCTTGAGTAGGCTGGTGTTTTTGTGATGTGCGTTTTTGGGTATCACATAAGTATGTAGTTCTATCTCTTTTAATCGCAATGTTACTATTCTCAATATCCCAGCATAACATACGGCCTCCCTCACAATGACCTAAACGAAGTCGTTTACGATGTAGCATTAATGAGAGTGAGTGGCGCGCTTATATTTGTGCTTCTGAACGTCATCTGCCTGTGGTGGGACATCACACAAGATACTGTGTGGATCTCCCTGCAATCTTACTTGACTCTTTGTAAAAGTGATCATAGGCGTGATACCGTAAGACCTGAACCATAGGGATGTGACCTTTCATTATTTTTCATAACCCTTGCATACACTGGCCAAGTTGCAGACCGTATTGGTGAGAAGTTTATAAAAATATCACTCGACCGTCAGACCACACTATCTCTACTTACATTGGCTGGAGGAGGCTAAGGGGCGAGAATTTGAATCCTTCCAGATGTGCTGCCCTTCCAAGGCTCTTTATCATTATCACGTGTTTGCGCCCCAAATTGCGAACAATTGTGTGAAATATCCAGTAATTCTCAACCGTCCAGGCATTTGGCCCCAGTCAAAATCTACAGTTGAAAGCATTGCGTGCCCTTGAAATCATCTGTAAACATTAACCTTCCTTCGAACTATCCACTTTGAGCTCGGAAAGCCAGCACTCTACCATTTAAACCACTTAAAGTTATTATCTAACTATCAATCTCTTACAACTAAGTGTTAGATTCATCTACTGCACTTTGGTGACGTGATCCGTGAACCTATGTAAGCAAATGAATCTGAGAATTCTCTATTTACGACGATGATGAAGTTAATTCAAGGTCAAAGCGACAAAACGTACATTTGGATGGGCGCTCCTTCTACATAGGAGTCGTACGCTAGCTGGTAAGCGCAGAATATTTCGTTTTCTAGTGGTTTTTTGTCACCAAGATTGGAAAGGGCTAGGATTGGAAAGAAAATGGCCGTGGCCTAAATGAAGGTACAGTTCCGGCATTCGCCTAGTGTGAAAATGGAAAACCACAGAGCGCCATCTTCAGGGCTCGAACCTACCATCTCCACAATGCAAGCTCAAGGCCACGTGATCCGAAATGCGCAACCACATCACTTGGTAAAAGTGAAACATTTTGTAGCTCCATTGTAGCCACATTCTTCACTCTGAACTTCTCCAGCACAACTGGTCGATCAATTCAAGTTGCACAGCAGTCAATTTGGAGAAATTATACCCTTGCACTGGGCCAAGGGGTTAAAAATTGGCATGTACTTTTTAAACATATTTTAAAGCATGTCACTGATTTTCATGTGAACAAAATTTACTGAGTTCTAACTTGGCTTATCTCTTGTTAGAATTTTCCAAACGTCTAGCTCTTCCTAAGAAATTGATTTGAATAAAACTTGGAAATAAACCCAGAAAATTCTTATATTATTTTAAGCATGGTAGAAGGTATGTCAGCTTTACTTTGCTGCAGATATGGCTAGCATAAACAAGAGTTTACTAGGATTTAACATCATATTTATTCAACATATTTTGAGAAATTGCTAAAACTAGTTAGTAGGTGCTATTTTTTATTCACTTAACGTATTCCATAGGGGATGCCAGAACCAATGGACAGAAAGGACGTTGTGTTCTATCAAGTCAAAGTGAGGCCCTACATATCGTTGGCCTCTCACAGAATGTTGCACGTGACTGACTAGAATGTATCAACACACCCACCGTATTCAAAATGACATTGTGGCGTTCGATTCTGCTTGTTTCTTATGCTGTGTTGTTTTACTTGCTTTGTTGATTTCAATGCCATCAAAGTTACCTTGGAAAATTTCTTCTCAAAATTAGCCCAGTTCAACAGGGATAGCATTTTTAAATTATCTGAGAGATGATTTTGAGTCGTGGAGGTAAATGGAGAATCCTTTGATACATGTTTTCTCCTTAAACAAATAAAATACGATTAATTACACCAGAGAAAGCATTTCAATACATTTGAACACACAAAAACATGTGTAACATACAAAAGCTGAATAGTAACTGGTGCACTGTTTGCGATAGAGGAAATAAACAAGCATGTACAGTAGTTGGAATTTTTTTTATGTTGCTCCTGCGAACAAAATTATCTTCTCCTGAATTAATTACGTTCCTATATTTAGATAATGATGAGGCTACAGTGAGACAAAAGAAGCTTTTTTAATGAATGTGAAATACTGAAAGTCACCCTACACCAGCAATTAGCTTCTCTGCAGGCCTCAAACCAAACGGAATGGAGTTAATGAAGGTAATTCCACCTACAAGATGTAAGAAGAAAAATAGTCCAAAGCGAAGCTCTAATTATCTGCTGTGTGTTGTTCAACATGAGGTACGGTAAGGCAACTCCTAGTGAATAGCATGGCTCAGTGCGTTCAGCCACTCTGCGGTCCTATGGGTACCACTCGTTATGGTTGGCCATTGTTTCGCATTTTAACTGCCTACAAATAAGTGGATAGTTTTTTCTCCTCAAGGTCATAAATGTTTCCTTTCCAATTTCCTGCAATATCCTCGGAGAAGACTATAATCTAACCGACAAGTTCCATGTGGTTCAATGTATACATTACGATACGTGGCTAATGATCACTCGAAGCAAGCTGTATGACATACGCAGTTCATATTCGACGAGCTACAAAGGCGACTGCTGTTCAGCTAGATGGCGTTCGGTTATTGAAGTGTTTTAGGGTGCTCTTAGCCGAGGGCGACTAGTCGCGAAAAAATGGTTGCTCTGCCGAGTCGCGCACCATTGCATCAAATGGGACTTATTAGCCGAGGGCGACTTGTCGCGCAAATAATTGCTCTGGCGAGTCACGAAACATTGGATCAAATGCGATCTATTAGCCGAGGGCAACTAGTGGCGCAACTGAGTAACATATTTCTTCATTGGTTGTTTGCTGTCATGCTATGATGGAGTGAATATTTTACTTCCTTAAGTTACTTATTTTTCATATAGATTTGTCATCTCCTTCATTTGTTGTTCTAGTTCATTTGATGTTTCCATGTCCATTAAAAGAACTATCACAATATGGTAATGCACTTAACCCTACAATGCATAGTCATTCACACATGAATCGTACGATTTTGTAGCTTGCTTCTTTAATCTGTTACTGTAATTTTACGGTACCCATGGTACAGCTTCAAATGTACAGCCAGTCCAACACATATACCAGTGATGATCACTCAAACCAAACCGTATGACATACACAGCTCATTATTCGGCGACCTACAAAAGTGACTGCTGTTCAGCTGGATAGCTATCAAATATTGGAGTGTTAGAGCACTATTAGCCGAGGGCGACCAGTCGGGCAACTAGTTGCTCAGGCGAGCCGCACGTATTTTTTGTTTCCGGAAAGAGACACTTAACGGGGGGTTGTAGAAAGGACTGAAATAGGGGTTGAATTATTTTTATGAGGATACTTACGTCTCAAAAACTGAAGTTGTTACAGACGTGAAAATTGGTGCATGGAATATCCTTTAAAAATAAAGGAACACGTATTATTTTCGGAAAATCCACTAAAGCTGATGAAAAGAAGTGAAAAGGGGAGTGAATTAAAAAGAGTATATCTCATAAACTTAACATGTTACAGACGTAAAAACTGGTATTTGAAAACCATTTTAAGATTAAAAAAACACACGTGTTATTTTCGGAAAATTCACTTAAGAAGGGTTAAAAAAGTGAAAATGTGATTTTTTTAAAATGAGCATATCCCAAAACATTAACATGATGCAGACTTCAAAATTGGTGTTGAGAATCTCCTTTAAAAAGAAAGAAACACGTATTTATTGGTTTTGGAAAATCTACTTAGAGGGGGGGAGGGTCTGAAAATGAGGTTTGAATAATTTAATTTGGATACTTATATATCAAAAACTGAAGATGTAACAGACGTGAAAATTGGAAAATGGAATCTCCTTTAAAAATAAAGAAACACGTATTAATTTGTTTTCAGAAAATCCGTTTAAGGGGGGGAGGGGTGAAAAGGACCGAAAATAGGGTTGAATTATTTTTTATGGAGATATATATCTCAAATAAGATGTATCAGACGTGAGAATTGTTATTTGGAATTTTCTTTAAAAGTAAAGAAACGAGGTTTTTTTTGTTTTCGGAAAATCCACTTATGGGAGTTGAAAAGAAGTGAGGAAGGAGTTGAAAATTTTTGATGAGGTTGTTACAGACGTGAAAACTGGTATCTGGTATCCACTTTAAAAATAGAGAAACACGTATTTTTGTTTTCGGAAAGTCTACTTAATGACGAGGGGTGAAAAGTACTGAAGGAGGTGATTTCTTTTTATGAACAAAGATATATCTCAAAAGCCAAAGATGTTACAGGCGTAAATATTGGTATTTGGAATATCCTTTAAATATAAACACGTACTTTATGTTTTCGAAAAATCCACGTAAGGGTATGAAAAGAATTGTAAAAGCTGGTGAACATTTTAAATTTTATCTCATAAACTAAAAATGTAACAGACGCGATAATTGGTATTTGGAATCTCCTTTAAAAATAAAGAAAAGTTTTTTCTGTGTAGCGACTTAAGGTGGGGGTGAAGAAAAATGAAGAAAATATTGAATTCTGTTTATGAGGATACATATGTCTCAAAAACGGAACATGTTATAGACGTTAAAATTTGTTTCTTTAATCTCATTTAAAAGTTTAAAAAAACCATTTATTTCTTTGTTTTCGGAAAATCCACTTAAGAAGGCAGAAAGAATTGAGAAAGCGGGTGAATTTTTGAAATGAATATATCTACAGTATATCTCAAAAACTGAAGACGTTACAGACGTGGACAATGGTATTTGGAATATCCTTTAAAATAAAATAAGGGACCGAGCTCGATAGCTGCAGTCGCTTAAGTGCGGCCAGTATCCAGTATTCGGGAGATAGTAGGTTCAAATCCCACTGTCGGCAGCCCTGAAAATGGTTTTCCGTGGTTTCCCATTTTCACACCAGGCAAATGCTGGGTCTGTACCCTAATTAAGGCCACGGCTGCTTCCTTCCCACTCCTAGCCCTTCCCTGTCCCATCGTCGCCACAAGACCTATCTGTGTCGGTGCGACGTAAAGCAACTAGCAAAAAAAAAAAAAAGGAGCATATATTTATTTTGTGTTCGGGAAATCCACTTAACGGAGGTGAAAATAAGTGAAGGAGTTGAAATATTTTATAAGAATACTTATATCTCAAAAACTGAAGACGTTACAGACGTGGAGATAGGTATTTGGAATCTCCTTTAAAACGTTTTGCTGTATTTCATGTAGATTCTTTTTGCAATTTGCTTTACGTCGCACTGATATGGATAGGTCTTATGGCAACGATATGATAGGAAAGGGCTAGGACTGGGAAGGAAGCGGACGTAGCCTTAATTCCCTGGTTTGAAAATGGGAAACCACGAAAAACCATCTTCAGGGCTGCCGACAGTGGAGTTCAAACCCACTATCTCCAGGATGCGAGCTCACAACTGCGCGCCCCTAACCGCACGGTCAACTCGCCCGGTGCATAGTTTGTGAGACGTATCATCTATCAGTGTCCACTGTTAAAACAATATGTTCACTTTTCCTAGACAAGACCCAGTGTGTTCATTAATACACATGATAAACCAGTCAGTAAGGTTTTAATACAACCGTGTGAAAAAAACACAAAATTGAAGAAACGCACTTAAATACACGTTCCACTTTCATTTTACACTTTTCCTGGGCATAATTTACTTTGCTGTACCCTACATCAGTCTTCTCCCAAGTTTTCCAATGTAAATCTCTGGTGTTTGTTAAAACTAGTTTCAGTGCGGAGAGTGATCTCTCTACATCTACGTATGTGACAAGATAATACTTGAGTTCGGGAGCAAGAGAGATATTAAACGTTCTGATAGATCTACACTATCAGTATCAGCCAAATATTTGTTTATAGCTACCATGATGTCGTAGTCTGGATTTCGTTTATGGACATACTTATATTTTGTTTGCTGAAAGAGTCCGAGGATTCTTGGATACCTTCCATTTTCACGCTTCACGTTTTCCATAACGTCCAGCTAATCACAAAAAAGCAATCCACGTGTTTCTATACCTTCTTGACTTATTCTGGTATGATTTGGAAGTGTATCTTGATAAGTGCCAGTTCGCCATGAATCATTTCATTGCCGAAAGAGGTCACGGCATTCATTACTTTACAATTTTGTTAATGCCTGCTCGTAAAACTCGTTAAAATATGGATAATAAAAGTCGAAAACATTTATAATAAATCTGCAATTTGAAATGTATGCATTAATGTCAAATATATGCAAATACGCATATGTTATGCACTATTAAACTTAATATTTCATCCAGTTTCACCTTCAAACCCACTTTCTTGCTGGTTTTGGCGGGCTACAAATCCAATGTCTAGTGATGGCATCCGTGGAAGTCGGCCTATCGCTCAGCTTTCTTAGCCGCATCTGATGAAACGCCAATTAGAAGACAGGAAACATTTACCGCACATTCCTCATAGTACATACCGTAGTAGTTGGTAGTTGCACAATTCATGTTTAGAAGAAAATAGATACTCCTGTGTGTCATGAATCTGAAATCTGCAACGGTGCATTGTACGATATTTTCATATCTCATTGGTTCAGACTTTGAAGGTACATAGGAAATACTGTACGCTTTATGCACACAAAGAGCTTAGTTAATAATAATAATGATAATAATAATAATAACAACAATAATAATAATAATAATAAAAATAATAATGTATGTTGTACTGTATGTTAGGTATTCAGCCCGAAAGCTGGTTTGATCCTCCAAAGATACGCCAACAGCTGTTATAGACAGCCTGCGTGTCACTGAAGAGGCGTACTAGGGAAATGAAGAGTGAGGTAGTTTCCCATTGCTTTCCTCACTGAGCCAGAAGTTGCTATTACATATCAGTCTGCCAAGCCCACTGAAATGCATGCCCCAACTGAACCTATGAGCGATATTTTCATACCATTCATAACAGGGACTGGCTGCATAAGGAATGGTATTACTAGCATCACTCATACCTCGGTCACTTTCATGTTTTCAAAGCCAAGGATGAGACTGAGACAGGTCAATGAAAGTAATAAATTCATTAATAATAATAGTAATCTTTGGAATTCTGGTTGCGAGTCACACACTCGTGGAAAAAGCTAAAAAGACCACTGTAAAACAGTGGGCAGAAGAACGCAAAAACACCACAGCGATATCATGAAGGGATTTTGGGAAGAGAATAATAATAAGAAGGGTAAGCCGTTAGACCAAGCTAACAAGTTCAAAAGCGCTCTTTAACTGGACTTAAGGAAGAAAGAAGGAAACATACTTACATACGTACATTATCATTATAGACTGTTATGCCTTTCAGTGTTCAGTCTGCAAGCCTCTGTGAATATACTACACGTCGCCAAATTCCTCGATTTGCAACTAGTGTTGTGGCCTCAGTTTGTTCTATACCTCTTATCTTTAAATCGTTAGAAACCGAGTCTAACCATGGTCGTCTTGGTCTACCTCTACTTCTCTTACCCTCCATAACAGAGTCCATTATTCTCCTAGGTAACCTCTCCTCATCCATTCGCCTCACATGACCCCACCATCGAAGCCGGTTTATGCGTACAGCTTCATCCATCGAGTTCATTCCTAAATTAGCCTTTATCTCGTCATTCCGTATACCCTCCTGCCATTGTTCCCACCTGTTTGTATCAGCAATCATTCTAGCTACTTTCATGTCTATGAACAAGATATCCTGAGTCCACCCACCTTTCGCTCCCGTAAAGCAAAATTGGTCTGAAAATAGACCGTTGTAAAGATAGTTTCGTCTGGGAGCTGACTTCCTTCTTACAGAATACTGTTGATCGCAACTGCGAGCTCACTGCATTAGCTTTACTACACCTTGATTCAATCTCACTTACTATATTACCATACTGGGAGAACACACAACCTAAATACTTCAAATTATCGACCTGTTCTAGATTTGTATCACCAATCTGACATTCAATTCTATTGAATTTCTTACCTACTGATATCAATTTAGTCTTCGCGGGACTAATTTTCATACCATACTTATTGCACCTATTTTCAAGTTCCAAGATATTGGACTGCAGGCTTTCGGCACAATCTGCCATTAAGACCAAGTCGTCAGCATAGGCCAGACTGCTTACTACATTTCCACCTAAATAAATCCCTCCCTGCCATGTTATATCTTTCAGCAGATGATCCATGTAAACTATGAAGAGCAAAGGTGAAGGATTGCAGCCTTGTCGAACCCCTGTAAGTACCCTGAACCAAGAACTCATTCTACCATCAATTCTCACTGAAGCCCAATTGTCAACATAAATGCCTTTGATTGATTTTAATAATCTACATTGAATTCCATAGTCCCCCAGTATGGCGAACATCTTTTCCCTCGGTACCCTGTCATATGCTTTCTCTAGATCTACGAAACATAAACACAACTGCCTATTCCTCTCGTAGCATTTTTCAATTACCTGGCGCATACTGAAAATCTGATCCTGACAGCCTCTCTGTGGTCTGAAATCACACTGGTTTTCATCCAACTTCCTCTCAACGACTGATCGCACCCTCCCTTCCAAGATGCCAGTGAATACTTTGCCTGGTATACCTGTCAATGAGATAGTTGTTGAAATCCTTCCTGTTCCCTTGCTTATAGATAGATGCAATTACTGCTTTTGTCGAATCTGAAGGTACCTTACTAACACTCCATGCTAATCTTACTACTCTATGAAGCCATTTCAACCCTGCCTTCCCACTATACTTCACCATTTCAGGTCTAATTTCATTTATTCCTGCCGCTTTATGACAATAGAGTTTATTTACCATCCTTTCCACTTCCTCAAGCGTAATTTCACCAACATAATTTGCTCCTCCCCATGAGCTTGGCTGTTTGCAACACCACCAGGATGATTTCCTTTTACATTGAGATGATGTTCAAAATATTCCCTCCACCTCTCCAGTGATTCACTGGGATCTATTATGAGTTCACCTGAATTACTCAAAACACTGTTCATTTCCTTTTTCCCTCCCTTCCTAGGATTCTTTATTACTGTCCAGAAAGGTTTCCCTGCTGCTTGACCTAGCCTTTCCAGGTCATTACCAAAATCTTCCCACGACTTCTTTTTCAATTCAATAACTATTTGTTTCGCTCTGTTTCTTTCATCTACGTACAAATCTCTGTCTGCCTCGGGCCTTGTTTGGAGCCATTTCTGATAAGCCTTCTTTTTACGTTTACAAGCTGCTCTCACTTCATCATTCCACCAAGTTATTCGCCTTTTCCCATCTTTACACACAGTTGTTCCTAGGCATTCCCTTGCTATTTCTACAACAGCATCCCCATATGCCACCCATTCATTTTCTATATCCTGAACCTGCTTACTGTCCACAGTTCGAAATTTCTCACTAATCGTATCCATGTACTTCTGTCTAATTTCCTCGTCCTGGAGATTTTCTACCCTTATTCGCTTGCGGACAGATTTCACTTTCTATACCCTAGGCCTAGAGGTACTTAGTTCACTACTGATCAGATAGTGGTCTGTATCATCGAAAAAAAAAACCGGAAATCTCGTACGTTCCTAACAGATTTCCTGAATTCGAAGTCGGTTAAGATATAGTCCATTATGGATCTAGTACCTCTAGCCTCCCATGTGTAGCGGTGAATAGCCTTATGCTTGAAGAATGTGTTCGTAACTGCTAAACCCATACTAGCACAGAAGTCCAGCAAACGCTTCCTATTCCCATTACCTTCCACATCTTCCCCACATTTACCAATCACCCTTTCGTATCCTTCAGTTCTATTCCCAACTCTCGCATTGAAATCTCCCATTAGCACTATTCTATCCTTGCTGTTTACCCTGACCACGATGTCACTCAATGCTTCATAAAGCTTGTCAACTTCATCCTCATCTGCACCCTCACATGGTGAATACACGGAGATAATTCTAGTCCTAATTCTTTCAAGTGACAAATCTACCCACATCATTCGCTCATTTACGTGCCTAACAGAAACTATGTTGCGTGCAATGGTATTCCTGATAAAGAGCCCTGCCCCAGACTCTGCCCTTCCCTTTCTAGCACCCGTCAAGTACACTTTATAATCTCCTATCTCTTCCTCGTTATCTCCTCTTACCCGAATATCAGTTACTCCTAGCACATCCAGATGCATCCTCTTTGCTGACTCAGCCAGTTCTACTTTCTTTCCTCTATAAGCCCCATTAATATTGATAGCTCCCCATCGAATTCCATTTCGTTCGCCATGCTGTTTCAAAGGAGTCCTTCGCCTGTCAAATGGGAGTGGGACTCCGTTACTCCCATGTTCTGAGCTCGGTAAATTTATGAAGCAGGATGCTACCCTACATGCACATAGTCCAAGTGAGGATCTCTCCTCTAACGGGTTATGGACCACCGGTGAATTGTATAGTCCTAGCCGTCTGAGCACAAGGAGGGCCATGACTCAGAATATGTCCGAGATGCCCACTCCCATTCCATAGCAACTGGTATCCCGACTCTGAGGACCACTTACTAGGCCACTCAGCCGTTGCCCATGGTTCACGAACTAGGGCGTGATTACAGTAACCCACACCATGAACCATAATAAGGAAACAAAGAAATAATAATAATAATAATAATAATAATAATAAGGATAGGTTACCTAGGAGAATAATGGATTCTGTTATGGAGGGTAAGAGAAGTAGAGGGAGACCAAGACGACGATGGTTAGACTCTGTTTCTAACGATTTAAAGATAAGAGGTATAGAACTAAATGAGGCCACAACACTAGTTGCAAATCGAGGATTGTGGCGACGTTTAGTAAATTCTCAGAGGCTTGCAGACTGAACGCTGAAAGGCATAACAGTCTATAATGATAATGAATGAATGAATGAATGATAATAATAATAATGATAATAATAATAATAATAATAATAATAATAATAATAATAATAATAATAATAATAATAATAATAATAATATTGTTTAACGCCTATTCTTCGCACTAACGGTTTTATCACACAGTGGAAAGTAGGAATTTTGTCTTGAATAAGTTTTCTACGTAGTGGGAGTTAACGACACGCAGTTGTTGGATTCAAACAAGCTCAGCAGGGATCGATCCAACTACTTTTAGAGCAGAAGGGATCTCTAAATTCCATCATCAACCTGTTCGCCGTCTCATTTTCACAGCGATTTAGTTTTTTTCTTCATGTCTTCAAATGATAGTGGGTGGAATCCTATCCGAGGATGGAGACATTCGAAAGCGTTGAAATGAGACAACTCCATGTCGCAGGCTTCTGGCATATTGAAGAACACCTGCATGGTAAAATTCCGGCAAACCGGCGGCGAAGAAGCTGTAAATGTGTTACATTTGTATTCATCTAATCTGTTCCCCTGAAATAAGAATTTACTGTTACTATATTCTCACGCTCGTTCTTTTCAACTTTTCTACATCCCTTCCTTTTCCCCCCTAACAATTCCGTTGCTAAAATGTGCGTTAGTGGATATAAAGTCACACAATTCTTGAGGGAATATATAAAATAAGTTGTCGAAGTGATATAACTGCAATAATTATCGTTTCCTGAGAGTAAAGAAACTCTCTGAAGCAAACGTTATTATGCTCCTGCAATTATCATACCATTGAAAACTCTATAATCACGTCCTAAAAATGAACATTGTACAAATGTAGGGAAGAGTAGGGGAGCGGAACTTATAAAGTAATCATTGCACCCAGCGTTATCACCACCGTCAATGTCGGTCCCGAGATGAACCTTTCTACCTTAAAACTACAATCATTAGATATATTTTGAAAAAAAAAAGCTATTGTTACAAATGTATAGGGCTAGAAATTCAGTACTAAATAGTACAAAGTTCGTACCACGTTAGTTTTTCTATACCCGTAATATTAAAAGAAGCGTTTTGACAGTTAGGGCTGGAGGGAGGAATATTTTACGGTGTTGCCACATTCCTGCATTCATTTTCCCTTCCACTTGTTTCCGTCTCACTTGTTCCTTCGTTCAGACTGCTGTGTTCTGTAAGAAGTTTGGCAACTCCAAGCAACACGAGCCTGCCAACAGGCTTATCTCCATGACAACTGCAGTGGTTTTGCCCTCGTTTCCATGGTAACCATGCCCCCTACTCTCTTCTCCCCACCCAGGCAGGCAGCAAAGGGACCTCCCTTTAAGAACTGTCAGAACGCATCTTTCTATATTACGTCTATAGCACATTAATGAACTCTTTTTCAGAGCAAAATTCCAGCTCCTCTAGCAAAGGAAGCGTGTTTGTTGGACAAGTATGATGTCAATGAAACTTGGGTGAATGACCAATTAACATGCGCTCTAATGGTAATAACCATATTTTTGTTAAGTCAACGGTGTTGTTTTTTAATTCACTGCTTAAAATTTGCTTTACGTATGCACTATAGAAATATTCCAGCAGTCCTTTTTTGGGGTTACATAGAAAAACCGTACACCGAAAATTAGATTTTGACAGCTCGAACAGATTTTCACGCTGTTAAACATATTTTACTCCACGCAAAATTATATATAAATACGGTGTATCCCCAAACGTGTGGGAGGTAATCGCGTGAGGGAGGCGATATTACACCCTAAAATACAATACAACCGGGCGAGTTAGCTGCCTCTGTGGATCAGCGGTAGAGTGTCGGCCTCCGGATCCCAAGATAGCGGGTTCAAACCCGGCAGAGGTAGTCGGATTTTTGAAGGGCGGAAAAAAGTCCATTCGACACTCCATGTCGTACGATGTCGGCATGTAAAAAATCTCTGGTGAAACATTTGGTGTTTACCCGACAAAATTCATAAACAAAAATCTCAGCCATAGACGCCCAAGAGAGTTTCGGTTTACTTGGTCTGCCATCTAGTGGTGGCCTAGAGTAAAACGGAACGTCGAAATTGACGAGCAGATAGCCAGATGGCGTCAAATTGAAATGTCTGCACACGGTAGCTGAGGCCATACGATTATTATTATTATTATTATTATTATTATTATTATTATTATTATTATTATTATTATTATTTACCGGGCGAGTTGGCCGTGCGGTTACGGGCGCGCAGCTGTGAGCTTGAATCCGGGAGATAGTGGGTTCAGACCACATTGTAGGTAGCCCTGAAGATGGTTTTCCGTGGTTTCCCATCTTCATACCAGGCAAATGCTGGGGCTGTACCTTAATTAAGGTCACGGCCACTTCCTTCCCACTCCTAGGCCTTTCCTACACCATTGCCGCTATAAGACCTATCTGTCTCGGTGCGTCGTAAAGCCAATTGCAAAAAAAAAAAAAAATAATAAACGTCCCTATTAACATACGCCATACGTTCACTAATTTACGAGCTAAGCCTGTTTTATTTATTAGCTGGAATATTTATTTATTTATTTATTTATTTATTTATTTATTTATTTATTTATTTATTTATTTATTTATTTATTTATTTATTTATTTTTAATTTAGCAATGGTGAAGTTCGGGCTCGTAGCCCCCTCTCACACTTTATCACGTACATTACAGTGTACTACGAATATAACGGAAAAGTACTATTCTATTAGGAAATCAAAGATAACTAACCTAAATAACAGATTTGAAGAACATACGCATAATGAAGAAAGAAAGCAAAGCTCAACAAATGAAATACAAAGAAGTCCGGAGAATACAAGTAAAAAAATAAAGAGAAAATATGTCATAATGAAAAAGTAACATTCAAATTGAGAAAGATACACCAATGCGAAAACAGAACACAATATATAATAAAGTAATGGAAATACAAGTATGGTAATAAACAGTGTATTATGTACATAAGCTATAAGCTAAATATGATGTATATATGCACTTTAACAATGAAAAGCCTAATATTAATTGTAAGAAACAACGGGGAGGGTTCGTATTTAAGATTACGTTTGAAGTGAGACAAGCCAGTGCGGACATTGTAATACTTCACCGGCGTGTGGAACAAGGTTGCAATGGACTGCGTGCAATGGCTGGAGTGTTGGTATGTGAATTATTTAACGCACCATTAGTCGTCTAATTTTAATGTACTGTAAGGAACATGGGACAATGTTTTCAGGATGCTCGAAAGCGAATTCAAACTGACTTCTCTTCTCTGCTGTATTCACGACGCTGGGTGAATAACATTCACAGAACCTACTGTAGCGCTGGCTTTTCGTTGTAGTCTCATTTTACGTGGGCTCTGCTATCTTGCCACATCTCCTGTATTTTTGTGCTGCCGGGGTGACGCCTCAACTTTACTTGAACCTCGCCGGGCCAACAAGCATATCGGCTGTCCCTAAGTAGGTTGACGGCCTTCCCCAGCAATGTTATATACCTGCGTAGTCCATGACATTGACTCCGCCATCCCGGAAGAGGACATTTATGAAGACCATCTCTCGACCGGTGTCTAGTTTGTTAAATGTCTCTATGAAGGCACTAAACCAGCACCGGAGGTCCTGCTCTTTTACCAATCTGCCCCTGCACTCTCATCAATCGTCGCATCTACCCACTGGTGCCTACACCACCTAACATCCTTGCTGAAGTAGAGGCTGATGAAGAACTGGCTGCGAGTGCTGGCAGAACGCCCCCTCCGTCCCCATCACCCCCATTCCCAGTATCTTCCTGTCCTTCCCTTCCTCCCATTACCACCACTGTATCTACTCCAGCTTCCCTTACTACTTCTGTCACCACCACTACTATGACAACTACTACCACCACCATTGTCGCTCGTACCACTGCTTCTCTTGCTACTCTGACTATCTCTCATCATTTTCTCCTCTCGCAAGCTTCTCTCCCCCTCCCTCCCACCACTGCTCAAACACCTCACCCTCCTTCTACGCAGCCATCTGCCGAGGGATATATCGTCGCTTCTCCGGAGAACTTGGCACGGCTACCTCCGCACTCACCACCATCTGTCTACAGCTGTGTCATCCGAGGGGTCTATCGCAGCGTAGCGCCCGCCGTCCTTGCCCACAACCTCCGCCAGGCAGACATTCCTGTACAGCGCGCCTTCCCCATGTATTACTCAGACGGACCAACTTTCCTGGTGCGGATTCAACTACCCACTTCAGCCGCCGTCCAGCGCCTCATCGCTTCCGTAATTCACATCTATGGTCGCCATCATCGTGTGGAACCTTCGCATTGTCCCCCACAACCCCTGCACCGTCCGAACACGCCTGACCCTCCTCCAATTTCACCTCGTCAACATCTTCGATCACCTACTGTCCCACCCCCGTCACCCTATTCCCCTCGCCTCCACCTGCCCCTGATCTACTCCGCCTTCTTCTTACTTCCCTCGCCAACTTCTCTTCATTCTACAATACCTTCGCGTTACACCTCCTCCCTAGCCCACTCTCATAAATCATTAGGCTGCATCTCTGCTCTGTAATGAATCTCTGTATTGTTATTACAATAAAAAAGCAATAAAACTCATCATAATACTTTTTTTTTGCTAGGGGCTTTACGTCGCACCGACACAGATAGGTCTTATGGCGACGATGGGAAGGGAAAGGCCTGGGAGTTGGAAGGAAGCGGCCGTGGCCTTAATTAAGGTACAGCCCCAGCATTTGCCTGGTGTGAAAATGGGAAACCACGGAAAACCATCTTCAGGGCTGCCGATAGTGGGATTCGAACCTACTATCTCCCGGATGCAAGCTCACAGCCGCGCGCCTCTACGCGCACGGCCAACTCGCCCGGTCATCATAATACTAACCCCCCCTTAGCCAAGGGCCCTTCCGTTTTCCACCCCATTCTTCACATCGCCTTTTCCCATCTCCCACTTTTTACTAATCTTCCCAACCCCGCCCAAGCTCTTGGCCAGAGGGAGGGCGTAACTCTCCAGGTGGCCCGCCCCACCCCTTCAGGGTGGGGAATGAAAACGTTTCCAACAACAACAACAACTGTAGCGCTCAGCGTCGGTAGATGCAGAGTGGGTCTGCGCCCATAAGTGGCCACGGCTGGTCCGTGGTACAACAGCTTTGCACTCTGACCCCTCACCTTCTCCGAACACCTACTTCACCGTAACAAATCTCCCGGCCTGAGAGACAGCGTCACCGTCTAAGAGGTCCGCCTCCCCCTTCAGGGGAGGAATGAAAATATTTTAGTAGTAGTAGCGCTCAGAATTAAAGCTGGGCCAACCATGCGTGAAGATCATATCTTTTCGTACTTGTTTGAAGTCGAACAAACCTCTCAAGTTTCTCGGCGATGTTAGGAAAGGAGAGGGCCAGATTTGGAAGAGAGTGACGTGGTCTTTCAGGTAAAGCTCAGCAGAAATTTGCCAGAGAGGTGCAAATAAGATAACACGAAAATCGTATTCACTGATCTCGACGATGGTGTTCGAACCCACAGGACACGTAATGCGTCGATAATGCTCTTGGTGTGAGATTGATATAGCAACTCGTCAGCCACGGTAAATAGAATATGGAACCGAACAAAGTGGTGCTCAACATTAATGAATAATTTCTGTTTCATAGGGGAGGTGTCATCTAAGCGAGAATTGAAAAGTTCGTTGAATGAGGTCCTGTAGAGCCTAGAGGATGATGTATGACTGCCTCTACATTTCCTGAATGGAGTTTCCTCGCTGGCGATGTCGTAACTCGTATACAGAGTATTGGGTTCATTTATACATGTGTTTCATTACACGCACGTCATTTTTTGCTCAGTCCTTCATCTAAAATATTCTCGTTTTTACGTTATTGAACATAAATAATATTTCAAACTTCTTGTCAAAAAATAATTCTAAAATACGGTAAGGATTTTTCTTTCGGCACTTTTCTTAACATGACTTTCTTACTAAATTTAGTTACGTTGAATAAATCATAAAAACGAAATAAAACATTCTTGATTTCCATGTAAAACGCGAGATTATGAGAAAGGTAGTTCCCCATTTTCTTAATTATTTGAAATTCCAAATTCAAAGCAAAAATGCCATGGTATCCATGTAAATATTCAACAGTATATACTGCACATCAAAGGAAAGCCAAAACCACCTTCGTGCCATCCACGAAAGGTCTCTGAACATTGCAAGGTAATAGCTACAACTATTCGTTACCTCAGCACTTAGTGCAATAGAGTGGTTATATCTAAGCTCAATAACTCTTTTTCACCCTAGAAGTTGTGGAACATTGTGGTTATCTCCATGCTCTACCATTCTTTTACACTCCAGAAATTGTGGAATAGAGTGGTCGTCTCTAGGCTCAATCATTCCCTTCCACCCAAAAGTTGTGGTTGTGAAATAGAGTGGTTATCTCTATGCACAGTCAATAATTTCTCCACCCCACCCCCGAAATTAATCTAGTGTAACTTAGTTAAAATCCAGGAAAAACCTCAGAGAGCTAAGGTTGTCTAACTTCCAAAGGTATGTCTAAATAACGTTCATAGAATATGTACTGTACCAGAAAATTATAGTTTAATCACGCGTTGTGACAGTTTATTAGTTGCAATAAGTTCGGTATTTTTACTACTAATAAAACTAGTTGCATGTGATTGCTATGATTGCGATGGGCGGTTGCTTATACCACATTTAGTGTCATCCGTGGGCGAGGGGTATTCTGTTAACTGTCTCCGTCTATACACATGTAGTAATAATGTACATGGAGAGGTATCGTGGGCTCTATAATATGCTTCAGGTATAGGAAATGCCTCAGAAGGATAAGCTTGCATAATAGTTATTGGGTACGTATCACTTGTTTTAAGCATTCTGGTAACATTTCCTTCCTACTCCATTTCTCGATGGATACAGTACTTTTGAATCGGTCTCTTGCAGCGTTCCCAACCTCCGAAAATTGAAAAACCGTACCGAAATTATAAATAAACCGTATACTTTAACGTAAAAGATTTTCACCCACAAACATTAAAATGCATAGAATACGTGCATTAATAGTAAACAGAAAGTATATAAAATAGGAATAGGAAATGCCGGTTTTAGTACGGTGTAAATGGTCCATGGTTCAAAACGCCATATTGTGTTCCGCGAGAAACCCAGAGAGTTTTATTTCTGTATCGTATCGTATCGTATCGTAATCTGTTTACACTCCAGAGTCGGTTTTCCCTCGGACTCAGCGAGGGATTCCACCTCTACCGCCTCAAGGGAAGTGTCCTGGAGCTTCAGACTCTGGGTCGGGGGATACAACTGGGGACGATGACCAATACCTCGCCCAGGCGGCCTCACCTGCTATGCTGAACAGGGGCCTCGTGAGGGGATGGGAAGATTGGAAGGGATAGACAAGGAAGTGGGAAGGAAGTGGCCGTGGCCTTAAGTTAGGTACCATCCCGGCATTTGCCTGGAGGAGAAGTGGGGAAACCACGGAAAACCACTTCCAGGATGGCTGAGGTGGGAATCGAACCCATCTCTACTCAGTTGACCTCCCGAGGCTGAGTGGACCCCGTTCCAGCCCTCGTACCACTTTTCAAATTTCGTGGCAGAGCCGGGAATCGAACCCGGACCTTCGGGAGGTGGCAGCTAATCACACTAACCACTACACCACAGAGGCGGTTTTATTTCTGTACTGTGTGTTAATTTCTGAAAACTTTCTACGTTAGTCTGTTTGTTGAAAACAGCTCTGAAATTGCTTTGACGTGAAAAGAATACAGCCTTCATGCTTTTAATGCGATTTTCGCTTTTGTTGTGTATTTTAATGTTACTTAATTCCGAGACAAATGTCACGTTACAAACCTTACATTTCGCCCTATCCTAGCATGTTGGATCAGGACAGGACGCAACCATTTGTTATACTCTACCATACTCTCCCACGAATGGCTGTACATTGGTTTCCTTCTGGGTGTTTTAACAGAAAGTTTTATTTTTGGGTGTCGAAGGACCTGCTTTACTTTCGGAATCAGAGGTGAACACCATCTTTATTTATTTAATATAAATTATTAACATAGAAAGCGCACCCTCACGAAACTGAAGCAGAAGAATTTTGTAAGTACATCACAATATTACTCATGACCCCAACCCCACAGCCCTTCAGGGCTGTAGATTACGTGGTGTCGTGTGGTCAGCACGACGAATCATCTCGGCCGTTATTCTTGCCTTTCTAGACCGGGGCCGCTATCTCACCGTCAGATAGCTCCTCAATTCTAATCACGTAGGCTGAGTGGACCCCGAACCAGCCCTCAGATACAGGTACAAATAACTGACCTGGCCGGGAATCGAACCCGGAGCCTCCGGGTAAGAGGCAGGCACGCCACCCCTAACACACGGGGCCGGCATTACTCACAGGAACGACAAAATAAAATCCATAAAATTTACAACTAGATTCTGCACTGTTACCCGTTTGATGTTATACCACACTACACGATTTCAATGGCTTATTAAGGAACGATTGACGAAGTTCGGTGTGAGATGATTCAAGAGTGTCACTGTGAACATAATATATAGGACTAAGAGATCCACAGTTGATAAAGTTTGAATTAGAACAGGGCCTCTCAGGGTGCATGCACCGTGCAGTGCACGGGCGCAAGGTGCAGGAGACGACTTCACTAGGTTGACCCGAGTGCAAACCCCCACTCCACTTCCCCTACACCTGTCTCACCCGTTCGCCCGGTCTTCGCCTTCTCCACCTTGCCCGCTGATTCTCCCCTCACTGCGAAATGTTTATGTGCGGTGAGCGGTGACACTGCTGTATGGGACAACGTTACCGGTGTTAAAACACTCTTCTTTCAATTTGGTTTGAGCAGACAATTTATCTTCTCTAGCTCTTAATTTCCTTTATCTTTGCAGTTATGCCTGCAACAAGGGACCGGCTGACAGCAATTTGAGAGCCTTCTTTAAATTACAATCAGAAATAGGCCTACTCACACGCAATTTAGTTTTCGTACAAGTCAAAGCAGGAAAAAAAATCCTTTTACATATGCGTGTGGAACCAAATAAAGAAATAATCTTAGCTGCTCCTCGATGCAGCTTAGGAAAATCTTCCTTCGAAACATTCTCGTAGATTTGAGCAAAGCCTTTGTATTGGAAAATAGATCTTTTTGATTAACTTATCGCATAATTATTGTCTCACGGATTAAGCATTTGGCTTTATCGTTCCCAGTTCGATTAAAATTGACTTTCGGAAGTCTTTGCTTTCTTTGAAACAGGTTGCTCCATTATTATGTTGTTTTCTTGCGCTTATCTATTTCACTGATACACAAGCCGTCTATCACCGAACGCTTCGTCGCTCTCAGCGCACTACACCATCCGAGTCAAGCCGAGTTGAGCCGAGGCGGAACGATGCACAGTGCACGGAGTCTCTGCGCCTCGATATGCACGCGTGAGATTTTAAGCGTTTGAGAGGCTCTGAATTAGTGTAATCCCAGCAGCAGGGTGAGACAGGAAGTCCCACATGTCAGATTGTACAGACGCATTATTGGATAATCTGAAACAAGGTCAGAGGTGAACCACAACATTCAAAGCTTGGGATTTCCCTAGAGAAATTGAGGCAACCTCATACATGGACAGGAAATGAGGTATGTTCAAACAGGAGGGGGGAAATTGCATACAAATTTCAGAATTTCCAATAATAAAAGATGTTAATTTAAAACTCTCGCAGAAGTGTATATAACGCTTACGGTTTGACATTCGAACCGTACACCGTACATAGAGAGCTGAAAACAGTACACCGTACATAGAAGACTGAAAACAGTACACCGTACATAGAGGACTGAAAACAGTACACCGCACATAGAGGGCTGAAAACAGTACACCGAACATAGAGGACTGAAAACAGTACACCGAACATAGAGGACTGAAAATACACCGTACATAGAGGGCTGAAAACAGTACACCGTACATAGAGGACTGAAAACAGTACACCGTACATAGAGGACTGAAAACAGTACACCGTACATAGAGGACTGAAAACAGTACACCGTACATACAGGGCTGAAAACAGTACACCGAACATAGAGGACTGAATACAGTACACCGTACATAGAGGACTGAAAACAGTACACCGTACATAGAGGACTGAAAATACACCGTACATAGAGGACTGAAAACGGTACACCGAACATAGAGGACTGAAAATACACCGTACACAGAGGAGTGAAAATACACCGAACATAGAGGACTGAAAATACACCGTACATAGAGGACTGAAAACAGTACACCGCACATACAGGGCTGAAAACAGTACACCGAACATAGAGGACTGAAAATACACCGCACATAGAGGGCTGAAAACAGTACACCGTACATAGAGGACTGAAAACAGTACACCGTACATAGAGGACTGAAAACAGTACACCGAACATAGAGGGCTGAAAACAGTACACCGAACATAGAGGACTGAAAATACACCGTACATAGAGGACTGAAAACAGTACACCGTACATAGAGGGCTGAAAACAGTACACCGTACATAGAGGGCTGAAAACAGTACACCGTACATAGAGGACTGAAAACAATACACCGTACATAGAGGACTGAAAACAGTACACCGTACATAGAGGACTGAAAACAGTACACCGCACATAGAGGGCTGAAAACAGTACACCGTACATAGAGGACTGAAAACAGTACACCGCACATAGAGGGCTGAAAACAGTACACCGTACATAGAGAGCTGAAAACAGTACACCGTACATAGAAGACTGAAAACAGTACACCGTACATAGAGGACTGAAAACAGTACACCGCACATAGAGGGCTGAAAACAGTACACCGAACATAGAGGACTGAAAACAGTACACCGAACATAGAGGACTGAAAATACACCGTACATAGAGGGCTGAAAACAGTACACCGTACATAGAGGACTGAAAACAGTACACCGTACATACAGGGCTGAAAACAGTACACCGAACATAGAGGACTGAATACAGTACACCGTACATAGAGGACTGAAAACAGTACACCGTACATAGAGGACTGAAAATACACCGTACATAGAGGACTGAAAACGGTACACCGAACATAGAGGACTGAAAATACACCGTACATAGAGGAGTGAAAATACACCGAACATAGAGGACTGAAAATACACCGTACATAGAGGACTGAAAACAGTACACCGCACATACAGGGCTGAAAACAGTACACCGAACATAGAGGACTGAAAATACACCGCACATAGAGGGCTGAAAACAGTACACCGTACATAGAGGACTGAAAACAGTACACCGTACATAGAGGACTGAAAACAGTACACCGAACATAGAGGGCTGAAAACAGTACACCGAACATAGAGGACTGAAAATACACCGTACATAGAGGACTGAAAACAGTACACCGTACATAGAGGGCTGAAAACAGTACACCGTACATAGAGGGCTGAAAACAGTACACCGTACATAGAGGACTGAAAACAATACACCGTACATAGAGGACTGAAAACAGTACACCGTACATAGAGGACTGAAAACAGTACACCGCACATAGAGGGCTGAAAACAGTACACCGTACATAGAGGACTGAAAACAGTACACCGCACATAGAGGGCTGAAAACAGTACACCGTACATAGAGGACTGAAAACAGTACACCGCACATAGAGGACTGAAAACAGTACACCGTACATAGAGGACTGAAAATACACCGTACATAGAGGGCTGAAAACAGTACACCGCACATAGAGGACTGAAAACAGTACACCGTACATAGAGGACTGAAAATACACCGTACGTAGAGGACTGAAAACAGTACACCGTACATAGAAGACTGAAAACAGTACGCCGTACATAGAGGACTGAAAACAGTACACCGCACATAGAGGGCTGAAAACAGTACACCGAACATAGAGTACTGAAAACAGTACACCGTACATAGAGGACTGAAAACAGTACACCGTACATAGAGGACTGAAATCAGTACACCGTACGTAGAGGGCTCAAAACAGTACACCGTACATAGAGGGCTGAAAATACACCGTACATAGAGGGCTGAAAACAGTACACCGTACATAGAGGACTGAAAACAGTACACAGTACATAGAGGACTGAAAACAGTACACCGTACATAGAGGACTGAAAACAGTACACCGTACACAGAGGGCTGAAAACAGTACACCGTACATAGAGGACTGAAAACAGTACACCGTACATAGAGGACTGAAAATACACCGTACGTAGAGGACTGAAAACAGTACACCGTACATAGAAGACTGAAAACAGTACACCGTACATAGAGGACTGAAAACAGTACACCGCACATAGAGGGCTGAAAATACACCGTACATAGAGGAGTGAAAATACACCGAACATAGAGGACTGAAAATACACCGTACATAGAGGACTGAAAACAGTACACCGCACATACAGGGCTGAAAACAGTACACCGAACATAGAGGACTGAAAATACACCGCACATAGAGGGCTGAAAACAGTACACCGTACATAGAGGACTGAAAACAGTACACCGTACATAGAGGACTGAAAACAGTACACCGAACATAGAGGGCTGAAAACAGTACACCGAACATAGAGGACTGAAAATACACCGTACATAGAGGACTGAAAACAGTACACCGTACATAGAGGGCTGAAAACAGTACACCGTACATAGAGGGCTGAAAACAGTACACCGTACATAGAGGACTGAAAACAATACACCGTACATAGAGGACTGAAAACAGTACACCGTACATAGAGGACTGAAAACAGTACACCGCACATAGAGGGCTGAAAACAGTACACCGTACATAGAGGACTGAAAACAGTACACCGCACATAGAGGGCTGAAAACAGTACACCGTACATAGAGGACTGAAAACAGTACACCGCACATAGAGGACTGAAAACAGTACACCGTACATAGAGGACTGAAAATACACCGTACATAGAGGGCTGAAAACAGTACACCGCACATAGAGGACTGAAAACAGTACACCGTACATAGAGGACTGAAAATACACCGTACGTAGAGGACTGAAAACAGTACACCGTACATAGAAGACTGAAAACAGTACACCGTACATAGAGGACTGAAAACAGTACACCGCACATAGAGGGCTGAAAACAGTACACCGAACATAGAGTACTGAAAACAGTACACCGTACATAGAGGACTGAAAACAGTACACCGTACATAGAGGACTGAAATCAGTACACCGTACGTAGAGGGCTCAAAACAGTACACCGTACATAGAGGGCTGAAAATACACCGTACATAGAGGGCTGAAAACAGTACACCGTACATAGAGGACTGAAAACAGTACACAGTACATAGAGGACTGAAAACAGTACACCGTACATAGAGGACTGAAAACAGTACACCGTACACAGAGGGCTGAAAACAGTACACCGTACATAGAGGACTGAAAACAGTACACAGCACATAGAGGGCTGAAAACAGTACACCGCACATAGAGGACTGAAAACAGTACACCGTACATAGAGGACTGAAAACAGTACACCGTACATAGAGGACTGAAAACAGTACACCGCACATAGAGGGCTGAAAACAGTACACCGTACATAGAGGACCGAAAATACACCGTACATAGAGGACTGAAAACAGTACACCGTGCACAGAGGACTGAAAACTGTACACCGTACATAGAGGACTGAAAACAGTACACCGTACATAGAGGGCTAAAAACCGTAAATGTGCGGTTGGCAACGCTGGTTTCTTTGTACAGGCCAGAGCAAAGTGTAGCTTCCACCGAAGTCCCAGTCTCTCTCATTTTTTTTGCTATATGCTTTACGTCGCACCGACACAGATAAGTCTTATGGCGACGATGGGACAGGAGAGGCCTAGGATTAGGAAGGAAGCGGCCGTGGCCTTAATTAAGGTACAGCTCCAGCATTTGCCTGGTGTGAATTTGGGAAACCACGGAAAACATCTTCAGGGCTCCCGACGGTGGGATTCGAACCCACTATCTGCCGGATGTGAGCTCACAGCTGCGGGCCCCTAACCGCACGGCCAACTCGCCCGGTAGTCCCAGTCTCATCCATCGCTATGACAATATGGAAGCTGCTGAGTAATGACACTTTGAGAGCACGACCAGTTTGTATGATTCTTATGAAAGGTGTTGCTCTTAGTGTTAGTCATTCTGCAATAGCACCTTCTGGCCCAGTGAGGAAGGCAATGGGAAACTACCTCTTCTGGGCATCTTGACTAGTACGCCTCAGTTTGGTAGCGCTAACTGTTGTCGTTTCCCCGTAACCGTATATCCTTTGAAAGTGCTATCTGAGGATCGAATGGGCCTCTGGGCTGAAGACGTAACACACAGACTGTAACTTTCCACTCATTTAAATATCTTTGGCATTTTATAGTACTGACAAAAACTAAATCATGATCAAAATAAATTAATACTCTCTCTTCAGTTCGTGATTATCCGTGCCTGGGAGAGAACGTTGTTCATTCATCCATTCATTCAAATTAATCTAGTATGTATTTCTGCTATAATGTTAGTGGACCCACGACCATGTGGAAACATTGTTTCTAATTTTTCCACTTCCTAACTGGGAGTCGAACCTTCGTCCTTCTGTGTGAGAGCACACTTCTGCCAACATCGTTTCTAAATTTTTCCACTTCCTAACTGGGAGTCGAACCTTCGTCCTTCTGTGTGACAGCACACTTCTGCCACCTCTGCTAGGCAAAGCAAAGCAAGGTCACCTCCGTACAGGCCATGAAGGTCCTTGGAGGAGTGGACGGTAGGGGCTTCCACCATTGTTAACGTCGGCACGTGATGGGTAGAGTGTTTGGCTCTACGCCCGGCCGCCTTTGCCCCCAGGAATTAACCTGGTACTCATTTTTGGTGTAGGCTGGTGAACCTCAGGGCCATAAGCACCTCCGGAAGTGGAAATCTCGTTTCCTAAATTTTACGACTTCCTAACGGGGATTCGGATCCACGTTCTTCCGGGCGAACCGAGCACGCCTTTACCGCCTTGGCCAGGCAGCCCTCCCTCTGCTAAGCAGCCTCTCTAAATATTAGTGCACACCACGAATGTATGAACGAGCTTGTCGTATGACAGTGTTCAGAAAATTTACAGACTAACACTTCAGCGGTATGTCTTTGGACAGAGCACGAGGAATGCTATGGTGTTTCCTTTGACCAAAACTAATTACGATATTCATGAGGTTGCCATTTCCCTCTTACCTAACATTGTGATATATGAGATTTTTACAGAATTTGACACACAATTAGTGACAAACTTAGTGGTAAACAGAAGATATTTCCAGCACTTAATTAATTGACCGGCTTCGGTGGTGGGATCATGTGAGGCCAATGGAGGAGAATAGACTACTTAGGAGAATAATGGTCTCGGTTACGGAGGGTACGACAAGTAGAGGTAGATCAAGACGACAATGGTCAGACTCAGTTTTCAATGATTTAAAGAAAAGAGGCATATAAATAAAAGATGCCGCAGAACTACAGTAGATACAAACCGTGGATGTGGCGGCATTTAGTAACTTCACAGAGACTTGCAGACTGAACGCTGATAGGCATAACGGTCTATAATAAAGATGTATTTATTTGATTTCACTGAAACAAATTTCGGACAATAGCTGTGTAGTGAACCAGCTGAAGTTGCTGGAATGGACTATTTATAACAGGTAAATCCTGACAATGTAAGGAGGTTAGTACTTTCCTTGACTTCTGCTGTTAATTAGTCATTGTAATGTGATAATATTAACTTCAAATTAATCAACTTGTTGTTTACAGAAGAATGTTAAATATAAGATGGGAATCTTGTAATAAACGCCAACTAGCGTGTATTTGTATTGCTATAATTTCTCTGAAGAATTTAACGTTTGATTATTCTTTCAATCCCAGATAATTCTGGCCTCTGAAGTGATGGGTAAAGCAAGTGAACGTTCATCAAAGAATTGGTTGCGATTTAGATAACACTTGAAAGCACTGAACTCTCAAAAGGAGAAACATCCAGGGGATAGAGAATACTCGTATCGTAAGTTTCTGTAGTGTAAAATAACCTGCAAATGTATGAATTATTAAATCTATCGTATTGGGTGGTGGGATCCACTTAAAAACACATAGTCAGATGATGTTTGACAATTTCCACTGTAATTCAGTTTGCATAAAATGCATTAAACACTTTTCTCGCTAATGTTACTGCAGGTGTTCTTGGAACTGGCTAGTTTTCTTGTTACGAGGAAGTAAACACCTACAACAGAAACTGAAATGTGATGTGAGAATTCACGTAAAATAAATGTAATAACATGTTATAATGTTCCTTTAACTTATGTTGCTTTTGTAATATGTAACAAATTTGCACTTAACGAGGTTCTTTGAAGTTAGTAATCATCATCATCATCATCATCTGTTTACCCTCCAGGTTCGGCTTTTACTTCGGACTCAGCGAGGGATCCCACCTCTACCGCCTCAAGGGCAGTGTCCTGGAGCTTCAGACTATTGGTCGGAGGATACAACTGGGGAGTATGACCAGTACCTCGCCCAGGCGGCCTCACCTGCTATGGTGAACAGGGGCCTTGTAGGGGGATGGGAAGATTGGAAGGGATAGGCAATGATGAGGGAAGGAAGCGGCCGTGGCCTTAAGTGAGGTACCATCCCGGCATTCGCCTGGAGGTGAAGTGGGAAACCACGGAAAACCACTTCAAGGATGGCTGAGGTGGGAATCGAACCCACCTCTACTCATTTGACCTCCCGAGGCTGAGTGGACCCCGTTCCAGCCCTCGTACCACTTTTCAAATTTCGTGGCAGAGCCGGGAATCGAACCCGGACCTCCGGGGGTGGCAGCTAATCACGCTAACCACTACACCACAGAGGCGGCTTGAAGTTAGTAATGCGATTATTAAATGAGTGTTGAAGGTTGGGGACCAATACATGTACGACCAAGGAAAAACGCCTCTGAGGATGATACATTTCTTCTTTTCAAACATACTGCAGACATACATATTTAAAAGTCGTTTATAAAGTCTTCTTTCTGGAGCCTGGCACTATTTGGAAGTGAAACACATTGACGATACCTGGTGGAGAAGGAAATAGAAGTGAGGTCCTTGCAATGTGTTGTTGACAGAAGAATGTTAAATGTGAGCCTATAAATGAAATGATGCTTGCTCACCTTTGTGCGAAGAGAATAGTCCGGAGAAATTTATTTAGACCTAGAAACCTGTTGATAGGACACATCCTGGGACATTCGATACGTGTTCACACATTTCTTCTGGTAAATATGTGGCCGAAGGAATGGTCAGAGTTAACCAAGACAGAAAAATGCCAAACAGGTCAGAGTACCTGCACTTTGAAGCAGTGCGTGGAGACCAACATCTTAGTACTTGATATCAGGCAATGTACATGTAAAAGCAAAGTCACCTCCGTACAGGCCATGAAGGCCCTTGGAGGAGTGGAAGGTAAAGGCTTCCAACATTTTAACCAGGGTTCGTGATGGAATAGGTTGGTTAGCTCTACGCCCGGCCGCCTTTGCCCCCAGAAGTTAACCTGGTACTCATTTTTGGGGTAGGCTGAGTGAACCTCAGGGCCATATGCACCTCCAGAAGTGGAAACCTCGTATCTTAAATTTTAGGACTTCCTGACGGGGATTCGAACCCACGTCCTTCCGGGCGACCCGAACACGCCTTTACCGCCTCGGCCAGGCAGCCCCTACTGTACATGTACTGGCATAAAAGAAAGAAAAACGAAAGAAGGAAAGAAACAGAAAATTCAATATAAGGAAAACTGTGGATATATCTTTGACGTATCTCTTGAATGGAAACGGCAGATTTCATTGAAAGAGTTGCTTCAATCTGTACTGTAAAGTATATTTTGAGTACATTTTTTCGTGATGGTGTTTTATTTCCTATGTCACCCTAAGGGTAAGTCAATTTACTACCGGATGAGATGGCCGTGCGGTTAGGGGCGCGCTGATGTGAGCTTGCATCCGGGAGATAGTGGGTTCGAACCCCAATGTCGGCAGCCCTGAATATGGTTTTCCGTGGTTTCCCATTTTAACACCAGGAAAATGCTGGGGCTGTACCTTAATTAAGGCCACGGACGCTTCCTTCCCACTCGTAGGCCTTTCCTATCCCATCGTCGCCATAAGACCTACCTGTGTCGGTGCGACGTTAAGTCAATTGCAGAGAAAAACAAAACCGATTTTACAGCTTGATGTACTGCAAACAAGAAAGGCTACATAACTGACTCAACCATCCGATTCGAAATCCATGGAGGTTAGACTGAAAAAGTGAACTGAGAATTTTGTCTGGTATGAAAATGTGAAACGCCGGAAAACCATCTTCAGGGCTGGCGACAGTGGGTTTTGAACACACTATCTCCCGAGTGCAAGCTGACAGTTACGTGACCCAATCCGCGTGGCCACTCCATCAGCTACTGAGGAAAAGATCTCTTATATTGCTACAGTGCCTTCCTAAACAATAAGCACCGCCTGGAGGAGATGGAGTTTAATGGGCTAATGCTAAGGGCACATTGTTAGTGTTAAAACTGAGGAGAAAAAAGAAGGGGTCCCCAAACTAAGAAAAACGTAAATTTAAGCAGTTTCCTCAATTGTGCCAAAAGTTTAAAGGCTGAAGTCCCAGAAAGGTTTCGAATTATGAGTCATGGATAGATCTACCAAACTAAAAACAAATTTTGGAAATCACTTCCTGCCTAAATGCAGTTACGGGAAAAGAGTCTAAACTCGCTTGTTTCCTTACACGCTTTCTTATTCAAATCCTAGACAAATAAAATTATTTATATAATTCTTTCTGCAATGTGTTCCTTGGTTCAATACCCTCATGCATTTGTCTGATTTAAAAAAAAAATCCACACCGAATGTAGTTATAAGGGCTAGTGAAACTCTGCATTGACTCACATTAGCGCTAGTAATGCTTAAGTGAAACAATGCATTGGTTAGCGCTTGTAGTGGTCGAGAAAGCCAAATTGTTAATCTAATCGACCGGATAACGATGATGAAGAAAAGTATTCCAACTTTTACGAAAAAGTAATGAATGTATTCTCATACTTTATTATAATTTATTCACCTAAAATTCGTAGCTCATATTCCTAGGATGTTTCCAACACTGCGTTGCCTGAAGGTCTAGAACAGTGGATTTCTCATGCAGTTCTGGTAACAGTCCAGCGACATAATAGCTGTCATTTGTGGGTCAGTGGGGATGGTATGTGCTCACCCAAGGTATATAGAAGAGTAATAATATAGCACCACTCGTAAGCGGTATAGAATACTTCCCATGCTTGACCTCATTCCGGAGAGGCTATTTCCAACTGCAACATTAAATATACAGTTCTGGGCGCGCATAATTCAAGTTAAAGTCTATGAAGTGAAGTTGTTGTAATCCCTTGACCCAATTTTGAACAGACGGAAGGATGTTCATATATCCGACAAAATACATCGAACAAATTAGGATTATTTTTATTATAAATTCACAAAACTAACATATACAAAGTATTTTAAACACAATATATTAAAACTCTATGTAAAAATAAGTGAGAAAATGGAACTAGAAAACTCATGCATCGAAAGCTTTGCCCTCAGATCATAATAGTGAAAGTGATCGAATCGTAACATAGGTCGAATATAGAGAACTGTCAGTGTTAAGACTGGATACGGGTGGACGCCGACACAATAAGGTTTGTTTAAATATCACAACAACAATAATGGCAAAAGTACACGAAAATGAAAATATTTATATGAGCCCTACCGGAATTATTCAGCGTGGGAATGGGGTACACGGAACTTGCCACTGAAGATATTATGAAGCAGGGCTACACTCTTAGCCTGGCCTGCCAGATTTTAACGGCGAATACGAATGGAGGTTCTGATTATTACATATGTCTTTAAAGACTAAGAGTATAGGCTGGGGTATTTCTCACAGCGTACTTGCCACAAACTTGTCAACACTTTCTGTGTCTTCGAAAAAGTGAAATTACGAAAATTACTATTTCAAACTCTTTAGCAACATCATATCTGGAATTATTAATGCCTCTCAAGAAATTTTGACAATCCAGCCATTAGCTCTGTCATCTGGAGGTATACTTAGTTTTTCAACAATAAGACGACCCAGGTATCTATCTACGTACCGGAGATTACACGAAACATAACTCGCTAAGTAGCGTAGGCCTTGAATAGAGCATTGAGACTTCGTCATCGTAGGAGTCAAAGGCAAATCTTCAAGAGTAAGATATATAAACTGCGCTTCCCCTTATTTCAACGAGAATGCATCTTCCATACTAGGTTGTACATCCGTGAAAATATGAGAAATGTCGTAATCACTCCCGTTATCCTCTATTGGTACGGAAGAGGAGCCGTTCAAAATTATATCTGCCACATTTCTGCTCATACTTATAAGACGCAAGCAATCCTTGAATTCTATCGGAAGAGAATTTTTATTAGTATGTCCAATATTGCTCTAACATGAGAAATAAAGTTTTCCAAACAATTCTGATTAAGTCTATATGTCAGCAAAAAAGTTAAGTTGTAGAGTATTTTCAAGTCTGCAATACAACACAGCACAATTGGAATGTTTGTAAAGAAGCCTTTATGGAATGGAAGTAAAGCTATACCAGGTGTATGCATAAGTTTTTCCGGTTTTTGTTGTAAAGAAAACACGTAATTTTAAAGGGAAATTCATATTTTGTTTATTCAAAATATTGGCCATAGGCTGCTACATACTTCACCCATCTTTCAGGCAAGTTATGAATACCATACCAGGAAATCTGCTTGTCTTTTGCGGCAAACCATTCGTCGATCCATTTTGCAACTTTCTCGGAATTGTTGAAGTGCTGCTCTGCGAGCGCGTCCCGCATTGATGCGAAGAGGTTATAGTCAGATGGCGCCAGGTTGGAAGTGTACGGCAGGTGCGGAAGGATGTCCCATCCAAGCGATTAAAAGGTAACTTTCACTGTTTTTTTTTGTGTGTGAGACGGCGCATTGTCGTGTAACAAAAGCACTTTGCCATGTCTTCTGGCCCATTCAGGTCGTCTTCCGGTCAATGCTCGATTTAAATTAATCATTTGTTGGCGATAACGTTGTGCATTAACGGTTTCGCCGGGGTTCAAGTGTTGTGGTCTACCAGAGCACGCACTGACGTTCACATTGAAATAACCACGTTTAAATTGTCGTAACCATGTCTCACACGTTCTAATCGGTGGAGCGTGGTCACCATATGTTTCTACCAGCGGACTCAACTTGTGTATGTTGGTAGGTTAATGTCAGACGAACAAACTGACGTATTTGTCAACTACATATGTTGCGTACTGTTCGCTGGCGCCATCCCTTAGAGAAACCGGAAAAGATGTCCATACACCTGGCATTTTGACTACTTTCATATAATCGCACACTGAGGAAAATGTGCGCAGAACTCCCTTTTAAACCTCTAATAATAATAATGTTATTTGTTTTACGTCCCACTAACTACTCTTTTACGGTTTTCGGAGACGCCGAGTTGCCAGAATTTAGTCCCGCAGGAGTTCTTTTTACGTGCCAGTAAATCTACCGACACGAGGCTGACGTATTTGAGTACCTTCAAATACCACCGGACTGAGCCAGGATCGAACCTGCCAAGTTGGGGTCAGAAGGCCAGCGCTTTAACCGTCTGAGCCACTCAGCCCGGCTCTTTTAAACCTCTATGCAAACCCAAAAGAACTTTCGAGTGAACGCCTTTCAAAATAAGAATTCCTGAATTCAGTACATCAAAAGTTTCATTTATCAGTTTTGTAAACTTAGTAACTAATTACTTCGTCTGGCAGAAGATATGAGACAGCTTGTGCAGTATGATTACAGAACAGATGACATGCAAGATAAACACGCTGACGGCCTCTACCAGAAACAGGCAAGAGATGAAGTGTAAGGCCGCTATCAGCCGTGGGCGACTAGTGGCGCAACTAGTTGCTCTCGTATGTCACGAACCATTGGATCAAATGGGACCTATTAGCAGCGGGCGACTAGTAGCGCAACTGAGCAACTAGTCGCCGGCCGTCATCTGAGCCGGCAACTGCTCTGGCGACTCGTAGTTGCTCAAATGCATGACATGGCATTGCAGTAAATGAAACCTATTAGCCATGGACGACTAGTGGCGCAACTAGTCGCCCGATGTAGCTGCGCGCGAATACGGAACATCACTCGAGCTTTTGCTTTCCACCCAAATATTCCATTGTTGGTGGTAGAGTGAATATTTTACTCCCTCATTGCATTATCATATTGCGATAGTTATTTTAATGAACATGGAAACATAAAATAAACTAACACAACAAATGAAGAAGATGACAAAACTGTTTGAAAGTTGAATACTGATCGAGCAAGTGCACCTGTGATATGGATCACGTAGCTATCCGCTTGCATTCGGGAGATAGTGGGTTCTACCTCACTGTCGGCAGCAGTGAAGATGGTTTACCATGGTCTTCAATTTTCACACCAGGCAAATGCTGGGGCTGTAACCTAATTAAGGTCACTGTCGCTTTCTTCCTACGCCTAGCATTTTCCTAACCCATCGCCACCGTAAGACCTGTCTGTGCCGGTGCGACGTAAAGCATATTGAAAAAAAAAATTTAATTGAGAAGGAAAGTGGAATAAACACTGAAGAATTAATTTTTGACTTTAAAAAATCCGGCAATTTCAGAATCCAGCATTGAAACTTACGCAGACAAAAGTAGAAAAACTGAGTCCTTGGAAGACCATTTGTCGAACTTCATTCCATAATTCAAAGAAAACCCGTGGGCGAGAAGAGTGTTCTAGCTCATTTTTATACTACGTGTACTACTCAATGTAGAAATATGTGGTATTTATAAAAATTATGTATAATTTAAATTTGTACCATTGTTTCATTTTCTTGCTATATTAGTAAATTATATCTGAAATATAGCTCATATTGATTGGGTAAATTGAAGAGCAAATAACATTTGTAGACCTGGTTTTATTTAGAAAAATCTTAAATATTATTGACACAAGGTTTTTCGGTATTTTATAAGAGAGAATACTTAACATTAATGAAAGTTGTACTATAAACAAATGTTTCTTGTTTTTTATCTACCTTATTTACTACTAGTTACTAAAATTATTTTCATTGCAAAGTAAATACTTTTAGAGAAATTACTTTATATTAACTAACATTCATGATTTCTAATTAGAATTATTTAAAAATACATTTCGTTAGGAAGAATTATTTAGCGCGCAACACATATGACACCGTCAATAACTAATGTATACAGAATGTTAGGGGTATACGTACAGATATTAAGCTAGTCGGCAAAGAAAAATACATCTCACAATATATGCTATGTACTTTTTACCTTGTTTTATTAGTTTGCCCATAACTGAGCCAAATATTTCAGGACCTAATGTGTTTTGAACGGCCGTAGCAAGATACGCCGGTCATGTCATTCTGTCCACGCGTAGTGGAAGTGCAGTAGCAGAGTATAGGGCTTGTTGAACCTGTTTCTTATCGCAGGGCAACACATGTTGTTGTGCACTTCCCCTAAAGGCTTGGTAAGTAGGAGAGGTTGACTCGCGTGCCAGGCCAATTGCTGCACTCGAAAACCGGTCTAGGGTACTCTGTGTGAAATGTACACAGAATCCTTACAGCGACGTCGAAGATCCGTACCAGCACATACATGCGAATCAAGTGTTGTGTAGTTGTGTGTGATTTATACGACGTCAATGGCATTAATCAGTGATCCAAGCTGACAAAATGAAAGGAAATAGTTAATGAGTAATTGAAAAATGGGCGAAACATGTCTGTGCTGTTATTGTGACAGTCGACGATGAATTTCTGACAATAGACAATGCGAGTTGTCTATGCTTATTCATAAACTTTTCAGGTCAATGAAAGGACGGTGGACACTGAAAGAAAAGGCTATAAGTTTTCAGTCAAATTGTTATTAATGAGACAAATTTCAAAAACAGTAGTTGCATCCATGTGTGAACATTGCTCGAAGTAAAAATAGCTACTGTGGAATTGCCGACGGGCATTTCTAATAGAAGGCTTATTCTTCCTTTCCCTAACCTGTTTACCCTCCAGGGTTGGTTTTCCCTCGGACTCAGCGAGGGATCCCACCTCTACCGCATCAAGGGCAGTGTCCTAGAGCATGAGACATTGGGTCGGGGATACAACTGGGAAGAATGACCAGTACCTCGACCAGGCAGCCTCAACTGCTATGCTATAATAATTTCGTGTGGTTATGTCTTGCCGGGTGCGGCCCTTGTAAGGGAAACCTCCAATGAGGGTGGGCGGCATCTGCCATTTGTACGTAACTGCGTGTTATTGTGGTGGAGGATAGTGTTATGTGTGGTGTGTGACTTGCAGGGATGTTGAGGACAGCATATACACCCAGCCCCCGAGCCATTGGAATTAACCAATGAAGGTTAAAATCCCCGACCCGGCCGGGAATCGAACCCGGGACCCTCTGAACAGAAGGCCAGTACGCTGACCATTCAGCCAACGAGTCGGACAACTGCTATGCTGAACAGGGGCCTTGCGGGGGGATGGGGAGATTCGAAGGGATAGACAAGGAAGTGGGAAAGAAGCGGCCGTGGCCTTAAGTTAGGTACCATCCCGGCATTTGCCTTGAAAAGTGGTAAACTACGGGAAAATACTTTCAGGATGGCTGAGGTGGGAATCGAACCACCTCTAATCATTTGACCTCCCGATGCTTAGTGGGCCCCGTTCCAACCCTCGTACCACTTTCCAAATTTCTTGGCAGGGCTGGGAATCGAACCCGGGCCTCCGGGGGTGGCAGCTAATCACACTAACCACTGTACCACAGAGGCGGACAGAAGGCTAATTACTGGACAGTAAGTGCCGATAGGTAAAATGATTACTGTAATGGACCCGTTTAATTAAAACTTCCGTAATAATAATGTTCCTGCTACTACTACTACTACTACTACTATTACTGCTACTACTACTACTACTACTACTACTACTACTACTACTACTACTAATAATAATAATAATAATAATGTCTTTATGTTCCACTAACTAATTTTCACGGTTTTCGGAGACGCTGAAGAGCCAGAATTTTGTACCGCAGTATTTTTTTAAATTCAAGTAAATCTACAGACATGAGACTGGCGTATTTGAGCACCTTCAAATACCACCGAACTGAGCCGGCATCGAACCTGCCAAGGTAGGATCAGAAGACCAGCGCTCTATCGTCCGAGCTACTCAGACCTACATTAGAGCTTAGAGTAAGTTGGTCGTGCGGTTAGGGGTGCGAAGCTGTGAGCTTACATTCTGGTGATAGTGGGTTCAAACTCCACTGTCGGCAGCCGGGAAGATGGTTCTCCGTTGTTTCCCATTTTCACATCAGTGAAATGCTGGGACTGTACCTTTATTAAGGCCTCGAGCGCTTCCTGCCCACTTGTATCCATTTTCCCTCCCATCGTCGCCGTAAGACCTATTTGTGTCGCTGAGACGTAAAACAATTTGTAAGTACATGTTTCGGTAATTTCGGAGACATTTCTGAAATTATAATATTAATAATAATTCGGACTTGTTAAAAGTTCACTATTTTCTTTAGTGTTTTCTGACAGATTACGAGCTACGAAGTTTGAGTGGGGCGATTAACTTTATTTCCATAAGATTTAGTAATAATAGACTAACACAATTATTATAATAATTATTGCTAGTGGCTCCTAATCGCACGGCCAACTCGCCCAGTAATAATAATAATAATAATAATAATAATAATAACAATAATAATAATATATTTTTACGTGCCAATGGAGACGCGCGGTGTCGGAATTTTTCCCACAGGTATTCTTTAACGTGACTAAATCTACCGATCAGAAACGGTCGTATTTGAGCACCATCAAATACCAGCGGACTGAGCCAGGATCGAGCCTGATAAGTTCATGAAACCAGTGCTTGAACCGTCTGAGCTACTCAGCCTGGCAACGTTTATTTTGATACGTTTAATAGGCACTGCAAAATCAGCAGTAAGCTAGAATGCTTTTATTTGTCATTAAACATGTTCTTTTCGTTTGGAAGCACGAAAGGAAGGTACGTTTAATTAATTTGTTTTATAACATGTCTCTTATTGGTATAAAACAAAACGTTCGATGTGCTTCGACCATTCAATTCCGATATAATACTCACTTGGAAATTCTATCCCATGCATTCTTTCGTTGACGTCAGAAACTTTATTTACGTGCACGTCAACACGGGGTGTTTCTGCACACGGCGAGTTGGGCTCCAAAAAATCCATGGTATTAAAATCACACTGTGGGAGAATATTCCACGTAAGCAGTTCGACAAAATCACTAGATCTGTCAGGTACCAATTCGGTTGTCTGCTGTTCCTAGCGACGGGGATGTGGTTGGACGGGTTCCCCGCCCCCCTACATGAAACCGTACTAGAGGTATGAGCTGTCTGTCTGACCTTGACCTGAATAACAGCTGTCAGAGATGCGAATTATCGTCCATACTAGTACGCGAGTTACTTCGTAGTAGTAGTAGTAGTAGTAGTAGTAGTAGTATTTGAATAATACCAGTGTATGAATACCACGAATACCATGACATGCTATATGATATATCGTGTGGCAAAACAGAACACGGGTCGCCCTACATGAATCTATCAGGAAAGGCTTCCCAACACACGGGTGCCGAATCCAGCAACGATACTTGCTGTACTGGAGCGTATTCGCAATACAGGTTGTGTTACTTCACGCTTTGAAACGCGAGGGCTGAACGCCAACGTGTAATCCCAGACGCGGAAGAAGACATCCTGACAATAGTAAACGATGATCCCGGGCACCGTACGCGTAGTATAACACGTGCCGTTGGTGTACCAACTTGGACCATACGTAGGACACTGCATGAAGAGCGAGTGCATCCTGACCACATTCAAAGGGTGCAGTGTCTTTCACAGCTGATTACCATTTTTATACAAGTTGATGTACGTCGCCACGACACAGAGAGATCTTACGGCGACGACGGGACAGGAAAGGGCAAGGATCGCAAAGAACCAACCGTGGACTTAATTAAGGAACAGCCCCAATATTTGCCTGGTGTGAACTTGGCAAACAACGGAAAACCATCTTTACGACTACATACAGAGGGGTGCGAACCCAATATATCCCACTCATGGGCTGTGGAACATCCATATTCCAGCACCGGTTCTGAATCAATACCTGGATGGGTGTAGTAGGAGGTCGGTTACGTGGACTAATAATCTTTTTATTAATGTTACCTTGCTCATGTAGATACAGTAGGTTACTGGAGTTTTCAGAGGACGTGTCGCTTCGACTACGCAGAACCACGTGGATTTTACACCATAAAAAAAACAAAGCGAAGTCATCTCCGTACATGTCATGTAGGCCCTTGGAGGGGTGGAAGGTAAAGGCTTCCATCATTCGTAACCTCGGCACGTGATGGGGTAGAGTGGTTAGATCTAAGCCTGGCCGCCTTTTCCCCCAGGAATTAACCTGGTACTCATTTTTGGTATAGGCTGATTGAACCTTAGGGCCATTTGCACCTCCGGATGCGGAAATCTCGGTTCTTAAATTTTAAGACTTCCTGACGTGGATTCGAATACACGTCCTTCCGGGAGAACCGAGCACGCCTTTACCGCCTCGGCCAGGCAGCCCCTGGATTTTACACGATGGTGCAGACATTTTCTCAACGGTGAACAGGACGATGTGGAACTATCAATTGGCCAGCCAGATCTCCAGACCTTATTCCAATGGATTTTTATGTCTGGGGGAACATGAAACGCAAAGTACAACGAACTGAAGTAACCACTTCGGATGACTTCCGTTAACGTATTGTTTAAGCGGCTGAGGATATTCTGAACAACCCTGGTGTCTTGACCCGAATGCGTCGCAACCGGATTCGGAGAAGTGAAGCCTGCAGGAAGGCCCAGGGTGATTACTTTGATCAATTGCCACGAGTTTCACTGTGACATGTCAGACGTTACGCCATTTCTGCAACGAAATGGCTTGGGAGTACAGTACAGAATCGATTTAGTATTTTGAGTCTCGATAGTTCGATATTCTCATAAATCCGAGTAGAGAAACTGATGTACCCATAACAAAAATTATAAATCGAGAGTTTCAGTCCGCGAGTGCCTTGTACGTGGCGAAAGCTGATCACAACACACGGAAGACGTGCTTTTTAAAACGCTAGACATTGACCTTGAACGCAGATCGGCAGTACCTCAATCCTACCCTGCACGTGGTTCGGGTTCTTTACGTGTGTTCGAGCAATTTATATTTTGTTTCTTATTCACTACGAGTTAAAACAGAAGACACTTTGCGTTTCTTGGGCCGATGACCTTAAAATAGCAATAATCATCATCATTATAACGTATAAAAAATTCTATAAAATGATTTAACTTAAGAAGTTTGCCTAGAGTGTTTTTGTTATTTTACAAAAGAAAGTTTAAAATTTTGTGTAAAGCAATCTGTAGGTTTTTGTTTTATAAACTGTTGTACTGTAATATTTAACATACGTACATTTTTTGTACACAGGCGTTTTCGTGTACGTTCGTAAATCCGTGCTTTTCTATTCGAGATAGTCTTGTTACCGTCCACCTGGAATTACGGAGACCCTACTGTATGTTAGCTCATTCTTTTCTACAACAGTGTTACTAATACGACTGTAGTTCCTACGACCACACCACTCTTATGTCTGTGTCACTGATGTGCGCCTTGTTCGGCTCTGTCCTGCTTGACTATGTGGCTCTCGTTACATTCTTGCTCCCTTTCTTCTACTGCAGCCTTATGTCTTAACAGGTATACTGTATTCTACCGACATAATCTTAACACGCAGTAGCGTAATCTGCTGCGATTTGTTATTAGCACCATCACACTAAAATGTAGGATGTAGTTGTGGCGGAATCTTCTTAGGTATGTTCGACATCTGTGAATTGTGTATAATTTGATAACTCATCTGTACTCATGAAAGCGACCGTCAGCCTGGCGTTCAAGTTAATAGCTACATGTCTCTAACGTGTAACCTTGTTTATGTTTCTTAGATTTGTTGATGTGTATGTTTGACGTTTATACACAATAAGAGATTACAGCTGACTCATCCCCACGAGCTTGACCTGGTTCTCGTCTTACGCATAGTAATCTGTAGTTAACTACTGCGACCGATGTACCTCACGTGACATATATTTCATCTTGTTTCCTCTTAAACCACGCTTATTTTACTATTTTCTTAAACGTATTTCAGCTTTTAATGACCTGATAATAATAATAATAATAATAATAATAATAATAATAATAATAATAATAATAATAATAATAATAATAATAATAATAATAACGTTAAGTGCTTTACGTCGCACTAACTACTTCTACGGTTTTCTGAGATGCTGAGGTGCCCGAATTTAGTCCCGCAGGAGTTACTTTTATGTACCAGCAAATCTACCGACACGAGGCTGACGTACAGTATTTGAGCACATTCAAATACCACCGGACTGGGCCTGGTTCGAACCCATGAATTTGGAGTCAAATGGCCGGCACCTTAACCGTCTGAGCCACTCAGCCCCGAAGGAGGCACGAAATGTAGGTACGTTTAATTTATTTACTTGTATAACATGTCCATTGTTCCTTTGAAACTAAACGTTCGATGCGTTTCGATAATTCAATTCCGATGCTACTCATTTGGACATCCTATCCCATGACTGCTTTCGTTGGCGTAAGGAACTGCCATCTTTCTTCTACCTTTACGCAATGCACAACGGGAATCGTACCGTATTTCACGTCCCGGCGTGCCTATCCCAACCAGTAATTATATCACACGCTCGTACAGGTCCCGCACCGATTCAGGTTTTCAGGTCATTTCCATACTCACTAGACCACGGGGCTTACGACCACAGATATCCCACTCCCCTAAAGGACTTAACAGCAAATGAAGCAGTATTAACGCTGACAATTCGATACATCTCCAGGGCTCGAAACCGATGACCAGGGTTGTCTGAAGCCCCTAAGACGGAAACTAAATACTAGCAACAACAAAACCAGTCTGGCGAGAATGTAACGTAACATGGCATACACTACAGTAGTAGCCGCCTTCAGTTGTTATCGTAGTTCAGTTGCTCTTAAATATAAGACCAGTTTGACAAGTATGTTACGTAACATCTCGTGCATTGCATAGGTAGCGTTCAGCTGTCACAGTAGTACATTTGCTCGTAAACATAAACAGAAACCAGTTTGGCACGGATGACGCGTGACTCGCCTGTTATCAAGGGGAAGCTATTCCTTCACAAGAACAAGGCAACCTATTCTAAAAGCATCGTATCTCTTTGCTCTCGAAAATAACTTCCGAGGATTACTGAAAGTTTTATATATAGTGGTTCGTCACATCGTTCTCTATTGCTAAAAAATATCTGCACGCATACCCCTAACAACATGTATATGTATGTACTTACGTACAGTATGTATGTCAACCGCTTGTCCCGTTTCTTTACGGGTCGGGTATGAAGTCAGATAAATCTTCGCAGCTAGTTTTTACGACCGGGTACCTTTATTGACGCCAACCTCATCAGAGGAGTTAATGAGTCAGTTACTAATTATTAACCAAAAGTAATATATGATGGATTAGAATAACAAGACTTTTCAAATTTACGGACAATTGTAAAATATTTATTAAGAGAAACAAAGTAACGACTATTGCATGACTTACCCCAGTGTGGGGACCAATTTTTCTTTTGTTAGGAATCACTTGTTTAGTCCTGTGCTATATCCTGTTATATGTTCCTTCATGTAGTCAATCAATTAGTAAAATGACGATTTCGACATGTGACGACAACTGAAATATTTACTCCAGTCCGCAGTTAGATCGTTAACCAAAGTATAATATAATCCTCTAGTCACTCGAGAAACAGACATAGGATGTTTTCGCATTTCCCTAACCCTTCGGCTTTTCATTTTTAATAGAAGAGCAAGAAGATGACGTTCATCATAGGACACCATTTTCTCTATCTCTAGTGACTATTCCTCCGACGTGAACTGAGCAATTATTCACAAGTTGCGCCACTAATCGCCGGGTTATTAAATCCTCTGGCCCTCGGCTAATAGCGGCCTAAGTTTAGGACACAGTTTGATTTCACCACAATCCAGTGACATGAGTTGTTTTCACAGCACGTTTATCAAAATCTTCCTCTGCAGGAAGTGTAATACCGTCATCTCAATAGTTTTATTAGATGTGGCACGTCAAAATAATCCAATATGTTTAATGTCATTTGAAGGATTACTACAACACGAGCTTTTATAGTCTACTACTAGTAGACCCTCAAATAAAATGTAACACCTCTAAATAACTAATGTATATTTAATTACTGCAGGCAGAAATGAAATGGCGTAGGGCTTTTAATGCCGGGAGTGTCCGAAGGCAAGTTCGGCTCACCAGGTGCAGGTATTTTGACTTGACACTCGTAGGCGACCTGCGCGTCGTGATGAGGATGAAATGCTGATGAAGACGACACGTACACCCAGCCCCTGTGCCATCAAAATTAACCAATTATGGTTAAAATTCCCGAACGTGCCGGGAATCGAACCCGAGACCCCTGTGACCAAAGGCCAGCACGCCAACCATTCAGCCATGTAAACGGACACAGCAGGTAGGAAAAATACGTATATTTTATTCTACTTGCCAGACGATTTAAGTACCGGGCGGTCAGTGGAACCACTTGTGAAGAATTGCCCAGTTCACATCGTGGTAATCGTCACTAGAAAGAGAGAATGGTGTCCTATGATAAACTTCATCTCCTTGCTCTTCTATGTTGCTCCCAATGTAGTCACATATGACTTCACACAGCTGGCGGATCCTGGCCTTTTACCACTTTAATTGGTTTAATTTTTCAGTAAGTATACCTTGTAACCGATACGGAAGTCTCAGTTACAAAAAATTACTCGATTACAACACCAAAAGTATGCGAACAAAATAAATAAAAATTGTTCAAATAAAGTTTGAAAAAAGTCAAATCGCACAACTGATAACCGTAGTCTATTATTAAATTCGTGCAGAGAGATCTCGTTTGAACATACAGTAAGTTGACTGATTGTTACTGCGCCACATTCTTATTGGCATTATATACTGTTGTCGAATAAATGTGTGACAAACGTTAAATCTTCAGCAAACTTTCTGCGTAATACGATCTCTGGTGCATTGCACATCAAGAAAGTATCATTTTAGAACTACAATATGGTATTTTGGCATCAATTTTAACTGCTGTAATTATGTTTAAATAATTTGGTGCAGGTATTTTGTAGTCCGCCTCTGTGGTGCAGTGGTTAGTGTGATTAGCTGCCACCCTCCGGAGGTCCGGGTTTGATTCCCGGCTCTGCCACGAAATTTGAAACGTGGTACCAGGGCCGGAACGGGTCCACTCAGCCTCGGGAGGTCAACTGAGTAGAGGGGGGTTCGATTCCCTCCTCAGTCATTCTGGAAGTGGTTTTCCGTGATTTCCCACTTCTTCTCCAGGCAAATGCCCGGATGGTACCTAACTTAAGGCCACGGCACTTCTTTCCCTCTTCCTTGTCTATAGCTTCCAAACTTCCCATCCCCACACAAGGCCCCTGTTCAGCATAGCAGGTGAGGGCGCCTGGGCGACGTACTTGTCATCCACCCCAGTTTTATCCCCCGATCCGATGTCTGAAGCTCCAGGACACCGCACTTGAGGCGGTAGAGGTGGGATCCCTCGCTGAGTCCGAGGGAAAAACTGACCCTGGAGGGTAAACAGATTAAGAGGAAGAAGTAAAAGGTTTTTGTAAGGGGCGTGTCGCGATGTTGAGAGAGACGGCAACCTGTGCTGTGAGGCACTCAACATAATATTATAATGTCTGTTGCTAGATGGAACCAAATAGCAATTTCTCTACGTGAAAATTATAAAAACGAATTATTTCGACTGATTTTACAAAATCGCCCTGACCATTTCCGTGCAGTGTGACATTAGACTAGGGTCTGTGGGGGCCCATCAAGGCCCGGAACCGCGTGAATTGCAGGCCCTAACGTTTAGTCCGTGCTATGAAACACCAGAACCTGTTCATGACTGTGAGGTCCGATCATTTTGTTCTCTTCTCGGTCATAGCAGATACGAGAATCAACATTCATGTTGGTGATGATCAGTATACACAATACTTCCACAGTATTTAAACACTTCGCCTGGAATTTCATTAAATGTAGGTCGTCTACAAATATCCCTGCATGACACTGAACCGAGTTAGAAACAAACCACTTTGAAATTGAGAGTGCTGCTAAAGGAATGGCCTGACACTTTCTTAAGAATGTACACCTTTTTAATAAACATCGATGAGTCAGTGCTTTGCTTCCTATTGTCTATCGTACAGCGAGGTTTCTTGCTTTCCTGTAAAAGGCAGTTATTTGCTTACTTTTGGCGTTCAAGGCTGACTGAATTGTTCTAGTTTTAGCCCTAAGTTTAATCAACTCACTTTATAACCGTTTACTTTTACTTTTTAATTGATGTCCATTCGACAATTCACTGAATGGTTCAGTTTCGGTTTCAGCGCCTTTTGTCTCCTTTATGGGCGGGAGAGAGAGAGAGAGAGAGAGAGAGAGAGGAGAGAGAGAGAGAGGTGTACTAATAGCACACTTTCGAGTCTCACTCTTTTAGTACCTAATTTTTCTGGTGACAGCCTGTTCGTTGTTAGTATGTTGGAAAGAGTGTAAAAATTAAACATGGGAATTTTTGTGGTCATCTAGAGATATAGGTGTGCGTCCTAAAATTAAATTTAAACCTTGCACTACATGGAGCTTCATCAACTTCTTTGACTATAAACCTAGAAGTTCCGATTTCAGATCACGCATATAAACTTAATCCCTAAAGTGGGCACTGTACATTGTTACACGTTTCACGTTAACTTCATCGCCCCATTTTCAAGCATGAATCTTTCTGGTAATGGGTCTTTCGGAAATGCGTGAAGGATGTTGCTTGTACCTTCCGTGTTTGGTTACAATTTTTATACTTAGACACAGCACAATTTGGTATTGTTAAACATTTCTACGAACCCTCACACAAGAATAGAGGAGAATCGGGTAATATGGAATACAATTTACTTTTGGCAGTATAACTTCTTACCGAAATCAGTTATGAAATATAAATAAATATGGTTTGAAAATTCAAATAATTAGCCAAGATTCTCTATATTTTTAAATTGTAAATTGTTAATGTCTTCACGTCAAAATTATTTCTTTCAAAAAGTTGCACTTGGTGGGTAATACGGAATAGTCGGCTAATATGGAATAGTAGGGTAAATAATATGTAAATTAAAATACAGCTTCAATAAATTCTTTCAGTTATATTTAAGGAACGTTCTTACAGGTGGACGTACAGAAATTTTAAAAAATCGAAAGAATAAAATTGGTAATTAACTTAAATGATAATCTGTATACACTAATTATTCAGAGTTTTCTTTTTACAGTCACTTGTTCATTCAGTGACAAACGTCACAGATGCAGAAACTGAGATCTATAGGTAGTTAAATGTTATAATATACCAGGATTAATGCAATTAATTTTAATTAATTTTAAACCTCATTTTACTTTGAAACTGAAACAGTATTCCATATATCCCGACACACCATGTTTGAATTAAAGGATTCGTCATGCCATTAACTTTGCACAACAAGGAAGTTACACTGGTGTAGCAATATAAGCAACTCTTGTACAATATGTAACATTGGATTTCCCAGGACTAAACTCAGTGTTGGTAATTAATACAAGCTTTAAAAGAATTACCTGCAAAAACTTTTCAAGTATGAAAAACAAATATTCTTGCTCCACGCACTAACCTCACTCACGAGCATGTCGAAACTGAATACAAAGCATCATGAGAACATTTACCGTAATTCGACGAGTTTCCACCTGAGAGGAGTACCTTACAGGCAAGATATTGTGGTATTCCATATTGTCCGACTATTCCATATTACCCGATTCTCCTCTATAATTATATTATGACAATGGGAACAACTTTAGGCCTAATTAAACTAAAACACTTAAAAATCTAGTATTTTAACACCGTCCACTTGCATAAGTAAACTGAACAAATTCCAAGCGTTTTACGACAATCGCACCCACACTATCAACGGTTTTAATAACCAATTAACTAAAAAAGGAGTAGTTCAAAGCACTGCTAGTTTTCCAAAATCAAGTAATACACAATTTCACGATGCTTTACTCTGATAAAACAGCTGACACTTCCGCTAGAGTTGCCTCCAGAGTAGCGTCACGCTCAGAGCGACAGAAAAGGCATCCTACTGCGCACGCCAGGTGAGCGCCCCCTGGTGCTCACCCATACTTCCAGAGAACCCGCACTGATATCATCAGATAATTATGTTCTCAAGTCTGGCCAGAGGTTTGTTGAAATCCATTGCTATATTTTTCAGTTATAAAACAGTTCCAATATTTTTTTAAAAAATATCTTGATGTTGCTCTGCAAAACTGTAAGTTCTATTATTGTCAACCCTGACTTGTTATGCCTCTTGAGCTTTAACGTGTCCCGTTTTAATGTAAGGGCAAGTGTAACATTGTAGAATAACAGAGTCAGAACAACCGCTCACAAAAATTTCCCACTCTACAGGGTGCACACTACAACAGTGCAGTTCAGAAAAATAATTATTTAGACTTCAGTGTACCTCTAGTTCGACTAGTTGGCTGAATGGTCAGCGTACTGGCCTTTGGTTCAGAGGATCCCGGTTTCGATTCCCGGCCGTGTCGGGGATTTTAACCGGCATTGGTTAATTTCAGTGGCCTGGGAGCTGGGTGTTTGTGCTGTCTCCAACATCCATGCAACTCACACACTACACATTACACTATCCTCCACCACAATAACACGCCGTTACCTACACGTGGCAGATGTCGCCCACCCTCATCCGATGGTCTGCCTTACAAGGGCTGCACTCGGCTAGATTTAACCACCCGAAATTATTGTTATTAGTGCACCTCTAGACCTGTTTGTGCAACAATTAATCATCTCCGTGAAAACTCTCTAAATAACTTTTAAAGCTGATTTGAATCACAAATTGTACCTCAAACCTTCTACATTAAGCCCTATCCTACAAATATAACAATGAGTGTTGGAACTAGAACAAAATCATTGTAGGGATAAAATTACGTTTTTTAGTTTTTATTTTACTGTTTCTTGCAGAGAATGAATTAGATTAGATATGAAAATTGTTTCTTTCTCTTTGTATAATATTAGAAAAGTTTTTTTTTTTTTTTTTTGCTATTTGTTTTACGTCGCACCGACAGAGATATGTCTTATGGTGACGCTGGGGTGGGAAAGGCCTAGGAAGTGGAAGGAAGCGACCGTGGCCTTAATTAAGGTACAGCCCCGGCATTTGCCTGGTGTGGAAATGGGAAACCACGGAAAACCATGTTCAGGGCTGCCGACAGTGGGGCTCGAACCCACGATCTCCCGATTACTGGATACTGGCCGCACTTAAGCGACTGCAGCTATCGAGCTCGGTTTAGAAAAGTTTAGATATTAGGTTATTAGACTGTTTTGAAACATTAACAAATAAACACATGTAAACAATTGCCACTGTAATTGGGGTTAGAAAACATTTATTGCGCAGTAAAAAACGTAAAGTGTTTTTTGTCTATTGTTGACAACCCGTGCACTCGGGAAGCTGATGATTACTATGTCTAGTAATAAATCATCTTTCTCTCTCTCTCTCTGCCCCCTTGTATGTGGGTGAGATGTAATCTTTACGCTGCCCTATTCGTTGTGCAATGTCTGAAGCTGTACAATATTCTGCAAGCATTTTAGTGAATGGCTGACTGATTAGTAAGGGCATACTTTGAAAGTTATTTTCTGTAGATTTCGTATGTAATTGCTTGTAATAATACCGTGTTGTATGAGTAGCGTGCCTGCTTCTTACTCGAAGGCCCGGATTCGATTCCCGTCCCGGCCAGGGATTTTTACCTGGATCTGAGGACTGGTTCTAGGTCCACTCAGCCTACGTGATTACAATTGAGGAGCCATCTAACAGTGAGATGGCGGGCTAAGTCTACGAAGCCAAGAATAACGGCCGAGAGGATTTGTCGTGTAGACCACACGGCACCTCGTAATCTGCAGGCCTTCGCTCTGAGCCGTGGTCGCTGGGTATGCCATGACCCTTCGGGGCTGTTGCGACATGGGGAGGTAGGGTTTGCCCCTGACTACTGTGTTACACTGAACTTCAGGGATTTAAATTATCTTGTTTTCTTTTTCTTGCTTTGATGTGTTTCTTTCTATTCTACTTTCGTTGTCATGGAATTTCTTGTTCTTTCGTGATACTTCATTTGGTTTTCATACAACTGTTTAGTGTATTTCAGCCGCGGCTTTATAATACGATGTGCAGAGCTGCAGACCCGCCAGAATGAAAGATATAACATACAGCGATTAGCGATCCCGTCCTTCATAATGAGTGCTGTTATCGAGCCATAGATCGATATCCATTCAGATACTGGTGATCTAACAGCCTTGTTTAGATCTGTGAACGACAGAACATTAGGAGATCACACTTAACTACAGATTTTTTTTCCGAAATGTGGCCAAGAGTCACTCATGAGGTTCTGTAAGAACTGCGCGCCTCGCAGCACGGCTGACCTATTCGCGTGTGTTGGAGTAGCTGTGTTGCTGAGACCATGGAGTTAGTAAATAATACACTAGAGGTAGCACTGGCGTAACCGTCTGCGAGATAATCACTGCACCAAGCAGAGAAAGTTGAAATCTCAGCTGTTTGGTAAGAATCTCCCTCCGCTTTACTCATCAGTGTAAATAGAGAACTTTTAAAACTGTGTGGATATTGATATGGTTTAAAATGCTTTCATGTCAACATTCTCAGATAGTACAGTATACTTGTGATGCTTCTGTTCAGTAGAAAGAAAGCTCAAATAGTTTAAATACAGGAGAAAAACGTAATAAAAGATGACGAGGGTGTACGTATACTGTATTTCTCTATCTTTAGTGTAAATGGCCAAGACTTAAGCATAATTATATTCAACGACCCAAAACAATATCGTACGAAGCGAATGAAGGAGTTCTAAGGCCTACAAGTAATCATGAATATGTTTCTCCTTAATGGTAGTGAATTCTTCCGATAGTCATGAAACTGAAAACAGGAACTTCAGTAACTTCAGATCATGATCCCCCTCCATTAAGAAGATTGACTCCCAAAGATGTATGCAGGTCTCGGAACCTCTGTAAATATGAGTGTGTCGCTACTAGATCAACATTTTTTTGATAAGCGGATGAAAGGCTATTTTTAAAGCTTTTTAATTGTTGTTAAGTCAGTTATTTATATCGTCGATAGGTCTTACAAGTTGAGATGAATGTTTACCTGTATTTTTTCTGTACATTTTCGGGAACTTAAAACTGATGGGTCATGGAGTAAAGCTTTTCTTCAGGGTTGGAGGACGGATACGCACGAGCTCAGCTGGCACTTCCCGTATGGAATACGATTTGCGATTTGTCTATTACACTTACTGCAGTGGACTGGATGTCACAGAGCAGAACCACCAATATAATTCAGCACGAGCTGCCAATTGTGTATTTTCTTTCTTACGCAATTGCTATTTTACTTCAATTTTGAAGCTATAGAAAATGAAAAACCACAGCCTCTTTCCAGTCATTCGACCGGGTCAGGAATGGAATGAATGAAGCCCCAATCTAGCGGCAAGGATAGGAATTGTGCCGGCTGCCGGAGCCTGTCGCACTCCTCTGGGGCAATGATTAATGAATGACAGATGAAATGAAATGATATTGGATAGTGTTGCTGGAATGAAATATGACAGGGAAAACCGGAGTACCCGGAGAAAACCCTGTCCCGCATCCGCTTTGTCCAGCACAAATCTCACATGGAGTGACCGGTATTTGAACTACGGAACTGAGCGGTGAGAGGCCGGCGCGCTGCCGCCTGAGCCACGGAGGTGAGAGCAAAAAATATTGTCAAACAATATTCATATGAATATTTACTCTCAGTGTTCCAAGGGTTAAGCTTAAAACCATGCGTAGGCTACATAAAGGAATTAGCTATGCTACTTCATTCATGAGTGAAGTTGCAAACGTCTCCGCAGTATTTATATGGAGTAAAGGCACATGGTACTGTTGGTGGTGATTCGTCCGTCGGACGGTGACGTTATGTTTGGAGCAGATTCTTTAATGCTATTCGACAGCAGTAGGCTATATGCTGATGCCGGGTTTCACCCTCTCTCTAATTCATTTGATGCTATAGAGACACAGTCAATAGAATATCTCCCAGTTTGCAAATAATAATAATAATAATAATAATAATAATAATAATAATAATAATAATAATAATAATAATAATGCTGTAATGTATTTAGTGAGCGATGTGGAGAATTGACTCGTCGACAGTATTGATTAATCTCTGTGTAGGTACGGGTGCTGATTGTAGTCTCTTGTGTAAAGGCTGTTATTGCATGGTTGTGATGCGTAGGTCCCTCAGGAGACGGATAATCCAAACAACTGGGTGTTGGACATTGGTTTCCTCGGTGTACTAACCTGAAGACTCATTCGTTTCGCTTCCTGTTCTCTTGGGGATAAAACTGAAGAGGAGCAGTGAAATCCGATAGTGTTGTTAAGTTTTGTTTTAACGACTTCGGAATCAATGGGGCCCAAACACTGTGGCTTCTGTCAACGCTCCTACCAGCAAACTGGGAATAGTTTTTTACCCCCACCATACTCTCACTCACCAACTCACGAAGTAATTTAATGTCGAAAATTCCACTTCAAATCGAAATAAGTATTAGAGAGAAATGCTCCTTCCACGTTTACTTATTCACCTAATTATAAACTAATAAATTCGACGTTCCGTTTTACTCCAGAATCATTAGATGACAGACGTATCCGAATCTCCCTTGAACGTCTATGGCCGAGATTTAATTATTATTTTGGGGTAAACACGAAATATGGCACCAAGATCTCATAAATGCATATACCGGGTGAGCTGGCCACAAGGTAAGGGGCGGGCTGCTGTGAGCTTGCATCCAGGAGATAATAGATTCGAATCCCACTGTCAGTAGCCGTGAAGGTGGTTTTCAGTGGTTTACCATTTTCACACCAGGTAAATGCTGGGAATATACCGTAATTTTTTGTACAATTTGTTTTACGTCACGCCGACGCAGATAGGTCTTGTGGAGACGATGGGAGTGGAAAGACCTAGGAGTGGGAAGAAAGCGACCGTGGCCTTAATTAAGGAACAGCCCCAGCATTTGCCTGGTGTGAAAATGGGAAACCAAGGAAAACAATCTTCAGGGCTGACGACAGTGGGGTTCGAACCCACTATCTCCCGGATGCAAGCTCACAGCTGCGCGCTCCTAACCGCACGGCCATGTACCGTAATTAAGGCCACGGCTGCTTCCTTTCCAGTCCTAGCGCCTTCCTATCCCATTTGTCGTCATGAACCTATCTGTGTCGTGTGACGTAAAGCAAATTGTAAAAAAACAAAACAAAAAATAAATTCAGACGTGTGTCGAATGGGTTTTCATACGTACTTCAAAAATAGGACGGGTTTGCACTAGAAGCCGACACTACCACTTATCCAGATACGAAGGTGCTGACGAGTAGACATGTTCATTACGTGTTTAAGTTATAGGAAGTAAGATTAGATTAACAATATCCACACTGGCATTTGTAGAAGCGACTAGCGAGTGGAGCGGCCGCCATGGTGTGCATTCGGGAGGCACGTGGGTTCGAACCCCATCGTCGGCTGTTCTGAGAAAATGTATAAATGTTAGGTACTTTAGTCTGCCGAAATAAATGTTTAGTAATAAATATGTAAGTAACATTATTTTTGAAAATAGTCGTAGATTACAATTTACAAATAAATGTCACAAAATATATTTAATCAATGAAGCATTTTACCTATTACCTGCATAGATCTTTTCTAATCCATTACAATAATAATTTCTGTCCTTACGAATAGTGAATCTCAGAAGGCACATTGCCAAGCCCCAAGAGATTCGTAACTGTAACCTCAAATTGTTAGTTAGTTGTTTAGTTAGTTGTTTAGTTAGTTAGTTGTTTTTAGTTATAAATTAATTATTTGCATTTTGGTGAAAATATGTGTAATGAATGTGTTTTTCATATACTTTCGTAAGAAGATTCTTTATAAGTCACATGCCGTGAAGACACTCTCAATGCCAACAGTTCAAGGGAAAGAATCTGACACAGAAAAAGATTAAGATGGAAAATCAGATGAAGGAAGTTTATTTTAAAACTCAGAAGAGATATATCGTCCTAATTTTGAGCTTCATTAAGAAGACGTGATGAACTCGGAAGATGAAGTAGGCCTAAGTGGTGATATTGACATACGCAATGTCTTTGAATCATAAGTATGATTCAGTATTTTTGTTAATCATGGTCATTTATATGATTTATGTTTAATTCATCAATATTGTAATATTTTATCCAATGTTTGCAGTATATACATCTGTTTTGAATCATTTGGTCTGGATCTAAAGCTACTTTCTCTGGTTCGCTGTTCTTGGCAAAGTATTCTGTAAGATACTACTCAAAAAGTGGCTGAAAGTAAAAAATTCTGATTTTTCACTGTATTTCTGCTTATGATACCTGTTTTCTAGTGCATATTCCAATTAATAATGATTCTCATTCCAAAATCCTGAATTTGCCAAGTATATGGATAAACTACCTGAAAAAGAAACCATATGGTAAGAATATAATACCTGAAAAAAGAAACAACTTCTGAGAAGTGTTTTCCGTGGTTTCCCATTTTCATCGCCAGGCAAATGCCGGGAGAGTTCCATTTCATAGGCCACAGACGATTCCTTCTACCTCTTACCCAATTTTTTAACTATCACTCGTTTCATCTTCATTAGCTCCTCAACATGAGGTTGGCTTCAGGAATTGCATTCTGCCGTAGAAACGTGCCATAAAACTTATTTCACCTCGTCTATGACCCCGTGCCAAGAAACGTATCTAAGTGGGTAGACAAACAACAGCATTCATAGAAGTGACTAACAATTGGCACTAAATAATATCTTGTGTGTTTCTATAATGTCTCTGTCCTTGATACCCTCGTTTAAATGAACAATGGAGTTATTATTATTATTATTATTATTATTATTATTATTATTATTATTATTATTATTATTATTATTATTATTATTATTATTTATTATTTTCCTTAAATTATGTATGTACAATCTATGGGTAGTAGAAGGAGAACCCCTCCATGGCACTACAGCCCTGAAGGGCCTTGGCTTACCAAGTGACCGCTGCTCAGCCCGAAGACCTGCAGATTACGAGGTGTCGTGTGGTCAGCACGAGGGATTCTCTCGGCCGTTATTATTGGATTTCTAGACCGGATACGCTATCTCATTGTCAGATAGCTTCTCAATTCTATTCATGTAGGCTGAGTGGACCTCGAACCAGCCCTCAGATCCAGGGAAAATTCCCTGACATGGCCGAGAATCGAATCGAGTCGAATCGAACCCGGGGCCTCCGCGTAAGAGGCAGGCACGCTACCCCTACACCAAGGGGCCGGCAGAAGGAGGAAGCGAAAGTCTCAAATACACGAAAGTTCCTCCATTCCACGTGTATGTTTACATAAACTATGCTGAATATTTACATTATGTGTAGACAATTTCAAATTACATTTTTTGCACTCCAAACACTGTACTCTTGGAATAAAAATTATCTTGATTTATACTATACATATTACAGTATGACGACTCAGTAATTTATACCCACACACATATCCCTGTACACACGCTAATTCACAACCACTCACACACCCGCACGCATAAATATCCGCCCGCATTCAACTGTACTTGCACATGTCAAATACACGAAAGTTCCTCCATTCCACGTGTATGTTTACATAAACTATGCTGAATATTTACATTATGTGTAGACAATTTCAAATTACATTTTTGCACTCCAAACACTGTACTCTTGGAATAAAAATTATCTTGATTTATACTATACATATTACAGTATGACGACTCAGTAATTTATACCCACACACATATCCCTGTACACACGCTAATTCACAACCACTCACACACCCGCACGCATAAATATCCGCCCGCATTCAACTGTACTTGCACATGTCATTTTTGAAATTCTAATTTATACAAGTTATATACATCACATATGGGTTTCTATTTACATATACATTTTCTTTACTGCGTGGAAGTAGTGAGGAAGAGGAAGCATTTTCACCTCGAATGGTAGAAGGTTCTAGAGACGAGCAGACCGTGAGTAAAATCCATTTCAATATGATGTTCCGGCGAAGGGTGGAACAAGAGTAACTCCTTGGCGGTAATTAAGCTGCAGGCGGTAGAAAGGGGAGAGGTGTGTCTTGCTTGTCAGTGATTTCTCAAGGAAGGCTACGTCTATTTGTTTACATAACGAGTTCATGACACGTAATAGCAAATAGTATTTAGATATTCTACGTCGTATGTTAATTTCTGACAAGTGAGAGACCTTTTACCACATAGACAGATATACAGTATTATCTCGGCATTTTAGTCATGGATGTACCTCAGAACACGGGTAGATTTAGTCTATTCTCAGCATATACCAACATATGATGGGTAGGAATCCTTTAATTACGGACATTTTAGAAGCCTGTCCATGTACCTGGAGCTTAATTACTTTTTATACAATTGTTTTACGTCGCACTGACGTAGACAGGTCTTATGGTGGCTGTGCGTTACGAAAGGGCTAGGCTTCGGAAGGGAACGAACTTAGCCTGAATTAAAATACAGCCTTAGCATTTTTCTGGTTTTAAAATGGGAGACTACGGAAAGCCGTCTTCCAGGCTGCCGGTAGTGACCTTCAAACAAACCATGGTCGCCTCCTTCCCCATTTCTAAACCTTTCCTGTCCCATCGTCGCCATAAGACCTATCTGTGTCGGTGCGACGAAAAGTAACTTGAAAGTTACTTTCCATGGGCGTTTATTTACTTTTATATTTATTTAGCTATTTATATGTTTATGATCTACTACATTTTACTTGCATTTTTCCTTGAAACTGAGGTTAAGTGATATGTAACCGAAGATAAAAGTGGACTTATACAGAATAAAAGCACAGATGGAAAAGGGGACTTGCGAGGGATGGAAGGGACCATGGCCTAAAGTTACGTACCATCCCCGGATTTACCTGGTGAAAAGTGGGAAACCACAGCAAACCACTTCGAGATTGGCTGAGGTGGGAATCAAACTCCTACTACTCAGGAGACCTCCCGAGACTGAGCCGACCCCGTTCCAGTCCTCGTACCACTTTTCAAATATCGTGCCAGAGCCCAGAATCGAACCAGGGTATCTGGGGGGGGTGGCAGGTAATCACACTAAACACTACACCACAGAGTTTTTTTAATAACAAATGATGTTATTTATTATGCTGTTGTTTGAGTCATCAGTCCACAGACTGGTTTGAAGCAGCTCTTCATGCCACCCTATCCTGTGCTAACCTTTTCATTTCTAAGTAACTATTGCATCCTACATCTGCTCTAATCTGCTTGTCATATTCATACCTTGGTCTACCCCTACCGTTCTTACCGCCTACACTACCTTCAAAAACCAACTGAACAAATCCTGGGTGTCTTAGGATATGTCCTATCATACTATCTCTTCTTCGCGTCAAATTTAGCCAAATCGATCTCCTCTCACCAATTAGATTCAGTGTCTCTTCATTCGTGAATCGATCTATCCAGCTCACCTTCAGCATTCTTCTGTAACACCACATTTCAACATCTTCTATTCTTTATGAGCTAGTTATCGTCCATGTTTCACTTCCATACAATGCCACGCTCCACACGAAAGTCTTCAGAAACATCTTTCTAATTCCTATATCAATATCAATGTTTGAAGTGAGCAAATTTCTTCTCTTAATAAAGCTCTTCCTTGCTTGTGCTAGTCTGCATTTTATGTCCTCCTTACTTCTGCCATCGTTAGTTATTTTACTACCCAAGTAACATTATATATACATTCTTCCTTTAAGCCTTCATTTCCTAATCGAATATTTTCTGTATCACTTGCCTTCGTTCGACTGCACTCTATTTCTTTTGTTTTGGACTTATTTATTTTCATCTTGTACTCCTTACCCATACCATTCAGCAGCTCCTCGAGATCTTCTGCAGTCTTAGATAAAATAACATCATCGGCATATTTCAAGGTTTTGATTTCCTCTCCTTGTATTGTGATGCCCTTTCCAAATTCCTCTTTGATTTCCTTTACTGCCTGTTCTATGTAACGTCGAAAAGGAGGGGGACAATATGCAGCCTTCTTTTTCAAAGCCCTCGATTCTTATCACTGCAGACTGCTTTTTATAGAAATTGTAGATAATTTTCGTTCTCGGTATCTGATCCTTATCACTTTCAGAATCTTAAATTGCTTGGTCCAATCAACATTATCGAATGTATTTTCTAGATCTACGAATGCCACGTACATGGGCGTGTCTTTCTTAATTTGATCCTCTCAGATCAGACGTTAAGTCAGGATTGCTTCACGTGTACCTACATTTCTTCTGATACCAAATTGATCTCCTCCCAACTCAGTTTCAACTTGCCTTTCCATTCTTCTGTAAATAATACGTGTTAAAATTTTTCAGGCATGAGATACTAAACTAATGGTGCGGTAGATTTCACAATTGTCAGCACCGGCTTTCTTTGGAATAGGTATAACAAAATTCTGCCGAAAATCGGATGGCGCTTACACACTAAATGGAATAACCTTGCCATGATGGTTTCTCCTATGGCAGTCAGTAATTCAGAGTGAATGTCACCAATTCCAAGTGCCTTGATCCTATTTAAATCTCTCACAGCTCTGTCAAACTCTGACCTCAAAATTGGGTCTCCCATATCATCAGCATCAACAGCCTCTTGTTGTTCCAGAACCAAATCATCTTCATCTTTAACTTGATACAACCGTTGGATATGTCCCTGCCATCTTTCTGCCTTGACTTCTTTACCTTGAAGTGGCTTTCCATCTGAGCTCTTAATATTCATATACCTAGAGTTCCTTGCTCCAAAGGTTTCCTTGTTTTTCCTGTACGGGGCATCTACCTTTCCTAGGACCATACAACCTTCGACATTCTTGCAGTTCTACTTCAGCCATTCTTCCTTAGCTACCTTGCACTTTCCATCCACTTCATTCTTTAATCGCCAGTATTCTTTTTTCTACCCTATTCATTTCTAGCATTCTTGTATTTTCGTCGTTCATCAATTAAATCTTGTATCTCCTGAGTTATCCACTGCTTCTTAGTTGATCTTTTCTTCCTTCCTAAAATTTCTTCAGCAGCCCTGCTGACTTCATTTTTCACGACTATCCACCCTTCCTCTATTGTGATTCCTTCAGACTTTTCATTTAGTACTTGTGCAACATGCTTCTTGAAACAATCCCTCACACTCTTTTCTTTCATCTTGTCTAGATCCCATCTCCTTGCATTCTTTCCTTTCTTCAGTTTCTTCAAATTCAGATGGCATGTCATGACCAGCAAGTTGTGGTCAGAGTCCACGCCTGCTCCTGGGAAAGTTTTGCAATCCAACACCTGGTTTCTGAATCTCTGCCTAATCATAATTAAGTCTATTTGATACCTCCCAGTGTCTCAAGGCCTCGTCCACGTATACAGCCGTCGTTTTTGTTGTTTGAACCAAGTATTACCAAGGACTAAATTTTGATCAGTGCAGAATTCAACCAGCCGACTTCCTCTTTCGTTCCTTTGCCCCATTCCGAATTCTCCTACTGTATTACCTTCTCTCCCTTGGCCTACCACTGAATTTCAGTCACACATCACAATTGCATTCTCGTCACCTTTTACATATTGTACTAAATCCTCTATCTCTTCATAGTCCGGATCCATGGCTAAATGGTTAGCGTGCTGGCCTTTGGTCACAGGGGTCACAGGTTCAATTCCCGGCAGGGTCGGGAATTTTAACCTTAATTGGTTAATTTCGCTGGCACGGGGGCTAGGTGTATGTGTCGTCTTCATCATCAATTCATCCTCATCACGACGCGCAGGTCACCTACGGGTGTCAAATCAAAAGACCTGCATCTGGCGAGCCGAACCTGTCCTCGGACACTCCCGGCACAAAAAGCCATACGCCATTTCATTTCATCTCTTCATATATTCTTTCCATTTACTCACAATCCGCTGAACTAGTAGGCATATATTCCTGCACTATTGTGGATGGCATTGGTTTGGTGTCTACCTTGACGGCAATAATTATTTCACTATGCTGGTTGTAGTAGGTTACCCGCTGCCCTATTTTCTTATTCATTATTAAACCAACTCCTGCATTTCCCCTGTTTGATTTTGTGTTGGTAATTCGGTAGTCGTCTGACCCAAAATTCAGTTCTTCCAGCCAACGTACTTCACTTATACCAACTACTTCTAATTTTAGTCTATCCATCTTTCTTTTCAGATTCTCTGACCTACCACAACGATTCAAACTTCTAACATCCCACGCTCCGACTCGCAGAATGTCAGTATCCATGTTCCTGATGATCGTCTCCTCTCGTGTAGTCCCCACCCGGAGATCCGAATGGGGGACTAGTTTACCTCCGAGATATTTTACCCGGGAGGAAACTATCATCAGTACATCATTCATACAGAGAGATCTGCATGTCCTCAGGAGTTAGTTACGGCAGTAGTTTCCCGTTGCTTTCAGCCGTGTATCAGTATCAACACAGCTAAGCCATGTTGAGTATTATTACAAGGCGATATCAGTCAATCATGTAGACTGCCGCCCTTGCAACTTCCGAAAGGCTGCTACCCTTCTTTCGATGAACCATTTGTTAGTCTGGTCTCTCAACAGATACCCATCCGATATGGTTGCACCTGCGGCTCGGCTATCTGCTTCATTGGGGCACGCAAGCCACCCCAACGCGCAAGGTCACATTGTTCGCAATATTTATTATGTATATAACAAATTTAATTTTAGCTTCATATTATCTTCATTAAAACACCATATGTAACATGAGAAAATTTGTTTTGTTTTATCACGCACACACTTCCGTATCCACTTTGAGAGACCATTGATTGGCTTATGCGATCGAATAGGCATTCAGCTGCGCAATGCGTCCATCACCTATGTATTTACGCTATGAGTCAGACTACTGTCCCGTCATCCCACCATACTATCACTCGCCACAATGAAGTAGTCGTAGTTCGCAATACTCCATAGCACCGCGCAACAAACTACCCTAGCCTGAGATCATAACCGATAGTTACGACGTGCGAATGGTTCTTTTACGTGAAGTGTAACAAGTAATAGGGCAGGTTCACTCACAAACAACAGAGTGTAATGTGATTAAATAAATGGTTTTAACTATCGTACATTTTCCCTACAGAAAAGTACCGAAACGCCGCTCCCTCCAATCGATCCCTATGCAATGTATGTATGTCGATACAGTCTAACCTCGATATCTCGAACCTCCATTACTCGAATTTTCAGTATCTCGAAGTCATTTAAATTTCTCGGCCGTTTGTTCTATTCTTCGCGTGTATTTATTTCTCTATTACTTGAAATTCGGTTACACGAAATTCTCGATTTCTCGAAGCAAACATTTCCGCCCTTGAAGCAAAAAATACTCTGGAACTCGATTTTTGTGCATCATTAACTTTGCAATGCGGCATTTGTGGTTTGTGAAAATGATTGGCGTTTGGCTTTTAGTGCCGGGAGTGTCCGAGGACATGTTCGGCTCGCCAGATGCAGGTCTTAAGATATTACGCCTGTAGGCGACCTGCGCCTCATGATGAGGATTAAATTATGATGATCAAGACGACACAAGCACGCAGAACCCGTGCCAGAGAAATTAACCGATGGTGGTTAAAATTCCCTACCCTGCCCGGAATCGAGTCCGGGACCCCTGTGTTCGAAGGCCAAAATGCTAACCATTTAGCCATGGATCCGGACTGAGTTTTGTGAGGAACAGTTAGCAAGTAGAGAAAGGTTTACAGTGATACTAGAAGCTAATGTGATGGGAATCGAAAAACTAAAACTACCGGTACTAATGATCGGAAAATTGACGAAGCCTCGCTGTTCCTCGGGTGTGAATTAATTACCGGTACGTGCGAAAGCAACTCCTGACGTCGCGGATGGTAAGCTCCATTTACGAATCTCGGCTGCGAGGTACTGATGAGAAGTTTCAACGTGAAGGAAGGAGAGGATCAGAGTAACAAACAGAATAGACTAACGGATTATTTTCCAAAGGTTTTAAACGAGGTACGCTTCTTGTTTCACTAGTGTATGTACGGTATATTGTCTTCTGAAAAGTTGCTGCAATAAGGGTTATCTTCTGAAGAAATTATTAAAATTTGAACCATGTCGACCCTCAGGTTCAAGATCCATATCGATATCTCGGCCCACCACCACCGACTGGTAAAATATGCCTGCGAAGGTAATGGATCAGTGTGACATGAGTAGACGTGCGAGATGCCTCGCAGACGTATGCGACAACCGTAATGTCAAATTACTAAGTTAGATAAAGAGCACATCACTGACATGAGAGAACGTGGTGCATCAATCCGGAAAATTGGTGCTCGTGTAGGACGAAGTGTGACGGCAGTGCATCGGGTGTGTACGGAATAGTTCACAGAAGGCCGTAGAACACGGAGAGATGGATCTGGTAGCACCCCCCCCCCCACGAGAAGATCGACACCTCATCCGAATGGCATTGCAGGGCAGATCTGCATCTCCCTCTGCTCTGGTACAACAGTGGAACAGTGTAACACGTTGTACACTATGAGGAGTGACAGTCTATCGCTGTTTATTACGGTCTGGTTTACCGGCGCGTCGTCAAATTCTCCTTTGACTAATGTGCATAAACCTGCTAGACGGCAATGGTGTATGGATCGACGTCACTGGGACAGGAATGGCAGCAGACAGTGTTTTCCGGCGTATCCAGCTTCTGTTTGTTTAAAAAATGATGGCCCCATTTCGTTTCGCCGCAGACAGGGCGAGAGGCATCACATTGACTGCATTCGGACAAGACATACAGCGCCATCTCAAGGCCTTACGGTGTTGGGTGCTATTGGGTACAACCAAAAATCACGCTTGGTGCGTGTCCAGGGCACTGTGACCAGTTCGACCTATGTGAATGACATCCTGGGACCTGTAGCAGTACCCTTCCTGCACGATACCCCAGGCGCCATATTTCAGCAGGACAATGCGCGACCACATGCTGCTGCACGAACACGTGCCAAGGATTTTAGACTGTTGCCCTGACCTGCCTAATCACCGGACTTGTCGCCAATCGAAAATATGTGGCATATGCTGAAACAACGGGTTTGGCGCTGTGACCTAGTGCCAACCACCACAGATGAACTGAGAAACCAGGTGAATGCAGCATGAAATGCTATGCTATACCCCAGGACGCGATCTAGCCATACACGCGTCGATGCCATCAGGCACGGAACAAGTTATGGAGGACCCAGTGCCTACTAGGCAACAGGACACATGCCGAGCCTAGGTGATTGAAATGGTAATCGTTTCTGCAGAACATACTAATGAACAGGTCCTGTGAATATGAACTTCCTATCTCTAGTCGTTCAAGGTGTTCTAATTTTTTACGAACATGAGTGTATATTGAACCCCTCCCCCTGCGATTACGCGAAGCGCTATGGTAGTGTTAACTTACTCACCAAATTTATCAAGTCATAAATTAAAATCCAGCACAATTATATTTTTACATTTCTTTGCAAGAAGTCTGCGGGGCCCCCTAAAAGCCCTCTTGCAATGTGGGCCTTGCAGGCCCTAACGTGACGCCCCTACACTGCAGGCCCCCTCTCACTACCCTCATAACTCTCATCGCTCTACCCAACACAGCAGTGACAAATCAGTTCTAACTAAGGAGTTGTTTGCGGGTCATCACCACCTTTCGCGACCGTTTTCATATGAGTATATTTTTCTTAATTTATGTCTGTAGAAACGTGTTCTGTGGGAATAAAATCCAAGAGTTGGCCCCTAACAGCGTTCTCTCGTCTTATGGATGTCACAACTATAAATGCATAAGTTGCCTATTCTTGGAATAATAATAATAATAATAATAATAATAATAATAATAATAATAATAATAATAATAATAATAATAATAATAATAATAATAATAATAATAATAATAATAACAATAATAATAATAATAATTGTTACGGAGATATCGTGGTGAACAGAGGTGAAAGAAAATGCGGGCATGAATGGGTGGAGAGAGAAAAGATTAAATAGCAATTTAGAAACTTTAAAATCTGGAATATATTTCATTCTTCAAGTTTTTCCTTTTCAAACTTTACACTTTGCCAAGCAATTAACAAATAATCAGCTACAAGATCTAGCCCGTGAACTCGAGAAACAGTACAAGAAAATCTAGAATAATCTGATAACAACAATTTAACAACATGAGCTTGAAACTCCCCGTCACAAATTTACCAAGTGCACCATTGCCCCCTTCAGTACATACTGAAGGAGACGGAGCTCGAAATTTTACACCAGCAGAAGGAGCGACTTGCTCGACACAATTACCCACCATGGGACCATATTTTAAACAAATTACAAGTTCAGGCCTCCAAAGGCACAATCTACATTTCACCAAAACTAAACAGTTTACAGTGCCAAGTCTGCTCGACAGTCTGATTTACCTTGAAAGAAAATGAATAATAGAAGTTGACTTTAAGAGGGGGAACAAGTACCCATTCTACGCGGCCTTATTTAAAAACTGGCCGAAAATAAAAATGTCAGGAGGCGAAAACTGGCACTCCTTGAAATTTACATGAAAACACTTAAAATACTACAGTATGTGGGCTTATGGCCCGACGTTACAGAGGCTAATCCTATACTACGGAAGTGACTAGAAGACAGGAAAAATTTTACGAGGTAGATTTTGAGGGTTACAAAATCATAGTAACCTCAGTGCCAAGTTGCAAGGGAATACAAGAGGGTTCCCACTTTTTATTCCCTAAGTTACTTTAAGTTCTTCTGACTTTTTTGAGAATTTACATTGAGACAATAAAAGTTATATTACGAAATAACTTTAAACCTTTACCTCGGATATCCTTCAGAGATTATTATATAACAGCACAGAGTCTGCCATTACCATGAGCTGGTGGACCTTCCCCCTTTCTCCGTTACGAACACACTCTAAACTTCTTGTCTGGAGCGATCGAAAAGACAACATGGCCCGAACGGTCGCAGCTTTTATAGCGGAGAGGAAGGTTCTAGTTTTCTCTGGGCCGAAGCCCTGACACACCCCCATTTTCCATTGGACAATCAAATTAATATCAAAATTTCCTCATCGGTTAATTAAATAAAAGTAAAACTTTTCCTATTGGTTACAATCTTAAGTTGGCGGGAAGAGATAGAAGTGTTGATAATTTTAGAATACCAAAAATAATCTACAAACAATTCAGTTTTACCAACTAATGAATACCAAATTTATCTTGAATTTTAATTGTCCGTCCTCTCATCAGAGGGAGCACCTAGGTTGACAGTAGAGACCTCTGTTGAAAAACGTTCAAACTCCTTCTACTAGCTGTTTTAGGATTTATGTTATAGATGGTCTTCTAAAAGGTGTTTATTTCAAATGCCCGGGGAGGGTGTACCTCCGGTATAATAATAATAATAATAATAATAATAATAATAATAATAATAATAATAATAATAATAATAATAATAATAATAATAATAATAATGTCATTTGATTAACCTCACACTAACTACTTTTACCGTTTTCGGAGACACCGAGGTGCCGGAATGTAGTCCCTCAGGAGTTCATTTACGTGTCACTAAATCTACCGACACGAGACTGACGTACTTGAGCACCTTCAAATACCACCAGACTTAACCAGGATTGAACCTGCGAAGTTGGAGTCAGAAGGTCAGCGCCTCAGCTGTCTGGGCCACTCAGTTTGGTATAACAACGACTAGCATCTTGTAAAGAGCCAGTTCCTGAAACCACTTGCCGAGGAACCGGCCCTAATTTACATGAGGTCTCGTTTGCAGCCTGTAAGTCTTAGGCCGCGTGCACACCGAGCGCGCTTCGCATAGTGTGTCGCGTGTTGCTCAACGCTAAGCGTCACGCCAAGCATAACCAGTGCTTTGTTCGTAATCCAGGTGTTCACACCGTCCGCGCTCTGCTGCGCTGACCGCCTATCTTACAGCTAAGCGAAGCGCCAGGCAACGCGCAGTGTTGGTTGCTTAGCGTTACCTAGCTGGTTCTGAAGCTATGGAAGAAGAAATTATTCATGCAGTGTTTCATAGAGAATAAATATGGAACCCAAGACACAAAAACTATAAAAATGTAACTGTTTTGCAAAATAAGTGGACTTAAGTATCTACAACAGTTGTATCGCATTCCTACAGTAAACATATACAGTAATATTACTTCTACTGTCACACTTTACTGGGCTTAACATTGTGACAGGATGAAATTAGGTATGGATTTTAGTGTCGGAAGTGTCCGAGGAGAAGTTCGGCTTGCCAGGTGCAGGTCTTTTGAATTGACGCCCGTAGATGACCTGCATCATGATGAGGATGAAATTATTATAAATACACACATACACCCAGCCCCCGTGCTAATGCAATTTATTAATTATGATTACAATTCCCGACTCTGCCGGGAATCGAACCTGGGACTTTGTGACCAAAGGCCAGTACGGTAACCATTTAGCCATGCAGCCGGACACTTTGTGACAAAGTGCATAAAATCTCCCAGACTCTGTCTTATCGGTTTATAATTTTGCCAATGGAGGGTGGTAACATGAAGAATATCACTCTGCAGGCTAGTAGTGGGCTTGGAAGTAAATATTTCTTTTTATTAATTATTTTTGTCACAAATTTACTCCACTTTGGTTACGATGATTAATTGTGTATGCTAATTGTAACAATATTGCAAAATACTATTTATAATTATTATATAAAGAGCGTGATTTAGCCGGAAATTTAATTTCCACGTGTTTGCTGCACGGTGCTCCTAGATAATTCGGAAAATTGAATTTCTCCCAATACTTCTCTGCTACTTGACGCCACATTTCAGTTGCAGGGTTTGGAAGGTCAAAGGTATTTTTTGTCATTCTTAAGTAATCATAAAATTTATCGCGATGAAGTCTTGCATCTCTGTGCAAACGATGGAATTCTCTGAAAGTACCGTAATTCGTTCTTCATTAAATTCATGAACCCACTTTCGATTCTTTTTCCCAATTTTCAATTTTAGGTACCGGTAACTGTTATTCATCAGTAAACTGTTTCTAGTGTACTTGCATAACGGCATTAGTTTGTGACCATCTTAAAACGCCTCGCACCAAACTAAGCTGAGAGCACGGCGTAGGGTTTTCGGTGTGAACAGCAAGCACGCCTTGCGCTATGCATAGCATTTCACGCTACACGCCACACACTATGCGAAGCGCGCTCGGTGTGCACGCGGCCTTAGCCGTAAGTTAAGATCAGACATAATGCACATCTTTATAGAAGAGTATCCAATCCCTGAAGAACCTCCAACAACCGGGCTAAAAGCTGTTAATTCATATACTAATATTTTTTTATAAAATATAATATGTTATATAAAGCAAATCAAATAATAATTTGTGGGTCGTTATTCCCTACCACGACCACATTATGATGTACAAAATGCGCGACTGTTGCCGGGTTTAGAAGTTACAACATTTGCGAAAAAATTACCTTTCAGGGCTTCACACCTTGAAACGCAAATATAATCGTCAAGCTTGACTTAAATATCTTGATGTTTACTCAATGTACGTGTGAGTACATTTTTCAGCCTCAATTTCGCTATTATTCCTCTTATTTCGTGGCCTGGATTTGATTATCTTGTCTTGTTCCAGCATCATTTTGAAGAGGATAGATTACAAACTTCAAGTCTGGAGGCAACACGCTAGCTGCACAGCTTTTAACTGCCTGGCTGGTTGTGAACTTAATTCAATTAGGTTTTCCGATGTACTCTGGTATTAGTGGGTATGTACAAGCGGTAATCGTACTATATGGCGCAATTCCCACGTCCGTGTGAAGTTCGCTCTCTAATACTCATTCAAACATCAAAATAGAATATATTCTAGTTGCTGCCATTTTCAGTGGCTACGGGCACTGTAAAATGCAGACACGTTCCCTTGCTTAGGGAATAGAATGGACAGGTGAATAGTCGCTATTTTCTTAGTAAAGTGGCTCCAGTTCGATATATTTAAGCTCTAGTGACGAGAAATCCACGTAGAACCGCGGATCATATTGTTAACAATCACAAGAGTTTAGATGATTATTATGATGATGATGCTTATTGTTTAAAGGGGCCTAACTTCTAGGTCATCGGCCCTCAAGATTATAAGTAACGTAAGAGAACAAAGCAAAGCATAGCGAAGTCATTTCTGTACAGGCTATGAAGTCCCTTGGAGGAGGGATGGGAATGGCTTCCACTATCCGTAACCTCGGCACTTGGTGGGGTAGAGTGGTTAGTGAATCTCAGGGTCATGCCCACCTCCGGGAGTGGAAATACCGTTTCTTAAATTTTTTGACCTCCTTAAGGGGAATAGAACCCACGTCCTTCCGGGTAAATGTATACATAATTACAGGATCTATCTTTTTCAGGGCACAATTAATGCACACTATACAGGTTTAATATACTCAAACCATTTTTTATAGACTGCCAATGACTGTCGAAATGGATATTTTCGGCAAGACTGTGCCCCCGCGCAAACAAATAATGACACATTAAAATTAATTGAGGATGTTTTTGAGGACGGTGTTACTAGTACGAACTTACGGCCGTCATGGTCCCTAGATTCAACTGTTTATGACGTTTATTTATGGGGGAGCTTAAAAATAAAGTGTATGCAAGAAATCCTCACACGTTGGACGGACTAAAGGAACATATCCTGCGAAAAATAGCCTCAGTTGCGTAAGATGGAATTATGCGTGTGAATCGGTGTTTCCTAAGGCGATACCAGAAATGTGTGGATGAAGGAAGGAGAACATTTTCAACATCTCCTGTCATAAGGCACGAACTTATTTTCTTAATTATTATAATATTAATTTTTATCTCATGTTATGCACGGATAAAGTGAGGGACGTGCTGTCCTTGTAGCTATGTCGCGGAGCGGGAAGTGATGAGTCAACGGGAGGCAGGTAAGCTGGGCGCACCTGCTGGCCATCCGACGAGAGAAACTCGCTGTACTATGTAAGAGAAAATCTCGAACCATAAAAGCAAGCAAACACCACGTAGTTCGGAATGGACCGGTAGATGGATGCACATTCACACAAGTGCGGTGGCTCTTACTGATTCTTAAACATATACTGTTTATGGTTTTGATGTATATTTGACTGAAAGTAACCAATTAATATAATTTTAATTACGTTTCTTTCACATTTCGAATTATTTCACCAAAATCTGGATTTATTTAAAATCAAGCTACTTTTAGCCGTGCCAACAGATGTTCGTCAGTCAAAAGGGATTTGTATTCATTTGTCGTAGTTTATTTGTGAAAACAGGTTCTTACACGAAAAAGTAAAAGAAAATGTAGCCTATAGTTTGGATGAAAATAATATTGTCTCATTGTATTTAGCAAATAAAAATGTTTTGCCGTGGCACAGATGTTTAAGAAATCTATAATTCTGCACTGATACCAATTCGAACTGCAAATTCAGTCTTACCTTATCACGTTGGACGTGCGTATTATTTACAAGTTTCAAATAATTTTCCAGGTTTTTGAAATTTAAAAAATCGTTTTTCTAAGAAGGCGCTACTCAATATTTTAATAACGAATTATATATATTCAGAAAACCTGCAGTTCCTAAAATTTGCGTTTAGATGTTGAATTCGTTGGATCTGAATGTTTCCAAGAACTCCGCCACCTCCTGCCACTCAGGTTAATAATAGAAAGGAGTGATGGACGAGTGAACACTGACCTACCATACATTTTGCAGTAAGCGCTACGGTAAAGAACCATTTGTGGATCATGAACCTATATATATATATATATATTTTAGACCAAACACTTAAAATTTGTGCTCACTATTGGGTAGGCTCATGATTTGAGTGTCAGGCTCCTGTAATGATATTTAGAAACTGATATGTTTATCCACTAAACATTGGTTGAAATTTTGTGTCCGTAATAATAAGTTCCTTAAGTTATTATATGCTTGCTGGTTTCTGAAGCTCATGTTACTTCCTATCTATGTCATGCTGCCATGCTTTGAGTTTGTACTTAATTGCGTCTTCTGAATTCATGTAATCCCCACTGAGCGCTAAGAGTTGAGAATTTATTGCTGTCCGTGCATCGGCTCAGCCTGGCAGTCGACCTATTAAATAACAAGAATCGGTCACCTGACCATTATTGGTGAGCGGTCGAGAACGTAGCGATCTTCGGTTATTTGGCTTCGTGTTTGGGGTAGCAAGACTGACGATTTCGCGTGAGCTGCCGAATATCTTTCACTTTTTCTTGGGAAAATGTAGTTTGTGGGGGTGTTTGTATACCCCGGGTGATAATTAACATCACCCCTTAAATATGTTTTAAGTGACTTCTGTTGAGGAACTATTTTTCCTTGTTTTTAATCAATTTCTTTCTTCGTAACTATCGTCGGCCCATTTGGTTAGAGTACTGTTCTGTTTGGATTAAAAACCATGAAGTAAGGTTCATATATTTATTCACCTTGGAACTGTTGTCCTTCTGAAGTATTCAACGTGAAGTAAAAATAATCGTCAAAATCCTTCGTGATCTTTTTTTTCTTCTAGTTGCTTTACGTCGCACCGACACAGATGGGTCTTATGGCGACGATTGGACAGGGAAGGGCTAGGACTGGGAAGGAAGCGACCGTGGCCTTAATTAAGGTACAGACCCAGCATTTGCCTGGTGTGAAAATGGGAAACCACGGAAAACCATTTTCAGGGCTGCCGACAGTGGGGTTCGAACCTACTATCTCCCGAATACTGGATACTGGCCGCTCTTAAGCGACTGCAGCTACTTCGTGATCTTGACACGCTTTGAAATAACGTAGTAACTGGACTCGAAACCGTGTGAAATTGTTTAAATTTGTTGACCTTATTTCGTAATTATCGGATATCTTTAGTTTCTTACCAAGGGCAAACGCCTGACTTCTCTCGTCTCTCCAGCCGCTGTTGTGCGTTTGCTCGTCCTGGAAACTGTTAAATGTTGTTGATCACTGATCTGTATTTTATAGGTTAGATACGTCCTCCTGATTCCGTCCCATGCTCTTGAGATTCTTCCTTGAACCATTTATCCGGGTCGTTAGGTCTGCTGTACAACACATTAAAAATCTGCTTCGTTAGTCGGGTTCCATCGATCCTAGGTAACTGGGTATTTATTGATCAAACTACACAGTTCTAAGAAAACTTTACAATCGACTTGAGCTAAAATTTAAAGTAACTGGGCATGTCTTAATAGGCCCTACTTGCTACGGAAATACATTGAATTCCAGATAAATTGATTCTATCACGTAAAGACTGAGTTATAAATAAACTTCGGGTATCTTACTCTATGTGTACAATCAATCAATCAATCAATCAATCAATCAATCAATCAATCAATCAATCAATCAATCAATCAATCAATCAATCAATCAATCAATCAATCAATCAATCAATCAATCAATCAATCAATCAATCAATCAATCAATCAATCAATCAATCAATCAATCAATCAATCAATCAATCAATCAATCAATCAATCAATCAATCAATCAATCAATCAATCAATCAATCAATCAATCAATCAATCAATCAATCAATCAATCAATCAATCAATCAATCAATCAATCAATCAATCAATCAATCAATCAATCAATCAATCAATCAATCAATCAATCAATCAATCAATCAATCAATCAATCAATCAATCAATCAATCAATCAATCAATCAATCAATCAATCAATCAATCAATGTACCCGAAATACTTATTGCTTTAGGCCCTTGTATGATGAGTACGATGACCTTATTGACCCTAGAATTCCATTCCACTACAAGTTCTAGAACCGGGCGAGTTGGCCGTGCAGTTAGGGATGCGCAACTGTGAGCTTGAATCCGGGAGATAGTGGGGTCGAACCCCACTGTCTGCAACCCTGAAGATGGTTTTCTGTGGTTTCCCATTTTCACACCAGGAAAATGCTGGGGCTATACCTTAAGTAAGGCTACGGCCAATTCCTTCCCATGCCTAGGCCTTTCCTATCCCATCGTCGCCATAAGACCTATCTGTGTTGGTGCGACGTAAAGCAAATTGTAAAAAAAAGTAGGCAAGTTCTAAATTCCTTTAATTATTCCTATCCGACCACTATTAACCAAACATTATTATTTTCCGCCCCGAAAACATTAGATTGACGAATTCATTCGCTTCGCCCCTCGGTGGTCCCCCGCTACTTCTTCGTAGTTCCGGTCTACTTCTTCTTTTCATTCCCCCTCCTCTTCCTGCTTGAGGAGATGACGATCCCACGGCTCGGTACTTCCAAGGCGTAGTTTACGACCAGGAGGGCCAAGTTGTGTCTGGGCTTACTCTATTTCCCTCGTCCTGTTATCCTTCCTGTCCGGCTATCCGTGGTCGGTTCAGTTTCTTTCATTTTATTGTCAGTCTTTCAAGGCTCTTCTCTCCCTTTACCCAAACGGCTACAATACTCAACGTCAGTCCCTCCAATGTCAATCCCGTTGAATAATCAATCAGTGCAGTATTGTATACTAAGGAAATTATTTTCAGTAGGAAAGTAACCTTCCGGTCATAGTAGCTCCGACGGTAGAAGAGCTGGTCTACCGAGCACAAGTCGTCGGGTTCAATCCCGACTCAGTCCGCTGGTATTTGAAAGCGGTGAAATACGCCGGCCTTATGTCGACGAAAATCGTAAAAGTAGTAAGTTGGATGCAAAGCTATTCTTCTTCTTCTTCTGCTCCTCATTATTATTAATGTTATAATAATTTAGAAGGGATCAGGTCACTTCTCATTACCGTCTATTGGGATTATCGGTCATAAAATTCCTATGAAATAGAATAGACATGGGACGTTGTGGTAATTCAGTTAATTAAGCTGATATTTTGCTAAAGAAAATTAAACTGATTATGAGTGAATAAATACGCCAGTGATCGACTGTAGCATAAATATGGAAGTCCATTTGCATGATAATTTGAATAATAATGTACGTTACACTTTTAGTTCATATTCAGTATAAGTAATCTATGCCTTCTTTTCAGAACTGATTACTTTCTTACATCCTATAATCAAATGAAATTACGTGCCCTTGCATTTCGTATAACGTTGCTTCCTTGGCACAGAGCGTGGTGGCTACAGCGTACCGTACCACGTGAATGAAGCAACAATAGTAATATCCGGAATCTGTTCCAGTATCAAAACGTATTTGTTCATGAATCCGTTCACTTGACATCAGCGTTTCACAACGTTCCATTTCTTAAATGTTGTAAAATTACTGGATCTTTAGCCATTTTTACAACGATTCGTACTGATTAACGAAAATCACGACTCCTTCATCCAAGAACAAGAGCGATAATTAAAATGATATGCTTTACGTGTCCATAAGATAATGCAATTCAATTACATGCTCATTACATCCCTAACCATCAACTACTTCTGTTTAATGGGTGCCGCATGAATAAAAATCCTTACACCTGCAGAAAAACACATGTGCATATTCCCTAGGTGTAACTCTTCCCTCTAGGTACAGTGCAAACACACATGGTAACATACGTTTTCTAGTTTTATATGCATTAATCATCCCCACACATCCAGGCGTTCTTTAAATAACAATCTAGATAGAAATATAATTTGTGAATTTGTCCTATGGATCTAGTTTCGAAGTTCATCCCAAATAATTCCAGCAAAGCGGCCATGTACGGATTTTAAACATAACATATAAAGTATATTGCCTGAATAAAAGTCTGAAATAATTATTTTCCCATAATAAGTGTGTCCGCAGCTGAAGAACGCAATCGTTTGTTCTGAGCATATACCGTACACCACTATTATACGTGAGGTAAATCTGTCATTTAGCCTGGATTTTCCGAAAACGTCTTGATTTGGAGCTCAAGGCCTGGTGTCCCGAAGGAAACCTTACGGGACTCCATGATGTCACAGATTCTGAGAAATTCATTTAATTATTTAAAAATACATTTTACGTTATACGAGATTGTCGTCTCTTGTTTTCAAGAGTTCTGTTTTAGTTCATAATTATCTAGTTTCCTGGGGTAAAATTATACATATTGTAAAATAACTCAATTTTGGCTGAGTTAGGGAATTGTAGTTAGATTAATGACGACGTAAGCTCTGTAAAGGCGATTCGTTCATATTGTTCGATGAGTTAGTTATTGTGAATTACTGAAAATTTACAAACATGAAATAGAAACTCTGTAAAACTTAATAATAATAATGCTATTTGCTTTACGTCCCACTAACTACAATTTTAAGGTCTTCGGAGACGCCGAGGTGCCGGAATTTAGTCCCGCAGGAGTTCTTTTACGTGCCAGTAAATCTACCGACACGGGGCTGTCGTATTTGAGCACCTTCAAATACCACCGGACTGAGCCAGGATCGAACCTGCCAAGTTGGGGTTAGAAGGCCAGCGCCTTAACCGTCTGAGCCACTCAGCCCGGCACTCTGTAAAACAAAATAAGAGATGGTTGTTTGTTCATAAAATTCTGCAGGATCAAGTTAAATGTCGTACAACCCTTGCTATTGTCACAAAATCATATTCTGTTTACATGGATCAAGCTCCAGAAATAATAAATACTTTGATTCAAGAATGATGCATTGAACAAAAGGGAACAGTGATACAGTACGTCTGAAAGAAGTATTGGTGATGCCTAAACACTGAGAGTTTGGATTTATCTACATGGGAGTATTTATTACTGAGAAAAATATGTCTTTAAAATTTCTGTCAAGTCATAATCAAGTGTTTTTTAAATAGAATAACTGTATAATCAAGTCTACAGTGAGTGAAAATTTACATGCTAAATGTTATTTCTTTGCCCAAACCCATCCCTGTCAATAAACAATGTTTACTGTGTGTATGTTATTGTATGGTGAGAAATAAATGTGTTATTTTCATTGAGCTGCACCTTGTCTTTGAAATATGAAAGTGAGAGGTATGAAAGATGCTACTCATTCTTCATACAGCCACTCCCTGTATTGAATAGTGTGAATGTGCCACTCGTAGAGTCGGTCTGCGTGTGCCTTTCAGTGGGCTTGGCATACTGATATGTAAAGGCACTATCTGGCATAGCGAGGAAAACAATGCTAAACGACCTCACTATTTATTTCTATTGTGTGTCTCTTTAGTAGTGCTTAGGCTACTTGTGACACGTGCTAGTGCAGCTATAGCGGATCCGACCAGCCTTCAGGCTAAAAACTCAACATACAATACAACTCGTTTTAAGCTTTCCCGAAAATCACTCTCAAGAATTTTCTCTAACTCATTATAAAGTAGACTACGAGACATTAAATTAACCTGGTTCCCCTCGAAAAATATATGGTTGAGTTATTATACATTGACTAATCAGCCACCAGGTAATATAGAATACAAATAGTCAAACATATGATCCCTATGGATACTCTAAATCACGGTGGTTAAGGAGTGCCATTTAAGAACGCGACATCAAAAGAATGCCACAAAGCATAGCCTGCATGTAGTATTGCATAACCATGTCCGTTAATACGATCAAATTCAGTAACAATATACACGTTCAATGTACTAGGTACAGAATTTCGCCAGTTCAGATAAATGAGATTGGAAAAAATTATCGTTTAAATTAATAGTTTATCAAAAAGTCTATAAATTATTCTCCGGCTGATATGTATGAAGTACTTGAATTACCTGCAAACTGTGACTGAGTATATCCTTAGAGATCACTGGAACTGCCATGATTGCTCTGTTATCAACATGCACTATGAACCGTTATTGCTTCTCACAACGGAGTGTAAATATACGATGAAACTATCTAAGGATGCTCATATTATAAAATGTTACTGTATGTGAAGATGACCGTAGTCAGCGGAAAATCCCTGAGATTACAGATAGACTGATAAATTTCCTTGAAGTTACTCTCCATTGCCTTTGTTATTCTTATTTATTATTAAACTGAAGATTAATAGCACTGAAAGTGTATTACGTACCTCACAAACATAGTATAATTACTAATTGGCATTCCTTAAACACCGTTTCAGTATAAGCAAGTTTTATTAGAATCGAAAGTAACTTACCAACATCATGTTACCTCTTTTCGTTTTAAATCACGCAAGACGAACTCACATAGAAGAAAAAGAGAAAGACCATATTAACAAACAGCAATAATAAATAAAGTTCAGTCTTTTGATTGTGTCTCATTTTGAGGTTAGTGATGTGATCATAAGCCACTTGTTCTGTGTTGAGGAACGAAAATGGTGCTGAGGTCTAGCTGTCAGTTTTCACTCTTATGACCCAGATTCAAATCCTGGTAATGCCAGGGTGATATTTTAACATGAGAAATGTCGCGGTATCTTTATCCGCTGGGTGTAGCAAGGAGAATCCAGGGATCCAACAAATATCTCGGACAAGCTAGCGCGCAGGAGCAGTGGTCTAGGTGGCCGGCTTCCAAACCAAGGGAATCAAATTCGAATTCCGGTCACTTCAGGTAGGATTTACAAAAGGTTACAAAAAGGGCACACAGCCTTAAATACTCGGCCATATTCTAAATTGAACATGGCTCATTTATCCCACATACTGTATCTGGAAAAGTGACGACGAAATATGGAATATGAAAGGTGGTAGATAGTATGTTTACTAACTGGGGCAGAAATAAGCTATCTTCTTGTCGAAGGAACCTGGATTTAAACTATAAGTAACGGATTGTTTAATGAAAGACAGATGATTGGAATCCAACCCACTTGTTTCCAGAGTTTATGGCTGGTGGAACAATATAGTATAGTATAGTAGTAATAGTATAGTATAGTATAGTATAGTATAGTATAGTATAGTATAGTATAGTATAGTATAGTATAGTATAGTATAGTATAGTAGTAATATTATAGTATACCCAGCAAACACTTCTAAACCTCATTTGTCTTAAATAAATGCACATTTAAACGGTTGAAGCGTCATTGCTTTCTGAATAAATAAGCAGTTCTTTCAAGGCAATAAAAAATCCATTGCCTGTTTTCAGTCATTCGATCGGGTCAGGAATGGAACGGATGAAGCCCCTATCTAGCGATGAGGATAGGAATTGTGCCAGTTACCGAAGCCTGTCGCACTCCTCTGATCAATGACTGATAGATAAAGTTAAATGATATTGAAGTGTTTCTGGGATGAAAGATGGCAGATAAAACCGGAGTACACAGAGAAATACCTGTCCCGTCTCCGCTTTGTCCAGCAATAATGTCACATGGAGGGGGCGGAATTTGATCCGCGGAACCCCGCGGCGAGAGGCTAGCGCGCTCCCGCCTGAGCCACGGAGGCTCCTCAAGGCAATATTGTGTGCTATAATAGCAAAAGTTTGGTGGACGTGGTTCTATACTCACCTGGTGTGGTCAAGGCTGGAAGATCGTTTCCCAACACTGTCGATGGGCATATGAGGGTGCTGAATTGCTCGAGACACGTATTGGGATGAAGAAGAAGAAGAAGAAGAAGAAGAAGAAGAAGAAGAAGAAGAAGAAGAATACCTGCTTATACCGACCCGGTGCCCCTTGTATCCATTCCAGGAGTCTCGAGGGAATTTTAATCCTAAACTGGGGAATAACGAATTTACTCAGTCTTGTGAAGTAAATAGAGGACTTGTCATATTGTCGAGCCTAGGATTTATGATACTCTTGCTACATAACGTAAGAACGGGCTAGATGACATTTCCTAATAACCAAATTAGTTTGCAGTCTAACCTGTTACTGCCTGGAAATATGGAGTCTAGTTATCACGAGGCACTTTATATAGGCTGCCTGGTTAGTCTCTTATGGACCATTTTCTTTGTACGTACCATTAGATCGACAAATTCATGTATTTCAAAACTGAACCTCAGCACATCATAAATCCGTGAATTTGAGTTAAATTGATATTATTATTATTATTATTATTATTATTATTATTATTATTATTATTATTATGAAGAAATATATCAGCAGTCATAATTTATTCCACTTCGTTGTATGTGCATACATTTTTGACGGATCCCCAAGCGAAGTGCACGAGGCCAGTTGGAAAGGCGCGGTTTCCTGTCCCATCACGAAAACGAGAAATTTACAAACGAGACATCCATTTCTGGAAAGGTATACGGCCCTAGGCTTTACTCAGACTACATCGTAAATGAAAAATTGATTAACTCCTGAATTCAGTGGCGGTTAGGCTTACAACGGCTATAACCACATTATCCCTTCTAAAATTTACATTACGAACTTTGAAAACTTCTTTCTTAACCATGGAATGGAAACATGGTGTATACACTGCCTCAGCAACATTTAATTTTCGCTATCAGTTTAGGTTGACACTATCTGTGAACGCCATATGAAGTGCCTTTTTTTCGGAGGGAGTCAGCATTCTAATATAACGATTTATAGGCGTGCAGATCTTTGCTTTCGTGTTCTGTGGGAGCTTTGGGGCATGCAGTCCCCCAAGTTTCAGTTTATAGTTCAACTTTCTTCCAAGTACTTTATTGTTTTTAGAACTGTTATTGATTGTTTCTTCGGCAAGAAAAGTAATGGATTTATTTTCTATGGATCCTTCAATAGTCGTAAGTTAATAATATGGCTGGACAAGACTTTTATTGCTGGGAAATATGATGACTGTATTCGAGAGAAAGTCATGAAATCAGACCCAGGGAAGTGTGTAGATGGAACATCACACACTTTCGATGATGAAGAGGACACCTTGATAGAAAACTGCGAAGAAGAGTACTGCATATATTTCAAAGGGCCATGCCAAATGAATGGAAGGAACGGTCATCCATGATCATCCAAACATCACATGAAAGGTGTGACATTGTGTTCATTGGATACGGTCCTACCGGCCATGCTAAGCTCGTGAAATTAACATCCGATACTTTGGAATTATTTACCGATGCTGTTATATTGAACAATATAACTCATTTCACTCAAAAGGAAATCATTGCACATCGAATTAAACACGAAGCTGGCCAAAAATATAATAGAGGTACCTATCCAGATTCTGTTTCTTATCGTTGAAAGTATGACTTTTGAATATAATATTTCGCGTTTGTTCGTTAAGTAGTACTTCCAAGTGTTATAGTGTGTTTCAATCGTAATACAGCAGGATGATATATGCAAATTTTCATTTAAAATATGGGATCCTCAGTGCTCCATGTTTCAGTTTATGACCTACGCTTCCAGTCCAGCGTTAATATGTCATTCGGTCCGAAATTCCGTACAGCCATCTCTACTTGTTATTGTGGGATGAGCGGTGGATGACATCTTCTAGCCAAGGGCCCTGTGATGAAATATTTTCTGCTGGTTGGCAGGCCTCGGTTGGGACCTTCATTGTGATGAGCAGAGAGAGTATGTTCATATTGTCATACCGGTAGCGGATGGAAAGTTGCGGAAAAAAGTACGTTCGCATTGTAATAATTCATACGGCATGATTATTCAGCCTGGGTAGGCTACAATCCGCTCTACAGCAGCGATAAAATGGTGTCCTTGCACTGGAACGACAAGGAGTTAACGTGGCAACTTATCCGACCACGCTGTTAAGTAGCTATGCATACCTTCCAGGCGTTCTCTTTGACGATACGAACGTCTATTATCCCCACGAGATATTTTCCGCTATCATGGTACGCTAACATAGTTGTACTCAATGGTAGAGACTCGTTTAGTTTCAGGAGTGTTTCATAAAAGGTCCACTGATGCTGAGTGTAATTGCTGCAATTAAGTTGTAGGTGATTTAAGTCGGCTGCCTTACCACGATCGTGTTTGCACTTTTACGGTCAGAAAGTTTCAATTGTGAGTGTGAGATAAGTGGAAGACAATATTAAGCATGTAAAGGAGAGATCGTATAAGCCTCTGGTATGACCCCGCTTACGTTATGGTTGACATGTGTGTGGGACTCACACCAGGATTACGATAACTGGAAAAGATAGACAGGAAAGCAGCACGATTTGTTGTGGGTGGTTTTCGAAAAAGAATAGGGTTACTAAAATGTTGGAAAGTTTAGGCAGAAAAGAATGGGTAATAAGGTTACGAGATACTCGACTAAACGGGATGTCCCGTGCTCTCAGTGTGGAAATGGCGTGGACAGTCATTATTAGACGAATAAGCTTGAGTGGCGCTTTTAAATGTAGGAAAGGTCTTCATATTATGAACATTTTGTTGAATTTAAGGGGACAAATAGGGGCAAATACTAATTCATAGGAAGAGGTGTTAGGGAATGGAAAAAAATATCGAGGGAAATGTTCCATTAATTTCCAAGTTCGTTGAAATTATGAACAGACTAGGTAAACAACTGATAGGGACATTCAGCCCAAAATTCAGATCAATGATGATTGATCGACTGAATGAGTGATCGATGGATTTCTCGATAGATCTTCTCTTCATGGGGACTTGTCATGGGCGTGTTTTCTTCTAGTTGGTATAATTGGTTACAACCTATGTCTGACTCTGACGATAGATATAACAAGCCATCAGGCAGGAGACATATTGCTATACCACGGTTTCTGGGGGACAGTGGGCTGAATGGTGGCGTAATGCTTTCCTTTTACTAGTTGTGATGTACGGGAAGCTTTAATTTTCCACTCCTCCAGGAGCTTTCATGGACATGGCTGTGGATTTTTGAAAAACTGTAATTAACTTTTCCATCGCATGCCCGAGTGCACTCGGATTACAAATGTCATACGTTCTTCCAGTCCCTAGTTAAGTCTGACACTGCAGTTCGACATGGTACCACCTGAAATTGCCCTGTGAATAATAATAATAGTAATAATAATACTAATAATAATAATAATAATAATAATAATAATAATAATAATAATAATAATAATAATAGGTTCGAGCCCCACTGTCAGCAGCTCTGAAGATGGTTTTCCGTGGTTTCCCATTTTCATACCAGGCACGGCCGCTTCCTTACCATTCCTAGGCCTTTCCTATCCCATCGTCGCCATAAGACTTACCTGTGTCGGTGCGACGTAAAGCACATAGCAATATATATATATACTGGCGTATGGCCTCCGGAGTGCCAGGTGCAGGTCTTTGGTGTTGAGATGCACGTCTGTGAGTATGGGGCCCTACCTACCGTGGAATCTTATGTTGAAGATGGTACAAACATCTAGTCCTCGAGCCAGAAGATTTAACTAATGAAGTTTAAAATCCGTGACCTGGCCGGGATTCGAACGTTGGACCCTTTGTCCAAAGGCCAGGATACCAACCATTTATCCACGGAACCGGCCAGTGCCTTTTGAAGGTGACAGTCTATAGGATTAATAACTTTACAATAACCTTACCATAATTGTATACTTTGTGATCATCGCTGACAGCCGTCTTTTGTCTTCCTACACATCTCTACCCAGGCGTAATGAAATTATGATGGATTTTAGACATTCTCGGTAATTATGATTTAATGATGAAAATGAAAACGAGTTTTCAATGAACGACTCTGTGGAAACTGATCACACAGTCGTTGAGTTCCAGCGGAAGAGGAAACAGAAAACGATTGTTAATGTTTTCCTTCCATGGTTGTTCAGTAACTTTGTAAATATTTGTAATATTTTAAACTACTTAGCCAATTTCATCCATTTCTACAACATCCACAATAACCCGGCATTTGTATGCATAAGGGCGAATAAACGTTGGTACTGAAAACTAACCCTTTCGTGGCCAGTGGGTGATATAATTCCCACTAAATTATTTTCCGCTATTGGGCCACTGGGTGACCTGATTCCCACATTTGATTTGTGCTGCTACCTGGTGTGGACATCAGAAAATCTAGGAAAAAATTCTGCTCGGGTATATTTGCAGTTTCTAGGTTGGTGGACATGTTTGTCTACATGTGTGTAGTGTAATGACTGTCAGGAGCGTGCATTTTTGGGAAGTGAAGTGATTTTCTGCACCAGAAAGATGGATATTAGTAATTCTAAGCAATTTACCTTATCATAAATTATTCTGTAGTGCTTCAGACATAGATTAAGCGTATTTTTGTCTCAGTAAGGGGAGGGTGAAACACAGGAACATAAGTTCTTCATATTGCCGTAATTACTCATCTCCAGAATTATTTTGTTATTATTTTTTATTTCATTTTACTATGTTACTGAGTTCCATAAATTCCATTTAAAGTAAAATGTAATGTATTAGTAGCTTGTTTCATGACAAATAAATGTTGTAACGTTCCAGACGTCACAGTGTAATTATGTTAATTTTATTATATGTAATTAATTCAGGAATTTAACGTCATGATATTTATCTTGGTATGTAATTGTATTATAATTCATGGTTGATCATTTGCTCACTATCATTTCATTACTTTGTAACTACGACTTGTAAACGAGGGCTGAATATCCTAATATTCACTTAGATTCTTGCGACATTCGTTTAAATTTAACTTGCAGTAATTTCCTCTATCTTGCCACATCACCGAGGAAGAAGGAAGGACAAATTTAGACATCAAATTCTGGGAAAAGCGAGCACGTGTTCAAGCGTTATAACGACAGCTACCGTATTTCGACCAGAATAATTCAAACTGATCACCGCCTATATTTTCAAAGGAGCGTCATGTTGCCATGGATACTGAGTGAAAGGGCTAATAGAAGAACAGTTGATATCATGGTTAAGACCCATCAACTGTAATATCTGGAGTGGGGAGAGACGTGTCAACTGATTGGACCACGTATAGCGACCTGTAATTAGAGCCAGAGTAGGTTATAAAAGGGCGTGTTGGAGCTCTTGGCTTCATTCTTCTTGATTCTGCATTCATTATTATTATTCTTCTGGATTCTTGATTCTTCGATCTTGTATATCGCTGTAGGTCTGTGAACTTGTCTTATGGTTGTTGTACCATAGTGGACTAGTGTGATAGTTTATCACTTCTACATTAATTACTTCGTTACCACGACGTGGTACTTAGGAATTTCTGAATGAGGGGTGTATAGCCACTCTCATCAGGAAGTACGTACAGCTCGGCTACTAGACCGGTTTGTACCAGTCTAAGACAATAGGTAGTATTAAACTAGATAGAAATGAAACTTCAGGGCACATTTTCAGTAAAGTTGGAAGGATTATTAATTGTGTATCCTCTCCACATAACCCAAGGAGGTTTTTCTAACTATGACTTAGGGCTCATCTCCAATATATGGGATAGAGCATAATAGGGAGTGTTAGTGTCGAAGCCATCTTCCAATTAGTGGTCGGTGCACTTAGCAAGGCAGGAATGGTACTTAGCTGCAGATGAAGAGATCTCAAAGACGACCGGTGATGTTCCAGCTACAAGGATGGAAGCTTTCCAAGGACCAGCAGAACAAGACTACATGGTGAGCAAGCGAGTTAAAAATATTGCAAGTTTTCGCGAAGTAGAGTCATTCAACTTTTTGTTAAATTCATTTCCTATTTTAAATTCAGTTCTAGTTAAACCGTCGTCATTTATATTCAATATAATAAATAGTATTTTTCTAGTTCACTTTAATCAATCTGCCTTAATTAGCCTTTTGATTTCTAATTCTCCGGCTTAATGATTAGTGCACTATCACCCCACCCCTGTGATAAGAGTCCGTCCAAGCTTGATTATAAATTTTTATCTTTAAGTCATCAACTTAAAGATTGGCGCCCTTAGCTTGCATGGTTGCATTTCTCGTTCAATGATTGTTCTCCGAGAGGGGAATCCAAATAAATGCCGCTCCAACGTAGGGCGAGAAAATCATTAAGTACGGAGCAGTTAATGAAAGTAACGATATCAGAATTCGTATTATGGGCAAAATTTGGATATCCACGTTGCATTAGGAGTGTTTGATTGTGGGGAGGGTCATGGCTGATCAGACGAAAGAGGAGAGGATGTTGCGCAGTGGACGGGCGATAAAAGGCAATAACGTATTGAGTTCAGAGGAAGAGTTGTGTAGTCTAGTAGAGGAAATTGAAGATAGAAGTGTAAGTAGTATGGAGAGTGAAGGCAAGCAGAAAGAAGTCAGTATGGAGTCAGATGATAGTAGGATGGGGGCGAAGCGGAAGTAAACACTAACAATGAAAGTAATAATAATGATCAGTTAATGGGAATGATGCAGTTAATGTTGAGTAAGATAGAGGACAGTAAATCTGAAATAAAAAATGAATTGGAACAAATTAAAACAGATGTAGAACAAACTAAATCAGAAATTAAAAATGAAGTAGAACAAACTAAACGAGAATTAAGTAAGGCATTGAATGAACACAAGGTAGAAGCTAATAAAAGGATGGACGAACATAGCAAACAGTTACAAGAATTATTTAAACAAAATGAAAGATTTAACAAGCAGATAGAGGAACAGAAAGAGATAACTAATCAAAACAAACAAGAGGTAGAAAAGAAATTTGTAGAGCAGAGGAGTGAGTTGTTGGAATTAATGGGGAAGGAAAACAACTCTACTAGGGAGGAAGTAATGAGGCAGGTCACTAGTATTGATAAGAGAGTTGAGACTCAAAGAGGGGAAATACGGGTATTCAAAGACCACGTCCAACAAGAGATAGACACAGTAAAGCTTAGAATAGAAGATGAGACGCGGGCAAGTGAAGAAAGGTTTGCGATAGCTGAAGAGAATAAGATTGAAATTAGGACATTGAAAGAGAAGCAGGTTAATTTGGAGAGCGAAATTGATAGGAGAGACAAAGATGTAGAATGCCGGATGGAGAAAGCAGAAAATCAGTTAAAACAGGTGGCAAAGGATAAACAGGTTTTCACGGGAAAGCAATGTCTAGGAAATAGCTACATTAGGGAAATTGAACTACCTAAATTTAATGGGAAACAAACGAACCCTCTAGATTTCCTTAAGATGATAGAAAAACGATTTGAAAAGCGTCTAGAGGAAGGGTCTATGGACTGGGAAGACGTTATGGAAAATATTGACCATGCTTTTGTAGGAGAAACTCGGTCTTGGTTCATGGTATATAGGCAAACGATGACGAACCTGAAAGAATTCAGAAATAAGTTTAGAGATAAATTCTGGAATGAAGCGATACAAGCTCGGGAGAGAGAAAGGGTGGTATTTGGAAGGTACAAACAGCATGAGGGAGTCACTATGACCGAGTACTTCCTGGCCCATGTCATGATTTGTCAGAACTTAGATGGTATAACCGAGGGGTCTGATGTAGTAAGACTACTTTTGAGACATTTTCCGGACAGGGTGAGAGAAGCGGCCTGCATGCAAAGAGTTGGTACTATTCAGGAGATGGAGAACCTACTAGGCAGTTTTGATGCTTTAGGTAACCTTAGGAGTAGAACGGAGAATATACAGAGCTTTAGTCATCACAACGGAATGAGACATAACGGAAGAACACAGAATCACGAAGCTCGCAATCAGTTCAGACCTCAGCATAACAGTAGGAGCGGAGCACCTGAATATAGGACAGGAAATTCCCAACGGGGGCCAGAGCAAGGTACTAATGAGTCCAACGTCAATACACAAAGGGAACCTTTAAACTAACTAGAGGCTGTAATCTTAGGTCAGAATTCCAGCCTAGTACGAAGGTAGCGAAGTGTCTTGTCATGAAAGTGTTACCATATGACCTAGATGTTAGAGACGATTTGTTGTATGAACCCGAGCAGAATAATGGAGATTCAAGTAATAAAGTAGTCAATCCCGTTGTTAAATTGAAAGTTTGGGGGGCGTGGGTTAAAGTTTTGATTGATTCTGGTAGCCAAATATCATGTATTAGTTCTCAGTGGTATGAGTCATTAGTGAAACAGGGTATTCAGTTGGAGGAAATGCCTGTTAAGTCTACTTTCATCATTACGGCTGTTGGAAAGACGTCTAAGCAAATTTGTAAACAAGTAGCTGTTCCGATCTGTATTAATAATTTTATTAGCGTTCAGATATGTTTGGTAATTCCGCACTTGATATTTGATCTTATCTTGGGATCTGACTGGTTAACGTTAAAATTGGCTCAGTTAAATTACTATGATGCAGTGCTAAATTTGAGGTGGAATAATGAGGATATCAAGGTCAAGTTTGAGGAGGAAATTCAAAGGAAAACGGAAGTTAGTACAGTGTGGAGAATGAGAGAGGTTTCTAAAGTTAATGAAGAGGCTAGTGAGGGCCTGACGTTGTGCCACTTGTGGATTAATGAGGATAAAATATGTGGCTTGAAAGAAGCCGTAGGTAGAAATCAGTTAAGTGAAGTCCAGAAGGACAAGTTATTTGAAGTGTTATATGAACACATGGAGATTTTCTCTGAGAAACCTGGTGTTACCCATCTGTACGAGCATTCTTTTTCTGTGCTGGATAAGAGTCCATTCAGCGGACCGCGGTATCCGATACCACACAAATATGCCATAGCCGTAGAGGATCAAATTCAAGCTATGTTAGCAGACGATGTGATTGAATTATCAAACAGTCAATACGTTAATCCCTTAATTGTCGTGCCTAAGTCTGATGGATCAATACGTTTGTGTATTGATGGCAGGGAAATGAACAGACGTATTGGTGCTGATCAGTTGAGATCACAAACCATTGAAGAGTTGATACAGAGTTTTCAGGGTAAGAGTTGGTTTTCTACGTTAGATCTTAGGAGTAGTTTTTGGCAGATACCTTTGAGATCAGAAGACAGGCCTCTTACTGCTTTCAGCTATAAGCATAGTTTGTACCAATTTAGGCGTGTTCCTTTTGGGACCCGTACGAGTTCGGCAGCTCTAATTCGCGCACTAAGTATTTCCTTGGGAGATGATACTGGAGATTATGCTACGATTTATATCGAGGACTTGGTTATAGCATCTAGTATCTTTGAAGAGCACTTGGACCACTTGGAGAGGGTTTCTTCTAAATTAGAGTATGCGGGTTTTACTCTGAAACTTGACAAGTGTGTTTTCAGTAGAAGAGAGGTGACTTTTTGGGGCACCGTGTATCGGCAATGGGAGTGACGCCTGAGAGCACAAGAATTGAAAAAATATTGAATACTACGACACCTAGAAATATTAAGGAGCTCAGATCGTATATTGGTGTATGTAATTTTTTCAGACGATTTGTAGTGAGATTTGGTAACTTACTAGAGCCATTTAGAGAACTATTGAAAGCTGGCAGTAAGTGGGAATGGACACAAGGTCATGATAGAGCTTTCCTAAAATTAAAAGAAGGATTCAGGCAGGCGGTTGTTTTGAGATACCCCATGCCCGATAGGAAGTATGTGTTGCTGACGGACGCATCTCACTGTGGTATCGCTGGTGCACAATGTCAAGTAGATGATGATGGTAATTTAGGGATTGTGTCTTTAGCTTCCAGAGGTTTAAGTGCTGCTGAAAAGCGTTATACTATAACGGAACTTGAATTCCTAGCTATCGTATACTCCCTGAGTAAATTTAGGATGTATGTTTTAGGTACCGAATTTGAAATTAGGACGGATCATCATGCTCTTTCTTTTGTATCCAAATGTAAATTATCATCTAACAGAGTTAGTAGATGGATACTCGCCCTACAAGAGTATGATTTTAAGGTAACTCACATTAAGGGAAAGAATAATGTCCTTGCTGATTTATTGTCACGTGATCCGAAGTTGTGCGAAGAAGGTAGCCTTCTAGAGCCACGTGAGGGCATTATTATATGTACATGTCTGTCTAAGGAAAATGAAACTGCTCTAAATAGACTACGTAACCTATTGGTTGAACAGTCGGTAGACGAAGAATGTCTGGAACCTTTGTCTGTACTTCAGGGAGGAGAGCAGCTCACTGTGTCGCATGGTAGGCACACGTACAAACTGGTTAACGGATTTCTAGCCAGGAAATGTGGCGAGGATCTCTGGGGGATTTGTGTACCCAAAGCGCTACGTGTGGAATTGATTTGGTTTATCCACAAGGAATTAGGACATTATGGAGCTAATAAAGTTCTGTATGAGATCCGGCAGAATTTTATATGGGACAAGATGGGAAGAGATATAAGAAAAATTCTTTCCACTTGCGATCTGTGTCAGCGTAGCAAAGTTCCTAACCGCTATTTAGCAGGACCTCGTCGGGCAGTAATCTCAGAAAGACCCGGTGACTTGGTGTGTACTGATCTGTTTGGACCTGTGGTAAAGGGACAGTTCGGCTTCCAATATATTTTAGTCATTATTGATGCCTTCTCGAAGTTGGTCAGATTATACGGTATGAGAAAAGCCACTGGAAAAATCTTGTAGTCGTATAATCCAAGAGAAGTATATCCCTGAATTAGGTACTCCTCTTAGAATATTATCAGACAGTGGACCGCAGTTTATTTCGAGAAAATGGAAGTCCATAATTAGAGAGCTAGGTATTACACAGGTTCATTCATCCATTAGATACCCTCAGGGCAATATGTGTGAGCGCGTTATGAAAGAGGTATCTCGCATGTTTAGATGCTTAGTGTTCGATAAGCATACAGCCTGGGTGGCTCATTTTTCCCGCATAGAGACATGGATCAATGCAGTTCAACATGAAAGCACTAGATTAACGCCGTCACAAGTTCATTTTGGTCGTAAGCCCCAGAATGAACTAGTGAGAGTGTTAGGTTTGCCTGAGGAACCACCTCGTAATGCTGAATTTTACGTCCGACTGGCACGGGAGAACCTGGTTAAATCTGGAGATAAACGTAAAAGGCAGCAGAAACGTAAGGTACTTGATAACTTTGAGGTAGGTGATATGGTTTTGGTGAGAGTTCCCATGTTGTCAAACAGTGAGGATAAGGTAACAAAGAAATTTTTTCTTTTATATCAAGGTCCTTATAAAGTACATAGAAAACTAGGACCCTGTGCTTACAAGTTAGCGGATGGCGAGTGCGTAATGAATGGTTCATATAACATTAGTAGTTTACGGAGATACCTGTCGTGTGAGGTGGCTGAACCGGATTGTGAGATATAGGTCAGTAACTTGGGGAAGTTGCTACCTGTTATGTCAGACTACGAGCGGAATGAGTTTAGCTCTCAATTGTGGTGGTATTTCCTAGTTGTGTTTGTAAACAAGGGAGGTGTTTGTGTGTCGCGGTAGATTTACGCTCGTTCATGCCGATAGATCATCTGTTTTCTGTATGTGAGGCCATGAAATGTTATATCTTATCTGTTTTCTGAGATGTTACCGAAGGCTAATTAAAGCTGACGATGGCAAATAATTAATTTTCCCGTATGTGCATTTCTAACTTGCAATAATTTTACCGTGAGCTTAAATCGCGTGTGTATTCGTGTGAAGTGTATTGCATCCTGCTTCAAGATAAGGTTGAAACATTCGAGAGAGTGATTAAGGTGTAAATTGATTGTATCATTTGTTTTCCATGGTTTTAATGTAAAAGATTGGAAGAGAACGTGTTACTCCTATCTAGCAAAGAATGTCGGAAAGATGGAGAGTAAAAGGACTAATAGACACTCGGGAGAGTTTGTAATCTGAATTGTATATATATTATGTTATATTCTCAAAGATAATTTTGTTTAAAAAAAATGGAAAGTTGCTCATGTTGGGGATAATTTAGTATCTAAACCTCAAGATGAACTGAAATAACAGACATTCGCAATGGTAAGCAGTCTAGGAGAGATATCGAAACAGTGAGATATAATTAATTGTATGAAAATAATGTCGCTCGTAATGGGCAGGTAATAGAGGTATTTCAAGTCAATGTGGGAGTAAGAGTGTGAGTTCTCAACTCTTGTGATATTTGTTAAGAACTCATGGGGGCGTATGTAACGTTCCAGACGTCACAGTGTAATTATGTTAATTTTATTATATGTAATTAATTCAGGAATTTAACGTCATGATATTTATCTTGGTATGTAATTGTATTATAATTCATGGTTGATCATTTGCTCACTATCATTTCATTACTTTGTAACTACGACTTGTAAACGAGGGCTGAATATCCTAATATTCACTTAGATTCTTGCGACATTCGTTTAAATTTAACTTGCAGTAGATTTCCTCTATCTTGCCACATCACCGAGGAAGAAGGAAGGACAAATTTAGACATCAAATTCTGGGAAAAGCGAGCACGTGTTCAAGCGTTATAACGACAGCTACCGTATTTCGACCAGAATAATTCAAACTGATCACCGCCTATATTTTCAAAGGAGCGTCATGTTGCCATGGATACTGAGTGAAAGGGCTAATAGAAGAACAGTTGATATCATGGTTAAGACCCATCAACTCTAATATCTGGAGTGGGGAGAGACGTGTCAACTGATTGGACCACGTATAGCGACCTGTAATTAGAGCCAGAGTAGGTTATAAAAGGGCGTGTTGGAGCTCTTGGCTTCATTCTTCTTGATTCTGCATTCATTATTATTATTCTTCTGGATTCTTGATTCTTCGATCTTGTATATCGCTGTAGGTCTGTGAACTTGTCTTATGGTTGTTGTACCATAGTGGACTAGTGTGATAGTTTATCACTTCTACATTAATTACTTCGTTACCGCGACGTGGTACTTAGGAATTTCTGAATGAGGGGTGTATAGCCACTCTCATCAGGAAGTACGTACAGCTCGGCTACTAGACCGGTTTGTACCAGTCTAAGACAATAGGTAGTATTAAACTAGATAGAAATGAAACTTCAGGGCACATTTTCAGTAAAGTTGGAAGGATTATTAATTGTGTATCCTCTCCACATAACCCAAGGAGGTTTTTCTAACTATGACTTAGAGCTCATCTCCAATATATGGGATAGAGCATAATAGGGAGTGTTAGTGTCGAAGCCATCTTCCAATTAGTGGTCGGTGTACTTAGCAAGGCAGGAATGGTACTTAGCTGCAGATGAAGAGATCTCAAAGACGACCGGTGATGTTCCAGCTACAAGGATGGAAGCTTTCCAAGGACCAGCAGAACAAGACTACATGGTGAGCAAGCGAGTTAAAAATATTGCAAGTTTTCGCGAAGTAGAGTCATTCAACTTTTTGTTAAATTCATTTCCTATTTTAAATTCAGTTCTCGTTAAACCGTCGTCATTTATATTCAATATAATAAATAGTATTTTTCTAGTTCACTTTAATCAATCTGCCTTAATTAGCCTTTTGATTTCTAATTCTCCGGCTTAATGATTAGTGCACTATCACCCCACCCCTGTGATAAGAGTCCGTCCAAGCTTGATTATAAATTTTTATCTTTAAGTCATCAACTTAAAGATTGGCGCCCTTAGCTTGCATGGTTGCATTTCTCGTTCAATGATTGTTCTCCGAGAGGGGAATCCACAATGTGTTCAGATTACTTTTCCAATGTATAAGTGTGGATCTATTATTCGTCTGGCTTTCACTTTGTACACCTCTTATTCTACCTGAAATTATGGTTGCAGCTGTATTCTGTGTAAATTAGTTATACTTCTGTGTGGTATATAGATAATGAATGCACATATTCACATTCTATGTCCTGAGTTTTGCGTGCTAGCATTTGGTTATTGGGAAGTATAGTTCCCACATTTGTGTCACTTAGGCATACTGACAGCCATTGGGATATGTAGCTGCCACATTTTTTTCACAGTTCCAGTGTTTGAAAAACATTTTTAAAATAGCCTCTCATTCTTTGACATTCCATCACTACAAATATATGTTTAGTTCCCAAAAATTAATTTCTTAAATAATTTGGCTACAAAAGGGTTAATTGGGGTTAAATTTGAAGACCAAACCATTGAAATTTGGCTCCTGAATCATCTCACAGTATATGAGTCAATATACAAAACTGGATGTTTGATTCCAATATTCACACAAGGTCAAAAGTATACAGGTCCCTATTTACCTTATTTAGTAACAACTGGATCAATATACTTTCCTGAAGTCGTCGTAACTGTCTTCTAAATGCATTTGTGAACTGTAAATACACTGAATGAACTAGATGATGATGACGTTCATTAGGATTTCTTGTTCAACAGAAGAAAAAGGAAATTGAGATAGTCGAAGAAATGAGTCGCACACTCTGACACTTCACCTAGGGCATAGGCAGAGAAGAGAAAGATAGAATGAGGCTGGGGGTGCAGTAGGGTAGGCACTGGCAGGGCGCGTTGTTGGAGAAAATTTGCAATGCAAATAGCCAGTAGTAACTTCATCATTATCCCATAGAGAGGTACGAAGCCCACAGCATCAGCTTGTGTGTACCCGGCAGAATAGCACAGAAACTCGCATCTTGTGGGTTTTGTGATATATGTTTCATCAGAATATTAAATATAATCGAAAACAATGTAACAACATTTAGAAAGAAACAAACAATGAAAGAAGGAAATAAATAAATCGGAAACTTTAAAATATATCTAGACGTGATTAAAATTTATTACATGACGCGTTTCCTTTATTCGGACATGTTTAGCTTAGAAAGTTACAGCACGTTTGCTATGAGACTTGGCTTGTGGGAAATGGGACACGCTGATGCTTGATCTTCATGCTACATCGCCATTGAATTTATTTATTGTGGTTTTCATTTTCAAGTCCAGGTTGAACCATATCTCTTGAAATTCTAGGGTTGCTTATAACCAAATCTTCTTATTTTCAGACTGAAGCAGAATACATTTATGTGACAAAAATTGCTGTTTATACGACTATTTTGGATTAAGACTGGATTCACAGATCATGAGAAGGAGTAAATGATGTTCTCTCCTTGTAGAAAATCTATTAGTTATACAACTTTCTGCAAGCTAGACATTGGCTATGATCTTCTCTGTCTGCACTCTATGAATGGTAGTTCAGTTCTTTTTCTAACTCAAATCAGACGCATAAATTTCGCCATAACGTGTAGCTAGGACGGTAAAACATTCATTGCCTTCAGTGCCCAAGTTAGTCCGTTCGAACCCAGTTCCTTCAGATGGCGGTTGATGGTTTCCAGATATGCTAGACACGTGTCGGTATGTTTACCGGTTCGTAAAAGAACCCGTGGGGAGAAATGGTTGACAACTGAGCATTTTTGAAAACCGTAAAAGTAAATAATGGAAGGTAAAACCAATATTTTTTTTTGCTATTTCTTTACGTCGCACTGACACAGATAGGTCTTATGGCGACGATGGGATAGGAAATGCCTAGGAGTTGGAAGGAAGCGGCCGTGGCCTTAATTATGGTACAGCCCCGGCATTTGCCTGGTGTGAAAATGGGAAACCACGGAAAACCATTTTCAAGGCTGCCAACAGTGGGACTCGAACCCACGATCTCCCGATTACTGGATACTGGCCGCACTTAAGCGACTGCAGCTATCGAGCTCGGTGTAAAACCAATAAGCTGTATTATTATTATTGTGAAAGATAGCTCTTTTAGAACGAATGTCTGTTTAATTGTAAGCTTCAATGACCATTGAAAGCGGAATTAATAATCTCCGGGTGAAAAACCATGATCCACTGTAGCTCCTCCTTCTTCCAGACAGCTATGGTAGACATCTCCCGTGCATTGGTCGAAGTTTCCTTCGGATCGTCCGAAAAGAAGAGGATGATTTCCAATAGGTCACGTATCTGCAACCTGGAAAATATTAATAAATTAATAATTGATGTGAAGTGGGCGAGTTTACCGTGCGGTTAGGGCCGCGCATCTGTGAGCTTGCATCCGCGAGATAGTGGGTTCGAATCTCACTGTCGGCAGTCCTGAAGAGAGTTTTCCGTGATTTCCCATTTTCACACCCGGCAAATACTGGGGCTGTTCCTTATTTAAGGCCACGGCCGCTTCCTTCCTACTCCTAGCCCTTTCCTATCCCATCATCGCCGTAAGACCTATCTGTGTCAGTGCGACGTAAAACAAATTGTAAAAAAGGTAATGTTATTTACTTTACGTCCCACTAACTACTTTTACGGTTTTTGGAGACGTCGGGGTGCCGGAATTTAATCCAGCTGGAGCTCTTTCACGTGCCAGTAAAGCTACCGACACGAGGCTGACGTATATGAGCACCTTCAAATACCAGCGCACTGAGCCAGGATAGAACCTGCCAGTTAGAATCAGAACGCCGGCACCTCAACCATCCGAGCCCCTCAGTCCGGCTGGAAAATATTCACCACACCTTAGTTTTTACTTCGCTGATCAGGAGAGCTTTAGTATTTAGTCGTGGTTAATTGATTTGTCTTGAATAAAGTAAATTTACTCTGACTATTTTTTAAGACAAGTGCGAGCAACCATCCATCTCCTCAGAGAGCATTTTGGAACGTTCCTGCGATCGTCTCCATCTGAGCCAATTTATTCACACAAATAGCCCCAATATAGCAAAAGTTATTTTTCAAATGGCCTAACATCGAGAGATAGGTTTATTAAATAAATAAATAAATTGTCTGTCCGTCAATTAGGGTGACCGTTCGTATCCGGAATACAATCAGGTTTCAGTAGCACATACAAGTGTTAGCGATGGCTTGGACTAGAAGAGGGCAGTCATGACCTTAATTAAGCTATATGTCGAACTGACATCTGAAAATATGAAATCATAGGAGAATTTTCAGGATTACCAGAAATAGATTTGAAACCCGAATTGTATCAACACTGGCTGTACACTGTTCACCAAGGTTCTAGTCCCAGCCGATGGACTTAGGATTTAGAAATGAACATTCACGTCCATGTGGTTCGGATTCCACGTCAGAATGGAGGGGTCGTGGCTTTTATTACTTTCCAAAAATACCATGAACTGTTAATATCATACGTTTTCTGAGAACTTGTTTGCTTTAGGATACGTACTAAACCGTTTCCTCAAGAGGTCAGAGGGATAACTTCTGTGAACATTTCCAAAGGGCCTTTTAGAAAATAACTTCTTCTTCCTCTTCTTCACATTCGTCGCCTCCCACTGTGATTATTCCTCGAATCAGGAAAGGTATCATTCACTCCCTGCTTTACCAATATATTAATATATTACGGAGCAGTTTTAGTAATGCTATTTGCTTAACGTCCCGCTAATTACTTTACAGTTTTCGGAGTGGGGTAGTTTTCTTTTCCTAGAATTGTTAATAATAAGAAAGACGATTAGAAGTGTAGCATAATCATCATCCCTAATTGAACAATAATCATAATATAAATAATAATAAAATAATTTAGTGCCACACTTTATCATCCTCGCCACCTAGCTTAATATCAGTGATAGTTGACTTAATACTATTATTTTTATCCTGTGTATATTACTCTAAATGACTAAATATGTGTAAATGCTGGTTAAATGCATGATCGCGACAAATGTCCCTAACATTGCCAGATTAAAATGTAATTTATCAATCTATATACGAAGATTGGAACTTTAATAGTGGCAACACTGCTGTAGAGACGCCATGCAAAGGAGCTTAATAATGTCACTGATAGCTCACGTTAGTTACATGCCTACCATACCTCAGAGCACATGGAATCCCCTTCCCCACATCGCGCTCATGTGAACTGACGAGAGGAACGGAGCCTCGTGTTACCTGGCGGTCTAAGGTTGGATATTAAATGTCCCGGAGGTCGTACAGCACGACAGTGTCATCAAGGTCTTTCAAGAGGCGTGCCTTACGGAACAGTGGCACGGTGGGTAAAAACCTTTAATGGGGGACGTCAAATTGGTCAGATATGCGTCGACCAGGTCATCCTAGTGTCAGTGAAGAAGAAGTGCATGCTCTTGCCGTGTAACTGGACACTGGTCGACACCGTGAGATTCGTAGTTGGCCCGAGACATCCGATTGGCGCATACGACTGTGCTTCACATTATGAAGGAACGCCTGAGCATGAGAAATATTGCATCATGATGGGCTCTGCGTTATTTGACGGAAATGCTGAAATGATTACGATGCGACGCTGTTCGTAACCACTTGGAGTGCTATAAGAGGTTTATTTACGCCGTATCATTACTCCGGATGAGACATGGGCCAATTCATACGAACGACAATTGAAACGCCAATCGAACGGATTGCGTCATTGCGGGTCCCCACGAAGATCAAAAGTTCTTCAGAACCCCAGCAGCGTGAAAGTTATGGTTATTCTTGTGCACGACTGTGATGGTGTTATCCTAACGCATTCCGTTCCTCCACAGCTGATCGTCAATGCTCAGTATTACTGTTTATTTCTGGAACACAACCTGCGACGAGCTTTGAGAAAGAAGCGGCGACACTTTCTGCAGAATCCACTCATCATTTTGCACGACAACGCTAGGCCTCATACAGCGCAAGCTGTGGCTGATTTCTTCGGGCAATGGGGCTGTTAATTGCTTTACTATACATCATACTTCCCGGCCTGAATCCCTTGTGACTTTCACTTGATTCCTATGCTGAAGGAACCAATTCGTGGCATTCGCTTCAGAACTGTCCCAGAGATTCGTCAGACAGTAGACCGCTCTATTCATACTAAGAACAAAACAGGCGCTGCTAAAGGTATTCAGTGACTTCCACATCGCTGGCAACATGTTATACACAATGCTGGTGACTACTTTTAAGCACAGTAAAACTAGGTAACATGTATCGCTTTTGTATCAGTTGTAATTAAATAGTTGTCATTATTAAAGTTCTAACCTTAGTATCCGCAGAGATGAGTTATATAATTTTAAACATCCCGTGTGAATTGGCCGATTCGAAACACGGCCATCTTGGTGAGGTATGTACGTATGTATGTATGTATGTATGTATGTATGTACGTACGTATGTACGTACGTATGTATGTATGTATGTATGTATGTATGTATGTATGTATGTATGTATGTATTCAAATAACAATTAAGTAAAAGGTTCCACCTGATCCATACTTTTTATTATTTAGCCTTCGGCTAAATTTTATGTCATTAAAAACTTACAGTACATGTTTCGATTGCTTAGCAATCATCATCAGCTGTTTTGCTTAAAGCTTAGGTGAAAAAGCATATAACATTTCATAATTAAAATTAAAATGTGTTAGTAAGGGACACTTAATTACTAAGCAATCGAAACATGTACTGTAAGTTTTTAATGACATAAAACTTAGCCGAAGGCTAAATAATAAAAAGTATCGATCAGGTGGAATCTTTTACTTAATTGTTATTTGAATACAATATCAATACGGAATGAAGTGGATAGTATGTAATGTATGTATGTATGTGTGTATGTATGTATGTATGTATGTAGGTATGTATGTATGTATGTATGTATGTATGTAGGTAGGTAGGTAGGTAGGTAAGTATGTATTTTTATCAAAACCACTGGTGCAGCTTCGACGCTAGTAATGTCAAACTGGTACGCTGCAGTTGTTTCTGAGAACGAAGATTAAAATCATGGCTCTTAGAGTTCATATCTCTATCCGCCCACCACGAGGTAATCCCAAAATTTCCTTTTAGAGTACTTAAACTCCCAAGACTCCTTGGGTTATAGACCCAAATAAGCGAGTGAATTGCTACGTGGTAGAAGTAACTTAGTTGTTTTCTTACATTCCACAGATGGTGGATTCAAATCCTGCAGTCGGCAGCTCTGAGTACTTTTCCCTATGGGTTCCTATTATCACACCAGCCATATTCCATGGTTTTACTTGTTATAAAACCACCGCATTTACCTTCCCAGTCTTAGCCCTTTCCTATCCTAACGTCGAAGGAAGATTACCTGAGTACCGGGCGAGTTGGCCGTGCGGTTAGGGCCGCACAGCTGTGCGCTTGCATCCAGGAGATAGTGGATTCGAACCCCACTGTCGGCAGCCCTGAAGATGGTATTCCGTGGTTTCCTATTTTCACACCAGGCAAATGCTGGGGCTGTACCTTAATTAAGGCCACGGCCGCTTCCTTCCCACTCCTAGCCCTTTCCTGTCCCATCGTCGCCGTAAGACCTATCTGTGTCGGTGCGACGTAAAGCAACTTCCAAAGGAAACATTTTACCTGAGTTAGTGCGATGTTGAACATTTAACATAAAAGGACCCAAAATAATTATGACAATTATTTGATGTGCTATAAACACATAAATAATAAAGTCATTAGATGTTAACTTCGTGTGACCTCCGAAGAGACCTAGAGTAAGTTTTCAGAGTTGACGCCGTATAGGCGACCTGCGCGTCTATGAGGATGGGGCCGTACAAAGCCGTACACAGACGGGAGGCTAGGGGGGTTCAAAACCCTTCCGAAGTAGAAGATAACTTGAAGAATTTAAACAACATATACGGGTTTCAAAAGAGCCTCCGTGGCTCAGACGGCAGCGCCTCGGCCTCTCACCGCTGGATACCGTGGTTCAAATCGCGGTCACTCCATGTGAAATTTGTGCTGGACAAAGCGGAGGTGGGACAGGTTTTTCTCCGGGTACTCCGGTTTTCCCTGTCATCTTTCATTCCAGCAACACTCTCCATTATCATTCCATAGCATTAAATCACCTTGGGAGTGGCGACCCCATTGTAATAACAGCCTATATACAGTATGTTTCATTCATTACATCCCTGACCCGGTCAATGACTGGAAAACAGGTTGTACGTTTTCAATCATACGGGTTTCAAAATAACCTACAATAAGTTAGAAATATTATAAAAAGCAAACATTTGCAAAATAAACAATTGAATTTAACCTATAAAATGTGTGCATCTTTAAATATGTCACTGTGAATATAGTTAGCAAATGTACTGAAGACATAAATGGAAATTTAAATTTTGGTGAGGTGTTCGGATTGTTTGTTTTTTATGTCAAAATATTTTGCACCATAAAATAAATTTCAGTAAACATATAGAAATATTTTCATGTTATCGAGCAGCTACAACATTGAAAGGAATATGAATCAAACCTCTAAATACGTTTAATACTTAACAGTGAAACATACTGTTTCATCCATTTAAGAAAATGACAGAAATCTGTGTGTTGCACTGACGCACGTATTAAAGCGTGTTCTGCCTACCAGACCGCTATGAGTGTTCCTTTCTACTGCACCTGCTGAGTTGTAAAAGGCACTGCTCTAAAATTATTTCAAACTTTTATCTCTGTAAAACCTAATTGAAAGTAAAAAAAATATATGATATTATACTATTTGTTTTCGGAAGCCCCCTCCCCAAGTTCTAACTTCCAACGAAAAAATTCCTGGGTACGGCTTTGGGGCCATTCCTATGATGAATCCTAAGAATAAGGACAGCACACACACACACACACACACACACACACACACACACACACACACGCATACACACAGTCCCCCAGACATCGAAATTAACCAATTTAATTTAAAATCCAATACCAGGCCGGGAATCGAACCCGGGAACCTCTGCGACAAAGGCCAGCAGGCTAGCCATTTATACTTGAAACCGGACAGTTACTAGATAAAAGTATATTATGAACAAGTATATTCAATGACGATTGATTAGCTGGCCTGTAAAATAGATCACCTATAATACCTTTTGTTTGGTTACTTTTGGGAGCTTACGACAATCAGCCCAGTAGTAGAGTTGGTATTCATTTCAGTTTAACTGAATTATATTATGGTGGTATTATTTACATATTCTGAATAAGCATATAGAAATCAACGCAATTTATTCAGAGAGGAAATGTGATTACTAACATAACCTGTTTCCCAACTTATGTATTAAATATACATTGCATATTAAGGGCAACGTGCATTTACAATTACTACAGAGAGTACCAACCTGCAGACTGAGGTCAACAAGTCTTCGTAATTACTAAAACTGTAGATATTCCATCCAGTTCCATTTTCATCACGGCACTTATGCGTATTAGTTTTCTGTGACATTTAACCTTTTCCATCCCATGCCCGAGTTAACTCGGATGTCAACATTTCTCCCGCTGTCCCAAACACGAGTTAATGCGGATTTAAAGCACTTCCGAGTTCAGTCCAGCGCTGTTGACAGACGACGGACGATTCATAAATCGCCTTAACGATTTTTGACGATAATTATGTGCCGTGTGTTTTTCGTTCAAAGCTGTCTTCTGAGATGGGTGCACGGGAGTGTAAAGAAAGCATAACGAAATATCATATTTTAGAAACTTTAGGCAATGATGAGTCTGATTTTTTTATGAATATAGTGGAGATAAGTTGCAGTGAAACGAGCTGTCGACATTTATCACGCCAAGTTTTCTTCAAGTTTTGGGAATGTTAGGAGAAAACTATTGCAAAAATTGTCGTTCCATGACTTTTCAGTAGCTGTGTAAATACAAAGTATTTATGGCCTACTGTATTACAACCACTGTCGAAACGTCCAGAAAAGTCTGGTATGGGGCATGTATAAGGCTGAAAGAAACTTGGGAGTGAAAAGGTTAAAAGGGGAGTACAAGGTTTACGCCACTGTGAGCGGAGTGTGCAACGCCGCTACGTCCGTTGTGAGAGGTTGACCATCTACCACTTGCCACAGCGAGCAAACACACTAACATGCTTTCAGTCTCCGAGATGAGTTGGCCGGAAACAATACACTACACCCGTCTATCACATCTTTGTTCCTCTGTTGTGATGGTCTGTTTAAAAAAATGCTTCGCGTCTCTCTTCACCTGCCACACACACATAACATGTATTCGAAGCGTATGATGCGTATGTAAATTTAACAGTTCCCTTTTAATATGCAGTAGGACAGACTAATAAAAACCTGTCATTATTGAACATTAATACTACACAACAGCGTTGTCAGTAATGGTTATCGGCCTGAGTGGCTCGAACCCCAAGTTGGCAAATTCGATACTGGCCAAATATTTTAATACACTAATACCGGAGAGCTTGCGGTTTTCAGCGAGAAAGTCGATAGTGCTGCTACCTGCATGGCTTGGTGTGAAGAAGAATTCAATCGCACTTTGCTACTTGTATGATTCCTGGCGCACTGGCGTGATTTTAATTATTTATTAGCGTGTTTCACTAAATGGGTGTCCGACTCGTTGGCTGAATGGTCAGCGTACTGGCCTTCGGTTCAGAGGGTCCCGGGTTCTATTCCCGGCCGGGCCGGGGATTTTAACCTTAATTGGTTAATTCCAATGGCACGGGGGCTGGTTGTATGTTTTGTCTTCATCATCATTTCATCCTCATCATGACGCGCAGGTCGCCTATGGGAGTCAAATAGAAAGACCTGCACCTGGCGAGCCGAACCCGTCCTGGGATATCCCGGCATTAAAAGCCATACGACATTTACATTTTTACTAAATAGGTTTATATTGCAATTCACCAATGCAAGTATTATGAGTGGCGTTATTTGTGCCGTTTATATTTGCAGCAATTACGGCATTGCAAACTGTTCGAAGTCGTATGGTTGACAACCAAATTGAGCTTTACACGTGTAAGGATTGCTTTAATGCTTGCGTTAATAAGTGTTGCATGGGTAATTGTTTCTTAAGGAAAGGTATGACGTATGTTGACGACAGGAGAGAAAAAATACGAGTAATAAGGGCATAATGCATTTGTAATTTGCACTAGTGACTTTGTTCGTACAAAATACATGGTGACTGTATTGTTAGAGAAAGAACTGGACAACCATCCTCTATGGAAGAGGTTCGATATTGCGTATCGGCTAATGAAAGGGAAAGGCTACGAAGGGCGTGAAAACGAAATACTCCCTAGCGCTCGCGAAACTAAAACCGTCAGGGTAGGAGGATAACAAAAAATGTCCAAGAGAAATCATATAAGAAAGATGAAAGTGAAGGGCCTGACACTATTTAGGTGAACCGTGGTCGCAAACCCACGCTCCCAACTTGAGAGTCCCGTCTTTTACGACAGGCGAGAGATGCAGTGGATGTCATTCTACCGCTCACACCCACAGGAGCAGCATCCATCGTATCGGAAGGTGTTGTAAATGACAACAAAATAGGGACCAGGAACTCTCAACTTGGGAGCGTGGGTTGGCAACCAAGGTTCCCTTTCCTCAGTGTGGCATTGCTTCCAATTCCTTAACCTTTACTATCTGACCTTCTTTGGTCAACTCATGTTCTTTCCTGACGAGTTCTAGGGAGTCTTTCATTTTCACGCTCTCAATGGCCCTTTTTCTTTTATAGTCTAAACCTTCACATTTAGAAATGTCGGAATTCTTCCAAATTTTACCTCTTATTAGAGGTATCAGAAGATGGTTGCCAAGCTATACATCCTCTTAAAAGAGTAATCAGCACCACCACCACCTACCATGAACGCATTCTACTACCTCCACCCACAGGGTGTAGCATATTATAAATATATAAAACATAACGTTCACCTCTGTGCTGTGGTTGTTAGCATGATTAGCTGCCACCCCCGGAGCCCCAGGTTCGATTCCGGGCTCTGCCACGAAATTTGAAAAGTGGTTCGAGGGCTGAAACGGGGTCCACTTAGGTCAACTGAGTAGAGGTGGGTTCGATTCCTACGTCAGCCATCCTCGAGGTGGTCTTTCGTTGTATTCAATTTCTCCTCCACGCAAATGCCAGGATGGTAGCTAACTTAAGGCCACGGCCGCTTCCTTCCCTCTTCCTTGCCGGTCCCTTCCAATTTTCCCATCCCTCCACAAGGCCCCTGTTCAGCATAGCACGTGAGGCCACCTGGGCGAGGTACTGGTTGTCCTTTCCAGTTGTATCCCCGACGCAAATTCTCATGCTGCAATACACTGTCCATGCGGCGGTGCAGGTGGGATCCCTCGCTGAGTCCGAGGGAAAAACCAACCCTGGAGGGTAAATGGATTAAGAAATAAAGAAAGATAAAGTAAGAAATCAATGGCCACAAATTATTTATATAAACTATATATAGTTCTTGTAAATTCTTGCGTTGCTTCGGCCCTTGTCGCTCCTATAACTTAATGACATCTTCTCATTTCCGAAAACTTAGTAAAACATATGTTGCTAAGTTATCCTCGCCGACTGATGCTTTCCCTGAATGCTCAGCGTACTGACCCTCGTTTCAGGGGGAGAGGCATAAAACAAATAACATTATTATTATTATTATTGTACGGGGAGGTACACCTCAACGCCGCGCATTCAAAGCTAGCGCCTAAATGAACTCCTCTATTGGTGAAACAGTGAAACTGAAACAACACCAACTTGGAACTTTAATCACAAGATGTGACCACCTAAATATTGAGCAATTTTGTTCTTGTGCAGTTTCCTAACCTGAGTGAATTTCTATTTGTTTTGTTTGACATTCATCAAGAAGTTTGGACATTCTTCCACAGATGACACCACTAAAAACTATGATCATGCACCCTGGTGCGAAGTGAAAGAACCTATAATTTAAAGTTGTTTTGTATTTCTAGTGTTTTTAACTAATTGATGTTCATTTTTTTGGGGGTTGGCAATGTTTACTTTTTCTTTCCGCCAGTTTTGAATCCAGCCAATCCCTGATTTATGTAATTAATTTTCTACCTATCACAGGTTTCTTGTTCGATTTTGAGTGTTACCTTTTGAATTGACCAATTAAATTGAGTGGGTGTGGCTGGTGTAGTCTTGAATGATCTCGAACCTTCCCTGAGGGTTTATAAACTGCGGCTTTTCACGGTTCTTGGCCAATTGATCAACGTCCATCAGAGTTTGTGTGTGTACTTAGCAGGAGGCGGGTGGTCTCTTTCATCGGCAGCTAGTACATCTACAAGGTAATGGCCACATAACATCTTTCTTTCTTGCTATCTCCGCAGTTTAAGCCGAGGGATAGGTCCGACTCTTTAGTTATGTAACAAGCTTTTCTAAAATGTAACTTCTTCCGGTTAAAGTAAAAACTTCATAAAATCTTTAACCGTAAATCGGGGATAGAGAGTGAATTACCCCCTCGAGCTCCCCTTCATCTTGATTTGAGGTGACTACGTTTTGTAACTGTTTTTCTTCCTTTTCGTAATGAATTAATTTAACCTTATACGAGTCACCTCAGTAGTTTGGGAATAGCCCCTGTTTCATCGGCCTAGAGCCCTTTAGGTTTTTTTAGGTGTTCATTATCTCGGAGCGCAGTTCGCCTCCAGTCTCTTTGTGTTTCGGGCCGTTTACTTAACCTGTTCTTTTCCGCAAAGGCCCTATAGGTTGGGTACGGGATACTCCTGTTTCAAAATGTAAGTTGGGCCATGGAAGGCCAGAGAGTATAAGACTTTTGAGATTGCCTCGAGGAGGCTGAATGAAACGGACAGCCGGTTAGCTCTTTCGCAACTTTTGTAACTGTAAAATGTGCCTCTAGGAGGCAAGATATTGTGATTTAGGGAGCAAGTGCTCTTGAATTAGGGGGCTTCTGCCCCTCATTAAATAATACCTCTTCCTCTTGTGAAATTGTAAAACTAGGGGCCCAAAGCCCAAAGTGTTAAGCTCCTGAATCGTGGAATTTTCCCTATTTCGTTTAATGATTGCTATTTGTACTTGTAATATTGTTATGGAAAACAGTCAAGTTTGAAGTTCTGAAAGAAATATAACCTTGTTAAAGTTTTAAATCTATTCTTGACATTGTAGTTAGACGCATTCACCCCAGCACCTTCTTTCCCCCCTGCCTTCCAGGGATATCTCGGAAGTGTAGTAGTAGTAGTAGTAGTAGTAGTAGTAGTTAGTAGTACAACCGAGCAGGTTGGCCGCACGGATAAGGGCGCGCAGCTGTGAGTTTCATCCGGGATATAGTGGGTTCGAATCCCACTGTCGGCAGTACTGTCTATCCTTTTACACTAACAAGATAAGGTATTTCGTCATAATATTGAAGTAATAGTCGAATTTTACTTCCCGGTTATTCGAGAATACAAATCAGTCCTCGGCAAGAAACAAATCACTTGTGTTATGTTGTTAATATTCTAAATATTGTTAATAGAAGTGGCTTCAACCAGTTAAGTCAGTTTGTCTTATGTATAATACATTTTCTGTGGTTATTGTGGACACCGACATTATTAATTTGTAAATAAATTATTGACAGTGAATTTGCACTGCTGCTTCTGTTAAAGAGAACTATTAAATCTTAATCGCTAACAATGAACAAATGTGATCTACAGGCTTTGGTTTTTACTGGTTCACATAAGAAAATAATGTCTGGTCAATATAGTACAACTCAGTTTCATTCGCCATACAAATCAGATAGGCCCTACTTCATTCATTTGCTGAACTAAACAAAATGGAACAAAAACCATTATTTAAAAATCTGTTTTATATAACACAGAATGGTTTGATAGCATTTGTTAAATCGGTGATTACGTATTGTTGAAAAATAAATGATTTATTGTTTCCCCCTGAGAACTTCAATTTTTTTATTTATCTTGTTGCTCCCTGAGATGAAATACAACCTGTGACAATAAAGTTCAGTGAATAGTCCTATACTATATACATATATGAACAATGCACGACAGTGACCTTATTGTCCTTCGAAATAGTCCCCTCCCATAACTATGCACTGCTGAGTTCGGCGATACATGTGCTGGAAACTTTTCAAGAAGGCTTCCTTTGGGATGGTGTTCAAAAGCCTCGTCACGTTTCGTTGGATGTCAGGAATATCGTCAAATCTCTTTCCTTTCAAAGTGATTTTCATGGGTGACTTTTCTGCTCTGACCTTTTCCGACGAGGGGATCCCGAAGAACGCCATTCCATGCTTTGCTGTTTCGTTTCTGGGTTGTACCTGAGATACCAGGTTTCATCCTCAGTGACAATACAGTTGAAGGAATTTGTTGTCACAGCCGCCGTTTCGACAATATCCTGTGAAACCTCTAAAAGTGCCTGCTTCTGATCGTCAGTCAAGTGATGTGGGTAGCGATTTGTCGCACGGATTCACGGTTAATCTGCAGTTCATCCGCTATTACGCGCACAGTTAATCGCCGATCGTTCGTGATTAATGTCCTCACCTCCTCAATGTTTTCGGCACTGACGGTGGTTGCCGGTCTTCCGCTACGGGGGTTGTCAGATGCACTTTCCCGGCCTTCCCGGGCGAACCACTCGTACACACACTTCAAGGACAGTGCTTGATCTTCATAAACACGTACCAGCATCGCATGCGTTTCTTTCGGTGTCTTGCCAAGCTTAAACCAAAACTGCACATTGATATTTTGGTCGTTTATGTTCCTGTTCGCAGTTTAGAACCAACGCACTAAACACGCACTGTGTCCACCAGGTCTTACACGGCACACACACGATGCTAAACTGAACATCGTTGGGAGCAGGTGGTCAAAACCTGCTGCTACGCAGGTGCAGAGTTGTGTGTCGCCACTGTTTTCCGGGTCGACCATTCTGACTTCATTCACAGAACTTTATTGTCACAGGTTGTATACTTGAAACAAGGAGCATAAATTCAGATTTCGCATTTAAAGAACAAAACATGACTATGCTGAATGGCATTCTTTATGTGAAATATGATTGCATTTAGGAAAATGTCATATACGAATATTAATAAGGTTGTCTAGAGTGTGATCTTCAGTGGTAAAATGTTTGGCTTTGTAATCCGTTCTACCATCTGCTGTGTCGACAAATTTATATATTCTTAAAGTAATATTAACTATTGTGTAGGCTATAGTAAGGTGATTCCATTTACGTGAAATAACTAAATTCAGGGCAATAATTCAACATGTTTTTATTGACATTGTGAAATGTTCTGCTTGGAAATTGTGTAGCTGGTGAACTCTCTCAATATCTGATATTCACATCCTGGGGATTAAGCTTCCACTTTTATCGCGAGCCAGCGACGTTACACACAGAGGCTGTATTTCTCCTCGGCTCCAAACCCACCCTAAATCTCCATAGCTACGTAAAGTTCGGCTAGCTCACAGAACGAAGCTGTAGAGTATTGTACTGAAAGAGAGAAATCTTTCGATAAGAAGTGAAAGAAATGTACTGAACTGTGTTAGCTCTCGCAGAATACCTATTTAAAAAAAATACTTTCTGGATGGAAGAGGTCCATTTCTTATCCCTGAGGTATTCTGGTTGTTCTTATGTCATTGAATCATGGAAATTAAGAACTATCTAACTTCACTTCTTTTTATTTATGATGAAAAAGTACTACAGGTGTAGCATACTATCCACATACAGCATAAAACACCCAAATCCCAAGGTAACTAGTCAGCTACAAGCTGTTTATTATTTCGTGGAAATCACAAACCAGTTCATTCCATGGAGTTGGCTAGTTTCTCTTTTCTATAAATGTTCTACCGTTAGTTGTCAGTACTATCGCATGCCAACGAAAGATGAGAATTACACGAACACCATAACTTTCGACTTCTAGCGAAATTTCCCTGTTCCCATTTTGTAATGAATTCTACTTCGGGCAAGTGTGAGTGGATAACTTCGGTATACATCGAATATCAGACTATAAACAAGTAACGAACAGTAAAAATACAGCGAAATGGACGGTCACTGATGATTGCCGTTTGTTAAGACACTGTGGAAATAAAAAGCCCACATATTTACAGGCCCATGTAATATTTTGTTATATAAAATCCTATCCAACTATCGTTATTTTGATATTCATAGTTTATATATATTAAGGTAGTCTTGCAATTTAAAAACGATCAAGATGATTCAATGGGAAACATGGCCATAAAAGTGTTTTGTCCTCCCTGTAAAATTTGGTTTACTGGAGTAGGTGAGTTTTTGATATCCATGATTTAATTTTGGACTGATTATTAATATTTTTTCTCAGATCTAGGTAGCTTTTTTCAGTTTATTATTCACTAGCTTGTAATCGTGCCTTCGCACGCATGTAATTTGTTTTAGTGTCCGTTATAGAACTGATGAACATTGAAAATTATATCAAAATGTTTTGAGTAGTTTTCGAGAAACGGTGGAGCCTATTTTGAGGCAGTGGAGCTTCCCTCTCTCCTTACGTTTCCTGAAGGCTCGTTCCTGCAGGCTAATTATTTCATTATATCGTACTTATAATCTCTGTATTTCTCTCTGAATTCATGCTTTGGCGTTATGCATACATATATCCAGAATAAGGCAGTGTATCGAATAATATAATGTCACGTGCATTTACTTCCGATTCCAAGTTATACCGGAGGTCCTGTAGCTATGATCGCACATCAACATTCTGTAAAGGTACATGCTTGCTTTTGCTTGGCTCATTCTACACGATAATATGAGAGTGGAGAGTCGGAACATAAGAAAAATGTCCGACAAATCGGAGTCTCTTAAGCTTAAGGGATGCGAAACAAGTAATATTTTTATTATTATTATTATTATTATTATTATTATTATTATTATTATTATTATTATTATTATTAGTGGTTTAATATTGCACTTAGTCAGATAGGTCTTCAGCGACGCCAAGATAGCGAAGGACTAGGACTGGGAAAGAAGCGCCCTATTATGAAAATGAGAAACTGCGGAAAGACACCTTCAGGGCTACCGACTACGGGCTTCGAGCCAACCATCCCCCGAACGTAAGTTTATAGATACATGGCCCGTACCACGCTGCCAACTTGCTCGGTATTATTATTAGTGTTACTTGATTTTCGTCCCATTAACTGTATTTTTACGGTTTTCGGAGACGGCGATGTGCCGGAATTTTGCCCCGCAGGAGTTCTTTTACGTGCCAGTAAATCTACCGACACGAGGCTGACATATTTCAGCACCTTCAAATACCAGCGATCTAAGCCGGGACTGAACCCGCCAGCTTGAGCTCAGAAGGCAAGCGCTCTACCACCTGAGCTACTCAGTGAGGCACAAATTATCGTACTCCCTGAGAGAGAGAGAGAGAGAGAGAGAGAGAGAGAGAGAGAGAGGTCTGTATTTAGATATGTGCCTGTGTTTGAAACGTGGCGGGCTGAGACAATTCGAGACATTGTGATACAAAGCGGCCGCTGGAAAGGAGAAGTGAAGACATTTCATTTTCTTGTCATATGATGACTGACGCGAAGTAGTGAAGTGTTAACAAGATAGGAAATGCAATATATAAATGCATACAGACAAATAGTTATAGTGAATACAGAGTTATTTGAAATTCACTCCAAGCAAAGGATACAGAAGGAAAGAGGTAAAGGAGAAGGGGAACTAGAGGGAACCAAAATATGTATGTGAGCCCTAAATATTACACAACGTAGATGCAATCGATATTTGCTTGTTTACATGTTGTCTACGATGAGATACGTATAGCATCTGGGGGAGAGGGAGCGTGGTAACCGAGTGGTATTTCGTACGGTATCCAGTTAATAGGAGACCATTTCTAGAAGTGTAATATGGAAGTAATGTGATGGGAAAACATGGCTGATAATGCTTATGTGTCGTACTAATTCAGATGTGTTTTGAGGAAATTCATGGCAAGAAAGGACTAACATTGGGGAAATAGAGGCATTGGTTTCAATTATAGTAATTTTAGTATGGTCCAAAAAATGCCAATTCTGGGTTTCAAACCAACCATCTTGTAAATGTTATCATACAGCTATATGATTCTTAAAACTGGTGTTGTTGGACTGAGAAGCTTAGATAATTGAGCTCTGGATTTCTAAGCCCAAGATTCCGCTGGTATTAGCAGATACTCAAATACATCCGCTACCTGTCGGTAGATTTATTGCCTCATAAAACAATTCCTGCAGGACAATATTGCGACACCTCTTTCTTTCTTTCTTTCTTTCTTTCTTTCTTTCTTTCTTTCTTTCTTTCTTTCTTTCCTTCTTAATCTGTTTACTCTCCAGGGTCGGTTCTTCCGTCGGACTTTGCGAGGGATCCCACCTGTACCGTCTCAAGGGCAGTGCCCTGGAGCGTGAGACTTTGGGTAGGGATATACAACTGGGGAGGGAGGATCAGTGCGTCGCCCAGGCGGCCTCACCTGCTACGCTCAACAGGGGCCTTATGGAGGGACGGGAAGAGGCAAGGAAGAGGGAAGAAAGCGGCCGTGGTCTTAAGTTAAGTACCATCCCGGCATTTGCCTGGAGGTGAAGTGGGAAACCATGCAAAACCACTTTGAGGATGACTGAGGTAGGAATTGAACCCACCTATACTCAGTTGACCTCCCGAGGCTGAGTGGACGCCGTTCCAGCCCTCGTACAACTTTTCAAATTTTGTGGCAGAGCCGAAAATCGAACCCGGGTCTCCGGGGGTGGCAGCTAATCACGCTAACCAATACACCATAGCGGCGGACTGCGACACATCACCTCCTCTTATAACGGATAAATGAGCTAATTTAAGGTAAAATTAAATACCATTATTATTAAAACTAGCCATTGATACTTCTGTACAGTGTTTAATTGAACGGTTGGTTAACTACTTGCTTGGGTATTAAGCTACATTATCCATTTCACCAGCAACAAACATTATAATGTTATGTAGAAATCGGTTTAGGGGGATAATATTTCCCATCTCAAAGTCCTCATGTGCGTCATGAATTGATGAGCAACACTATCCCAGCAGCCTGAATAAGCTATGGTAGCTAATCTACTAAGCCATTCAGCCGGATCCTGTAATCCAATAATAGCCTACATCAAATACTGTCAAAAGGTATCATTACGGGCATAACACATATACGTGATTTCAGAAGTTTAATCGTGCATTTAGACACTTATTTTTCACACAGCAAGACTCGTATAGTTAGGCACAATTCGAGACTCACCTTGATCGCTATTATTTTCGTTGAATTTATGCTTCTCTTTTCCGCGGAACATACAGAATACCTCTTTCTTGGTCGGTGGTAGAGTTTCGGGCTTCGTATACAAAGATCGTTGGTTCAAACGCGGTACAGGACAAAAGAAGGTCCAATCGGTACTCCATGGTGTAGAATGTCAGCAAATGACTGATCCGTGATGATAGATTCGGTGTTTCCACGACAGAATTAAATAATCTCAGCAATAGGCCCTCTGCCAGCCCCGTAGTGTACCCGCATTTTATCCGTGGGACTGGGTCCGATTCACGACTCGTCCTAGGATTTCAAACCTGCTGGAACAGGGTTCCCTAAAACTTGTGGGACCAAACAGAAGAGATGTCTGACTTGAGAAGTAGTGGACCTAGTCACAAAAACTAATAAGTCCAAGTTATCGGCCCACTGACTACGTGGCACATCAATATCTGCAGACCATCTAAATAGACAGTAAACATCTTGGCAGGCCAAGGTCTCTATAACTGAATTTGCCACGGGTTTGTTAGAAACAGGTCACCCAAAGGAATTCCGCATTCTCTTCCATCTGGTGGAATAAAAGTTAACGTCGTATAGTAACACGTAGGGAGCATGAATAGTATCGTACGAAAATGCTTGCAAGACGTAGCTGAGGTCTTCTTCTTCTTTTTAACGAGTGAGTGACTGCAAAGTATGAGTCACGTAGCTGTCAGCTTGCACTCGGGAGATATTGGGTCCGAATCCCACTGTATTGTTTTCCTATTTGTTTTTACGTCGCCCCGGCACAAAGAGGTTTTATGGCGACGATGGGACATGAAAGGCGTAGGAATTGGAAGGAAGCTGCCGTGGCCTTCATTAAGGTACATCGCCAGCATTTGCCTGGTGTGAAAATGGGAAACCACGGAGAAATCACCTTCAGGGCTGCTGACAGTGGGATTCGAACCCACTATCTCCCGGATGCGAGCTCACAACCGCGCGCCCCTGACAGCAAAACCAACTCGCCCGGTGAACCCCACTGTCGGCAGACCTGAAGATGGTTTTCCGTGGCTGGAGTCTCCCAATTTCACACCAGGCAAACGCTGGGGCTGTACCTTAAACAAGGCCAGGGATGCTTCCTTCTAATTCCTAGCCAATTCCCATCCATTCATCACCATGACCTACCTGTGTCAGTGCGACACAAAGCAACTTTTTTTAAAACCGTCTTCTGTCAATTTCTCCACATCTTGGTGCAGTGGCGGGTAGGAACTGCGGACTTGGCATGATTTACTACTGGATGCCCTTCCTGATGCCCTGTGTAGACGGATGTATTCGCTATCGCGTGTTTCTGTGGCGATTGTTAGTGTACTGCGTTGCGTATGTAGGAAGATGACAATAGTGAGAAAAACATCCCGACCCCGAGTCAGGGAAAAAGGCCATACGCGATTAAAATCCCCTATACGGCCTGGAATAGAACCCGGAACCCCTTGAATCAAGGGCCTCGACGTTGACCAGTCAGTCAAGGAGCAGAATATCTGAGGTTATAATATTCTTCTTCTTCTTATTATTATTATTATTATTAGGTGTTAAGTAACCTAGGCCGTTAAGGCATGCTCGGTTCACCCTGAAGGACGTGGGTTTGATTACCGGTCAGTAGGTCGAAATTTAAGTTTCGTGATTTCCACTTCAAGTTTGGCACATGGCCCTGAGGCAGAGTCGCAACCTCCGAAAATTGAAAACCGTACAGAAATTCAAAATAAACCCTATTCTTTAACGTAAAACCGTACAGTGCTAACACCCACCCAGATACTCTAAAATTCAATAATATGAATTAGGAATACTTAATACAAATGGCGTACGGCTTTTTTTAATGCCGAGATGTGTCCGAGGACTTCGGAATACTTAACTGAAACGTATTACTAGAAGTAAGAAGATGAAATATATTGAACCCATGACCTTTGTGTCCCAAGAAATTAGAGTCTAAAAGTTACCACATGAGGCCCCATGAAATTGAAATGAGAAGCTTGAGTTATTTTTATCTTGCAGAAGCGGCTCGAGGCGGGAAGGTTACCACTCTCTTTCTCACGCTATGAGATGTGACGCCACTCGCAAGTGCCGAGGGTGGATGGATACAACCAAAGTGTTGGTTAAATAAATATATTTACTCACAGGAATTTGCAGCAAAACTTATATAAAAAAGTCCTATAATTGCGTGTGATCAATTGGGTTATTATTAATACAAACTTTAGATCGCTAAACAGTTTCCGAGGGAAAACTGGCAAAAGGACGCGCTGGTCTGGTCAACCTATTTTACGTCGTCGAAATATAGTGCCTATCAAACGGGGTCATTTAACCAGTCAATCTGTTACGAGATAATTTTACATGTTCATGAACAATGTCACTACTAATTTAGCAAGTAATTGGTTACAGTAAAACCTGCCTTAAATATATTTCCACAAGGTCAGAAAATATATGTACATTTTCTTGGCTGCAAAGAAAAATGCATAAAACTATAAGAATATAAAAAAGACGTGCCACCTTGAAGTCATCCTGCATTGAATCATTTGAACTCGAGAGAGAATTTCATACGGTTGGGAAATTTATCGGCGATGAACAGACTAAGTCCAGCAGAGAACTTAGATTTTGTTCGATGGAGACATTTTTGTTCATTAGAGAGTCTTAATAACATGCAAAGACGGTCATATCTAGGCTGCAGTAGTATTAGTGAAGTTTAAATAATATTGTGTTGTAAAAATGTATTTCGTGTGCGGTCGACAGTACAATCAGTCGTGTTCGGTCCGCGAAAATATCGAGTGAAGGGTATTTCTTATTTGTGCATTTATTCAAGGAAAGCAACAATGAATAAAACTAAATGTGAAGCCAGAAGTATCAAAATGGCTAGATAAATGACCGGAAAGTTGCTGGTGGACTAACGAGATGGAAGCTGGCGTAAATTTAAGGTAGGTGAATTGTCACCATCACCACCTATGTAATTGTTTCATGATGTCACCTCTTATATATTTCGCTTTGGTAGTTGTGACGCAGTTTGGTCACCCATTTAGGTCGTGAAATGTCAGAAATATGACGAAAGTTCATTTGTTTTATGCTTGGAAAAAAAATTGAAATGTTTACGTGTACCGTGTGATGTGTTGAAAAATAGTCAATTGGATGGTTATGAAACGATTATCAACTAAAGCAGATTGTCAATCCCGTGCGTTTATTTCTATATTTTGTGGTGTCAAGTTAATATTTTTAATCTGATGTATAATTTTTCTGTTTGAAATTATGACGAAAGTTGTGTAAGAAATCCGTGGTTACCCATTTTCAATCGAGTGTAGGCATGCTGTCGTATTGAGCAATGAAAATTTTAATAAGGAGAGTTACGAGGCATGATGGATAAATATCTGTTACGAAGGGAGAGCTTTTTCTTTTGCCCGTTTAAACTGTGTATAACGGATAATAAATAACAGTAAAATTTGTCAGTCATTTTTGTGAAGTCCAGTTCAGAAATACGAGGTCACGTTGTGTGGAGATGTATCATTATCAGAGTATTTTGTGGGGTTATGCGTTGTGGATCCTAAGGATTATTTTCCATTCTTATGTCTTCGAGATTTGTCGTGTTTTGAAGCAAGTGGTTTAAGTCTTGTTAAAATGTGAGTTGGGGTAGGATTTTTGTGAGTCAGGTAATTCGAAACCCGTAATTGATGCCGGAAGATTCTGCGTGAACCCGAGGATTTATTTGTGTAACATTTAGAGATGGAAATTGGGTGGATTCCACGTAAAAGTGCAGGTTCACGATATGTATGAATATCGAGTGAAATCTTAAAGTACATCTCTGTGTATATCTGTTTGGGCCAGGAATGTCGTATTTGTAAATTTATCAGCGAGACTGGATATCATTCCTTTAAAGACCAGTTTAAACGTGTATAGAACATATGGTTCTCGTCAAAGCGAAGGGGTAGCTCGTTCCGCTAGGCAGCTGATCGGGGAGTTCGACTTGGAAGATAACGGTATCCTTGTGGTCTGTCGACGTGTTGAAAATCAGATCGTATTCTTTAGAGTGGAGTTCGTAATTTTGCAAGAAACTATTTGAAATTCTTATTATTGAGTAATGTGTACTGTATGTTATTAGATCGCATTAGTTAATAGTAATATGTTTAACCGAGATCTGAACGTATATTTGAAGCAACGGAAGTTAGACTATAATGAGTGGATTTTAACCATTTCCAGGGTGTCCAAAATAGAGTATTGGTGGTAGTTATTGATACATTTTAGAGGGATGCACAAAGCCTTATTTAAATGTTATAATGGGAGGTGACAGTGTTGGCTTATTTTAATTCGAGTTTTACTTATGCAGATTTTGAGTACTTAATAATTAGGATTATCCAAGTGTTAATAATTGCTAATGTTAAATTAAACTTATGGTGCGAAGTCATGAAAAAATATAATAATGGAAAGGAATAAAATGTATTTTGTTGCTAGCTACTATGACCCTGAACATTATAATATAACTATGTCAGAATTTGAGTAGGGACTTGTAAAAGAAACCATTCGTCCGCGGAGATAGAATTCCTTGTTAATTAGGATTTATAAAAATCATATCAGTTTATTTAGTAAACTCAGTGGAAACCGTATTTGAGAATTAAAGCCAAGTGATTAACTTGAAAATGTATTCTGAAAATCTTAGTTTATTTTGCAGGGAAAGTTCAATTGTTAACGTAACGATTAAGGGCACATGTCCGAATTCAAAGGATTTTACTGCCACAAAGTATTGCGAGTGTTGTTGTTGTTGTATTATTTGACTTCGATTGATTGAGCATAAAATGTGCTGGGATTATTAAAGTAGAAACCTTGGTCATCAACTACTTTAAATTAATTGTGTTTAGCCTTCAGCTTAGAAATTTGGATGGTTATGGGGTCATCAACCTCAGTGACTTAGATTAAGGCCATATGCCATTTTAGCATCATTTTCCTTGCGGTCATTATCCACAATGATTTTAAAGTAAATTGCAAAGTTAGATGTCGGAAAATGACATAGTTGCAGGTCACATCGATTGAACTAAGGGCATAACCACTGCGTGGCGCATACCGATTGGACTGCCTTAATTATGCCAAGAGTCCAGGGATCGTGTTAGGTGGGCTGGATCATCACAAATCATTATGATGGTACATGAAGTCTCACATGGAAGCCGAATTTAAGGATTTCGAGACTTCCTTTTCTTCACTCTTAACTTGTGACAATGGTTTCTAGTAAGGATGCCCATCAGGCAGTTAAGTCAAAGCTTCTCAAACCAGTGTCAGGCTCCATGGCTAAATGGTTAGCTTGCTGGCCTTTGGTCACAGGGGTCCCGGGTTCGATTTCCGGCAGGGTCGGGAAATTTAACCATCATTGGTTAATTTCGCTGGCACGGGGGCTGGGTTTATGTGTCGTCTTCATCATAATTTCATCCTTATCACGAAGCGCAGGTCGCCTACGCTCGTCAAATCAAAAGACCTGCACCTGGCGAGCCCAAAATGTCCTCGGACACTCCCAGCACTAAAAGCCATCCACCATTTCAATTTCTCAAACCAGTATATCTCTCCTCTGCCTTGTAATTATGTTGATTATGTTGATCGAACAAGATAAGTTCGAGTTATAATGTTCTTTAATTATTTCCAACTTAAACGAATCTTAAATAAACCACGAAATTTATTCTTAGATTTGATCTTTCATTTACGTAGATAGATTAATATTACTGAAATCCACCTTTAACCTCAGCAAGTGAATAAGAACCCGTTAACGACTCAAGGGACAGATCTCATGCCAATTTCTGACAGGTAAGGAAGGTAGGTATGCTTATGGACCTCCAAGGGTTCAATATATCCTTTCTTTTCTTTCTTTCTTAATCTATTTACCCTCCAGGATTGTTTTTTTTTTCTCGGACTCAGCAAGGGATCCCACCTCTACCGCCTCAAGGGCAGTGTCCTGGTGCTTCAGAGTTTGGGTCGGGGGATAAAACTGGGGAGGATGACCACTACCTCGCCCAGGCTCCCTCACCTGCTATGCTGAACAGGGGCCTTGTGGTGGATGGGAAGTTTGTAAGGGACAGACAAGGAAAATGGAAGGAAGCGACCGTGGCCTTAACTTAGGTACCATCCAAGCATTTGCCTGGAGGAGAATTAGGAAAGCACGGAAAACCATTTCGAGTATGGCTGAGGTGGGAATCGAACCCCCTCTACTCAGTTGACCTCCCGAGGCTGAGTGGATCCCGTTCCAGCACTCGTACTAATTTTCAAATTTCGTGGCAGCGCCGGGAATCGAACCCGGGCCTCCGGGGGTCGCAACTAATCACACTAACCACTACACCACAGAGGCGAACATACATTCACTCATCAATAATCAATCATCATACGTGAAGGCTTCTTCTTCACTATCCTTAACTTGCGAGTGATTTCTAGACGATCCAGGTTTGTTACTGTCGTATAGCGAATGTTTTGTCATGCAACGTAACATGTTCTCACTTGGAGAACAGTCTTCACGTGTTAAGCCATTCGCTTTTACATACTGAATGGCTAGCACACACTCTTTTACTGTTGATGTGTTGAGTCGAGTTCTACCTTAATTAAATTCATCTTCCTAAACACTCGCTCACAGTCAACATTTGAATGTGGTAAACTTAGGACTTAAAGTGCAAACTGGGATAATGTAATGAATGGAAATTCTCAAGAACTGTCCTGCAACTTAAATAACTGGCCACAAAATTCGTCAGTTTCCATACAACATTTAATTTCTTGTCGAAGGAGAACAAGTGGCAACTTCCGCCACTCATCATCAATTTCCTGAATAATATTAGCATTGTCTGCAGAAATTATTCTTGGCAGCTGTGTAAGCATAGGTATTCACACCTAGCTCCACATTCGACAATGCACTTTTTGGCGTAGGGAGAGAAAGGTATTGTCATAGTGAGTCATAAAAATTATGTATTTCCTTAAGTTCTGCCAACGGACGTAGCCGTGTTGAAACACCGGATCCCGTGAGATCTCCGAAGTTAAGCAACATTGGGCGTGGTCAGGAGATGGATGGGTTGCCACGCGCTGTTGGTGGGGTGTGTAAGGGAATGGAGGAGCGGAAAGGAACTGGCCACCCTACCGGACGTAAACTCCGGCTCAGGAACACCTCTGCGGAGGTTCGGACCTGCCTTCGGGCAGAATAACCCTTACCTTACCTCCTTAAGTTCTGAGCAACCTATTTGCAAAACCTGTCAGCATCAGCCCTTTTGATTTCCGAACTGACTGAAGCCCGTCCACTCCTAAATACATGAGTGTATCTGAGAGAAACTTCTCACTCTTACAAGAGTCAATTTCAGAAAAGATTGTCTACTTCAGCTACTACCACTTCACAACCTTGAAAATACTCATTGATAGCAGTGAACATTGATAAAACCAAGTGTAAAAATTGATGACATAATTTTAGAAAGTGATTGCTCAAGGAGCTATGAATATCTTCAATGCACATCTACGTCTAAATAGATATTTAGAATCGAAAAGCAACCTTAAAGCGCACCACTGATCAACAATTATAACTACTGCTCAAAGCAATGACAGCCATCTCGTTTGAGATTAATGGAGCAATTTATGAATTGGCAGCTCAAAGAAAGACGGACATTCAAGCGACTGAGCTTGTCTCTGGGCACTGGCTCCGAAATAGTTGTAAATATTACGTGCTTGGAAGATACTTGGAAGCTTCACTTACGCACAAGTGAAGAGAATGGCGGACATTACTTCTATATCCGGACACATTTCTTTAAAGCGGGTCATCATTGAAATTTTGATCCCATCATTTCATTACACCCGTCTGAACCAAATCCAATGATGTTTTCCAGGTTCACAAATATTTCTGACATTCCAAACTTCGCTTTGTATTATGTTACTGTAGATTCTTTGTCAAAATATCTAATAATAAAAGACGTCTTTACACTTCCTGTATGAATACACTGAACTGTATAGATTTAAGTGTCTTTGCAAGGTCCTCTTTGAGATTTTCCCTACCACATTTCTTACAATGGCCGTACATTTGGCCCGTTTCAATAGCATGGTTTCCGCGATTTTTGAATTAGAAAATGCCTGTTTTAGTACGCCTTGTAAATAGTCCATAGCTCTGAAAGGTATAATATGATCCACAGAAAACCCCGCGAGTTTTATTTCTGCATTGCGTGCTAACGTCTGAACACTCGTTACGCTAGCCTCTACGCTAAAAAAACCTTGAAATTGCTTTGACAGGTGACTGATACAGCTTTCACGTTTTTAATATCCTTTTCACTTCTGATGTGTATTTTAATATTACTTAATTCCAAGAGAAATGTCACGTTACAAACTTGACACTTTGCCTTTCTTCACTTGTTAGATCAAGACGCAACCAATTGTTATACTCTTATATACTCCCCCACGACTGTTTGTACATTTGTTTTCTTCTGGGTGTTTAAACACAAAGTTTTAATTTTTTGGGTGCCGAAGGACCTGCCTCATTTTCGGAATCAGAAGTAAAACCCATTTTTACTTATTTCATATTCAAAGTTAGTATCAAATAAAATAATATATCGGGTGGTTCACCAGCCCCTTGCGATTCCTTCACATTTACTATAGATCTGAAATACATCGGTCCCTCTCTCTAAACCGGGGTAATATAACGAGATGTGTGTTTACGGGCTAGAAGACAGTAGGAATCGTGAGCGCCACTATTAGTTCATTATGGGTACCTCGAATAAACCGTAGAACGAGTACAATTACGCAGAACACGTACTTTAAAACAGGAGGTGGACGCACAGACCGAGAGCATGGTAATGTATAGGCTGGGAAGTGGGCGCCGTAGGTCAAGTGTCGCAGTAGCTTACATGGCAAGTGCGGGGAGATATGCGATAGTGGACATTGCTCTAGGTAGGAAGTTCGAATCCCACACAAGAAGTGGTAAGGTTGCATACTTGATAGCTACCATGGACTGACTTGTTTATTTGACCCTGTAAACGATCGTACGTAACGTTGCATTGGGTATGGTGCTCGGTTGGACGAGGATGAGGAGATGATGGTCTGTGGCCTGTTAGCTACGTCGTACATGTTCCAAGCTTCGTAGACCACAGGTAGGGCAAAGTATGCCCCATTGGAACGATAACAACACACAATGGCAGGTAAGTATGTAGCTGCGCGAACACCCCTCCTTCGAAGCAATTCACAACACAAAGCTTATTCACTACCTCGTGATGTATTTCAGTGACGTGTATGTGGATATGTTACTTATTTATGGAGAAGCAAGACAGAATGCATACCAAACACAACGCCTGGGCCAAGAACGCTATCCCGATAGACGAAAACCGAGATGCATTACATTTTGCAGTGTGGAAAGACGCCTGCGGGGTACTGCATCCCTGGAAAGGACATGGCCTGTTTGGGATCATCCCGTGACGTCTGCTGACGATGAAGAGGTCGTGTTCGGCGCTATTTGGCGTAACCCTCACACTAGCACAAGGGCCATGGCATAGGAGACGAACATCAGCCGAGCGTCTGTTATGCGGATATTGCATACCCACCGGTTTTACCCGTACCATTTGCACTTACACCAGGAGTTCCATGGTCATGATTTCGATGCCTGGGTGGCGTTCTATCAATGGATCCTACAGCATGTGGACATTGATCCTGCTTTTTCAGCGACTCTCTTATTTACGGACGATGAACCATTCCACAACAATGGAACCGTTAATCGCCATAATATGCATTACTGGAGTGTGGATAATCCCCACTGAGTGCGACAGATAGCTTTTCAGGTACAGTGGGGCGTGAATGTATGGTGTGGAATCATGGGTGATCACCTCATCGGTCCCCATTCCTTTGAGGTCCATCTGACCAGCCAACGCTATCTGCGGTTTCTCCACGATGAACTACCACCGTTTTCGGAACATGTGCCACTCCTTGACCGCTGCAGGATGTGGTTTCAACATGACGAAGCTCCACCGCACGCGGCTGTGGTCGTCCGGCACCATCTCCATGCGACGTATCCTAATAAATGGATAGGAAGGGGAGGACCTGCCCCTGGCCCGCCAGATCTTACGATCCTGGATTTCTTTTCTGTGGGGCCATGTAAAACAACAGGTGTGTGCAAAGGAGCTGGCCGTGGATTACTGTAATCCTGTCACATGTTTCCTAGCCTCTATCAACCCAGCTCCATAGCAACGGCCCTTTTCAGGGCCAAATAAACAAATCAGTTTATAAAAATTACCGGTATTAAGTATACAACCTTGCCACATCCCAGGCAACTGGCTAAAAATGTATTTGCATGGGACTAGAACCTTCTAACCCTCGAGTACTGTCAACTACCACACACCGTACCGCGAGCTAGCCATGTGAGGTACTGCGACACATGACCTACGGAGCCCATTTTCCAGGCTATACTGGGCAACTGGCTGTTAAAAAAACTGTATGTGGGATTCGAACCTCCTACCTCGAGCACTGTCCACTATCCCATATCTCCCCTCGCGCTGGTCATGTGAGCTACTGCGAAACTTGACCTACAGCGCCCACTTCCAAGCCTATACAGTACCGTGCTCCCGATCTGTGCGTTCACCTCCTGTTTTAAAGTAGGCCTACGTGTTGTGAGTGTCCGTACTCGTTTTACGAGTTCATTCCAGGTACCCATAATGAATTAATAGTAGTGCTCACGATCCCTGCTGTCTTCTAGCCCGCAAACACACATCTCGTTATACTACCCTGGTTTAGGGAAAGGGATCGATGTCTTTCAGAATTGTAGTAAATGTGAAGGGATGGATAAAACTGGATCGCATTGGGCTGGTGGACTACCCGATATACTTCATTACCCGCAAGAGGTTGAAGCACTACACTTTCACTCAAAAGAATTTGTAAGTACATCACAATATTATTCATAACCCTGACCAAATCACATCATCCATAAGCCTTACAACTAGACGCTGCACTATTACATGTTTGATGTTACACCACACTTCACACTAGTTAAGAAACGAATGACGGAGTTCGCTGTGGGCTCATTCAGGCGTGTGACTGTGAATAAATACATGACTACGGGATCCGGAGTTGATAGAGTTTTAAATAGGGTAATCCCGGCCACAGAGTGAGACAGAAATGTACCACGTGTCAGACTATTCATGCGCATCATTGGTTAATCGGAAACCAGCTCAAAGGTGAACCACAACATACAAAGCTTGGAAATCCCCTGGAGCAATGGAGGCAACGTCATAATGTCCAGGAAATGAGGAATGTTCAAACAGGATAAAAAAGACATTTTGCATTAAAAATGTGAACATTTCCAGAAAACGTGTTCATGTATGATAAATGATAAATTTAGATGTAAAAGTGTGTATTGTGTTAATATTGAACTATCTAGCACGTTTTGCAGAAAAATTTCTCCCCCACTCCACTACCTATCCCCACTGAATTGTCTTGCGGATTCCATATTCAATGTGCAATCGAGTCCAGCATAATTATTATTCTGCCTACATCCTTCCTAGTCATGGAACCTTAATTCAGCGAGGTAGAAAGCAAGCAGTTAGTATGTCTCAATCGTGGATTATATTTGTCCGAAAATTGAACAGGAAGTAACAATAATGTCGTTTCGCGTTAAACTAGGCAAGGAATACACTGAAAAACACACACTTAGCCGTCAAGAAGACAACGATGAGTGATTTAAATGTACATTTTGAAAAGAGTCTCTTCAGAACTGCATTTGAAGCAGAAGCGACTGTTCTGAAGGAGAGAGGTACTCTTAGTTGACAAGTGATCTTTCAGCCTAGAAATTCCCATTACACGTTTCATTCACAATAGTAAAGTATTTAGTACATTTAATCAAAATTTACATTTCAAGTACCTGACATACGAGGGAAAATAGAAGGAGGGAAACTGTCACAGCTCCCCTTCTAGTAGAATTATAAATTAGTCGAGTATTTTTGTTTCAAAAATAAAAGTCAAATGAAGAATTCATACACCTTACTTGATATCATTCCTCCAATCATTACGCCACGGTATGCTGGCAAAATTGTGATCATTAAATCTGTATGTTGTTCTTGTTGATTCAATTGAAATATCTTGGAGTGTTATTCAGCACTACTCCCGTGAACTTATCCATACATAAATTTCTGATAACAATTGTTACAATAGGAAAGGTAGGAATTTGTTCAATTGAAATTAGTTGTACCTTGAGTCGGATAACGAAGTAAATCATGTTTTGCTAGATTCTATCTGAAGTGAGTGCAGTAGAAGGACATGGTAGCATAGTGATACCGTCACTGGCTTCTCGGTACTCGAGGTAGGAAACCCGGTCAACGCACAAGGGATTTTTAAAATTCCACGTAGATCTGAAGAACGCGTGCTGTGATCACGATATCTACGGCCACGTAAATCTGCAAACCATATGGCTATGCTCGTGATATTTATAGTCAAGTAAAACTACAAGCTTCTTTTGGTCAGTGTATAAAAGCCGGAGAAACTAAAAATTCAGGATGACGAATCTCAGCATCCAAATTCTAACTTAGGAACTCCGATGAGTGTCGCTTTTTCAGTTCAGTGGAGAAGCGTGAGTTAACACACTTACCTGTTGAGCAGCGCCATTCTCTTATTAAAGAATTCCACGGACGACGTATGGTAGAAACTACTAATATAAAAAATAATCTCAGGATCTGATTTAATATTCTGTGACCAACTATAGGGCGCTGTCTGTTAAGTCTATTATTTCCCAACTTTTCAGCAGTCAGCACAGAGGCAGAATTTCAATCATTTGAATGCAGATCAAAAGCTGTTGTTGAAGAAATTCTAATATCTCTTTCTGGATTCCCAGAGGAGTATATGTATATACTTCCTTTGAAGCTTTTAGCTGATGCGGAGAAACTTCAGTTTCTTCTTGCATACAAATATTACAGCAAAAGGTAACATATTTCCTTAGGGATAATATGGTCTGATATATATGTATTTCTAAGTCTGGTCACCAAATATATATAAATACTGAAACGATCCTGCTCGAAATTATCACAGACGTCCGAAATTTTAAATAATCTGCGAACAGTTATATCGTTTCTGCCTTACCACTAATATAGTAATCTGGATATTAACATTTATATAATTACGATTCATACACAGTCACATTTAGACGCATTGCAGCCGAGGGTTGAAGGTCTTGCTCGACTCACCGGGAAAGGCAAAGGTTCGATCACCCACCAGGAAGTCGACAAATTAAGAAACGAGACTACACCTCTGGAAAGGTACATTACCCTTTGGTTTACTCAGCTTACAACAGAAATATGTACCATGTGAATTCCTGGAGAAAGATGGCTGACATTGAACTAACCCCCTCTATACCATTTGGAGCCAAGTTTACGGATAGTGGACGTTTTCAGGTTAACTCCTCCGGGGGAGTTAATGGATTGTGGGGAGGTAGGTATTATATTGGTTTAATATCCCACAATGTATTAGTTTAAAATCAGATATGTATGTACGTATGCAAATATGCATGTAGCTCATTCTCTAACTGGTTGGTATTTAGATTAATATATATTCAATAATCTTCTTACATACTACGTTCCTTTCCAAGAAATCAATTTTAAAATTCATTGTTCAAAACATGGATGTACTAAGTGATGAAACATGAGTTACCATCGCTATAAGTGAGGTCGATTTGTAGGCGGATTACACAAACAAATGTTATACCAGGAAGACAGAGTGTGACAAAGAAATGGCTTGAAAAATGATTAAAATTAATTAAACCAGAAAATAAGAATAAAGTGATGAATGAAAAAATTATTTCGAGCTGGAGCCATCGAATCGTATTGTTCATCCTGAGAGCCGTTCAATTTCTGCTCCTCGATCAGCCAGAGCTTCTAGCAGCGAAGGCGAGAATTCTATGTAGACGGCAAAGATATCACTGGAGTTCTCCGGACTTAACATCCATTGTGTTCTCCACGGTTCTTCGACACAGTACCATCAACACCATGGGGTGTTTTTGCTTCCTCCGTTTTCAAAACTCCATCGACTTCAGCCGAAATGGTACTCACAGTCTTATGCTCTGGAAGCTTGCACGATAAATTTGTTAATGCTTTCATGGACTGGAATATGGGGCCATGCTAGGTTTTCTTATTGGTCATTTTAAGTGAGACAGTGCACCTAAATTCTGCGCATTGTCCATTGTATGTAATCTCTTTGAACAATTTTCATGATGTGGAATGGTCCGACTCGTACAGAATGCAACACGAAATTTGAGGACACCTTCTTCATATGTAGGTCTGACTCATTGGCTGAATGGTCAGCTTTCTGGCCTTCGGTTCAGAGTGTCCCGGGTTCGATTCCCGGCCGGGTCGGGGATTTTAACCTTAATTGGTCAATTCCAATGGCACGGGGGTGGGTGTATGTGTTGTCTTCACCATCATTTCATCCTCATCACGACGTGCAGGTCGCCTACGGGTGTCAAATTGAAAGACCTGCACCTGGCGAGCCGAACCCGTCCTGAGATATCCCGGCACTAAAAGCCATACGACATTTCATGATGTGGAATGGAAAATCTTATGACATATTTGCAGTATCTGAAAACATGCCTAATATTCAGGTCATCAATCGACGGATGTATGCAGGCTGTAAGAGTACGGTATGGATAAACTCCCCGAACACATTCCTCATACTTACAAGAAATGTTGTATGGATATGGAACCGGAAACGTTTTATTTCCATGTTAGAACAAATTTTCTACAACTCTGCAGAATATATTTATCATGCGAAACGCACAGGACAAGAACGCACCATCAATCATCACTGATCTGCATTTAGGGCAGTCGCCCAGGTGGCAGATTCCCAATCAGCTTTTTCACCTAAACTTTTCTCCAACAAATGGCAAAAAAAAAAAAAAAATTGGAAAATATTGAACATCTCCCTTGGTAAATTATTCCAATCCCTAACTCCACTTCCTTTAAACGAATATTTGTCCCAATTTATCCTCTTAATTTTTTTTGCTATTGGCTTTACGTCGCACCGACACACATAGGTCTTACGGCGACGATGGGACAGGAAAGGGCTAGGACTGGGAAGGAAGCGGCCGTGGCCTTAATTAAGGTACAGCCCCAGCATTTGCCTAGTGTGAAAGACGACACAGGCAGCGTAATGCAACATAAGGGAGTCCTGTCTACAGCCCGTAAGTACGTATATTTATCGCAGATTTTACTCCTTATTTGAGTAAAAGCAATTATTATCTTCCATTTGGGTCAAATATTACAGTGACATTTCGTAGATCCCTTCCGTTCACATAAACCACTCTTAGGCTTTTCCTGTCCCATCGTCACAATAAGACCTATCTGTGTCGGTGCGACGTAAAACAAATTCTAAAGAATCATTTTCTCCTACGGGCACGAATAGTCTGCGTATCTTGTAACGGGATTCAGTGCGAGGGCAGGTTGGTGCATGTATCAATGGTAAGAGAGAGCATTTTGAACAGCTCATATAAGAAAGAGTCACATATGGAATGATGCTCCAACTAGAGTGTGCACGGGACCCTCACCAGGATTACTTGATTCGTGAACTAGAGAAAATCCGAAGAAGAGCAGCTCGATTTGTTCCGGGTGATTTCAGACAAAAGAGTAGCGTTACGAAAATTTTGCAAAATCTGGGTCGGGAAGACTTGAGTGAAAGGAGTCAAGCTGCTGGACTAAGCGGTATGTTCCGAGCTGTCAGTGGAGATGTGGCGTGGAATGAAATTAGTAGATGAATAAGTGTTAATGGTGTGTTTAAAAGTAGAAAATATCACAATATGAAGATAAAGTTAAAATTCAAGAGGACCGAGCTCGATAGCTGCAGTCGCTTAAGTGCGGCCAGTATCCAGTATTCGGGAGATAGTGGGTTCTTGAGGTCCAGGGCTAGCACCGACGAATGGGAGTTCTATGTCTCTGAATTAACTTTGGCCATATGACTAGCGCGGCCAGTTCAAACAGCAAAATAGCATGATCCCGGACCAATAAATATATCATTTAATTAATGAGTTAGGGCACATAAGGAATGAGCAACATGAAGGAAACGACACCTTATTCATTCAAACAACTTCAGTGAGCAAAGACATCACACACGAAAGTCTTAGACAAACAAAACAAATACGGAAGCGCTACGACGTAGCAGAAAAAATAGTTGTAAGTTGGTAAAGTATGTATGCATATTATTCTCTACAAGTAAAATATTTCGTACTATGTATTATTTTACCGAGGATTTTACACTTTATGTGAGTTAATGCAATTATTATCTTCCATTTGGGACAAATATTACAGTGCTAATTCGTAGATCCCTTTCGTTCACATAACCCATAGAATTAAAGCTCTTGCGGCCCCGTATTCGTATAACATACAGTATTTTCTACCTCTACATGTGAAGAATCTTCTTCTTATTCTTCTTTTACTACCGCTTTTCCCACACATGTGGGATCGCGGGTGCGAACTGAGTAGCACATGTGGTTTTGGCCCCTGTTTTACGGCCGGATGCCCTTCCTGCCGCCAACACTATATGGGGGGATGTAATCACGATTGCGTGTTTCTGCGGTCGTTGGTAGTGAATAATGTTGTGTGAATATGAAGAGGAGAGTGTTGGGACGGACCAAAACACCCAGTCCCTGAGCCAGAAGAATTAACCCGAAGTGATTACAATCTCCGACCCGGCTGGGAATCGAACCCGGGACCCTCTGAACCGAAGGCCAGAAAGCTGACCATTCAGCCAATGAGTCGGACCTACATATGAAGAAGGTGTCCTCAAATTTCGTGTTGCATTCTGTACATGAAGATCGTCACAGACGAACAGGGGAATGAATTAACTACTGAATGGTCGATAAAAGTAGTAATGAATGATGTAATGAATGTATGCTGGACACGGAACATTTTATTAATGAGCAGATAATTACGGAACTGTCAACTTTCCCATTTAATTTCCTGACGGAAAACACCAATAAGCAATGGTTCGTGAAGATATTTGACAGCATAATGCGTGGAACTGAAGTAAAATGATTTACTTTCCAGCTCTACGTCTCAATATTTCTCTACTTGTTCTATGACTGAACGTTTACTTAATACGCCACGACAGTAGTAAGAATGTTTCGTATGTAGGAAGAGAATTGGATATAAAGGAAATTTGGTCTTGATTGTGGTAGGCCTACTTAGGATTTACAATTGAATGGGTGCTCGCAAAAGCGGGCTAACCTACAAATTTGGAAAATATGAGTTTTATGCTGCCATCAACATGCGGAAGGTTCAAAGTATCTTCTGTGAGTTGGGCTAACATGAGACAATCCTGTGTGATGAGATACAACGCTTTGAATTTTATGCCTTTTTATTTAGGCCAATTTTGTTATTACAAAATCGGGCTAACAGACATTTACGGAGGAGGCCGTAAAGATGGCGTTGCTGTATATGTAGGTTAGCAAACCTTATCCCCCTGTATACTAGAGGCTGTGGGTGTTTCTTGTGTTTTGTGCCAGATGAATGGAAGGATTTAGTAGAAAGAGCTTTCTTACTCTAGTAAAAATGACAAGTGATAAGTTTGTGAGCACTCGACCTTTGCTAGAAAAATTAACCAAGAGAATGGTATCTGTAAATAAACAAAGAGTACTAATTAGTAAAGTTTCAGGCATACTATTTATGAAAGATGTACCATTTAAGTATTTTTAAAATATTTATATGGTATTGTTGAGGAATATGATTGTGTTGACCTTCACAAAAGGAACAGTAACGATAGTCGGCCATCACTTGCTAGTGTTCAGCTGTCACCAAAGTACAGCATTACAAGGCCAATAAAGCCAGCAAAGCTTAAGGACTTGCTTGAGCTACTTGCACATGTCCCTGCAATATATCACCAGTATTACAGAGAACTGACATCTGGCAATGGCCAAGAGGTGACTGAGGAATCATTTTCCAATGCATTAGAATATGACCCATATGACTGATGATTGTCCCATGAGGGAAAGTTATGTCATATTTCAAAATAAGTCTGAAGTATCTTTATATCTAAAAAACCCACAGCACTTATGCCCTTGGAAGGGCTCTGTCCTGCCCAGCGACCGCTACTCAGCCCGAAGGCCTGCAGATTACGAGGGTTCGTGTGGTCAGCACGACACATCCTCTCGGCCGTTATTCTGGGTTTTCGAGACCGCGGCCGCCATCTCACTGTCAGATAGCTCCTCAATTCTAATCACTTAGGCTGATTGGACCTCTAATCAGCCCTCAGGTCGAGAGAAAAATCCCTGACCTGGTAAGAAATCGAACCCGGAGCCTCCGGGCGAGAGGCAGGCACGCTATCCCTACAGCACGGGGGCCGGCATTTTTATGTCTAGTTTACTGTGTAAAACACCTTTTTTCTATTGTATGATCATAAAATAAAGTTTGGTTACGAATCTAAGGTAAACTATTAACTATAGCTAGGTCAATGCAGAAGTCAATTTTTTTCCATTTTTTATATTCCTATATTTCCAAGCACTTTTCATTTTTAATACAGTTCCAATATATGGTATTGATAATTTAATGGTACTACATCAAGATAAAATAATGAAACAAATATTATTTTTATGGTATAATTTTTGTTTTTTGACATTTGCAAAAGTTGATTTATCTCTGTTCTGACAAAATGTTGGTTAGCCCGTTTTTGCGAGCACCCATTCAATTTAACCTGTATGTATCTAAAACTAACCCCATGGCACTACAGCTCTGATGGGCCTTGGCCTATCAAGCGACAGCTGCTCAGCCCGAAGGCCTTCAGATTAGGAGGTGTCGTGTGGTTAGCGCGACGAATGCTCTCGGCCATTATTCTTGGTTTTCTAGACCGGGACCGCTATCTCACCGTCAATAGCTCCTCAACCAGCCCTCAGATCCAGGTAAAAATCTCTGATCTAGCGGGGAATCGAACCCGGGATCTCCGTGTAAGAGCCAGGCACGCTACCCCTACACCACGGGGCCGACCTGTTTGTATCTAGTCACCTTAATTAGAAATCAAACCACTCTGTCAGAGCAGAAAGGTGATAGGATAAACACAATGGCAGGTCTGCGAGGGGAGAAAGGTGCGTAGAAAGGTGACAGGATAAACACAGGGTGGACAAAATAAAACTGTCTCGGAAAATAATTATAAGACTAGCGCGGAGCTGACCTTTGTTAATGAACAGGAGAACTGCCCTGACAGGAAATGCTGGAAGCCTTGATTTCGATGCTCCAATCGGTCAAATGTCGGCGCGTGCGCATCTGCCGAGTAAATTCGCTGTGTCATTACGTGTAAGTGAGTGAGAGGAGCAGACGTGTTTAGTGACAAGTTGAATGAAACATAAAATGGCGCTCACGGTAAAACAGCGCGCATTCATTGTGGAGTGTTACGCGAAGCAAGATTTGTGGAAAACCTGTAGCGAATTAGAACCATAATTATGTGAAAATAATTCGAATACCAGAAAATGTTGCCCAGTGAAGGAAATTCTGGAACGAAATCCGACGAAATCTCAACGCCGCTCATTTATGCAAGCTGGAATGCCGGGATCGTCGTGTCGAAACATTTAAAAAAAAGGACAAGGCATCTGTATCCTGACAAATTTACTGATGTGTATGCATTAAATTCTCCAGATGAAACTTCGCGTGTGGAGTTCTACTGGTCGTTTCTGCGTGAAGTAGGGTCAGGACTTTCGCATCTTCAGTTTTTCATTTGTTCAGAGGAGGCCATTTATTAAAATGGGTCAATCGCGCGTCAGTGCTATTGTAAATATTTCCTGGACCAGATTTGTTTTGCCCACTTGGTAAATGACACGTTAGGGAAGGAGCAAGAGGAAGAGGAGACGAGGATAATTTATTAAAGGAAAAAGATAATCTCTACATCTTCATACCTTGCCGTCTATTACAAACTGGTGAAGCTCTTTTAAGACGGGCGATCCAACTAGGGTGGGCAGGATCCGATATCAGAAGAAAACTTCATGCTGGAGTCGTGAAGGGAAGTGTAACGAGTATAGTGTGCGAGTTTCAGAAAAATAAGTGACGAAACTAATACGTAGCACCGAGTCACAGTATTAACCTTACGCCATTAAAATCCCAGGACATTCGCGGCATCGAATCCGGAGCTTCGCAGTCGAAGATTACAGCGCTGATCAATTGCCCAAGGAATCAATACAGAAATTAAAATGAATAGAATAAAAATGTATGGAACAAAAACACTTTGGAGAGAGTAGATAAAAATGCTGAGATGTAGCGAAGGGACATAAAATGTTCATTCCTCAAAAGCGAGGTCAAAACATTACAAATAAGAACGATAAACTGCTGGAAAGTTACATATTCTGTACTGACAGTGAGCATAATCAATGGATATGCAGGGTGTAAATTTATACAAGTATTGGAATATCAGGGCATTATAAAAGGTACATTACACATAAATATTACAAATGAGAACAACCGTCCTACCTTGCATTTTGGTAACAGTTCAATGCGGCAAGAATTGTACAGCCTAAGTTTCAAGTCATGAATCTTGAAATGTCAGTGCCTGTCTACTGTGAATAGAACTGAGGAGTGTATGCTCTCCACTATGAGAAAGCTGTGGGATAATGCATTAAACATACAATAAAATGAACGTACCCATCATCGAGTATTTGCAACTTTTAAAAAATTACATATTTTTGGACTGGACTCCTCATGTGATTCGGTAGTATTCAACTATTGCAATGTGTGTGGACGAAATACTGTTCTAGGAAGAGGAAATAGCACCTCTTCAACAGACACTTCACACATTGTGCACTAGCATTATCGCTCTTCTAATTAAAATATTTCACAATTCTCCAAACAGATGATGTTTCCAGGTTCGCCTAATATGTTTTGACACCTATGTTTGTACGGCAGGATTTTTATAGGATTATTGAATTAACATTGGATGGGCACTTAAGATAGCATAAAATATGACTTCTAAAATCAATTGAACCAATGTGTCTCAGAGGGTCGGGCAGCTATGAGCTTGCATTGAGGAGGCAGTGGGTTCGAACCTCACTGACGGCAGCCCTGAAGATGGATTTCCGTCAGTCATTAATCATTGCCCCAGAGAAGTGCGACGGGCTTCGGCAGCCGACGCAATTCCTATCATCGCCGCTAGATGGGGGATTCATTCATTTCATTCACTCCATCCTTGACCAGGTTGAATGACTGGAAACAGGCTCTGGATTTTTATTCATTCAATATGATGATTATTATTAGTATATTATTATTAATATTATTGTTATTGTTACGGGGATACCCGGGGAGCAAAAAGAGGTTAAAGAAGGTGCCGGGGTGAATGCGTCTATCTAGAATATCAAAATTAATTTAGAACTGGAACTGAAGATTATATTTCTTTAGAATTTCAAAAATCAACAAGTAACAACATAACAGGTACAAGTAGCAGTCTTGAAACAAGACTAGGAAAATCCAAGATTAGTGACTTTTACAGATCCTGGGCTTCAAGCCCTTAGTGTTACAATTCCAGTGATACCGGATCCAGTTTACAACTTCAATTCAAACAAGGAATCATTTCCTCAAGGAAAGAAATCCCCTAATTCAAGAGCACTGGCTCCCAAAATACAATATCTAGCCTTCCAGAGGCACTGATTATTCTTAAAAAATTTTGGAAAAAGAGCTAACAGGCTCTCAGTTCCTTACGGCCCACTTAAGGCAACATTGTATCAAAATTTACAATCTCTGGCCTCTCAAGGCACAACTTACAAATTGAAAATAATTTTATACAGGAGTATCTAGTACCCAACCTACAGGGCCTTTGCGAAGAAGAAAAGGTTAAATAAAAGGCCCGAACACAAACTGAATGGAGGCGTACACTGCGCTCCCAGATAATGAAGAAATTAAAATCCTACAGGGCTCTCGGCCGATGAAACAGAGGCTATTCCCAAACTAGTGAGATGGCTCTCATGGAAATTACTTTAATACATTACAGGAGAACACAGTTACAAAAACGTAGTCACCTCAAACCAAGATGAAGGGGAGCTCGAGAGGGTAACTCACTCTCTATCCCCGATTTACTGTTAAAGGTTTTATGAAGTTTTTACATTAGCCGAAAGAAGTTACATTTTAGAAAAGTATTGTTACATAATTAAGGATTCGGACCTTCCCTTCAGGTAAGGTAGCGGAGACAGCAAGAAAGATATAATTTTATGTGGCCATTACCTTACAGATGTTCAGCTGCCCGAACAAAGAGGCGGCCACGCCTCCCGCCTTAACACACACACAGAAAGACGATGATCAACTGGCCAGGAAACACGAAAAGCCGCAACATATATACCCTCAGGGAAGGTTCGAGAGAATTCAATTCTAATCCGGACCCGCCCTCTCAAGTTTTTTTGGTGAATTCAAAGTGAATAAGAAATGCGGGATTGGTTGAAAATTAATTACAAAATGTTTTGATTGGCTAGATTCAAACCTGGCGGAAAGAAGAAGACGTGTTGCCAACCCAAAAATAAATGAACATAGAATCAGTCATGGACAACTTAGAAATACGAAACTTCTTTAAGTTATAAGTTCTTTCACCTTGCATCAGAGTGCATTATCAGCTTTTTTTTGGTAGCGTCATTTGTGGAAAAATATCCAAACTTCTTGATATATAGCAGAACAAAACAAGGAAAAATTCAATCAGTTTAGGAAACTACACAGTAACAAAATCACTTCAAATTTCAGTAGTGACATCTTTTGACTAAAGTTCTAAGTTCACGTTGTATCAGTTTCCACTTTTATTCGATAGAGGAGTTTCTAAGGGCGCTTATTTTGAATGCGCGGCGGTGAGGTGTACCTCCCGGTACAGTTATTATTAAAGAAGTGCTTCATTCACCATAAGGGCCAAACAAACGTGGCCTTTCATTTAAAAAATTAGCAAATAATTTCACAAACCTGCATTAGCCATGTTTCTAACAGTGACCCTCAGGGCGAGAAGCCTGTGGTTATGGCACACGCCTCCCAGGAAATTACTCATATGTATGTGTTATGCAATTACTACAGGGACTGCTTGGATCCTCAGAAAGTATCACCGTATATGGTTTAAAAGAAACTTTAAAAACCTGGGGCAAATCTATGATGAAGTTTACTAGGGATGTTATTAATATATTTTCGCACAGCTAGAATGTACTATTGCAGCGCCACTGATCTTCTGAGTAACAAATTCCACAGGCTGTGTCCTGAGTGCCATTAATTACAATTAGCATTCCCCTGACATTAGCAGCTTCCATTCTGTCTCAGACAAGCATGGGACTGAAATAACAGTGAAAGCTATATTTTGCTCTACTCAGTGCCAAATAAGAAACGAAACAGCAAAATGTACAGCATCCATCACGTGATGGGAAGAAGATGATCTCTCATATATTGAAACATATACAGCAAACCTTGTACTCTGCTTACACATGAAGGGTTTTACTGCGTGATGGAGACACTTTCAGTACATTTCCCTGTATAGGACTTCGCATAGTAATTCAGTTAAGTATAGTGCTCCCTTTAATCCCGTGGCATGGCTGGGACTGCGGGTAGCCCCTCACACAATGGGGCAACCCTGCCCGAGGCACGCTCGCCTCGTCTCATCACTCAGCTACTTTACAAAACTCGTCTTGCAATAAGCAAGATTGCGCTTCCTACGGGCCCATTATTTTCCCCCCTCAACGTTTTCTGCTTGGCAGGATTTGTGCCGGGAGTTTACTCGGATCAACGCTACTTGCTATTGGTGTATTGGAGTTACAATAATGATCCGACTGGGATTAATTCAATATTTCTTTACTATCTTCTACGTGTGCTCGACTGGCAGAGAGGTTGTGTGGTCTATAAGGTGAGACGGTTTCAATTCTTATCATTAGATATTCAGCGATGTGTACACAAAACTCGCTCTAATCCCAAATGACTCGAAAAGAGAAAGAAGAGGAAAGGAAAACATATGGAGTGACTTTTATCGAATTTTTAAACTTCTTGGGTTATTTAGTGAGACGTTATAGCGGACTGATTCGATGAACTGTAGGGACATTTGGCATAATTAAACAGAGTGCTTCACGAGGAATTATCGATAATTACGCAGATCATTTTTTGAATAATAACAGACCTAATAATACTGTTATTTGTTTTACGTCCTACTAAATACTTTTACGGTTTTCGGAGACACCGAAGTGCCAGGATTTTGTCCCGCAGGAGTTATTTTAGTGCCAGTAAATCTACCGACACGAGGCTGATGTATTTTAGCACCTTCAATTACCACCAGAGAGAGCCAGGATCGAATCTGGCAACTTTGAGTCAGAAGGCCAGCGCTCTACCGTTTGAGCTTCTCAGTCCGGTTTTAGACATGAAGAAGAAGAACAACAACAAGAAGACAAGGTATATAGAGCCCTATTAAGGTTAACTCCGTTGCACGGGATCGTTATCATTCTTTGACTTCAGCACCTAACCGCCAGAAACGATGCAGCATCCTTACGATATCTGTTCCGAGGTATGGATTTCAATATGCTGACGTTGGTCGCCACTAATCACGTACACACAGTAAAGGTTCAGAAAAGTTTACTTTAATTTATTAAAAACTCAAGCGTTTCAACTGCCTTGGACTGATATTCTATTGATTAATGATATTGGCGCTAATGTTGACAGACTGAAGTCAATAATACCAGTGCTGTTCGGCAAATACGCTCCGAAGATGCAGGTTCGGTTTTCTCACCCAACTTCGTCTTCGCTGACGGATGAAATTAAATCGGTCATAGCAAATCACGATGCCATAAGCATTTAAACGTCTCAAAACAAACCGATGGTACAACAGACGTGCAATTTGCTCCATCATGTCAAATACTCTCAGTAATGAAGACAAAACTTCATATTTAAATAATACATTATTGGTGTAACATAACCTAACCTCTAGTGCTAGCACAGGATCTACTCCCAACTGTGTGGAAGATTGGTATCGTTATTACCCTTCATGCGAAGAATTCACTTAGTGTATCATCAGACCGTCGACCTATATCCATTCTTACACCTCTTTCCATAGTACAAGAATGTACTCTTGGTACACGAGGAAGTCCTTAATTACTTGACTAACTACTCACGGCTTGACCCTAACCATCTGATTTTAAAAACTACACTGCAGAGTGGCTGTTCAACTGAAAGTAACTAACTTCATCCGGCACACAAAGGACACCCGACGATTGACTGTATTATTATAGTTCCATTTCATTTCCTGAGTACTTTTGACACCGTTGTTCTTGAGCTGTTTCTTTCAATAATGGATACGGTATATTTCAATAAAATATTTCAGGACGCACCTGATAAATCACCGCCAACGCACTGCAGTAAATAAAAACAGATCTGAGTAATTTAACCCATTTTGCATAGCGTCCGAAAAATCGGACGTTGTAAAAAATAAAATTGTGTGATATTTATGCTTGGTTTTAAGCCCGCGGTTCCTTCTTATGCTTCAGAAAGTCTGTAGCTAACAAGAACCAAGAATAAATCATTCTTTATCCTTATCATTCATGGTTGAATCTCATTTATTACGAGCATGGCGGCAAGATAGTACAGAGTTCTGTGCAACAGTCGAGATTTTTATTTATGAATTAATAAATATTTCCAATAATTGTAAATTTTGGTATGGACCATATTGTTGACACTCCTATGAATCTACCGACACACAAAGATGTTAATTATGTCTTATTATTGACGTGACAGAGGCTTGTAAATATAGCTGGCCTGAAAATCGGACGCTATGCACAGGGGGTTCTACTGTCTCAGATATTTGTATTCCCTTACTAGTTTGATGGTGAGTGTAATACCGGAAGTTTTGGAGGAAGAACCGACGTTTGGAGAGGAGCAGCGCATCTAACTTCGTGGTGACGGGTGTGAAACGGTTGATAATGACAGATGAGCATAAGGGTAATCTAAATTACCTTGGTATAAACCTACTTCTGAGTAAATATGAAGGGCAAATTGCTTCAACAAAATATGAAAATGTGGAGGCTAGGTCCAGTGGTAATCAAAATGTTACTGAAAATTTACATATAGAACTGAAAATCCAGAAAACCATGCAAATATCATACGAAAATAAAGAGTCATACGTAACATTGGGCCAGTACCCATGTTTCCGATATCCCTGATATAAAATTCAAAAGCAATACTAAGTCAAATTGTAACACAAAAGAAGCAACCCCGTAGTGGTCAAGATCACAATCTACATCTCAATTAGTATTTGACTGTTTTCCTGTCTCCTTCTCCGCTCCACACCCCCCTCCCCTCTCGCGAAGAAGATGCGCAAAATTGTGAAATCCCGCTGGACTTCTTTCTCTGCCAGTGGTTATAGGATACCTTTCCACCTTTCCAAGTGTATACAGCAATGTAAAATGAAAGGCTGAAAGAATTTGGACTTGGAGGAAGTGTAGTCCTACCTCTCATTGATGCAGGTGGAACGGAATCAAACAGGGGGCATACAATATTCTTTGACGGCTACTTCATATTCCTGAATTTCGTAAGACATCTGGCTTCAAAGGGAATAAGTGCAACAGGGACATTTCAAGAAAACCAGAGAGAGAAGTGCCCCCTTCGAAGAAAGGCGGACAGGAAAAAGAAGGGGATCATACGAGTGCAGGAGTTTTGGTGGTGCGTTGCTGGTGCACTGGAATGACAACAGTGTTGTCACTGCTGGTAAGAACTACAAACAGATGGAGGTAAGCGATGCATCAAGGTGGTCCAGAGTAAAAACATATGCAAAATATCTGTACCGCAATGAAAGCTGTTCAAGTCCTATAGTGGCATCCGTAGAGTGGATCTGCTTGACCAGTTTGTACTTCATCTGAAATACTTCTATGGATATCATAATCAGTAAATACATAACCGTAAATAGAGTTTACAGTATTGTGATAAAAGTTGAGTGGAAATTGAAGATCTACTTTACAGTGATAATTGGATAAGGTAATCCAACTCTCTAACACTACCTAAAAACCAAACCCCATGGCGCAACATCCCCTAAGGGCCATGGCCTACCAAGCGACCGCTGCTCAGCCCAAAGGCCTGCAGATTACGAGGTGTCGCGTGGTCAGCAAGACCAATACTCTCCGCCCGTATTCTTGGCTTTCTAGACTGGGGCCGCTATCTCACCGTCAGATAGATGCTCAACTGTAATCACGTAGGCTGAGTGGATCTCGAACCAGCCATCAGATGCAGGTAAAAATCCCTGACCCGGTCGGGAATCGAACTCGGGGCCTATGGGTAGGAGGCAGGCACGCCACCCCTACAACGCGCACGCTACCCCTACACCGCGGGAACGGCCTAACACTACCTAGCTTGCAACATTATTGTACAATACAATGCTGAGTAACTAGTGTTGTTGTACTGACCTGAGTGCGTAGCGTCCGATATATCGGACGGCCTGTGTAAATAAAACTATCACTTGTATGAACGTTCTGATTGTTGGAACGTGTTTCTGCAATTATTAAGAGTAGAAATGTGTAAATAAACTGAAGTAAATCACAACAAAATAACTGTTTGCACTAATGGTTTAATCAAACTTAAGAGTTCCCCAAGAGGTTGTCCTTGGACCATTGTTAATTGCAATTTACATACGCGATATTGCCGAATACCTTGCACACTGCAAATACCATATTAATGCTGATGATCATCAAATTTATTACCATTCAAGAAATCAATACATTTAGAGTGCTCTACGAGATATTAACCGCGCAGCTGTGAGCTTGCATTCGGGAGATAGTGGGTTCGAACCCCAATGTTGGCCGCCCTGAGGATGATTTCCCGTGGTTTTCCAGAATACTAACTGTTTAAACTATTTAAACATCTGGGTGTGAATTTAGCGAAGATTTCCAAGACGAACCCCCACCCCCTTTAGAATGTAATTGCCAGGTTTCGGTTTCATAAAACATAAAATTCTAAACTTAAATTCTATGTAGGCCTCCGTTCTCCATCCTCAAACTTATAATGTTGCCTTAATAAGATTTTGTAAAATATAAATAAGAACGAGTGAGGTATCCTCCTTAACTTCAAATTAACTACCTCTCAAACTTGATATTGTGACTAAGTTTTCCAAACGGGTTAAATTTATTTTTCACCTGTTCGACCTTTAATGTTTTCTATAACTTAGTCACCTAGTAGTGCGGATTAGCCTCTGCTCCGCCGGGCCTTATGCCAAATTGGGTAGTACGTATATTTCTTTCTGGAGTGCTTGGGTTTTTCTCCATTCTTTTTGATTTTTGGCCTTTCGTAAACGTAACCTTTCTTATATATTTTCTTCACTTTGTGGCCGTGTAGTGTGGGCTTTCTGCCACTGTTACGATGGATTTGAAGATCCTTTTTCTTGTGTACTCGCCTATCATCGTAACGAGTGTACGAATTGTTTTTCAAGCAATGTGTTGTTACTTTTCCCGGTGTTAATGTAATCTTAGGGCCCATTTGAGGGCGTATTGTAAACTCATATACAGTAACTTGTATTCCTGGGTTCGAGACCCTTGTTAACTTTTATGAATTTAACTCCGGGGTTGAAGACCCGATTTATAAACTGTAACAGAAGCTACGCCTTCTTTCATGAGTGGCATTATGTATACCTATGCCAAAACTGTACAGGCTTCCCGAACCCCATAATATGTATTACGTAGTATGTAACGACTTATGAGAGTCATAAAATTCTGATTATACATTGTATGGTGTCTGAGCTTCTGTGCTCATTAAAATGTTATTTATTCTGAGCCTCTGAGCTCTTTGTCGTAAATAACCTTAAGCTTTCAAGCTCCTTTGGAACAAACCGATTCCCTTGATGATTCGTAGTCACAATATTTTAAAATTTCTGGAACTTAACGCTTAACTTGTTGTTGTCTGAGTTTCCTGATCCCTTTCCACATTGTCTATGTGCATGTTGTATTACTGTTAAAGAGTTGACCCTGTTGAAAAGTAATACAAATTTCTCAAATTTTAATTGGTTTTCTCAAACTTTGATTTATGCTTTATTTAACCATTCAACCCTTACGCGTCCTTCCCTTTGCTAACCATGGAAAAGTCCGTCAAAACAACAACAACAACATCAATAATAATAAAATAATAATAATAATAATAATAATAATAATAATAATAATAATAATAATAATAATAATAATAGAGCCAATACTGGGCCATAGTCTGCCAAGAAGGACGAGATCGGTTCCCAGCAAGATGGCCTACAAACATTGGAGTGTGTTGTGGTCAGAGTAACAACATCCTAAGCCTATTCATTTGCTTCCTTGACCGATTCCACTGTTTCTCACATCAGGTAGCTGCTGGACTAACCTCGTTGGTCAAAGCAAAACCCGTTTACAGCCTCAAATCGAAGCGAAGTCATCTTCATACAGGCCATCAAGCTCCTCGGTTGTGTGGAAGGTCAAGACTTCCACTATCCGTAACCTCGACACTAGGTGGAATAAAGTGGCTAGCTCTATGTTTGGGCGCCTTTGCCCCACGAATTGATGTAATGATCATTTTTGGAGTAGGCTGAGTGAACCTATGTTAGCTGAAATCTCGTTTCTTAAATTCTTTCGACTGCCTGACGGGGAATCAAATCTATGACCTTCTGGAATGCGCTGTTAAACCTCTCTTAAGTATGTATACAATTAATAGCGGTGTGACACATTCATTCTATCCTATTCTTGGTTTAACACTTCCTGACTCTAGTTTCACTGAAGAAAACTTGTATCTTATTTTATACACCTATCTCATGCAAGTCAACAACCGACACACGAGCATGTGATTGCTACCTCTTAGAGGATCGAGTGAAGAAGGAAGAGCCCACGTACATGGAATTCTAGAAAGGTCATTCCGTAATATTGACAGGACTAAGCTATTTGAGATTCTGAAGGTGATCGGGGTCAGTTACCGAGAAAGAAGTGAGACCAAAAATGCAGTTTATCCTCTCTCATTTTCAATGTTTGTATGTAAAGGAAATCAAAAAGGTATTTGGAAAATGGGATCACAATTTAAGAAGAGCAAATGATATCCCTGGGATTTTCCTATGATATTGTCATTCTACCTCAGTCTGCAGGAGATCTGGAGAAGTTGTTGAACTCGCCCGGTGGAATAAATTGTCAAGGGATATGTTTGATAAATTTCAAGTCGTTTGGAAATTTAAGAAAAAGCTAGGAAAGCAAGTGATAGGAATATGCCTCCTGGGTGACAGCCTTAAATGCAGACCATCGATGATTGATTGCTCTGCAACCTTAGACAGTCATTGGTGCCCCTGCTGACCCTGTGTCATTGCGAACGGCTGACGTGGGCCAAGGAAAGGTGTCTTTGAGCGTTGCACATGTGGAAGAAGGCTCGCTGGTTTGAAGAGTCCAATTTCCTTTTGAACCATGCATCCGACATAAATAACATGGATTCACATCCCCTGGTGTGGCACCATTGAAGATTAGCAAGCTGGTGGTGAGTGTGTCATGGCCTGAGGAGTGTTATATTGGCATGCATTAGGACTGTCGATCATCATACTACAGTTCTGGAAACCTGTTAGTCGACCATCTGTACCCTTACGGTCAAGCAGTCTTTTTTGAGCAATGTACCCTATTTGAACAGGGAAGCACACCATGTCATTGGGCTTGGATCACTAAAGAGTGGTTAGGGGGGATGAAGATAATGAATTCTCTGCACTGCCATGGCCCCCAAATTCACATGATTTTAACCCCATTAATCGTGTTTGCGATGTGCTGGAACAAGCTGAAAGTAGTGATGAGCAATGCTCTCGCTCAAGGCTCTCGAGACTGATGTCGCAGATCTGAAGACGCTCGCGAGAATCTTGAGACAGATTCTCATGTGCGACGTCCCAGTTACTAAGGGAGTAAGCTTTATAATGTATCGTTAGCAGTTATGGCATGAACTAAAATTCCCATGTAGAAATGTGTGTGCTGATGAATGTTGTCAAAAGCTTGGAAAAGTACTGCATGTTCAACTATGAGCCCCTTAATACATTAACGAAAATGAAATCAGAATATTGTCTTGGATAAGGAGTACAAAATGAAAATAAACAAAAGTAATGGAGTGCAGTCGAACAAAATCAGGTGATGCAGGAGATATTCGATTAGGAAATAAGTCTTAAAGTAAGAAGATGAATATCGTTACAAGGGTACTAGAATAACCAACGACGACAGAAGTAAGGACGACGTGAAATGCAGACTAGCACACGCAAGGAAGGACTTTCTTAAGAAAATACATTTTCTAACTTCGAATACTGATATAGGAATTAGAAAGATGTTTTTGTAGACTTTCGTCGGGTGCGTGGCATGAAATGGAACTTAAACATGGCCAATAACTATGTCAGAAAGAAAGAGAATAGAAGCTTTTGAGATATGGAGGTACAGAAGGATGCTGAAGGTGAGATGGATAGAGCGAATCCCGAATGAAGACATGCTGAATCGAATAGGTGAGAGGAGAACTACCGGAAAAATTTGACCAGAAGAAGACATAGAATGATAGAACATGTCTTAAGAGAGCCCGAACTTGTTCAGTTAGCTTTTAAGGGAAGCGTAGGTGGTAACAACGTTAGGGATAGACCAAGGAATGAGTATAAAACAGATTAGAGTAGGTGAGTGACGTAGTATTTACGTAGAAATGAAAAGCTTAGCACGATATAGGGCCACATGGAGGGCTGCATAAAACCAGTCGATGGACTGATGATCCCACAACAATTGTTCATTTAGCTACAGATATACAGGCTACTAAGATACTTCGATATTTTATATGGGCAAATTAGGGCCACTTGTAAATAACCGACTGTTTTCAGACCAACTTTGCTTTACGGGAGCGAAAGCTGGGTGGACTCAGGATATCTTATTCATAAATTAGAAGAACAGACATGAAAGTAGCGAGAATGATTGCTGGTACAAACAATCTGAAACAATGGCAGTAAGGTACTCGGAATGAGGAGATAAAGGCTAATTTAGGAATGAACTCGATGGATGAAGCTGTACGCATAAACCGGCTTCGGTGGTGGGGTCATGTAAGGCGAATGGAGGAGGATAGGTTACCTAGGAGAATAATGGACTCTGCTATGGAGGGTAAGAGAAATAGAGGTAGATCAAGACGACGATGGTTAGACTCAGTTTCTAACGATTTAAATATAAGATGTATAGAACTAAACGAGGCCACAACACTAGTTGCAAATCGAGGATTGTGGTGACGTTTAGTAAATTCACAGAGGCTTGCAGACTGAACGCTGAAAGGCATAAGAATCTATAATGATAATGTATGTATGTATGTATGTATGTATGTATGTATGTATTTTTGTATGTATGTATGTATGTATGTATGTATGTATGTATGTATGTATGTATGTATGTATGTATGTATGTATGTAAATAACCGAGGCTTAATGAAAATAAAGTAATGGAATTCGGGGCATTCCTTGTTGCATTATATCGATGGTTCCAAGTACTATCACCAAAAGTTCAAAAATAGGCAAAATGAGTTAAGGACATCCAAAACCGTTACTTCATTATCTTCCCCTGTATAAAAAGTGTATCACAAGCGCCACAAACTTACCAGCATTATATATCTTAAGAACATCGTAAGTCATGTCAGGAACGCACTTACCGGTAAAATGAATCGCAACTCAAGTTACGATGTATATCGGTAATTATCGTTCTCGCTGTAGTTAGGAGCACTGTCGTCTAGGGCCGCCACTAGCCATGTACCCATTTCAGACGTAGTCATCAGTATGAGTGTAACCCATGGCTTCGCTGAGAACGGGTTACGTGGTTGCTATTTACATCTTTCTGGTGTCTGTTAAGTTCCTAATAATTATGTACTAATGTTGAAAGTTAAAGATAAATGCTATGACTGACAACCCTACAAATAATTTAAAACGTATGTAATGCTCTTCCCTTTAGTTATCAATGATTGTCGTGGTCCAACTAAAATAGCCAGCTACCTTTACCATTTCATAGAGATGAAAGCCGGTAAAGATAGCAAAACATTCAAACCCTATTCGGATGACTGCGGAGGGAAAAACAGGAACGGATTCCTGTTGCATGCAGAAAGTTTGGTATTTCAATCACACGTCACTTTCTAGAACGGGTGGGCTCCCAGAATGAATCGGACTGCATGCATGCCCTGACGGAAAGAAATAAGAATCAAACTGTGTATGTTAGGATCAGTTGATCACAATAATCAGGATGAGTAAGGTCGCCGGCAAGCCAAACACAGTCCATGAATTGACTCAGGACTTAATATACAACTTCAAGAAAGTAGTGCAGAAGTAAAACTGAATGCAAGGTGAGATGGAGTAAAGTGCGGGAAATCTCTGTCGTAAAAGGTCGACCATACGAAGTGTACTTCAATTACGCTTACCAGGAAGAAACAAAGTGTAGTGCGACATACTTGAACAGGCATATCACGGGTCCCCACAGATCACCGAGCAGAAGATGAAGGACCTGTTGTCCTTATTCGATGTAATCCTGCTTCTTATCATCACCTTTATCAAAGATTGGTTTCAAGACAGACTGGTACACCAGAACACAACCAGTGATGTATCAAGTGCTGATAAATGGGCGTGTGCTTGCGGAAAGGTGATCGTTCTCAATTGACAGAGTTTACGGCATGAGAAAGAAGAAACAGATATAGCGCTAGTTATGAACTAAATATTTAGCTCATATTTCCAAACAAAAACATCGTAGGTCCGCAAAGTCAATTTTGTAAAATGATTAGAGCCAATGTTTAGAGACTATTTAAATCCATTCATTTGTAAATGTTCATGTGTGAAGTTTCAATAAAACTGTAAATTACCTGGATTTGCAGTGTTTATTTCAGCTTCTTTTGTTTTTCCTGCACATTTGACAATAATCATGATGACTATGACGATTTGAAGTTAACATGTTAATACTTGGAGCCGTCGATATAAAATCCGAATAAGTATGTACAGTCGTTCAAATAAATAATGAGGTCATGGTATAGTGTGAGTACATTCACAGGTACATTTTTCTCAGGAAATGTAACCTACTAAGTGCGATGTAGGTATCCATAGGGTTTGTGTCCACACGGGAGGTGAATTATATTTTGATAATAATTAACATTAATTGTAATAAAATTTACAAGTGAGGAACATATAAGGCGTGATCATAAAGTTTCCGTTTGAGGGCGCTGCTGCAGCGGACATGCAACGTAGTGCGACTCCGATGCAGGTATATCAGAACGGACATGTAGGCAAAGGAGTTAGTGTGGCAGCAGCGTCGTGCCGACGTGCGTGTGTTAATGTGGCCACGTGAACTATGGCGATGTTATTACCAAATGCGTCCAAACAGGACCAAAGTGCTGTTATTCTGTTCTTGGCTGCTGAAGGACAAAAACCAATGGACATCCATCGAAGAATGAAGACTGTGTATGGGGCAGCATGTCTGTCGAAAAGCATCGTTGTGGAATGGTGCACCAAGTACCGTTGGGTCACATTTCGACACAACACGCCGATTGCTCCGGGAGGCCAGCCTTATTTATTACGGACAACAACAAGCGGGCGGTGGATGAGGCGATTAAGGCGGACTGGCGCATAACCATTCGTGCAATGGATCTCGACATCGGCCTCGATAGCGTCGACGCTTCCTGCTAAACCAGGATGTGCAGCAGACGGTTACGGACTTCTTCACGCAGCAGGACACGGTGTTTTACCGCACGGGGATCTTCAACCTGATGCGTCGGTGGGATGAGTGCCTCAATGCTCACGGTGGTTTTGCCCGATTGGCATCCTATTACGATCGCCGAATCTACTCTACATATTCCTACCTTGCTTACTGCTGCTCGCTTCTACTTCCTTCTCGCCGCACCATGCACCTCACTCACCTGTCGTCTACTTGACTGATTACATCATCTTCGCTGCCCTTCGCTCTGCCTGTGCGCTGTGTAACCACGTGACATTATGTTTCTAGAACTCACTGGCTTGTAGCCTGCGTTCTATTTCTGGAATCTTCCTTTCTACTATATATTGCTCTCTCCGCCTTTCCACCGTTGAGTCGGGCTTCGTGGCGGAGTGGTGGACCACACACTAAAACAGTGCTTATTGTAATCATATCAAATTCATTTGGACTCTATCTACAGCGACTTGGTGAGCAAGACTTATAATATTTATCTGCATTTTGGACTCATACTTTCATTCGGGCTATTGCCTGCTGTAATACTTTCTTCTGTCGAGTGGTTATGCTTCCCTTTAAAAACTCATAACTTACACTGCTTCTATTCACGCACTGCGCTACGGACGATTGTAAATTATTTTCAGATATCATCCTAGATCTATGCTATTACTAAACTTCAGCAATACCCGGTGAAGAAAATCCTTTCCCCGTCCTAATATTCATCCTAATTCCCTTCGCCCTCCCTTTCATGCTTTTTCTCTTTCAGGGTTCAGTTTCGATGTATATTGTACACTTCCAATTTATTCAACAGGCTTTCCTTTTATGTACCACTGGATAATTATTTGTAAATGTGGCACACCGTTTGGATTTTTCATCTACTTGCAATTATTTATCTTGTTGTTAAATTATGGTTGTTAAATACACTGTCTGACAGAGCAAATGCAACACCAAGAAGGAGTGGTCAGAACTTTATGCCAATTGCAGGGTAGACTGACGTCACTGAGGTATGCTCATGATGTGAAATGCGCCGCTGTGCTGCGCACGTAGCGAACGATAAATGGGACACGGCGTTGGCGAATGGCCCACTTCGTACCGTGATTTCTCAGCCGACAGTCATTATAGAACGTGTTGTCGTGTGCCACAGGACACGTGTATAGCTAAGAATGCCAGGCCGCCGTCAACGGAGGCATTTCCAGCAGACAGACGACTTTACGAGGGGTATGGTGATCGGGCTGAGAAGGGCAGGTTGGTCGCTTCGTCAAATCGCAGCCGATACCCATAGGGATGTGTCCACGGTGCAGCGCCTGTGGCGAAGATGGTTGGCGCAGGGACATGTGGCACGTGCGAGGGGTCCAGGCGCAGCCCGAGTGACGTTAGCACGCGAGGATCGGCGCATCCGCCGCCAAGCGGTGGCAGCCCCGCACTCCACGTCAACCGCCATTCTTCAGCATGTGCAAGACACCCTGGCTGTTCCAATATCGACCAGAACAATTTCCCGTCGATTGGTTGAAGGAGGCCTGCACTCCCGGCGTCCGCTCAGAAGACTACCATTGACTCCACAGCATAGACGTGCACGCCTGGCATGGTGCCGGGCTAGAGCGACTTGGATGAGGGAATGGCGGAACGTCGTGTTCTCCGATGAGTCACGCTTCTGTTCTGTCAGTGATAGTCACCGCAGACGAGTGTGGCGTCGGCGAGGAGAAAGGTCAAATCAGGCAGTAACTGTGGAGCGCCCTACCGCTAGACAACGCGGCATCATGGTTTGGGGCGCTATTGCGTATGATTCCACGTCACCTCTAGTGCGTATTCAAGGCACGTTAAATGCCCACCGCTACGTGCAGCATGTGCTGCGGCCGGTGGCACTCCCGTACCTTCAGGGGCTGCCCAATGCTCTGTTTCAGCAGGATAATGCCCGCCCACACACTGCTCGCATCACCCAACAGGCTCTACGAGGTGTACAGGTGCTTCCGTGGCCAGCGTACTCTCCGGATCTCTCACCAATCGAACACGTGTGGGATCTCATTGGACGCCGTTTGCAAACTCTGCCCCAGCCTCGTGCGGACGACCAACTGTGGCAAATGGTTGACAGAGAATGGAGAACCATCCCTCAGGACACCATCCGCACTCTTATTGACTCTGTACCTCGACGTGTTTCTGCGTGCATCGCCGCTCGCGGTGGTCCTACATCCTACTGAGTCGATGCCGTGCGCATTGTATAACCTGCATATCGGTTTGAAATAAACATCAATTATTCTTCCGTGCCGACTCTGTTTTTTCCCCAACTTTCATCCCTTTCGAACCACTCCTCCTTGGTGTTGCATTTGCTCTGTCAGTCAGTGTATATATTCTATTTCGCATTGTTATTGGCCTAGCTTCTTCCCTACTGCACGATTTTCCTTGATTTATACTACTCCTCATCATCATTTATTATTATTATTATTATTATTATTATTATTATTATTATTATTATTATTATTATTATTCTAGTACGCTGAGCTCTCTACTGTATCGCTATATATTCTTTGCATATTCCTCTGCGTACTTCTGATTATTTATCGTTACTTGTACTTTTGTCTAAACACGCTACCACGACGACTGTTATGGTAGCGCTATATTATGGTATGATAGCAGAGGTCCTCCCTCACTACAATCCAGAGCATTGGTTGTTGTTGTTTTCCTTGTTTTATTACTGATATTGAATATTTCGATTTATATTGTTCTTTCTCTCAAATTAGGAAGACATATTTATTTTATCATATTTAGTTTGAAATATCTTTGAATATTCTTAAGAGAGGAATGATAAAGATAGGAAGTAAAAGGAGATTCCAGTCATATTAATCTATGTTTCAAAGAGAATATACAATCCATAAATCACTTAACTTAAAAATGAACATGTTGTGTTCGTTTTATTATTTTCATCTATTAGACCATTCGAATTTCTATTATTTATTGAATTCAAATATTTGGCAACGAATAACTTTACCGATGAAATATAATTGTACTTTTGATACATGGATGACAACATATAATAAGAACCATACGCTCAATACTTGATTTAACTGGATCTAAACTGAAAAATACCTATATAAATATTATATGAGGCGATAATGATAATGTACCAGGGGTACACCTTCTCCGGCTACTTAAACTGCGTGCTTTCTCTATGACCATCTATGTCAGTGAACACGAACATTTACAAACTTTCATAAACTTTCTTCTTCGACGGTTATATGGCTCTACCGTCTATTTGCTATCGACTAATGACTAGACACAAAATAATTGCAGAAGATATTTTGTTTTTGTTGTTGGTAAACCTTTTTCTCTGAGGATAGACTTTTAATGTACCGAAGTTGTCATCACTTCACCTGGTTCCTGTTCCCCTGTAATCTGCCTATCACAGGCTTGTAACTAGGTTCTCTAGTCAAACCCGGGGGTGTGTATGGAAATTTAGCCTACCAGTGTATTGCATTTTAATTTAGTCCGGTACTTTCCTCTAAAGAACTATTTAAGGAGAGCACTTTAGGGCCGTCTTGTCTGATTTGCTCCACCTATTAAGAGACGGAGGCCAGAGAGGGCTAGGAGAAAGGGTGCGGCCGGCTTGAAGGAGATCCAGCGCTACAAGGTAATGCCAGAATTTACCTAAACATGTAATCGTGCCTGCGGTGGTAGGGGGAAAGGTTTCAATAGTTTTCTTAATATTTAACACGTCATCTTTTTCTTTTGGGTTTAAATGTAGGACCTTCTGCGAAGTCTTCGGACTCCATTTACATTCACTACTGGGAAAACATTTCATGTAAGGGAGCACGAGTGGTGACCCTCAGATCGCTCCCCTTCAACTTTGTGCTAGGTGACTGAAGTTTTTAACCCTAAATGTTGGAAATCTTATCTGGGCTTTTAAATATTCTCCCCCTTTAGTCACCCTTTTTATTATGGGATTAGACTCTGCATCATTGGGCCTTAAGCATAAGTAGGTTCTCCTTTCTTCCAGAATGTTCATTAAGGAGTGCTAATGTTTCGCCTCCTTGCCATTTGTTAATGACCTGCTGTGTGTAACCTTATCTGATTTTCTTAAGGCCTTGTAGTATGGGTATTATTCTTTATTATTTTATTCCTTAGAGTTCTTAGGGTAACCGCGTCTATGTCTTGGTTCCCTCTGGGAACAGCACTTAAATTAATTGTGGATCATGGTAATAGATAAGCCCACCATGGAGCACCCAGTGTATGTGTGTTTGAGTCATCAGTCCATAGACTGGTTTGATGCAGCTCTCCATGCCACCCTATCCTGTGTTAACCTGTTCATTTCAACCTAACTACTGCATCCTACATCTGCTCTAATCTGCTTGTCATATTCTTACCTTGGTCTATCCCTACCGTTCTTACCACCTACACTTCCTTCAAAAACCAACTGAACAAGACCTGGGTGTCTTAAGATGTGTCCTATCATTCTATTTCTTCTTCTCGTCAAATTTAGCCAAATCGATCTCCTCTCGCCAATTCGATTCAGTATCCCTTCATATGTAACTCGATCTATCTATCTCACCTTCAGCATTCTTCTGTAACACCACATTTCAAAAGCTTCTATTCTCTTTCTTTCTGAGCTAGTTATCGTCCATGTTTCACTTCCATACAATGCCACGCACCACACGAAAGTCTTCAAAAGCATCTTTCTAATTCCTATATCAATGTTTGAAGTGAGCAAATTTCTTTTCTTAAGAAAGCTCTTCCTTGCTTATGCTAATTTGTATGTTATGTCCTCCTTACTTCTGCCATCGTTAGTTATTTTACTACCCAAGTAGCAATATTCATCTATTTCCTTTAAGACTTCATTTCCTAATTTAATATTTCTTGCATCACCTGCCTTCGTTCGACTGCACTCCATTACTTTTGTTTTAGACTTATTTATTTCCATCTTGTACTCCTTACGCAAGACTTCGTCCATATCATTCAGCAGCTTCTCGAGATCTTCAGCAGTCTCAGATAAAATAACAATATCATCGGCAAATCTCAAGGTTTTTATTTCCTCTCCTTGGATTGTGATTCCCATTCCAAATTCCTACTGGATTTCCTTTACTGCCAGTTCTATGTAAATATTAACAGGAGGGGGGGGGTACTGCAGCCTTGCCTCACTCCTTTCTGGATTGCTGCTTGTTTTTCAAAGCCCTCGAGTCTTATCACTGCAGACATTTTTTATATAGATTGTAGATAATTCTTCGTTCTCGGTATCTGATCCCAATCACCTTCAGAATCTTAAATAGCTTGGTCCAATCAACATTATCGAATGCCTTTTCTAGATCTACGAATGCAATGTATGTGAGCTTGTCCTTCTTGATTCTATCCTCTAAGATCTGACGTAAAGTCAGGATTGCTTCACGTGTTCCTGCATTTCTTCTGAAGCCAAATTGTACTTCTCCCAACTCAGATTCGGCATGTTTTTCCATTCTTCTGTAAACAATACGTGTTAAAATTTTGCAGGCTTGAGATACTAAACTAATGGTGCAGTAGATTTCACACTTGTCAGCACCGGCTTTCTTGGGAATAAGTATAACAACATTCTGCCGAAAATCGGATGGCGGTTCTCCTGTCTCATACATCTTACACTAAATGGAATAACCTTGCCATACTGGTTTCTTCTAAGGGAGTCAGTTTTTCAGAGGGAATGTCATCAATTCCAGGTGCCTTGTTCCTATTTAGATCGCTCACAGCTCTGTCAAACTCTGACCTCAAAAATGGGTCTCCCATTTCATCAGAATCAAGAGCCTCTTCTTGTTCCGGAACCAAATTATCTACATCTTCACTTTGATACAACTGTTGGATATGTTCCTGCCACCTTTCTGCTTTGTCTTCTTTCCCTAGAATTGGTTTTCCATCTGAGCTCTTAATATTCCTACACCTAGATTTCCTTTCTCCAAATGTTTCGTTGATTTTCCTGTATGCAGCATCTACCTTTCCCAGGACCATACAACCTTCGACATCCTTGCACTTCTCCTTCAGCCAGTCTTCCTTACCTACCTTGCACTTTCTATCCACTTGATTCTTTAATCGCCTGTATTCTTTTCTGCCCTCTTCATTTCTAGCATTCTTGTATTTTCGTCGTTCATCAATCAGGTCTAGTATCTCCTGAGTTATCCACTGATTCTTAGTTGATCTTTTCTTCCTTCCTAACATTTCTTCAGCAGCCCTACTGACTTCATTTTTCATGACTATCCACTCTTCCTCTATTGTGTTTCCTTCAGACTTTTCACTTAGTCCTTTTGCAACATGTTCCTTGAAACAATCACTCACACTCTTTTCTTTCAACTTGTATAGATCCCATCTTTTGCATTCTTTCCTTTCTTCAATTTCTTCAGCTTCAGATGGCATTTCATGACCAACAAGTTGTGGTCAGAGTCCACGTCTGCTCCTGGGAAAGTTTTGCAATCCAACACCTGGTTTCTGAAACTCTTCCTAATCATAATGAAGTCTATTTGATACCTTCCAGTGTTCCCAGGTCTCGTCCACGTATAAAGCCGTCGTTTGTGGTGTTTGAACCAAGTATTGGCAAGGACTAAATTATGATCAGTGCAGAATTCAACCAGCCGACTTCCTCTTTCGTTCCTTTGCCGCAATCCGAATTCTCCTACTGTATTGCCTTCTCTTCCTTGGCCTACCACTGCACTCCAGTTTCCCATCACAATTAGATTCTGGTCACCTTTTACATATTGTATTGAATCTTCCATCTCTTCATATGTTCTTTCGATTTCCTCATCATCCGCTGAGCTAGTAGGCATATAGACCTTCACTATTGTGGTGGGCATTGGTTTGGTGTCTATCTTGGCGACAATAATTCTTTCACTATGCTGGTCATAGTAGCTTACCCGCTGCCCTATTTTCTTATTCATTATTAAACCAACTCCTGCGTTTCATCTGTTTGATTTTGTGTTGATAATTTGGTAGTCGCCTGACCAGAAATCTTGTTCTTCCTCCCAACGTACTTCGCTTATACCAACTACATCCAACTTTAGTCTATCCATCTCCCTTTTCAGATTCTCTAATCTACCACAACGATTCAAACTTCTAAAATTCCACGCTCCGACTCGCAGAATGTCAGTATCCATCTTCCTGATCCGGAGATCCGAATGGGGTACTAGTACACCTCCGGAATATTTTACTCGGGAGGAAGCCATCATCAGTATATCACTCATTGAGAGAGAGCTGCATGTCCTCGGAAGTTAGTTACGGCTTAGTTTCCCGTTGTTTCAGCCATGTTGAGGTATCAACACAGCTAAGCCATGTTGAGTGTTATTACAAGGTCATATCAGTCAATCATCCATACTGCCGCCCTTGCAACTTCCGAAAGGCTGCTACCCCCCTTTCGATGAACCATTCCTTAGTCTGGTCTCTCAACAGATACCCATCCGATATGATTGCACCTGCGGCTCGGCTATCTGCTTCATTGTGACACGCAAGCCTCTCCACCGCGGCAAGGTCACATTGTTCGCATGGGGAGGAACATTAAGAAATAGGGTCACCCTAGGGATTGCCACGTGTAACTGAGATTGTGAAAAGCAACTGATTGCTTGATTGATCTCGCCTCTTGTGTCTTGGAGCTGAGACTCCTATAAATTGTACTTGTTAGGAGCAATTACGTTTTTTCATTGTACCTGTCAAGAGCAATTCTTTCATATGTAAGTTAACTTCTGGTTGTTACTCCCAATTTTCTTGTACTCGATTCAGGACTTCGATGTCCATTCCATTGTTGGAGCTGACGAGCTCGTTGTTCATATTTTTAACTGTTCTTTGTTATACCATTAAATTTTTCCCTCTGAATTTTAAGAAAGAAAAGTAATCAAAGTTCCGAATTTGTTAAAGTAAAGTTGCTATAAGTAATCCCCTGTCCAGCCATTCAACCCAGGCGCATCCTATTCCTCCGCGAGCCACGGAAAAGCCGTAGCAATAACATCAGACCAACGTTAGTAAATTGTATTTATTTTAGGATTCAGGTATTATAATCAAATTGTGAAACAATATCCAAGTATATCATGATTGTGTCGGTGATTTCATTAAGCATCCACTATAGATATTTTCCCTTCGCAAGTAGATTACATGTCCGTTAAGGAACAGACCAACCGTAGTTCTGAAATCGGTATCGTGTGACCTACCCACTAGACTGACCTGGGAACGAACCTACGATTTTATTCGGATAGGTAGCTAAAGGGGTACAATACATACATTCAGATATTCAACAGGTAGTCTCGAAGTTATTTAAGGTCTTTTCGTAAAATAATTGATTATTTTCATAAAGTATAAACATAACGTAATTTGTTTGAGTTTATGTGGAGAATTTCCCTTCTGGTGTCTGGTTATTCATATTCTGTGTGTTGTACAGCATGTTACAAGCAAACACATTTTAATATTGCTCTCATGTGTTTTGTGCACTTCGTGTTGACGGGAAAAGTGTACCTGTGTATTTGTTTGTTTGTTTATCAAATGAGGACGACATGCCGTACTTTATGGAACTCAGCAAGTATTTAAAAATAAAATTGTGTTAAATTAGAAGCTCGGTTAAGTCGTAATACAATATTTAAAAAAGGACGGAGATAAAGAGCGGGGTTGGAATAGCTCCTTGCTAATATTTTGAAAACGGTCAGCTTATGTTAGGAATATTGAAGAAAAAGGTACTTGGCAGTTTTTTTTTTTACTTTTAATGTCCTGACAGCATTCTCCTATGGAGCTCACCCCGGCCAGCCCAATTATTGAGGATGACTTAGGACTGTCGTTCAAATAAACTCAGTGACGCGCCTGTTCGGCACTCCAGCGCTGCTGAGTGATTCGTCTGCAACATGGACTGTATCCAGAAAGAAACCCACCTGAAAGCAAAATATATTGAAAATACACAGCCGTTTCCAGTCATTTGACCCGCTCAGGAATGGAATGAATGAAGCCCCGTCTAGCGGTGAGGATAGGAATTGTGCCGGCTGCCGAAGCCTGTCGCACTCCTTTTGGGCCATGATTAATGACTGACAGATGAAATGTTAATGGAGAGTGTTGCTGGAATGAAAGATGACAGGGAAAACCGGAGTACACGGAGAAAATCCTGTCACGCATCCGCTTTGTCCAGCACAAATCTCACATGGAGTGACCGGGAGTTGAACCACGGTGTCCAGCGGTGAGAGGCCAGCGCGCTGCCGCCTGAGCCACGGAGGTGAAAGGAAAAATTATTTACTCTCATTGTTTCATGGGTTAAGCTTAAAATCATGCGTGGGCTACACAAGGGAATTAGTTAAGCTACTTCATTCCTGAGTTAAGTTGCAAACCTCTCTTCAGTATTTATATAGAGTGAAGGCACATGGTACTGGTGGTGGTGATTCGTCCGTGGGACGGGGACGTTAAGCTTTGAGCAGATTCTTTAGTGCTATTCGACAGCAGTAGGCTATATGCTGTCACCGGGTTTCACCCTCTCTCTACTTCATTATCATCATCTCACATCCAGGTCGTCCATGGGTGTCAGGTAGAAAGACCTGCACCTGACGAGTCGAACATGGTCTCGAAAAATCCCGGCATTAAGAAACCATACGATAAATAAATAAATAAATAAATAAATAAATAAATAAATAAATAAATAAATAAATAAATAAATAAATAAATAAAATTACTTTTTCACAAGCCGTGCGGAGAATAAGAAATTAAGCTATAAGTGCATAATAATGGAGCACTTATATACCTCATTATGTATTGCTTATTGTGATTCACATTTGGGATAATTTAAAATATTAACGTTGTTTAGTATCAAAATTCAACATTCATTGCATTATTATGTCACGGACGTGTAGACAATTTACACGTCACATCAGTGGTGTCAAACTCTAATTGATGTGAGCGCTATATAACACAATCGAACAGTATAGCGGACCAGTAATACAGACATGTCCATAATTTATGCATGTTTAGTTCGTGATAACATATATTTTTAACAATAAACACGCATTTTACGATAAATTTACATTGCTTGTGCACTGTGGGGTGGGGAGGTATCAATTCAGACATGAAATTGGAAATTCGAAGTCACAGAAGTATAAATACATGTAATAATATTTAGTACTAGCGTTACATGGATTTGTCGTCTATTGTATCATATATTATGTTGTCAAGCGAGGTGAATTGTAGTATAGAAATGCACTTGGTCAGCGTGTCGCTTACTCAGCCGTCTTGCTGCGGCTTCTACGATCGGCCTCGTCGTTTCACCTATCAGATTCTCCCTTAGTTGACAGTTCAAACCTTCAGGTCAGGCGTGAATTCCGTGCCTCGAGGTAAGAGGTAAGATCAGGGGCATAAAACACTACTGACTTCAGAAAAAAAAAAATAAAGTTACTTGAATTGACCGATTCTGTATAAAAATTTTAACCGTCCCGTTTGGAATACAGGTCAATTAGAGAGCAGTTTTGTGAAGAGGAACAACGTGTACTCTGAGGTGGGGAGGTGGTATCAATTCAGACATGAAATTGGAAATTCGAAGTCACAGAAGTAAAAATACAAGTAGTCATATTTAATACCAGGGTTACATGGATTTGTGGTCTATTGTATCATTTATTCTGCTGTCAAGCGAGGTGAGTTGTAGCCACATCAGGCTACAAGGAGACCTGGCAAGAAATAATTGCCTCAGGAATAGATAATTTGAAGGTTTTCTATGACATGATATTAAAGAAATCACCGCGGTCAAACTATGATCTAATATATTTCTGCTAGGGGTTTAACATCACGCAAACGCGGTTTTCGGCGACGCAAGTATGGGAATGGGTTAGGTTTAGGATGGTAGAGGCCATGGCCTTCATTCAAGAATATCCCAAGCATTTGACTGGTTAAAAAATGGGAGAAAACGGAAAAAATCTTCAAAGCTGCCGACTGTGAGATTCTAACACATCGTCTCCCAAATGCAAACCCAAAGCTACACAACTGTAACCGCACGGCCATCCCACACGGTCTATTATATTTAATGAGCAAATTCGCGGTTCATGGTTTCCGTAATTTGATTTGTAGAACTCAAATATTTCATCATTCAGGTGCAGCTTATATTTTCTAGCGCTACACAGAATTATGTGAGAAACTTCACATCACGATTTAGAAGCAGAGGCACGGAATACCCCACAGAATTTTGCTAAGTGAAGTGAAATTGGTGCGAAAAATGTTCTGTTCACGTATTATGTGGTATTAAATATTGTATTGTGGAGGGCTATCAGAGTCCTTAAAACTAAAATTATTACACAGAGAGATAGCATGATTTACTATCCACTACATTTATTTAACTACTATTAACAGTTATTTGCATGTTTCCACGCGTTTCAGTTGTCCACTACACACAGCATACACACGCTGGAACACACTGTCAGAGACGACTCGAACTCTTACTAACGTACACGGCCTCTCACGTGGCCACGACTTCGCTGTTGTCCGACAACTCTGCACTCCGACCGGCCAACTGAGCAGAGGAGGGATGGGCATGGCTCTACCGCGGCTCTACCCCTCTGTAGTCGAGAGACGAAGAGGAGCTTGTCCCCATCGTCAGCTGTCTTGAGAACGGTTTTCCGTGGTTTTCCATTCCCCTGCACTAAGGCGAATGCCGTTACAGTTCCTAGTATAGTCCACGTCCGCCAACCCACCCACATTCTCCGATAAAAGTCTTCTGGCCTGAGAGACGGCGTTACCATCTAGAAGATCCCCCTCTATTTTCAAGGGAGGAATGAAAAAAAATTACTAGTAGTAGTCACTTCATAACTAACAGGCCGCACTGAACTCCGCGTAGCCGTCTGATAGACTCACTCCTCGCCGAATCGTTTGTCAGAGACTCGTGACCGTCGGGTAACTGACTCGCGACGCACTGACTCAACACTGACTCACTATCGTGTGCCTGCTGCGCTTTTCATACTGACCCGCAGAATATTTTAGAAGTTTCAACATCCGGCTCATTCTGGCCACCTGCTCCACTGTTAATCAGATTCCAGCTTCTTCTTGGAGGTCCCTTGTCTCGAGCCTCAACATTTCTTTTCTAGTTCGCTTTACGTAGCACCGACAAAGATATGGCGTTAATAGGTAGGAATGGGCTTGGAATGGGAAGGAAGCGGCCTTGGCCGTAATAAAGGTACAGCTCTAGCATTTCCCTGGTGTGAAAGGAGAAACTGAGGAAAACAATTTTCAAGGTTGCTGACAGAGGGGTTCGAACCCACTATCTACCGATTGCAAGCTCATAGCTGCGTAGATCTAACCGCACGGCCAACTCACTCGGTCCTCAACAATTCACTGGCACTGTTGATTCGTCTACATTGTCGGCGCTGCGCCTGCATTATCGCCTCCGCTGGCATTTTCTTCCTTCTGCCAGCCGCCCATCACTCAGCCTCCATTGTCACAGTATTTTGTATAACAATTCGCTGCAATACGCATTTCATTTATAACTGGTAAGTCCTTCAGTCTGTTAAAACTAATTTTGAATAAATTAATATATAAACTATTTGAAAAATTAATGGCTAGATAAGTATACCCGAAAAAAGAACCACGTATTTTAAGTAGAATGACATGATTCGTTCCTGAAAAAAACATCATCAAATTCTATAAAAGCACATTATAATTATTTAGGAATATATAAACATGTATGTTTATTTCCGTTTAAATCCTGAACATTTTTAAATGTGGAACTTACCTTAATGAAGTCCCCACTTCTCTCAACTCTAGCATAGAAATGCGAGTTGTTCCAATACCGGTACTCTGTAGTCGGCGTGAATCCAGCTGGTTAGTCAGTCCGTTGACGTTCTGCCATGCTACACCCCTGCCTTGGCTAGGACGATGACACGCTGTATTTTACTTTTATGTGTTTCATTATTAGTGCTAATAATAAATCATGTTTTTCGTCCCACTAACTACTTTCACGGTTTTCGTGAACGCAGACATGCCGAAAATTTGTCCCGCAGGAGTCCTTTTACGTGCCAATAAATCTACCGAGGCTGACGAATATGAACACTTTCAAACACCACCGGACTGAGCCAGGATTGAACCTATTAAGTTAGGGCCGGAAGGCCAGCGTCTCAACCGTTTCAACAACTCAGCCCGGCATTTTATTGCTCCCCTTATTATTACTATTGCTATTAACCTCGTAGGATTTTTAAAAGTATGCAGCGGTTGTTAATGAGCATCTACTTGGCTACTCATTATACCGGTAATTTTCTATTATGTCATTTTCGCTTACGTCAACCCATTTGAAGCTGTATTGCACTTACCGGCATAATAGGCGGCCCATTAGATGCATTTTAAGAACCTCTGCATAGTTTACGGAACAATTTTAATACGATAATAATAATAATAATAATAATAATAATAATAATAATAATAATAATAATAATAATAATATGGGAGCAATGAAAATAAAACACCTAAAAGTAAAAAAGGCGTATCATTGACCAAGCAATGGCGGGGGGCGTGGAATGACGGAAGGTCAATACACTGAGTAGCCAGCTGGACTCACACCAGCTACAGAGTACTGGTATTACAACTTGCATTCTATGCTAGAGTGGAGAGAACTGCATATTTCATTAAAATAAGTCCGAATTTCAAGTTTTTAAGGAGTTAAACGGAAATAATCACCCAAATATATTGAGTGTGATTTAATCGAATCTGATGATGTTCTTTCAAGAACATGTCATCCTATTTTAATTAAGTTGTCAATTTTTCAGGTGGTTTTTATACATTTATTTATTCTAAATTAGTTCCGGCAGACTGAAGCACCAAACGTTTATGAATTAACTAAGTCGAAACTGAAGAAAGATGGCTTGAGATATCACAAAACAAGTTATATTAAGCTTTTCAGTCAAATTTCCTGAATGTCGTCTTCTACAAAAAACACACCATGCTACACAACCGCACCACTGCCTATGCGGTAAATATCGCACTTACGACCCCACGAGACTTTCTGGAAAGTGGCAGAGATGAAAGAAGAATTACATTTCTAGATTACCTTTTAGAGCAGAAGAATGGTACACAGAGAAAGCGCTGTGAACAATTTTGAGATTACAATCACATCGAAATTAAATGGAAGTACTACATTTATAAGACGAGACAATGTGGCGCCACAGTAATAACGCCGTTGTTGAAGTGATATCTGCTCTTAAAATTTGCGAGCAATATTAGAATACGGTATACAACCGCTTTTGGTGAAACGTTCTCCTACGTGCTTGAAAATGTACTTACGAGATAAGGCACTCTGGCACACACAGTAATAAAAACCTTGTTAGATGGCGAGTGCTTTGGAATCGTACAGATAATAAGAGAGCATCACATTCCTTACAGTACCTGATTTCACAACATATTACCTGAGAAATTCCTTGACATCGGTTTGTAGACTCTGGTCTGTAAAACTCAAAGAGATTCTTGCATCAAAATAAGATGAAATTTTAAGTAATTTTTGTATTTCTTTTTGGCCTCATAGTTGTTACCTTTACGCCATGCAGAATGTAGAAAATTATGCCGACAGTGATTTTAGTGATTAAACTATGTTCTACGTTACTCAATGTTGAAATCTCGTGCTTAGGTTAGGAACATGATTTCCACCATACCACCGAAGATCGAGCTTGGTACGATAAAAGAATCAATAAGCAAATAAGGTAGTGGAAAGAGAATTTGCAGCATCAAGTAAAACTTGTTCGTTCAAGAAGTTACGGAAAGGTGTAATGTAGGTACGTAACGATACCAGGCTCAGGCAAATTTAATTGTTGATACCTCACTACCCGCATAACTGGTCCCAGACAAACAGCCTGTGCAGTCTAGTTGACTAGTAGCCTGTGAAATAAAGGGATTGCCTGTCGGAGTAGAGATGGGCAAAACATTTACACAACAGTTATTCTGGAATTGCTCCGGACTCGGAACTATTCTTAAAATGAACAGTAGGTCATAAACTTCTGTTTCAGAATAACAGTATTCTGTATCGCCTGCACCCCAGCGGGATTCGTCTACCAATATCCTGCTTCGAAATGATAGTGTTCGTATCGTATGCACTCCAGCGGGATTGGTCTAGCAATATCCTGTTCCGAAATGACAGTGTTCTCCAGCGGGATTGGTCTAGAAACATTTTGTTACGAAATAAGTGTGCTCCGCATCACCTACCCTCCAGCGAGATTGGTATAAAAACATCCTACTCCGAAATAACAATGTTCCGTATCGCCTGCACTCAGGCGGGATTGGTCTAGCAACACCCTGTTCCGAAATAACAGGGTTTGTATCGTCTGCACTCCAGCGGGTTTGCTTGCTCTAGCAACACTCTTTTCCGAAGTAACAGTGATCCGTATCGCCTACACTCAGGCGGGATTGGTCTAGCAACACCCTGTTCCGAAATAACAGTGTTCGTGTCGTCTGCACTCCAGCGGGGTTGGTCTAACAACACCCTTTTCCGAAGTAACAGTGATCCGTATCGCCTACACTCAGGCGGGATTGGTCTAGCAACACCCTGTTCCGAAGTAACAGTGATCCGTATCGCCTACACTCAGGCGGGATTGGTCTAGCAACACCCTGTTCCGAAATAACAGTGTTCCGCATCGCATACACACAGGTGGGATTGGTCTAGCAACACCCTGTTCCGAAATAACAGTGTTCCGCATCGCATACACACAGGTGGGATTGGTCTAGCAACACCCTGTTCCGAAATAACAGTGTTCCGCATAGGATGCACACAGGCGGGATTGGTCCAGCAACACCCTGTTCCGATATAACTGTTCCGCATCGCCTGCACACAGGCGGGATTGGTCTGGCAATACCCTGTTCCGAAATAACAGTGTTCCGTACCGCTTGCACTCACTCAGGCGAGATTAGTCTAGCAAACCCCAGTTCCGAAATAACAGTGTTTGTGTCGTCTGCACTCCAGCGGGGTTGGTCTGACAACACCCTTTTCCGAAGTAACAGTGATCCGTATCGCCTACATTTAGGCGGGATTGGTCTAGCAACACCCTGTTCCGAAATAACAGTGTTCCGCATCGCCTACACACATGCGGGATTGGTCTAGCAATACCTTGTTCCGAAATAACAGTGTTTGTGTCGTCTGCACTCCAGCGGGGTTGGTCTGACAACACCCTTTTCCGAAGTAACAGTGATCCGTATCGCCTACATTTAGGCGGGATTGGTCTAGCAACACCCTGTTCCGAAATAACAGTGTTCCGCATCGCCTACACACATGCGGGATTGGTCTAGCAATACCTTGTTCCGAAATAACAGTGTTCCGCATCGCCTTCACTCAGGCGGGATTGGTCTAGCAACACCTTGTTCCGAAATAACAGTGTTCCGCATCGCCTTCACTCAGGCGGGATTGGTCTAGCAACACCATGTTCCGAAATAACAGTGTTCCGCATCGCCTTCACTCAGACAGGATTGGTCTAGCAATACCTTGTTCCGAAATAACAGTGTTCCGCATCGCCTTCACTCAGGCGGGATTGGTCTAGCAACACCCTGTTCCGAAAGAACAGTGTTCCGCATCGCCTTCACTCAGGCGGGATTGGTCTAGCAACACCCTGTTCCGAAATAACAGTGTTCCGCATCGCCTACACACATGCGGGATTGGTCTAGCAATACCTTGTTCCGAAATAACAGTGTTCCGCATCGCCTACACACATGCGGGATTGGTCTAGCAACACCCTGTTCCGAAATAACAGGGTTTGTATCGTCTGCACACCAGCGGGGTTGCTCTAGCAACACTCTTTTCCGAAGTAACAGTGATCCCTATCGCCTACACTCAGGCGGGATTGGTCTAGCAACACCCTGTTCCGAAATAACAGTGTTCCGTACCGCCTGCACTCACTCAGGTGGGATTGGTCTAGGAACACCCTGTTCCGAAATAACAGCGTTCCACATCGCCTGCACTCAGGCAGGATTGGTCTAGCAACACCCTGTTCCGAAGTAACAGTGATCTGTATCGCCTACACTCAGGCGGGATTGGTCCAGCAACACCCTGTTCCGAAGAAACTGTGATCCGTATCGCCTACACACAGGCGGGATTGGTCTAGCAACACCCTGTTCCGAAATAACAGTGATCTGTATCGCCTACACTCAGGCGGGATTGGTCTAGCAACACCCTGTTCCGAAATAACAGTGTTCCGTACCGCCTGCACTCACTCAGGTGGGATTGGTCTAGGAACACCCTGTTCCGAAATAACAGCGTTCCGCATCGCCTGCACTCAGGCAGGATTTGTCTAGCAACACCCTGTTCCGAAATAACAGTGTTTGTATCGTCTGCACTCTAGCGGGGCTGGTCTAGCAAAATCCCGTTCCAAAATATCAGTGTTCCCTATTGCCTGTACTCCAGCGGGATTGGTCTAGCAACGCCACGGTCTATGAGTTTGAGAACCTAGCAATCACTGCTAATTGGCTAATTGCTTCGACTCCGGGAGAACGCGAGTGCTAGTTTTCTATATTGATTTCGATGTTCCTTGAAACTACCATAGTTATTGAGTACATTGAACAGCAAGGGTGACACTCAGGGACCATGCAAGAGAAGACGCGAAATCCGATTGTGTTAGAGGCGCTTATCTTAGTTAGCAATTAGACAGACAGCGAATTGGCGGTAAGTGTCCATGACACTGCATTTATCCTCGTGTATTGTCAACTGCCACTATAGATTTTACCGCGGTTTACAGCTATTTGTATTGTGCTATCTATGTTTCAGCTCTTCGTAAATTAGAGTTATTAGAATATATTCTAACAATTACTTTAAATGGATACATATCATAAGATAAGTAAATATATGAATGGATTATGTCACTGAACGCAGAATTATTGGTCTACAGATTACGCTTCGCCTAGCGAGTCGTTTTAAGTAATCACGTCATTAGCTCAGAAGTCCTGCAATCTTCCTCAAATTGTTCTTATTAACCTCGGGATAGAGATAGGTACAAGTTTACCTTGTTTAGGCTAAACTTCTCTAAAAGATATCCAATTAAAACAAAGCATGGAATTTGGTTTGTTGATAGTTTGTAATTACCCCAGCTCCTAAACAATGGACTGTTATTTTGGAACTGTTATTTGGAGCATAGCATTCTTTCGGGACAGGAACAACCGGACCTTTTCCGAGAAAGGAACAACTTCTCCCATCTCTGCGTCAGAGATACCAGATAATACTCCCATATCAATAACCGTCGCAGTTTGAGGGGGCTCAGAATATAATTTCGATTTATGTGAAAGCGGGTTTTATCTAAGGACTGTACCTTCACCAGCTAGTTGGCATGCATCTACAGTTCAGTGTGTTAGAAGTGTTGTCATATGAGGCACACGTTGTTCATGGAGGCATAGGACCAACCCGGCGGACATCAGTGGAGAAGGATCACCGCATCATTGGAATCGCTTTTATAAATCACCAACTAGTATCAGCGCAAATTCGAGATCGACCCAATTAACATCGTGTAGTGTCGGCAAAATCAAGCTGGGCCGGTGAAGTAAGGAATCACTCTTTTGTCTTGGCTGCAATGTGCGGTGCGGTCGTGTCCGACGATGTACCAAAGAGAGAAGCCGAGTCGAATCCGTTATCGACAGGCATGATGGTCTTATAAGCTGTTCGTTTTAATATGAGAGGGCAATTAATGATTGTTAAGGGCAAAATGTCTGGATAGACCGCTTCCAATATTCCTAGTCAATCCAGAAGTGGTCACTCTGAGGGTGAACTTTCCTTCTAGGTGGGATGTTTCAACAGGACAATGCCCACGCTCACACTGCACACATCACCAGGAAATCGTTGCTCATCACTATCACTTTTCAACGGCCTAAAATTTACCCAACCGAAGCCAGTTGAACATGTGTAGGGAATAATGCAAAGACAACGAAAAATCTCTTTAAGACGAATTGATCTCGGAAACAATTGAGCCACGACGTGCCACAAGCGATGGTTGCAATTCCGCAGGGTCTTTTTGAATCTATGCCTCTAAAAAATCAGCAATGTCCGGTATTTCACATCGACGTGGTCATATTCTTAATTGAATTTTGTCCAAGCGTGGAAAGTACTACTATCATATTGGTACCAAATGACTGTATTGGAAGCCTAATTATTTCTGCCATCTCTCACCTTCACTCTTCCATGATTTCCATTTCAAATAATGTAAACTTCTTTCAGCTTATCCCAGTATTTATTTTTGGTCACTGGGGTCAGCAACGCTCATTTCGGTTCTGGCCGGGCTGTTAAGACCGGATATCCTTCCTGACACCATGCGAGTTTTGAGATGAACATTTCGACCAAGTACAGACAGGGATTCGAATCTTAATCTTCCGGGTGGGAAGCCAGCAGTTAAACCACTGAGCTAATCACGCCCCTCTCCATTTCAAAGAATCGATCGCGATTAATTAGGAAAATAGTATTATCAAGAATAACTGGCACAAAAAAATTAATAAACTGTTCTGGTTTTCAACTTCAAATTATTTCATACTCGCACTATGTTACACTAAACAACGACAGAGTACAAGATGCATTTTTAATTTTTACCTACAGTTTGCTTTAAGTCGCACCGACCCAGGTAGGTCTTATGAAGACGATGGAATAGGAAAGGCCGGGGTGTCGGAAAGACACGACCGTGGCTTTTATTCATGTACAGCCCTAGCATTTGGCTGGTGTGAAAAAAGGGAAACCACTAAAAGCCATCTTGAGGGCTACCGACATTAGGGTTCCAACCCACTATCTCCCCGATACAAGCTCACAGCTGCGTGCCCCTAATCGCACTGCCAACTCCCCTGGTACAAGATGTATAGTAGTGAAGTGTAATTTGCTTGACAGTGTCGTTAAAATAGGTACATCAAACTAAGTAGAGGAGAACTTTTGTCACCACTAACTGAAATATAACTTAAAGGATAAGAAACAATCAATCATAATACGAGGTTCACATCACACTTCGTGTAATATACAATATATGTAAGCTAACACCCTGCATGAAATGGCCACACCACAAAAGCAAACATGTAAAAGGGCACTGTTAAATTTCAGTTCATAAAGACGTAAAATTGATAAAACGATGAGATGCAGTCAAGAAATTGAACGGGAGTGAAAATTTCGAAATATCAACTGTCCAAACCATTCCCACATTGCCGTTCGATCCATTGTCGAGGAGCGTGCTAGGAAATATCATAGCGTTCCCTTGCACTGCCGTCATTCCTTCGTCCTGGGCCAATGACCTTAGATGTTAGTCTCCTTCAAACAACAATCATCATCATCATCATCATCATCATCATCATTACTTTTTCCCGCGAGGGATACAGCGCAGTAGCGAATAGCGTGAAGACGTGGCCTGACGCTAGAGTCATTTAATAATGAAAAACATCTTGACACAAAAAGTGATCAAGTAAATAGTCATATTGACTGGCGTCTCATTGAGGTGTTCGTGGTTCTAACCCCGGTCAATGCATGTGGGAATTTTTAAACAGAAAGTCATACTCTTATGTTCCGGGTTACTCGTAACAATGGAGATCCCGTAGCTATGATGATCTCGATATTAACAGACAAGTAAAACTACTCGCATGATTGCCTTTGATTGGCTGAAAGTGTTAAAGTTGGAGAGAGCAAGTAGGAACGAAGGAAGAGAACATGTTAGCGTACATGGCTACTTAACACGCGATGCTTTTAGCACGACTTTCAAAGACAATATTTGTTACAAATTGCATTATGCACTACTTGTCACTTGTCTAACATAACAGAACTGCGCATGCTTATAGACAAAGTACGTTCCGAACAATATTACATACATACATACATACATACATACATACATACATACATACATACATACATTATCATTATAGACTGTTATGCCTTTCAGCGTTCAGTCTGCAAGCCTCTGTGAATTTAATAAACGTCGCCACAATCCTCTATTTGCAACTAGTGCTGCGGCCTCATTTAATTATATACCTCTTATCTTTAAATCGTTAGAAACCGAGTCTAACCATCGTCGTCTTGGTCTGCCTCTACTTCTCTTACCCTCCATAACAGAGTCTATTATTCTCCTAGGTAACTTATCCTCCTCCATTCGCCTCACGTGACGCCACCACCTAAGTCGGTTTATGCGTACAGCTTCATCCATCGAGTTCATTCCTAACTTAGCCTTTATCTCGTCATTCCGTATACCCTCCTGCAATTGTTCCCATCTGTTTGTACCAGCAGTCATTCTAGCTACTTTCATGTCTATGAACAAGATATCCTGAGTCCACCCACCTTTCGCTCCCGTAAAGCAAAATTGGTCTGAAAATAGACCGTTGTAAAGATAGTTTCATCTGGGAGCTGACTTCCTTCTTACAGAATACTGTTGATCGCAACTGCGAGCTCACTGCATTAGCTTTACGACACCTTGATTCAGTCTCACCTTATTACCATCCCGGGAGAACACACAACCTAAATACTTGAAATTATCGACCTGTTCTAGATTTGTATCACCAATCTGACATTCAATTCTATTGAATTTCTTACCTACTGACATCAATTTAGTCTTCGAGGGACTAATTTTCATACCATACTCATTGCACCTATTTTCAAGTTCCAAGATATTGGACTGCAGGCTTTCGGCACAATCTGCCATTAAGACCAAGTCGTCAGCATAGGCAAGACTGCTTACTACATTTCAACCTAACTGAATCCCTCCCTGCCATTTTATACCTTTCAGCAGATGATCCATGTAAACTACGAACAGTAGAGGTGAAAGATTACAGCCTTGACTAACTCCTGTAAGTACCCTGAACCAAGAACTCATTCTACCATCAGTTCTCACTTGTCAATTGTCAACATGAATGCCTTTGATTGATTTTAATAATCTATCCTCAAATCCATCGTCCACCAGTATGGCGAACATCTTTTCCCTCGGTAACCTGTCATATGCTTTCTCTAGATCTACGAAACATAAACACAACTGCCTATTCCTCTCGTAGCATTTTTCAATTACCTGGCGCATACTGAAAATCTGATCCTGACAACCCCTCTGTGACCTGAAACTACACTGGTTTTCATCAAACTTCATCTAAACGACTGATCGCACCCTCCGTTTCAAGATGCTAGTGAATACATTGCCTGGTATACTAATCAATGAGATACCTCGATAGTTGTTGCAATCCTGCCGGTTCCCTTGCTTATATATAGGTGCATTTACTGTTTTTGTCCAATCTCAAGGTACCTTACCAACACTCCATGCTAATTTTACTACTCTATGAAGCCATTTTGTCCCTGCCTTCCCACTATACTTCACCATCTCAGGTCTAATTTCATCCATTCCTGCTGCTTTATGAAAATGGAGTTTATTTACCATCCTTTCCACTTCCTCGAACGTAATTTCGCCATCAGCATTTTCCTCCTCGCCATGAGCTTGGCTGTTCGCAACACTGCCAGGAAGATCTCCTTTTACGTTGGGAAGTTGTTCAAAATATTCCCTCCACCTCTCCAGAGATTCCCTGGGATCTATTATGAGTTCACCTGAATTACTCAAAACATTGTTCATTACCAAAATCTCAAATCTTCCCACGACTTCTTTTTGGAATCAACAACTATTTGTTTCGCTCTGTTTCGTTCATCTACGTAAAAATCCCTGTCTGCATCGGCCCTTGTTTGGAGCCATTTCTGATAAGACTTCTTTTTATGTTTACAAGCTGCTCTCACTTCATCATTCCACCAAGATGTTTGCCTTTTCCCATCTTTATACAAAGTTGTTCCTAGGCATTCCCTTGCTGTTTCTTCTACAGCATCCCTGTACGCCACCAATTATCTTCCTATATCCTGAACCTGCTTACTGTCTACTGTTCGAAACTTCTCACTAATCATATTCATGTACTTCTGTCTAATTTCCTCGTCCTGGAGATTTTTTATCCCTTATTCGTTCGCAGACAGATTTCACTTTCTCTACCCTAGGCCTAGGGATACTTAAATCACTACAGGTCTGTATCATCAAAAAATCCGCGAAAAACTCCTACATTCGTAACAGATTTCCTGAATTCAACGTCGGTTAAGATATAGTCTATTATGGATCTGGTACCCCTAGCCTCCCATGTGTAGCGGTGAATAGCCTTATGCTTGAAGAATGTATTCGTAACTGCTAAGCCCATACTACCACAGAAGTCCAGCAAACGCTTCCCATTCCCATTACCTTCCATATCTTCCCCACATTTACCAATTACCCTTTCGTATCCTTCAATTCTACTTTCAACTCTCGCATTGAAATTGCCCATTAGCACTATTCTATCCTTGCTGTTTACCCTGACCACGATGTCACTCAATGCTTCAAAAAACTTGTCAACTTCGTCCTCATCTGCACCTTCACATGGTGAATACACTGAGATAATTCTCGTCCTAATTCCTCCAACTGCCAAATCTACCCACATCATTCGCTCATGTACGTGCCTAACAGAAACTATGTTGCGTGCAATGGTATTTCTGGTAAACAGCCCTACCCCAAACTCTGCCCTTTCCTTTCTATCACCCGTCAAGTACACTTTATAATCTCCTATGTCTTCCTCGTTATCTCCCCTTACCCGAATATCACTTACTCCTAGTACAGCCAGATGCATCCTCTTTGCTGACTCAGCCAGTTCTACTTTCTTTCTTCCATATGCCCCATTAATATTGATAGCTCCCCATCGAATTCCATTTCGTTCGCGAAGTTGTTTTCAAGGAGTCCCTCGCCTGTCATATCGGAGTGGGACTCCGTTACTCCCATAGTTCCGAGGCTTGCTTAAAATGTCCTGAGCTCGGCAAATTCATGAAGCAGGATGTTACCCCACTTACACATAGTCCAAGTGAGGATCCCTCCTCTAAAGGGTTATGGACCACCAGTGGATTGTATAGTCCTAGCCGCCTGAGCACAAGGAGGGCCATGACTCAGAATATGTCCGAGATGCCCACTCCCATTCCGTAGCAACTGGTATCCCGACTCTCAGGACCACTTACTAGGCCACTGAACCGTTGCCCATGCTTCACGAACCAGGACGTGACTACAGTAACCCACACCATGAACCAAGATTTGTATTGGATAAAATGTACGGCAAGAAAGACGAAAGCCCAGAGCAGTAGAAAGTTTACGCCGATTATTCTGTCAACAGTCCGTTCATGTTCTCTGTCAGTGTGCACTATCCGCATGACCCAAAGTATCATTAGCATGGCTCGGACCTAACGACGCCTAAAACTACCTATAAAAGACCCAAAAATCCAAAAGAGGACTTAAAAAAGGGAATAAAATTCGATCCAAATTCGCTCCTAATTTTACTTTTTAATTACATATTTAATAAAGGAATGTAATTATTTTAAATGCAAAATACCGAGCTCGATAGCTGCAGTCGCTAAAGTGCGTCCAGTATCTTGTATTCGGGATATAGTGGTTTCGAACTCCACTGTCGGCAGCCCTGAATATGGTTTTCCATGGTTTCCCATTTTCACACCAGTCAAATGCTAGGGCTGTACCTTAATGAAGGCCACGGCCTCTTCCTTCCCACTCCCAGCCCTTTCCTATCACATCGTCTCCATAAGACCTACCTGTGTCGGTGCGACGTAAAGCATCTTGCAAAAAAATGCAGAATTCTGATGGTATACAACACACAGTGCAAGAATATGAGTGAAATACTTGTTTTTTCAGACAATGTATATTTTTAGATTAACGTAATTTAAAAAATCAAGGACTTCTGTGTTTGCTAAGAAAGTACATGTAGAATTTAGAATGAAAAGTTTTTCCACCTAGAATGAATTAAGCGAACCCCCCATGGACATCATTGAGATGGAAATTTAAATTAGTATAACTCGAATTATATTTGGCTTAACCACACTAGGATTTCAGAAATTGGAATTGAGAAACATTACCTCATTTGACTTTGTAGTATGTCACAGGAGTCATCGTCAGGTTCGTAAGTGTAAAGGATCGTCAGTTTCAGGCAGCGCTTTGCGAAACATCGAGAAACTTCTCTTCACTTCAAGTACTTCATACTTGAAGTAAGTGAGATCTTCCTCTTCAAATCACTCACATCAAAATTTCCTCCTTTCATTATTTCACTTTTCATGCACATAATCTGATACCCCTGTTTTTTCTAATTTCATTTAATTTCATATTCTCTACAGGAAAGGTTTTTAAGAGGTAATGGATGAAGTAACGATGATTAGAATCGAGAATGAGCAGTACAAATGTAGTCGAAAGAAGGTGAAGTTGCCAAAAAAACCGTTAACACTTTAAAAAAGGCCTAAACACTTTAAAAAGGCTGAAAGTACCTATAAGACAAAAATAAAGGCAAAAAGGGACAAATAAAATCCATCATTCTCTGGCTTACAATGAACCAGAATGAAAATATATTATGGTGGGCCTCGTCTTCGGACACTTTTATTCAACTTCAGGGCCCTAATCATGAACATATCCTGAATTCCCGTTTACAGAAAATCAGAAAGTTTCAGCTAATACGATATTCATATTAGTGGTTCGGTGAGGTTGAGAAAATGAAGTATTCTTCCAACGAATTTACCTCAGCAATAAACAGGATCTCCATTAATGCTCATATATCAGTCGGCTACGTTTTTTACTAGTGAATGTACATCTTATACATGGATGGTTCTATCCATATTAATGTACATTATCATTCATTTCGTCATTGCAGATGCAAGTAGATATTATTTCTGAACGCTCCCATTGTACTGCAACAGAATTACGCTTTCAGTTCATCACAAAGAAGGATTCTCGGATAATTTATATTGTCAGTGAATTATTCAAACAATTTAGTTTTGTGTTCAGATTATGATTGAATTATTGCTAAAATTTCCGCACCACTACTGCTCTGGTTGGACAGTATAACACAATCATTATAAACCGATTATTTTAATGTTGCTTCAATGGAAAAGGTCTTAGAGGACGTCAAGGTGCCAAATTTATGTTCTGAAGCTGGTTCACCAGGCAAACCTGTCATGGACCGTTACGTACCAGTACACTATCTTGGTGCGAAGTTTAACTATGAGTCTCCTCAAAATTGATATACACAATGCATATTGTCCCTGTTCTGCCAAAACGGCGAATGTTACAATGCTCGTCCTATTCATTATTTCCCTTAAGACTGGTCACGCCTCCCAGCCATAGGCTATATTGATATGCGGTCCATCAGAACAATTATCGTTGAGTTAATTTTCCTATGCGCGTGTGTAAAGGAAAATGAACCTTAAGTACATCACACTCTAGGAGTGGTTAAATGTCACGCAAACATACATTCCTTCAGTATGGTACAGTAAGCTTCATTTTCCTTTACACACGCGCATAGGAAAATGAACTCAACGGAAATTGTTCTGATGGACCGAATATCAATATGTGGCTGGAAGGCGTGATCAGTCTTAAGGGAAATAATGGATACGAAGAGCATTGTAGCATTCGCCGTTTTAACAGAACAGGGACGATATGATATATTTTCAATAGACCTATCATAGGTAAATTATCGTTTTGTTCATGAACACCTTTTTCAGAAAGCAAACGTACTAATACATGATTATTTCTCTGCCGGCTGGGATACCCGGCATTGTCCTGCACCCCTGCAGTCCGAGGTAATTTATGTTCAATTCAACCGTGGCTCAAAAGGAACGAGAAAGGAAATATTCTGCCGTTGGAGACGTCGAAAAATAGACAGGTGAGTTGGCCGTGCTGTTAGGGGAGTGGAGCTGTGAGCTTGTATTCGGGAGATAGTGGGTTCGAACCCAACTATCGGCAGCACAGAAGATGGTTTTCCGTGGTTTTCCATTTTCAAATCAGGCAAATGTAGGGCCGTACCTTAATTAAGGACACTCCGCTTCCTCCCCGCTCCTAGGCCTTTGTTATCCCTTCATCGCCGTAAGACCTATCTGCGTCGGTGCGACGTATAGCAAGTTTTAAAAATTGTTGGCAAGAAAACGAGGACCAGCGAGCATTAGAAAGGCCGGGCCGAGAAGCCTGTGGGAGGCAACTCCTCACACTCCACATCGAAACGCTTAAAATGACACTTGCCTGGTTCTTCTAAGACAATCTCAGTGAATTTGAGTTTTAATCTTCCTCAAAACCCCAATTTTCCACCCATCTTAAAAATCAAATCTCACTAAAATGTAAAGATTAAGCAAGAAAAGCGCAAATACAATGAGATCAGCCGTTTCCCTTGCCGAGTTAACATAACAATAATTAAAATCATTTTAAAATTGAGATATTGATCCCAATCGTCATAAATGGCCCCAAACACGTGTAATCTAAAAGTGTTTATATAAAGTTACTCTGTGTGTGTGTGTGTGTGTGTGTGTGTGTGTGTGTGTGTGTGTTTATGCGTGGGTGGGTGGGTGGGTGCGTGCGCGAGTGAGTAATTATTCCATGTATTTATTAGCTACGTGTTAATAGGGTCAAGCGCAGGAGTTATGTGGAGTTGCTCCGACTTTGGGCGTGTCAAGGCGTTTACCCCCCCACCCCCACCACACCACCCCCGCCCTCAAAAATGATCTTAGGGTGGCAGAGTGCCATTTAGCCCCCAACAAAAATTCTACTCTTAGATATTACGTCCACTTAAAATGTAGAGTTTGGTAGTCTTCGGAGGCTTCTAGGCGGTAAGTCTGGAGAGGCTGGTAGATGGTTTTATATCAATAAATGAGATTAGAAAGCGGGCATTCCTTCAGAGGACTACATTTCCCAATGGGGACTGTTCAGTCGGTACATTTACTTACTTACTTACTTACTTACTTACTTACTTACTTACTTACTTACTTACTTACTTACTTACTTACTTACTTACTTACTTACGTACGTACGTACTTAAGTAAGTCTAAGCAGTTAGCAATGCTAAGGTGTAAAATTGTATAAGTAATATGTAACATTATGTACAGTAACTTATAATTAGTCAATGGAGATGGGAACACTTTTGTGTACGTGCCTCTTTCTCCATGTACCGTCCGCTATTTTTAGCAACAACTTTTGAATAATAATACTAACAATAATAATTATAATAATAAACACCTAAATAACGACATTTCCTGTTAAAATGAGAGGGTCTCCTTGACTCAGGTGGCAGCGCGCCTATCTCTAACCACTGGGCACTTTGGTTCAAATCCCGTTCACTCCATGTGGGATTTGTGCTGGACCAAGCGGAAGTCGGGACAGATTTCTCTATGATTACTCCGGTTTTCCCTGTCATCTATCATTCCACAAACACTCTCCAATAGCATTTCATTTCATCCGTCTGTCATTAGTCACTGTCACAGAAGTATGCGACAAGTTTCGGCAGCCGGCGCAGTTCCTATCCTTGCCGCAAGATTGGGGTCTCATTCATTCCATTCCTCATCCGGTCGAATGACTGTAAACAGGCTGTGGATTTTAATTTTTCCTGATAAAATAACAACAGAATGACGATCCCTTCTACTTTATTTACGTAAATTCGGTGAATTTTTTATTCATTCATTAGCAGCAGCGTGTCAATTTGAAGTTAGTCTGATGACGGACACACACGTGAAAGTCAACTTCTGGAGATGTACACAGGCTGGAAGCAAGCTCAACCGACAAACTGTCAGAGGCTGTTTTTATTTTAATATAGGGACCACGATCGGTGGTGGCTAATTACTGAATAATTGTATTCCTTTCTTCATTAATTATCGACTAACTTAGTGTTTATTAGCATTGAATTTGTTTTGATTTTTGAACTACCTTTGCATACGTTTACTCGGTGCGGTTGACGGTACTCACTGCTGAGCCTAATGTTACCATTGCAGGTCGTAATCTCGTCATGGTACGAATACAGTGCTCAAGAGTGACTACCATGACAATTGTGCCAAGTAAACACAAGCAAATGTGGTTTAGGTCGAGAAGCAAAACGAAGTCTGTGTAAGCAAACACAAAGGCAGTCGAGTTAACAAGTGGAAAGAAATGCAGTTTCTCAGTACTTTGCCACCAGCGACCGGGGGTTCCTTGTATCAAAATACTCGGCTAACTTCCGTGAACAACATCTGAATGTTTACCACAAAATATAAAATTTCATGTTTCCGTACTGACAGCTAAACTAATAATTTTTAAATCACGACAACAATGATTTATTATTAAACAGTGTTCTCCTTATTCAACACATCGGTATAAAGTGAATTTAAAAACTTAAATTTCACATTTGTCACATCTATACATGTTTCGAAGCTATTTTGACCATCTTTAGTAGATTGATAATAAATGACATATTCGTATCATGGTAGTTAAAAACATTTAAAATTGAAACAAGGTTGATGTTATAAATGTTAAAATGTTCTTGAGTTCATGCTCTTAAAATGTTGTTCACTCTTAATAAGAACATTTTAATGTTTAAAACATCATTCCTGAATTTTTAAATGTTTTAACTATGATATGTATATTTCATTTATTAAACATCTACTAAAGATGATCCAAATAGGAGCGAAACATGTATAGATGTAACAAATTTGAAATTTAAGTCTTTTAAATTCATATTATATCATAATATATTGAACATGGAGGATACTGTTTAATGATAAATAATTGTTATAGTGATTGAAAGATTATTAGTACATCACATCTACAGTAGAATAAGTGCAGGCTATCGAATATTTTGTATATTTGTAGAGAGAGAGAGCAAATTACGAAGTACAAATATTAGTTGTATTATCGTGTGATGGAAGACTAGAACACCTGTGTTCTACATGTACATTGTCCAATGCAGATGTTAATGCTGTTAACAGTTCTTGAACTCTGGATGTGAGGTTGAAAGGTCAGCGTAAAACAGATAGTTCCATGGAAAGGAGATAGCAGGAGCATAGATATAGAGGATGGTAATAAAAATCATGAACCGGGTATATAAGCGTTAGGGGGTTGGTCATTTTGATATATAATTTGAAGAAGAAAATGATTCGATATCTAGCATCGATGTCATTTTATTAGGTGCCCAATTTACTCAATCCGATCCCTTCGCGGGCGAATTCAAATGAGCTTTCCAAGCCGGTGCTGCTAATTCTGCACGTGACTTAAAACCAGCTTTAGAGCAATGTCGAGAAATCGACATCAAACGTAAACACACCGTGGGTTTTGTCCCGTGTCACCGTAGTGTACTTACTGTGGCACGATCTTGTAACTTCGTAGGCCCGTATTCAAATCCCTCCCCTGGCGAATTTTCTTTCTTCTGTGGTTGCTCTCAAGCCGGTCCTAAGCCTCGTGCAGATATAGCAACACGGCCTCGTAAATCCCGTTTGAATTCGCTCGCGAAGCAATCAGATTGGCTAACTCCAGCAGCTGACAGAATGACAAGGGCGTGAGTTATTTATTTGATTTATTTTAAACTGTTTACCAGTGTGGCCAACCCTCTAACGCTTATATACTAGGTTCACGTTCTTTCCGACCATCCTGTATAAAACTGTTTCTATATTCTGTTCTTAGAGTTATCTTCGTAGACGTCATGAAAACCAATGAAGAAGTGGAAAGTAGAAGTTTTCACTACTCGAAGCCTTGGTGTAAAGTAGAATAGAGTGGCTAGTTCTAAAGAGGAAGTGTCACAACTTTCGTGTCGAAATGTGCGTGATATAACTCGTATGCTGCGAGAATACCTCATTTCAAAAGTATACCTGCCTGTTTCCAACGCGTAGTAAACCGCGTAATAAGCAATAGCAGAGTATTACGAGTATCGCTACACGCTGGATAGTACAGGTGGGCAAGCCAGTAGTGGAGTGGTAAGCAGAATATAGTCAGTCACGGTCAGTGATTGGAAGAGTACAAAATAAAAGTAATTGGTCTGAATTACAATCACATGAGAATTATTTTACTTAACTGAGAACCAATGATGGAAGAGGGTGAAAGTGCCATTGTGCTCGAGAACTCTATTACTGGCGTTTACTAGAAGACATGTTACTGGAACTTTCACCCCTCTCTACCATTGGAGACCAGGAATGAAGGGTTACCTACGGCCTTTGAACTGCAAGGATACTACATCCAATACATTTTATATACTCCGCCACCAGGAATGACTCGGATTTCCTAGTGCCGGTTCCAAGCCCGGTAAATGAGGAGGGTCAATGGCTGGTTGTTGAACCTTGGGGGTTGCAGTGATGTCGAGTAAGTGCTGCCATTAAAACTCAAGAAATGCTTTAGCTGACAGTCCATCTGTTAATGTAACCAGTAAATCCTACCCTTCATGGGGATGGGTGAGGGCAAGTACCTGGTGCCTTAAAACTGGGTCCGTCGGCTAAGGTAACCACAACAGAAGAGTCCCTGGCCCTCCAGGTTGGGGGTTGTTCGAAGGGCTGGTAACTCTTCCACTTAAAAACTTACCTCACTCATAAATCTCAGATGAATAACCTGACGGATTATATGATGACGACAAAGGCAAGATCAAAGGACAAACGATTTGGAATTAGAGATACATTAAAGTTGGGAACTTGAAACGTGAGAGGCATAAAAGACAAAGAAGAAGAACTGGATTGAGAGCTAGCTAGGAAAGAAATCCATGTTGCTGTAATTAATGAGACAAAAAAGAAATTACAAGGGACAAAAGAAATTGATAAATAACTATGATTTATAGCGGAGTTACACAGGATAAAAGAGCTGCAGCAGGAGTCGCAATATTAATAGATAGGAAGTGGAAAAACAAAATAGAAAGCTAAACCATTATAAATGAAAGGATTTTAGTGCGGAGTTGAAGATAGAGAGAGGGAAATTAACCTTGGTAGCCGTGTATGCTCCTGAAGGAAACAAACAAGAAGAATGTGAACAGTTTTATAAAGTTCTTCAATCAGTGTTAGATAACATACGTAAAACTGACTTTGTTGTTCTGGCTGGTGATCTCAATGCCCGAGTTGGGAACAAACCAATTGCAGAAATAGTGAGAAATAAAGGTGAACCAATTTTAAATGAAAATGGTAAATTACTGATAGAATTTGCATCCTATAATCAATTAAAAATTACTAACACCTTCTTTGAAAAGAAAGACGTACATAAATTTACATGGACTGCAAGAGGACAGCGATCAATTATTGACTATATAATGGTCAATAAAAAGTTAGGCCCAGATGTAACAGATGTCAGAGTATATAGAGGCAGCGATTTATACACAGATCGTAATCTGGTCATTGCAAAAATCAGAATTCTCGCCAAATGGATAAAAAGGCTGAATAAAAATATACACAGAATCCAAGAAATCTATAAGGTATATTTACTACAGGATGATGGATTAAAATACTTATATCAAAACCGGCTGCAGCAGTATTTAGTTCAAATTCTGACAAATACTGATAAACAAAGAATGGGAAATCATAACCTCAGCAATTCAGAGGGCAGCAGATGAAGCCATTGGAATGAAAAATAAATTTAGGAGAAAAACTGGGCTCAAAATATGGAATGAAGAAATTTCAGAAGCTGTCAAGCAAAAACGAATATTATACTTGAAAATGATATAGCAACGCACCCCACAAAATGAGAAAGAATATAAAAACAGCAGGAACAAGATCAAATCACTAACGAGAAAACTCCAGCAGGAATCATGGCATAGGTTAATAAACTCAATAGAAGATAATATCCATGGTAGGCAAGAGATGAAGTATAAGTTAATGAACCACCTCAACAGTGATGAAAGAGAAACTGCTAATACAAATGTAATCGAAGAAGAATCATGGATACAACACTACAAAGAATCGTGGCATGACGGAGAGTATGGAGACAGTCAAGAAGATCGAGATATAGATATCGACGTTGAAGGAATTGACCTAATAGACATAGAAGAACTTAATACTTTTCTGAAATCCTTCAAAAATAGAAAAGAAATATGGAGTTGTTCAAATATGGTGGGACCATTCTTAAATGTAGATTGCTACATTTAATTAATCTTTGTTGGAAAAGATGAAATATACACGAAGAATGGAGGAAAGCTAAAATAATATCACTTTTCAAGAAAGGAAATCGAAGTTTCCTCAGTAACTATCGAGGAGTAAGTTTATTAAATGTTGGCTATAAAATATACGCTAAAATAATAAACAATAGACTTAAAATTATTGCACACAATCTCTTATTGGAAGAACAATGTGGATTTAGAAAAGGCAGATTCTGTACAGATAATATATTTAGGCTCAAACAGATACTGGAGAAGAGAAGTTAATTTAACTTGAACACTTATGTCGCTTTTGTCGACTATGAAAAAGCTTTTGATAGGGTAGATAGAGAACAGTTATGGAATATCATGGTAAAAATTGATACCCAAAACATCTTATTCAAGTTATCCCAAGTCTGTACAAAAGGACGAGAATTGTGTTAGATCTAGAATACAAACTAACGGAAGAAATACTAATTAATAAGTGTACGTGAGGGATGCAGCCTCTCGCCAACAATATTCAATATGTCTAGATGAAGTAATCAAAAACTGGAAACGAATTGTGAACTCTGGAATAAAATTGAACACAGACACATACATACTATGCTTTTTGCAGATGATCAATTTATCCTGCAGGATTATGAAAATAAACTCCAGAAATCAATACATTAGTTAAACACCATTTGTAAAAGTTCTAATTTTCGGCTATCCAGAACGAAAACCAAAGTTATGGCGTAGCAAGGGAAGTATCCTATCAGAGCGAAGATAGTAATTGACAATCAACCAGTAGAACAAGTCTCAAATTTTAAGTACCTTGGTTGTGAAATATCATTTAATGATGATAGCGAGGTGAAGAAGAAGCTTCATCGATTTCAACATATGTGTGGGACAATTCGTCGAACTCTGAAAGGAAAAGTAAGAGAAGATACTCAACTTAAATTCTACAAGACTATGGCTGTACCAACTTTGTTATATGGAAGTGAGACGTGGGTGGGTAAAACAAGGTATAGGAATAAAATACAATCTTCTTAGATGAGATTCCTAAGATCAGTGAAAGGATACTCCCTAAAAGATAAAATACGAAATGAAGAGACATGATAACAATTAAATATATTCTCCGTGAACGAAAGAATATTCCAAACGGAATAAATTGGAAAACCACGTTCAGAGAATGGATAACAACAGAATCCCAAAAACTTGCCCTGGAATACCATCCTACGGGAAGAAGAGATATTGGTCGCCCTATGAAGAGATGGAATGAAATCTGAGGTCGGAACAGACTATTAGCATAATCCACGAAGAGGAAGTAAGTAAGTACATGACAATATTTTGCTTCTATAAATTTCATTTCTTTAATTAAGTGGCTCAGAAGTGAGAAAATACATGAGTGATTGCACACGGACACAATGGACAGCACAGAAGAATTGCAGCGCGAGACGATGGCACATTCACCCTTCCCCACCGAACTCAGCTGGGCGCATAGGACTGTGGTTCTATGTATTGAACATCCTACCACTAAACTATTGACCTCAGGTACAGTACATGGAAAAGGTTACTACCATATGCGGCATGGGTAATATATTCCCCTATTTTAAAAAACACATTTTTAATATTTCGGCCCCTTCACCCTTTTCCATCTTTTGTCCTCAATTATTATTACTAATTAACGGAACAAACACCAGTAATGTCTATCAAAGACCTGGGAGTTATTTAACACATAAAATGTGTCTTAAGTAGTACATCAATGTTGTAACCGACCAGGCTTCTCCAGCCATACTGATTTATTGTAGAGTCCTATTACGTGATATCACTCGATATCAAGATTATCCGTCATCGGAAGTTATTCATTAACACATATTAATTTAACTTCAATCAATTGTAAATAAGGCTTTTGGTATCATTTCATTATGTGCCGTAAATATGGTCAATATGTTGAGTCTGAGTTTGTGTCATTTCACCACATATTGCGTACACGGAAAAGTTATTCTTGAAGCGGGGATGTTATGATGAGTCATTGGGTTTAACGCATGAGTACTGTACTATACAGCGACCCGCGTGCAAGGCTAGCAAGCTAGGAGACTACGTCATCGACCGGCCTACTGTTTACGGGTGAAGAATGAAGAGAGGGACGATATGATATGATATCAACGAATCAGATGCTTCGTTGTATAGAGACTGGGTATGGAGCTGTTACCAAGAGTGAGGAGAGCTCGGGTATATTATCGTGCGCTGAGCAATCCTCAACCACCGAGGACTAGCTTGATTGTGCTAGCGAGAAAACATACTCGTCTCTCGCTCCGCTGTCCCTCTCCTCGCCAGGCGACCTGTACTTCCTAAGTGCAAGCGAGGCAACTGTACTTATTAAAACTTTTCGGAAGGAGCATTTGTCTAAGCCGAGCACTTCTCAGTGCTCGCTTTTCTCTTTCAAAATTTTATTTCAGGGTAACCACGGCGAACAACAGGGACGTTCCCCATGGCATGGTGTTGGCGAAAGGAGTTATCTACAGGGGAGGCCGCTTCTATCAAAGGCGGCAATGGATAGAGGACCACCCTGAATCGAAGACATCGTCCCCACCGACAGAGCAGGAGCAGGACGCGTCGCAGACCGAGGTGGAAACGGAGCCACACAGGGACGGGTGCGACCCCCCTGACGGCTTTTTCTTCTCCGAGGGCTACACGGATCCGGAGTACGAGGCGCCGCTCGTCTACTACAAGCCGGGTCGCCCTCTTCATTCCGAACGGGCCCTAGTCCTGGAAAGAGGCAGGAGGCTCCCGACGACCGTGTCCGTGGAGAGCTTTCTGCCAAGAGGCTTCATCATCAGGCATCACGACCAGGAGCGGATGTACAACGTGGAGATGAAGCTCTCTACTCTGTTTCAGGTCGTCTGACTAACAGGGAGGGACGACGTCTGCACCTCGAGAGATTCGCCGGCGGGCAGGGCCTGGACGGCAGCCTCTGAGCGCCAGGGGGCGTCCTCCTCTACTACCGTGGTGCCGTCCGCCGTCTGGAGCGCTTTCCTGGATTGCGCCCGTGTGATAGGCCCTTCCTGGTAGGCCTTGGTCTGCGTCCACTTCGAGAAGGTGGTCCATGGGAAAGCGGTCTGCGTCCACATCGCAGTGCCGAGCCGCTCGGCCTGGGTCGTGCAGTCGCGACGCCAGGGGCGTCTCGGCATTCCTCCTGAGGGCGCCGGCGTTCATCCCTGGAACGCCGTCCCTCCCTCGTAGTCGGACGACCTTAAACAGAGTAGAGAGCTTCATCTCCACGTTGTGCATCCGCTCCTGGTCGTGATGCCTGATGATGAAGCCTCTTGGCAGAAAGCTCTCCACGAACACGGTCGTCGGGAGCCTCCTGCCTCTTTCCAGGACTAGGGCCCGTTCGGAATGAAGAGGGCGACCCGGCCTGTAGTAGACGAGCAGCGCCTCGTACTCCGGATCCGTGTAGCCCTCGGAGAAGGAAAAGCTGTCAGGGGGGTCGCACCCGTCCCTGTGCGGCTCCGTTTCCACCTCGGTCTGCGACGCGTCCTGCTCCTGCTCCGTCGGTGGGGACGATGTCATCGATTCAGGGTGGTCCTCCATCCATTGCCGCCTTCGATAGCGGCGTCCCCTGTACATAACTCCTTTCGCCAACACCATGCCATGGGGAACGTCCCTGTTGTTCGCCGTGGTTACCCTGAAATAAAATTTTGAAATAGAAAAGCGAGCACTGAGAAGTGCTCGGCTTAGACAAATGCTCCTTCCGAAAAGTATTAATAAGTACAGTTGCCTCGCTTGCACATAGGAAGTACAGGTCGCCTGGCGAGGAGAGGGACAGCGGAGCGAGAGACGAGTACGTTTTCTCGCTAGCACAGTCAAGCTAGTCCCCGGTGGTTGAGGATTGCTCCGCGCACGATAATATACTCGAGCTCTCCTCACTCTTGGTAACAGCTCCATACCCAGTCTCTATACAACGAAGAATCGGATTCGTTGATCTCATATCATATCTTCCCTCTCTTCATTCTTCACCCGTAACCAGTAGGCGGGTCGATGACGTAGTCTCCTAGCTTGCTAGCCTTGCACGCGGGTCGCTGTATAGTACAGTACTCATGCGTTAAACCCAATGACTCATCATAACATCCCCGCTTCAAGAATAACTTTCCCGTGTACGCAATATGTGGTGAAATTACACAAACTCAGACTCAACATATTGACCATATTTACGGCACATAATGAATTTCTACCTTATAATTTAAATAATAAATGATGTTCTAATATTTACAATATGATACCAAAAGCCTTATTTACAATTGATTGAAGTTAAATTAATATGTGTTAATGAATAACTTCCGATGACGGATAATCTTGATATCGAGTGATATCACGTAATAGGACTCTACAATAAATCAGTATGGCTGGAGAAGCCTGGTCGGTTACAACATTGATGTACTACTTAAGACACATTTTATGTGTTAAATAACTCCCAGGTCTTTGATAGACATTACTGGTGTTTGTTCCGTTAATTAGTAATAATAATTGAGGACAAAAGATGGAAAAGGGTGAAAGGGCCGAAATATTAAAAATGTGTTTTTTAAAATAGGGGGATATATTACCCATGCCGCATATGGTAGTAACCTTTTCCATGTACTGTACCTGAGGTCAATAGTTTAGTGGTAGGATGTTCAATACATAGAACCACAGTCCTATGTGCCCAGCTGAGTTCGGTGGGGAAGGGTGAATGTGCCATCGTCTCGCGCAGCAATTCTTCTGTGCTGTCCATTGTGTCCGTGTGCAATCACTCATGTATTTTCTCACTTCTGAGCCACTTAACTAAAGAAATGAAATTTATAGAAGCAAAATATTCTTATGTACTTATTTACTTCCTCTTCGTGGATTATGCTAATAGCCTGTTCGAGACCTCAGATTTCATTCCATCTCTTCATAGGGCGACCAATATCTCTTCTTCCCGTAGGATGGTATTCCAGGGCAAGTTTTGGGATTCTGTTGTTATTCATCCTCTGAACGTGGTTTTCCAATTTATTCCGTTTGGAATATTCTTTCATTCACGGAGAATACATTTAATTGTTATCTTGTCTCTTCATTTCGTATTTTATCTTTTAGGGAGTATCCTTTCACTGATCTTAGGAATCTCATCTAAGAAGACTGTATGTTATTCCTATACCTTGTTTTACCCACCCACGTCTCACTTCCATATAACAAAGTTGGTACAGCCATAGTCTTGTAGAATTTAAGTTGAGTATCTTCTCTTACTTTTCCTTTCAGAGTTCGACGAATTGTCCCACACATATGTTGAAATAGATGAAGCTTCTTCACCTCGCTATCATCATTAAATGATATTTCACAACCAAGGTACTTAAAATTTGAGACTTGTTCTACTGGTTGATTGTCAATTACTATCTTCGCTCTGATAGGATACTTCCCTTGCCACGCCATAACTTTGGTTTTCGTTCTGGATAGCCGAACATTAGAACTTTTACAAATGGTGTTTAACTGATGTATTGATTTCTGGATTTTATTTTCATCATCTCCCAGATGCGAGCTCACAGCTGCGCACCCCTAACCTCACGGCTAACCCGCCCGGTCCCTTAAGGACCATGAGTGACACTTTGCATGTTACATAGATGTCAATTGTATAGAATCGTAACAGGAAATAGAAAATTTCATCATGAATCATATTGAATCTAGCTGTAGATGGGAGTTGTACTTGGACGTTTATATCCCTGAGACGTCTTAAGAAATCTGCAGTACATAGGCCTGTATTTATCCACGGGCAAACACTGGAGTGGAGAGATTGATCCCAAATGTATAGAAAGTTTGGTAAACTGTGTCCCTATGCTTTCTTGCCTGTGATAGAGAAGACTAAATTTAGAGGAAATTGTCTCCCGTTAAGAATCAGTGGTATGTCACAATTTCCATCAGAATTTCTGTATGAACAATATTGTTTTCTAGATTTACCACAGTCATACGCGCCCCGCCATTCATACTTATATTTCTGATTTCTTCCCTAAGACCGTACCTTAATTTTTGTTGCTACTCCCTTCAACATATCAGTAAACTCAACTAATAATAATAATAATAATAATAATAATAATAATAATAATAATAATAATAATAATAATAATAATAATAATAATAATAATAATTCTGAATCATTGTCTGTACTGTAAGTACAGTAAGTTGATCCGAAACAGACAGCAACCGGTCCATTATATTGTAGCCAAAATCACATGGCGGTCGCGCGTGTCTGTTGGCTTCAATTCTGGCTGCATATTCGTGATGTCTTCTATCGTATTTACGCTATTCCCGATGGCTGACACAGACGATGCTGCTAATATGGCGACGGGCGCAAATCTTGGCTTCACCGAGCGAATACACTGCGGTGTGTGTCGCCGGCTCTATCTTATCCTGTGCTGGTTGGCAATCACCGTCAGCGAAGCTTCAGACACATAATTTTATTCAATCAGTATCAAATTCCAGGTTGCGAAAATTTCGTTGATTTTTTCTTGCAAGGAAGAGACTATTTATTTATTTATTTATTTATTTATTTATTTAATAAATGTGCCACGAACAGAGACATTCTCCAATTATAGGTGGCTTTTACAAATTATTTGAACAAATAACATAGAAATACCAAAAAGAAGAAAATGTGAAAACGCTATGTGAATGAGATGATAATGCTCTGTATGAAATGGATGAAACAATATCTCATATACAGAAGCCTGTTAATAAATCAAACAAAAAAATGTAACAAAATCATGTAAATATTATACATATAAACAAATCACTTCGACGAGAAAAATTCTTATAATATATTTACATATGTGTCATATTCATAAGCAAAGTCAAGATATATATGATACTTATTAATTAAGTTATTGTATGTTTCACACATATTGATAAACGGAGAGTTCTTAAAATACAGTTTTGGAGAATGGAGTAATAAACAATTGCCGAAATCTTAAATTTCCTTTTCTAACATTAAAGCATAACTCGTGAAGCGAACTATTATCGTCAATTAACGCATTAATCATCTTATAGAGATAAATTTGTTGAGCTATTACACGCCTACTGACTAGCGATACATATTTAAATTCATTCAACAAAAATCCATATGAAACATAATTTCTAAAGGGGAATATCCTTTATATTTTATAATAAATATATCTTAAAAAGCGTTTTTGCACCCTTTCAATTTGATTTTGATAAGATTTATAACATGGAGACCAAATTATACATGAATACTCAAGTTTTGATCGGACAATACTATTGAATAATAAGGTGAGTGCACACCTGTTAGAAAATTCTCTTGAATTTTTAATTATAAAACCCAATTTCTTATAGGAATCATTAACCATTGAATTAATATGCTCCTTGAAAGATAAATTTCTTGTAACAATTACCCCTAAGTCATTAACAGAGTGAACAACTTTGAGTTTTTCATTATTAATTTTATATTTATAATTCAATGTATTTTTCTTATTTGAAATCTGAAGGAAACAGCATTTATTTATATTAAGTTGCAAACAGTTTTCAATACTCCATGTGTATAAGTAATACAAATCCTATTGTAATTTCAACATATCATCAACATTTTTTATCTCTTTATAAAGTTTGACATCATCAGCATATAATAAACACCGAGAAAACCTAATTCTAGTGGGCAAATCATTATTATATAAAGTAAGGAATAAAGGGCCAAGGTTAGACTCTTGTGGTACACCAAAATAACATTGTATGCGAAAGACTCATGTTGATGATAGTAGACATATTGTTTCTGTGCACTAAGGTAAGATGCGGGCAGTTTTAACCAAGAACATATATCTGGTGCGAATTTTACCTGTTAAAGCTGTCTCGTTTCTTCATAATCGCTGTGAATGACAGACGGAATAGGGATTATATATATATATATATATATATATATATATATATATATAGATTTCAAGAGGTATATTACGAGTAAAATTTATATTTATTCTTTTTTCAACAATATGCTTTACGTCGCACCGACACAGATAAGTATTATGCCGGACTGAGTGGCTCAGACGGTTGAGGCGCTGGCGTTCTGGCCCCAACGTGACATGTTCGATCCTGACTCAGTCCGGTGGTATTTGACGGTGCACAAATACGTCAGATTCGTGTCGTTAGATTTACCGGCACGTAAAAGAACTCCTCCGGAACAATATTCCGGCACCTCGGCTTCTCCAAAATCCGTAAAAAAGTAGTTAGTGGGACTTAAAGCAAATAACATTATTATTTGAGGTAAGTCGTATGGTGACGATGGGAGAGGAAACTGCTAGGAGTGGGAAGGAATTGGCCGTGGCCTTAATTAAGGTATAGCCCAGCATTTGCCTTTTGTGAAATTGGGAAACAACGTAAAACCATCTTCACGGCTGCCGACAGGTGTGTTCGAACACACTGTGTCCCGAATGCAACCACACAGCTGAACGCCCCTAACCGCAAGGCCAACTCGCTTGCTAATAAATATTACATTTTGTGAAAAGAAACGATTACAAGGAACAATTAAAAAGTTATTGTTACAAGTAATTCAATTACTTCCCAGCTCTGGTCATGGTCAGTAATAGAAATGGATGGCTCAGAATGAGGGAGGGATGTCCCACTACGCCACATTACCGTCTGGCCACGTAGAATTCCAGTTTCTATTTCGGGATCTTGCTGTGGAAACAAACAGTTTGCCTTCTCGTAGCACATCGTTTATATCATCAACAAGTCTACGTATGTTTCTGCTCGGAAGTTGTGAAATTTCCCTTTATGTAGTTGGCATATTGAACCCGAAAGCAACTTTCTTCTACACAAGACGTGTTCCTAATTTTCTCGATTTCCCGACGAGGAATCGAACCCATGTTTCTCCGAGTGAACCTGACACATGATCACAGTCTCGGCTAGGTAATCTCCTAATGTTCTGTACATATCCCTCGATGTACCATCGGGGGGGGGGCTTAAAATACCAACGTTTTTGTTACCTATTTGTCATTTCCATACCGTAATAACAGGAGAACTGAAATGTCTGTTTTGTGCCATCAACTAAAAGATTGCAAGTTAGCCTTGTTAAGCCTTGAAAAAGTAAATATTTATATCTGAACCACAGTAGATACAAAACACGATCCCCGCCCCTGTTCCACTACGTAAGCTATATTTTTATATTAGTGAAATGTGAAATTGCGTATGACTTAGTGCCGGTTGTGTGCGAGGACATGTTCGGCTCGCCAGGTGCAGGTCTTTTGATTTGACTCCCGTAGGCAACCTGCGCTTCGTGATGAGGATGAAATGATGATGAAGACGACTAACACACCCAGCCCCCATGGCCAGCGGAATTAACCAATTTTGGTGACATTTCCCTACCTTGCTTGGAATCGAACCGGGAACCCCTGTGACCAAAGGCCAGCACGCTAACCACTTAGCCATGGATCCGAATATTTATAAAGTCGAATTTTGTTAATTCAACCTTCCTCTGACTTAGTGTGTGTGTACACCATTCAGCATTAAATGCTTGCAACAATGGTCATTTTTCAACAAATGAAATATTAAAAGTAAGGCTCCTAGAAGGAAACCATAATTTAGTTTCATCGATTGCAAATGTTTATAAATGAAATATTGTTACTGTTTGATTCAATATGTATGACATTTTATGTGCAGAGTTCAGTTTGCTATGGAAAATATATGCCTGTCTATCAAGAAGTGAATAGGAACACTCTGTGAATTAAAAATGCGGGGAGTAAGTAGAAGAAGGAAAAGAATAGGATAATTTATACGAGAAGGCCAGCGAAGAAGAGGACCACGCAAATGCTTTTGATGAGTTTGACTTTGATCCTGACCAACATGACGGTGTAACTGAAAATGAGACTCAGTCTGAAGAAAACGGTTATGAAGATCTGTCTGTTGAAGCGAGTCCAAAACAGGCAGACTGTACTTAGCCAGTCCACTTCGCCGAACACGCAGGATTTCTCAGATCATTATACGTGAATGAAGCTGTCTGAACATAGTGTGAACTTAAACCAGTTTTATGGCCGAATACCCTTTTCTTGTGCCTAACCTACTATAGGGTGTGTTGGTCCTAGTAGATAGTGAGTTGTTTTGCATCTATATGAAGAGATATGTATTAAGATGAACACACACACACACTCAGTACTAAATCACCTTCCTGGCCGGCAATCGAACCTGTAGCACTCTGGAACGAAGGCCAGTTACTAGATGAAGATATATGTATTAAGATGAACACACACGCACACACACACACACACACACACACACACACACACACACACACACACACACACACACACACACACACACACACACACACACACACACTCAGTACCAAAACCGAACTACCTATTCGCAGTTAAAATCACCTGCCCGGCCAGGAATAGATCCTGGAGTACTCTGAATGGAAGGCTATTTTTCTGACGATATTTACGATTTACGATAAATACAGTATCTTGCGAAATTTACCGCCACTGACAGAATTTTACATTTTTCTCGGTCTCATACAGGTATGAGGAGCCAGAGACAGTTATTGAGAGTTTACTCTCTTATTTCCGTGAAGGTATATGGAAAACAACATATACATTTAAATAAAATTTGCTTTATGTCCTACTAACTACGTTTAAGGTTTTCGGAGACGCCGAGGTGCCGGAATTTAGTCCCGCAGAAGTTCCTTTACGTGCCAGTAAATCTACCGACATGAGGCTGACGTATTTGAGTACCTAAGAGCATCTAAATCTAGTACTGTAAATACAGTGAAGGAATCTTTTCAGAAGTTTCTTAGTGACGCTGTTTTACTTATGACTATGCAACACACTAATCAAGAGGAAGAAAGACAAAATAAAATGCCAACAAATAAAACTGAAATTCTCTCATTTATCGGCATTTTGGTTCTAATGGGTGCAAACAATGCCTGTTATGACTATCATAAGTATCGCTATACGAGAAATGACAGTATTGTAGCCGTTTTCCCTGAGAGTTAAATTTGCTAATAAAACTCGTGTAAAACATAACACAAGGGCTAACATAATAATTTTTATTACTTAATTATAAGCCGTTACGTTTTCTATATGATGTTACTCAATTAATTTACTGGAGCGAAGTAACGTGATCCACACGCAGCGCTCCACATGCATCAATAATTCACTCACTAATGGAATGTGCCACTAGTTCGTGAAATCCCTGAAGCCCTTTGTCTGCTTGCCTCGGCAAATCGGTTTGTGTACAGTTAACTTGTCATGGTCACTACGGTCATCCTAGTGAAAATCATAGGTGACTGAAGGTGAGCTTCATGACTATTTACGGTGGGCCAGAAACAGGCACTTTCGATGGAAGTGCACGAATTACGTGGCCTCTAAGTCACAGTTAAATATTGCTATAGCATGTCATCAAATTGGTATTAAAACTACCGACTCTTAAAGGTGAATTTGAATTTTCGGCAGATTTTCTGGTAGGCTACAGGAAATACCATCTTCTCTGGATAGTTCAGCGATAGTTTGGGATTTGAACAATAGTTTTCGAGAACTAAAATTAATATGTCAAACTCTGTAAACTCATATTTTAGTAATTATTTATTTTATTTACACACTACTCGATTTTACATCTCAGTTACAGCAGCGTCAAATTTTGCTAACGACAATATTCGTACAACTAATAATAAACTAAGATATAGATAACTACTGCATTTATTAAAATGACGATGAATGTTAGAATTAGACATTAAACATCAAATTAGTTCAATTCTAAAATGCTAAGCAAATTGAAATGATGGTAAAAAAAGCTATAAAGTTAACAATGTTTACAAAACCAAACATTTTGGCTCTGGGTAAGTGTAAAGATTTCGTCTACAAATTAAACCAAACGAGTACTGACATTTACGGCACTAATTCTACGAAAAGCACTACTGAAGATATTGCACATTTGGTTTGGCGGTGAATTTATGTAGTCTGATATCCTATATCTTTTGTTTGCAAACGACCGAGCTCGATAGCTGCAGTCGCCTAAGTGCGGTCAGTATCCAATATTCGGGAGATAGTGGGTTTGAATCCCACTGTCGGCAGCCCTTAAGATGGTTTTCCGTGGTTTCCCATTTTCACACCAGGCAAATGCTGGGACTGTACCTTAATTAAGGCCACGGTCGCTTTCTTCCCACTCCTAGCCCTTTCCTAACCCATTGTCGCCACAAGACCTCTCTGTGTCGGTGCGACGTAAAGCAACTTGCAAAAAAATGTTTGCAAACGTCACGTTATTTCTTGAATTGATACGTGGTACATGGGAACTTAAGAGAGAAAAGAATTCTGAATCATAAATTGAAAAACTCCTCCGTATTAGATTTTCATTAATTGTTACCATTGGTCATATAAGCGTATAAAGAAAGTGATGTTTCTTTAATAGTATTAACAATGTGGCTTTTCAATTATTTTCATCAGAGTATTGACTAGTAGATCAATTTAACCTCCTTTAAAAATCATGAAAATAGATTACAATGTATAAAATATCCCTGTTTGTTTGTTTAATTCACGCAATGCATTTATAAATCGTGAAATTTTTCTTCCTTGGAACACACATATTGCTTTCCTTTGCACAGTTGTGAACATTAGAGAGATTACTTATCTTTTAGCTAGTGTTCCTTTCAGTGTAGCTCTAACCATGTTTTTAGAAGGGTTTAAATCAGTTTTAGTTCAATGAATAATAATGAATAATGCTCTAGTTCTAAATTTAATTTTTATCCACGTGCTCGTATGTACGTATATATAAGCTCCAAGTGCTGGAATATTTGATTAGCAATGATCTTCGTAAATTATCATTTTCGATCAATGAATCTGGTAACACTCACAAGCAACACTCGCGAAGTGCCAGACTGATAATTATTGCATAAAGCAAAATACGACAAAAATTTCAGTAGTAATCAGTGCTCATGTAGCAATTTTGGCTGCCCATAGCTGTAATTATACATGCTTATGAGCCTAGATAGATATTGGTATAATCAATCAATCAATCAATCAATCAATCAATCAATCAATCAATCAATGATCTGCATTTAAGCAGGTCGCCCAGGTGGCAGATACCCTATCAATATTTCACCTCATATTTACATTTATTTATATTTGTTTTTTAAATATTTTCAACGAACTTGAAAATTTATCGAAAATTTACCTTGACAGTTTATTCCAATCTCTTACTCCTCGTCCTATAAATGCATATTTGACCCGATCTGTCCACTTGAATTCCAACTTTATCTTCATATTATGATTTGTTCTACTTTTAAAAGCTCCACTCGTCTTTATCCTTCTGCTTAAATCATTGCACGCCAACTCACCACTGACAGCTCGAAACATACCCAATAGTCGAGCATCTCGTCTCCTTACTCCCAAGTATTCCCAGCACAAAGTTTGCAACATTTTAGTAACACTGCTCCTTTGTCGGAAGTCACACATACCACAGGAAATTCAGCTATAAATACGGCATGAAATGAGATGACGAAACGATCTTATGAAGCATGGTGCAAACTACCTCAGAAAGGGAAACTAAATACAATTTATGGGCATCACCTCAAGACTAATTCGTGTGCGAACAGTAGGAAAGTCTTATCGTGCTCCAAATGGGCTAATTCCATTAAGCTGTCCTGTAACATCTCAGCGGTGAGGAAGTAACATACAGAAAATATTGGGAAGATGTGGAGAACCGGACTATTGGATCATGTACTGCGGAACTGTTATAAAGTGTATGATTGAGAGAATCTCGAAATCATAGAGTGAGCTATTTAATGGCCAATGAGAAGTTTATTGGTGGTTGTGGTTCGAATCCCAGATAATGCATTTGGGATATATGAAATGAAAATATACATCTCTGTAATTCGTATTCCACGTAAAACTGGAGGTTCCGTGGCTATGATCTCGATATCGTTCGGCTCCATGGCTAAATGGTTAGCGTGATGGCCTTTGGTCACAGGGGTTCCGGGTTCGATTCCGGCAGGGTCGGGAATTTTAACCGTAATTGGTTAATTCCCCTGGCATGGGGACTGGGTGTATGCACAGTCTTCACCATAATTTCGTACTCATCATGACGCGCAGGTCACCTACGGGGGTCAAATAAAAAAGACCTGCATCAGGCCTCTCCAGAGGCCACACACCATTAATTAATTATCTCGATATCAATAGTTACGTGAAACTAAAGTCAGTTCTACTGCGCTGTAATTGTTGGAACAAGGTCATGTATTCTTTCTTTACTTACTTCACTTCACTTACTCCAATAATTATTATTTTCAGTTTTGATTACCTACTGCTTATAATATCACAATTTTTATTAGATGTTTTCTTGCGCTGTTTAATAGTATATTCATTAGAACAACAATTAATTCGTCATATTTAAAAGGACTCTGAATCATGGGAAAGCAAATCCCTTGGTTGATAATACTAGAGGCGTGCTCTATTAGCACTCACTGACTCCTGCAGATTCAGTGGCCTCCAGGAATGAGTCCACAGTTGGTTCACTTTGAAGTTACAACGTAGAAGTGTCACTTGTGTACTAGCCACTTATGTCAGGCACACAGGTTCATGCTCTATGTAGATTTGAGGAGTTGCTCTCACAACATAAAAGGATATAATAATTGCTGACAGTATCCTAAGACCTCGGGCAGTGGGATGTGTTACAGTACCACAAGCAGCGCGTGTTAATAACTCATCGAACGCAGCAAGTGGCTTTTTTTAAACGTAGATTACGAATTCTTCGGAAGACTTACCCGGTCGAAAGCGACAAACGGGCATCTCTATTAACAGTCGTACAACACACAGGTGTACTGTAACCATAAACCCTCCTTATGTACAACTCCAGAGCGTGAAAAATAAGGCTCTACAGGGTGGTCGAAAACAACGTGAACAGGGTACATGAACGTTAAACGAAAAACAATTTAGATACCTCCCGCTGTTGTAATTTTATCAGCTGCTGAAGTTAGCCAATCAGATCGCTCCTAGGGCAACTTCAGATGAGTTTTGCGAGGCGGTGTTGCTACACCTGCACTTGGCTTATGACCAGCCTTAGAGCGCCAAACTGAGAAATAAACTTCTCCAGGGGAGAGACATGAACAAGGACCTTCCTGCTGATAGGCTCGGCCCATAGCAAGCACGCTACAACGGTATTGGCTGAAACCCACGGTGTGCTAGCCTTGATACTCATTTCTCTGCATGACTCTCAAGCCCGACCAAGCAAAGTGCAGATTTAGCAACACCGGCTCGTAAAGCCCATTTGAATTCGCTCGCGAAGAGATCTGATTGGCTAACTTCAGCAGCCGATAAAATGACAACAGCGCGAGATATCCATGTAATTTTTAAAAATTACTTATCACTATGACCAACGCTCTAACGCTCATACGAGGGTAATCCCAAACATAAGGCCTCCTGTTTTTTTTATAAATACAGAACTCTGTTCATGTGGCTGTTGCTCACAATATTGTGAAGAGTGTTTCCCGCGCTCGCATTTAAACACGCGCACGCTGCCCTGAGGTACCCAGTCTCGGCTTGGCAGGCACTGAGAATGGAGCTCCCGTTGGATGTTACCGCCAAGTGCGAAGTGCGCGCAGTTATTCGGTTTTTGAATGCAAAATCTAATGAACCGATTAAAATCCATCGCCAATTGAGGAAAAAAGGAGCGGGAGACCGTCAATTTCCATCGAGACAGTCGTGAAGGTTGAACAAATCATGCGTGAATATCTGCGGATCATCCTGGATAATCTCTGCACTTTGGTGCTCAAGATGGCTGCCACGCATGCTGACTGAAGACCATACTTCCTGAACAGCATGGATGCGAGCTGGATATGACATGGGCATACACAATCTGTCACAGCGTCTACAAAAATGCTTCGACCGAAATGGTGATTATGTAAAACCATTGTAGAAGTAAACAGGTCTAGTAAATAGGAGATATTATTTTTGGGATTAAATTCGTATATTCGGTCCATGTTGTTTCCGACCACCATGTATTTTATATGACAATACTATGCCAAAATTGGAAATTTCATTTATGTTTTCAGTTAAAAAGTGCATGTGTAACATCTCAGTGCACGTGTATAGGGCTTGTAGCAATAAAGTTGGAGGAAGTAGTTTTTGGAGCAAACTAAATATGGAGCTGCTTGTATCAACAGTATCAAAGAAGAAATTCCACAGTCTGTTTCCGGTCATTTGACCGGGTCAGGAACGTAATGAATGAAGCCCTATCTAGCGGCGATGACAGAAATTGTGCAGGCTGCTGCAGCCTGTCGCACTCCTATGGAGCAATGAGTAATAACTGACAGATGAAATGAGATGATTTTGGAAAGTGTTGCTGGAATGAAAGATGGCAGGGAAAACCGGAGTACCCGGAGAATAACCTGTCTCACCTTCACTTTGTCCAGCACGAATCTCAAATGAGAAATCTCACGTGGAGTGAGCGGGATTTGAATCACGGAACTAAGAGGTGAGAGACCGCCCCTCTGCCACCTGAGCCATGGAAGCTCTGTATCATTTTTCTTTTGCTTAAAAGTTGCTTTACGTCGCACACCGACACATAAGTCTTATGGCGACGATGGGGCGGGAAGGAAGCGGCCGTGGCCTTAAGTAAAGTACAGCCTGGTGTGAAAATAGAAAACCATGGAAAACCATTTCAGTGCTGCCGCCGTGTTCGAATCCACTATCTCTCGAATACATGATACTTGCCGCACTTAAGCGACTGCAGCTATCGAGCTCGGTAGGATGCTCTGTATCAACAGTATTACGTGTAACAAAATAGTGACGAAGTTCTACTTTCCTACACTAAATATAACTGCCTCCACTGTTATCAGGTAACTTTTTAAATATTTCAGTTGACAATACTCGAATGCAAAAAAGTGCCGAGTGACTGAGAACATTAAAATTAATTTAGCTGAAAATATATTCTTATGTTGTATATATGGTGAAAACTGATTTCAGGGATTATTTCTAAGTTACAGATTCCTTTCAGGGATTATTGCAAAGTTACAGATTCCTTTCTGAATACTGGAAAGTTAAACATCTCAAACTTTCTGGATTAAAACCATAAACGAAAATCGTTGAGTTGCTTGTATTCTACCCGGATCACCTGCAACATTGCAAAAACTAGAAGACGAGGGCAAGATCTGGCAAATCCGGGCAAGCAACAACTTGAGTGCATAAACCACATCACAAGTGACAAGAAAAGGGACTCGAGGAAATAGTTTCCTTACTTTCCAGAAGAATTCAAGCATTGTAATTTCACAGTTCCATTTTGAATGTTTGCAATTTTTGTGTGCTAACATTATGGCTGTATCAAATTTACAAATACAATTATTATTTAAAGCAAAGTTGAGACATTGATTAGTTACAAGAACAGGGTACAGAGATCCCTTCTTAGTTTCCACTTTTCATTCACATGTTTTGTGCTGATGTATATTTTATTTGCAAATATATTTCTACGTATATACTCTTTTTGTAAAACTTATGTGCTAATTTGTTTCAAAAGGTTACCATATAATACATTTTTCTGGTTTCCTCTGATTTTACACTTTGGCACTTCGACCATTTTAAGTTATAGCATTGATGAGTTGTTTATTCATTTTCCCGTTACAAACAATATTAAGGTAAATAATAATTGTCTATTAGAATAAAATATTAATGGTAGTAAAAATTACAAAGGCAATTTGAATAGGATGCAAATCTTTTCGGATATTGCGCACCAAAGAAAACAAGCACACATTCTTTACTACTCGCGGAGACTGTGTCTTCAAAAGAGAAGCACGTCTGTCCATGACTAGGACTTCTCCAAAATTTAGGGTAGGAACTTGAAAATACTTGATCTTTTGTTTATTGAAAATTATATTTTCGTTCGTCTGTACGATAGGCTTCCGAGATTGAAGTGACGACGCAATCTTAGTTATAAATAAGATGTTGTTCCTTGTTCAATGCGTCTATGTATTGTGGAACAGACAGCAAGGTCACCAGACCTATCAAATACGATGGAGTGGTGATGGGAGACATGTGTATTAAAAAATAATAAAGTCAAATTCAACTAAAGACAGACAAGGAAAAAAGAGTAGAAGAGAGATTAATATGAATAGAAAACTAAATATAGAAAAGAAAAGTGTGTTGGCGTTCCTTAAAGTAAAAGTCAGTTGTATATTTACTTGGCAGTGCTACTCTACGTGCAATATAGGAGGATTCCACACAATGCTTGAGCAGTAGTAAGGATTCACCATGTACAAAAATCACCTACCCTGTTGAATCTTTTCCTTGCTAAGGGTATGAATTGGGATAATAACGAAAATGGTTGTTGGCGCAGGGCAGAAGTGGGTTTACGTTGTAGACCCAGTTGGTATCTACCACACACAACATCCAAAATATAACCTTTATAACAAATGATGTTATTCTCTTCAACATACCTTTAATTAAAGATAAAAATTTCATTGTTCCGTATTGAAATTATTGATGTTAAAAATTAAATAACTGGAAAGGAAGTTCAACCTATTCAATACTCAAAAGAAAGAAACGTAGCAATCACATTTCTATTTAAATGGGACCGGTTTCGACCTTAGTCTAGGTCATCATCAGCCATAAAAACATATAAAATGTTTATGAATGTTGGAGGTCAGTTCCACACACTGTTAGGCACAAAGACACGACATCACATTCTGTCCTGCACAAAGTCATAACACTACTAATCAACATACGAAGATCAAAAAGGCTTGAATTCGCAGACGAACAGATCTGTAGTAGAAAGCCGCCAGCTCCCGGTGACCAGCGCGGCACACTCAAGGTCACGCGCTGCGGCCAAACACCAAAGTAGAGTGGAGAACGTTTCGAAGGTCCAGAACCTGTCACGGCTGCGGGAAGCCAATTACGTATATAAAAATATACGACGCCAATTAGTACAACTGAATGAGCACCCGTACTCCAGATAAGTTCTTGGTAAACAGTTGACTTGAAAAAACAATTGTAGGGAGAAGAAAAATGTAGTAAAAAGCGCAATATCGGAAAACAAATGAAAACTTATACGCACAGTGCGCTATTTTTTAAGAAGAAAAAATTTTTAGGTTATGATTGAAGTAGTCGAAGTTGGTGCAAGACAAAAATTTGAAAGAGGAGAATAAATTAAACGAGGAAGAGTGATAGTGAAATAAGAGAAAGAATAAAAGAAATTGAAGTTAGATGGTAATGAGGAAAGATAAGATAGGGAAATGAAGGAGGGGTAGTTTAAGGTGGGTTAGGAGGGTGGGTTATTGGAGGTAGAAAATGTGGGTGGGAACTATGTAAGACATGGAAAATAGAATTGGGGTTTTGAAATTTGGAATTTTTGAGAAGAAGAATTAGGAAGTCAAAAAGGATATTAGGTTTTTCAGAAATGTCGTTTAAATTGAAATTAGGGTTGAAGTACTGGTCAAGGTGGATAAAGCAATTTTCAGTAATGTTTAAGAGGGGGCCTTTGTTAATGATTTTAAGTATGTTTATGTCATTGTCAATATTGGTGAAACTATGTTTGGAGTCTTGTATGTGCTGTCCTATGGCGGAGAATCTGTTGTATTTAATGGCGTTAACATGTTCATAATATGAAAATTTCTTTTAGAACTAACAATAGAAGTCTTGATATCTTACACAACTCTAAATCTCTAAATAAGTCTAATGCTTTTTCTAAATCTGGTGTATACAGATTTAAATGCAACAACTGCAGTTCCTCCTACGTCGGACAAACTGGCCGCAACTTCAATATCAGGTACTCTGAACATGTTAACTGGGACGAGTTTTTCAATATCATTACTGGTCGTACAGCAGTCCAGGGAAGGTGAGAGCCTGTATTCTTCATGTAATTAGATCCGTTTGCGAGAGGTCCAATTATAGACTTACGAAAGACTTCATGATATTTTCAGGTAATTGCTTTTGCATATGTACGGCATAACGCGTCGTCGGCACTTCGATATTGGAAATGGTGATCAGTTGTCTATCTCTGTACTCGTTGATCTGGTTCTGGACAGTCACGTTGTAAAAACTTCCGCCTAGATCGAAATGGAAGGCGGCACAGTATCCACAGCTTACGATTGCACATATAACTGGAGGTTCCATGGCAAATGTCACGATATCAACAGTTATGTAAAATAGCAATCAGTTCTACTGCACTGTTACAAGGTCAATGATAACAAACATGCTACCTGTGTTACTCAGCGAGTTTGACTACTTTCGTAACCAGCACAATCACTGAATCGCTTCCCTTATAAGGACGAATGGGACATAGTGGTCGACGTTCGATACGTTCCTCCAGTAAACCTAGATAACGTTACGGCAACTAAAGCAAAAGAAATTGAACAATGAATCACAGAATGCAGGCCTGAGTTGATGGTCAAAGACAGCAAACAGCACATTATCTAAGTATTATCGCCACATTCTATATTTGAGAAGTTCAGCATGTATTGAGTTGTACCTGTGATCGCTCACTGAAACCTACAGATATGGCTTGTAGGTGTTCTCTTGATTGAATTCAACCAGGGTTCTAGGTGCTACTAATTCTATTTCTGGCGATGTATTTGCAAAGAAAAGAATGATGTGATTTTTTCTTATGTAGAGCTACTAATAAAACAGCCGATAAGTTTATCCTCAGTGTACAGTTGGACAATCAAAAATTGACGCATGAAAAATGTTCTGTTCTGTTTCGTGTATCATCGTCCTCGGGGGAAGTGGTACATCTTCAACAAAATGTGATGCAACTTGCTTATTGTTAAACGATATATTCCTGACCGAATACTACTGTCAGTACACAATGCACCTGTTCGCATATCAGAATAACATACAAGAATACAATGAAATTGATGAGAAACTGCCATAATGGTGAAATAAATGAGCAAAGTGAGGTACACGAATCATAAGTTAAGATCGATCTGAAGCACCTTACAGAGTGTCAGAGTTAGTGAATGGAAATTGTTATCACCTGGGGATTCGAGGTTTGAATACTGGTATCGGCATTTTTTACTGTACTTCATTACTCTATTGTGTGACTAAACCATACACTCAGTCTTTCTATCCTCACTCCGAATGCTTGTAATGAGCGTGCAGTTCATTTTCACTGGCCCATCGAAGTACTATTATAGAGCCCGTAAATTTACTACATGCCATATACAGCGGGGAATAGCCTTACAGTATTAAGCATGTTCATGCAACTGCCTGTTAGATCCGAGGAAGCGTACCCACCTGTCAAGGTGAGAATGAGGTTTCGAGTACTACTCTAACTACAATTTCTTTTAAAATATTTTAGTGTTTCGTTAACCAAGTACGTGAGAGCTTATATTCATTGCGAACATTGGCATTGCGGCTTTAATTACGTTAGTCCTGAAAAGTACTCTTTAAAACATAGTACCTCGTCCATCGACTTGAACAACTTTTCGGATCCGACGTGGCATTGACTCAACAAGCCTCTTAAACTATTCGTTAAAGATGGCGATCTACTCACATGCTTCCACAATAAGGTCCCGAAAAGCATCATGCGGTTGCGGGGGAGGGTGAAGGCAATGTGTCTTTGTATGGCGTTTCCACTTTGCCCACACCTGTTCAATGTGGTTCAAGTCTGGAGGTCGAGGGACTCAACTGAGCAGTTCAATGGAATCCTGGTCAGGAAACCAGCGCTGAGCAGGACCACTGGTGTGAATTGGGGAGTCAGTCTTGCAGGAACTGTATTACCTCGTCTGGATAGCCCTCTCTCATACTCGGATCCATAATATTATGAAGAATGTCCAAATATTGGTCCGATGTGAGACGGTCATCTTTCCGATGAAGCAATCCAGCCCTATGAGACGATATCCACCCACAACACGACATAGATATGAGGCCACTGCATGAGCACTCGGCTATATATCCTTTGTTGCATCGGGCTCCCCGTTGCCTTTAAACAGGAACCGGCTTGAACTCCACCGAATTGAAATAAGTCTCTTCAGAGAAGATCACATAATCCCAATTAGGATTTAGCTGCATCTCAGCAAAGGTGCACCGATTTGTCATCTGTATACTGGGGTAAGACTCCTTGGTGGCGGATTTCTTTCAATGAACTCCGGCTTCTCGTAATCTTTTATGGAGCGTGTATGGTCATCCAGCAAAGTTGGTCACCTGCATGAGCTCCGTTGAGTTAGGAACGTCTTCTCGCTGCATTCTCTCCAGGCCCACTAGCTTTTATATGGTCTCGAGCGGTGACGTGGAGTGTCAGCTGGTAGCCTGGTCAGCTCTGCCGGTGAGAACTGGATACAAGCCGTGCTACGAGCGGCAATCGAATACCGGCACCACAACAAGTGCTTGTCATGACGAGGAGAGTGAAGGGAGAGGAGTGAGGGGAGAAGGTAGAGTGAGAGCGACTCACACAATGAGTGAAAACTATGGACCGTTTTGCAAAACACATCCATCTGACTGCACAAGGCCGAACATAGCCGATTTGGGCTTTCTTATGTTTCACGTCTCCAGAGATGCAACAATTTTTTATTTTTCATTTGTACGTCATTCAAATAAGGCCATGAATTAACATACAAAATGTTGCATATTTGGCGAAATGGGTAAATGGAAGGGCCACGATCTGTCAGTTTCCAGATAAAAGATGGATTAAGAAAGAAAAATGGAAATTTCCTGAACTCGAGGGGATGATTCTGGAAATGAGAGTTTTTTTGCTAGTGGTTTAACGTCGCACTAGTACATCGGAGGTTTTCAGCGATGCAAGGATATGGAAGGGTTGGGATTGGGAAGGAAGCGGACGCGGCCTTAATTAAGGTAATTAAGCATTTGTCTGGTAGGAAAATGGAAAACCAGGGAAACCATGGTAGGATTTAAACTCTCCATCTCCTGAATACAAGCTAACAGCTACGTGAGGAGAGCTACTAACCTTTCCCTTGGACTGTAGGAATGGAACTCGAACACGAGATTTGAACTCGGTAACTAAGGAAAATCTTTCTTTATATACCCAGTGTATTATTAAATTTTGCGAAATTCTTTAGCCAGATATACCTCAAAACTTATAAAAAGAAATTCTGATTGATACCAGGTGAGAAACCATTTGAATTTCCTAGACGCATAATAAGAATTATCGAAGGGTTAATTAATAATTGCTTAAGATACTTGAAGATTTATTGTACGATATTTGGAATAAATTATGTTTCCTTGGTGAAGTTGTAAATATTTAATTTTTTATGGAGCATAATCTCAGTTATTACAGTAGCGTCTCTCAACGAAGGCATTCCCATGCGTCTTTCACATATATAAAGAGTTTGATCTCATATTCCACTACTGTGCTCCTGAATAAATGCTTTGTCATGTGCTGGTCTCCTGTGTTTTCGCTCTCTACCACTTGAAATGCAACAAGTGTCGTTGTAAGCCGTTGCTCGTGGCAACCATCACATGGAACACAAGGGAGACATTCAATAACACTGCTCTTTGTCCACCTCACATTTTAGAGTTTCACGTAAACTTGACCATAATACCCATTATTCTTTCACAAAACTAGAACAACATTATTTTTCTAAACTGACCTTATACTTCTTAAATTTGCATATATATGGTGGACTCTCGATTGGCACTTGTAGAAACAAGTTCATTTAATGTTATCTATGTTCTTGCTGGAGGGTATTCTGGAGCTTATTTCTACTGACCGAACTGATAATTCCGAAAGTTACCTTGAAATACTATTTGAAGTGGTGACTGAACTAGATAACAGTACAATAATGGAACATCTGCAGAAAATTCGGAGGATCATGATGGTGGGCCTCCTCACTACTGGCAAATTTTAAGGGACTTTTGAAAATATAAACCAAACCCAAACCCCATGGCACTACAGCACTTGAAGGGCCTTGGCCTACCAAGCGACCGCTGCTCAGCCCGAAGGACTGCAGATTACGAGGTGTCGTGTGGTCAGCACGACGAATCCTCTCGGCCGTTATTCTTGGCTTCCTAGACCGGGGTCGCTATCTCACCGTCAGATAGCTCTTCAATTCTAATCACGTAGGCTGAGTGGACCTCGAACCAGCCCTCAGGTCCAGGTAAAGATCCCTGACCTGGCCGGGAATCGAACCCGGGGCCTCCTGGTGAGAGGCAGGCACGCTACCCCTACACCACGGGGCCGGCACTTTTGAAAATATACATTTCATAAATCGATTGGTAGGTGTGAAACCCCACACTGGCTTCCTCGTTCCCCAGATCTAATACCTATGGTTTATTGAGATAGGCCTACAATTAATTTAAATGGAATTGAGGTCTGGAAAATTTGGACTGAGGTTGAATTTATCCACTTATCATCCCAGAACATTGCTGAATCTATATGAGCTTCTGTACTGAAAATATGTATGTCGTTAATTGAGCATTAAGAATGGGGAAGGACACGTTGAACGCTTGGCGTAGGAGCTGACTCCACTTTATCATGTTGTACACAATGGTCTGTTTATGGTAATGATTTGATCCTGAAATGCAATTTTGTCAAGCGACTTCAAGCCCACCGTGTACTGTATATTGTTTGTAGCCGTCGCGCATAGTGATGGACAGGATGAGCATTTAATTCCCACTGCACAGTGGGAATTGAAAGCTGCATCGTTTGGAAATTCGTGATTTGAATCCTGCTGCTATTCTGATCGTAGTTTTATCCCTAGGATATGTACACTCACATCAGGAAATATTCAGATAGAAAGTGATATAAATTCCACGGCAACCCATCCCTATCCTATATTCAAAGTATTTACAGACTCCATAATAACACAGCTTATTAAACATTTTAAAACAAAGATACATAGATCATGATGATGATGATGATGATGATGATGATGATGATGATGACATGTACTTCAAGAAGCTAAAAGAGAATAATAATAATAATAATAATAATAATAATAATAATAATAATAATAATAATAATAATAATAATAATAATAATAATAATAATAATAATAATAATAATATTAAAAAGTAGTTAGTGGGACGTAAAACAAATACCATTACTTGCTTAATAATAATAATATATAAGTCGAATGTACATATTATTGCCATAGTCCCCGCTCTGTAGGAGTGGTAGAGTGTCGAACTTCGGATACGAAGAACGTAGGTTCAAATCCCGTGTAGGCAGGGTGATGTGTGAAGAGCGGAAAACGTTAATACGGTACACAAGAACCTGGTTTATCCGGCCCTCATTAATCCGGTTGTCAGCTTTATCCTGATCGAAAATTATAAAAATTTGTTTTTACTTGTACAGTATTTCTTTTACGGGGGCGACACTTCTTGAATGTCTTTTCCACCAAGGATATTTAAGGACCTAATGTAAGAGCTCTGTTGCAACGAATGGACCAGGGTGTATTGGAAAATAATAATTAGTTTTACAGGAAGCAGCTGCTCAGCAAGCTGATTAATGAAGAGGGGGAATATGGTGTAATTTCGGTACTGAAAACAATAAATAAGAAAGACATTATTTATATGATCGCATCTGTATGGGATCAAGTTAGTTAAATGACATTTAAAAACTCTTGGAATCATCTATGGTCTTCTATCTGTGCATCTACCACGGAGGTTTGTGAAGATGTGGACTCTTCTGAATTCCTTGACACATTTGCACGCATTTCCGGATGCTCGGACGTAGATGAGAAAGACGTAAATGACTTTTGGAAAAATCACCGTAATTCAGGCTACGACATAATGACAGATGAAGAAATTATTGTCTCTTGTTCCTCGGCACGTAATGACGAGAGTGTTGGTGAATTCGATAATGAACTCGGCGCTCCATCAGAAGAAACAATGGCTCATGGAGAGGCAACAATGCAGCTGGACAAACTGATGGCCAGACTGAAACCACACCGGCAGAACTGATGTTAGTAAAACGTCTTGGCAATCGTGCTGCGCGCAAACGCTATACAATTGTAAATCAGGAAAAGTTCACACATTATTTTAGTGCATAAAACAAACTCGTAAATGTAAGAAAAGTGTCCTTATATTTTTTGTACACCTGAAAAAGGTATTGCTGTACAACTTGTGTTAATAGATTAAAAAACAAATACAGTACATGTTATATAGTTTTTCCGGATTTTTGATTATCCGGATTTTCGATTATCCGGATCACTTCCGATCCCACTTAATCCGGATAAACGAGGTTCTTGTGTAATTCATTTGTAATAATAATAATAATAATAATAATAATAATAATAATAATAATAATAATAATAATAATAATAATAATAATAATGTTATGGTATTTACGTCCCCTTAACTAATTTTGGCGGTTTTCGGAGACACCGAGGTGCCGGGATTTTTCCCCGCAGAAGTTCTTTTACGTGCCAGTAAATCTACCGACACGAGGATGACGTATTTGAGCACCTCCAAATACCACCGAACTGAGCCAGGAACGACCTTGCAAATTTGAGGTCAGAAGTCCAGCGCCTCATTTTTAAAAAGAACTCTGGAGAAACATGTCGTGTTAACCAGACAAAATTGATTAAATTTCAGCTATAGGTCGCCCAACAGGTTTCCAGTTTTCCTTCCATGCGATAGAGTAAAGCAGAACGGCGAAATTGACATGCAAACAGCCTAAAAGGCTTCAAATCAAAATAATAATAATAATTATTATTATTATTATTATTATTATTATTTTTTGTTTGCTAGGGGCTTTACGTCGCACCGACACAGATAGATCTTATGGCGACGATGGGATAGGAAAGGCCTAGGAGTTGGAAGGAAGCGGCCGTGGCCTTAATTAAGGTACAGCCCCAGCATTTGCCTGGTGTGAAAATGGGAAACCACGGAAAACCATTTTCAGGGCTGCCGATAGTGGGATTCGAACCTACTATCTCCCGGATGCAAGTTCACAGCCGCGCGCCTCTACGCGCACGGCCAACTCGCCCGGTATTATTATTATTATTATTATTATTATTATTATTATTATTATTATTATTATTATTATTATTATTATTATCATTAATATGGATAAGGCAACGGGAAACTACTCCATTAAGGAACCTAAGGATATTCCAAGTAGAATGCAACCATGGAAGCTGACATTAATGAGGAAACGTTAATTATTGATCATAGATTTCGGAACCCAAGACCTGGCAGGAGAGGTAAGAGGGCTTCTCAGGTCATTAGCAAGCGAAATCCCTCTAAAATCGCCATGAAGATGGGAACATGGAATGTACGAACGCTATTGAAAGCGGGAAAACTGGATGAAGTGAAAGACCAGATGAGGAAAAATGAGATAGATGTATTAGGTATGTGTGAGACAAGATGGGAAGGAAATGGAGACTTCTACAGTGATAAGTTTAGAGTAATTTATAGTGATGGAGGGAAAAGAGGAAAGCATGGAGCGGCACTTATAATAAGAGGAAAATGGTCAAATCATGTTTGCAGTACCCACCATGTCAGCGACCATATAATGATGGTGAAAATTAATAGTGCACCTGTGGACTTAGTAATAATTCAGACATATTTCCCAATATCGGCTCATGACTTGGAAGAAGTGGATAATATATATGAAGATATTGGAGAACTATTAAAACTAACTAAAGAAAAAGATAATACCGCAATAATGGGCGATTTTTATGCAACAGTGGGATCCCATACAGGCAATAAAACAGTAGGAAATTTTGGTCTGAGGGAAATGAAAGAGGTGAAACTTTGGTAGATTTCTGCAGTCAAAATGATATGGTTATTACAAACATATTATTTGAAGTACCTCTTAGAAAAAAGTACACGTGGGAGGCGCCAGACAAAAGAAGATTTCAGTTATATTATATACTAATGAAGCAAAGATACAGGAATCAGATAAAATCATGCCACAGCTACCCAGGTCCTGATAGAGATAGTGACCATACACTTGTGTTAGCCAAGTGCAACATTAGATTTAAAAGAACCAAAAGATCTATCAAAGAGAATTGGGAGCTAGAAGGACTGAAAGAAGCAGCAACAAAGGTGGCTTTTGAAGAACGAACCAATAAAGTAGATAATGGAAGTGATGAGCCAATGCAGTAGAATAACATCAAGATAAGGATAATTGAAGCAACAAATGAGCTTTTAGGAAAAAAGGAAATTGGAGTCCACAAAACCTTGGATGACAGAAGAAATACTAAACCTAATTCAAGAAAGGAATAAGCTCAGGAAGGAAAACAATTTAGATGACTACAAAAGGATTAAAAATTAGATCACAACCAAATGCAGAGAAGAAAAAGAGAAATGGACCAAAAACATTGCTGAAGAGATAGAAGAAGATATAAAAAAGGGAAAACAGGATCAAGTTTATAAGAAAATCAGTGCCCTTCAGCACAAAAATAGAACCAAATCTGCAGTAGTAAAAAACAAAGAAGGAATATTACTGGTAGACAACGATATGATATGTGGTCAATTGAAAGAATACATAGAAGAACTGTACGATTATAAGGACTTCAAGAATGACAATAAGCTAATTGAAGACATCATTGAGTGTGTAAGAGAAATGCAGGGTCCTCCAATCATGAGACATGAATTTGAACATGCCCTTCAGTGTCTGAAAGAAGGAAAAGCAACCGGTTTAGATGACATCCCAGCAGAATTACTGAAAAGTTTAGGTATCAACATGAAAGAGCAATTATTCAGAGTAATAAATGAATGCCCTTCACACAATGCAGAACCATTACCGTACCTAAAATAGGAAGGGCAGTTGACTGCACCAATTATAGAACACTATCAATATTAACACATGCCTCCAAGAGACTCATTAACATAGTTAAGAACAGAATAAAAGGAAAAGTAGATAAGTATGTTGGAGAAGACCAATTTGGATTTAGAGAAGGCAGAGGAACAAGAGAAGCAATTCTGGCCTTACGCATGTTATTGGAGAGAAGGATGGAAATGAATAGAACGACTTATCTTACCTTCATTGAATTAGAAAAATCTTTTGACAATGTGAACTGGGAACTACTGTTTAGAACTATGAGGAAAATAGGACTGGACTGGAAGGCTAGAAGAATGATTAATCAACTGTATCCGAACCAAAGCACAAAAATAATCATCAATCAGGTAGAAGAAAAGGCCAGGATTAGGAAAGGAGTTAGACAAGGTTGTCCCCTATCACCGTATTTATTTAATATTTTCATTGAGGAAGCTACTCAGATCATGAAGGAGAAGACAAAGGGAATAAAAGTCAATGGTGAAAGGATACATTGTATCATATTTGGAGATGAGATCGTATTAATTGCAGACTCAGACAAAGAAATGAATATAATGCTGAAAGTCCTCTCAGGCACTCTTAAACTATGGAAATTAAAAGTAAACAAACGGAAAACGAATATAATGGTAGTACGAAAAAATATGGAAGAAATTAAGACCAACGTAAAAATTGATGACGTCAGAATTGATCAGGTGAAACAATTCTGTTATCTTGGTAGTATGGTAACAGAGGATAATAGATGTTTCCTGGAAGTAAAGAGAAGTGTAGCTTTGGCAAAACAGGTATTTATGAGTAAGAAATTTTTTTTAACCAGCTCACACATGAATGTTGATGTCAAAAAATCCTTTCCAAATCATTTGTATGGAGTACACTTCAGTATGGAAGTGAGAGTTGGACTCTGGGTAAATTAAAAAAGGAATCGACTTGAAGCTGCTGAAATGTGGATATGGTGGAAAATGACCAGAACGAGCTTGACGAAAAGAAAAACCAACCTGGAAGTCTTAAGTGAAAGAAGAGAGAAGATGTTTAAAGGAAATGGAAAACAGGAAATTAAAATTTATTGGGCATGTTATCAGACACAACACTTTCATCACTAACATACTTGAAGGGAAAGTGCTGGGAATGAAAGGGAGAGGAAGACCTAGGATGAAGTATTTGGACGACATCAAGAAGAGGTTAGGTTGTGACAATTACATGGAACTGAAACGAACAGCCAATGAAAGAAAAGAGTGCTTGCATCGACATGGCATTAGCCTTTAGAATATTGATCGATTATTATAATTGTCATCACAACTGCAGACGATACCGAATTAATTTGGCTGATAACATAAAACATTTTCGGGAAATATACACTGCTACTTGATCTACGTCATGGCTGATTTTAAATTCTAAAATCTTAAAATACAGTATATATACCTTGATTCTCTAGTCCCTGAAATCCATGCACACAATGACCTTTTCTTTCTTTCTTTCAATCAATCAATCAATCAATCAATCAATCAATCAATCAATCAATCAATCAATCAATCAATCAATCAATCAATCAATCAATCAATCAATCAATCAATCAATCAATCAATCAATCAATCAATCAATCAATCAATCAATCAATCAATCAATCAATCAATCAATCAATCAATCAATCAATCAATCAATCAATCAATCAATCAATCAATCAATCAATCAATCAATCAATTATTGATCTGCATTTATGTCAGTCGCCCAGGTGGCAGATTCTCTACCAATTGTTTACCTACAGTCGAGTCGCCAGCCCTGACGTTTCTTGCACAGCGTTGCCGACTTTGAACCGTGCAATATAAACAAATGCGAACTCGTAAAATATTTCCTGCGTGCGTAGACCAGATTCTGTGTTAATGCGATGGAAATGTGATATGGAAATACGTGAAAATTACCTCCAATATATTTAAAACCAAAAATAGTTTAACCATAACACATAAAAGTTCCAATCGGAATTATCCACACACTCTGGGAATAGCATAAATATAATAACAAAATATTCCAGTCAACATTAAGCACACAAACACAAAGGAATAACTGTAATAACAAAATCAAAGTATAAACGTAACAATTAAATTGTAACGTTAAAACCTGAACTCTGAAAATGGTATTACCGTAATTAAAATAAGTCAGAATAAAACTTTACCTCTGACAATAGTAGGCGTATCACCGTTGTCATAAAAACGTACAGAGGAAGTGGCCGTGCGGTTTCGGTGACGCAAATATTAGCTTGCATTCGGGAGATACTGGGTTAGATTTGGCCGTGCGGTTAAGGGCGCACAGCTGCGAGATTCTATTCAGTAGATAGTAGGTTCGAGCCCCGCTGTAGTCAGCCCTGAAGTTGGTTTTCGATGGCATTCCATTTTCACATCAGACGCGCGCTGGGGCTGTACCTTAATTAAGGCCACGACCGCTTCCTTCTCACTCCTAGCCCTTTCCTGTCCCATCATCGCCATAAGACCTATTTGTGTCGGTGCGACGTGCAGCTCATTATAAAGCTAATTGTGTATGGGTTAGAATCCCACTGTAGGCAGTCCTGAAGAAAGGTTTCCATGGTTTCACACTTTCACACCTTAATTAAGTTCATGATCTCTTCCTTCCCACTCCTAGCCCCTTCCTATCTCATCGTCGCCATAAAACCTATCTGTGTCGGTGCGACGTAAACAAAAATTGTAAAAAAAAAATATAAACTTCACCGGTACAATAAAACATCAACATACTTATAGAATAGCAGGGCCAAAATAATAAAATTTTGCTAAAAATGGAACAAATATTTACTCACATCAACTAATTGAACTGGAATACGCCACATTCATCATAAATATCGCTCTCTTCGTCCTTACGACTAGCTTCACTGGACTCATTGCTGTCATAATTACCCACAGAAGAAAAATTCTCTCAGTACTTTACCTCAACTAGTCTTTCCTCCATCGAATACGTCGCATTCTTCCAAAGAGGAAAGTAGTTTATTACGCGTGGGATATTCCTTCCTATTGCAGTAACTATAAATATGCCGCCTTATCGCACCCTTCTGAAATTAATCTAATGATGTCCTGGTCGTCTTCCTTTAGGAGTACGCAGAACTTCAGGAGGTGTGTTAAGATCCATTGGGCACCTTTCTTTTGTCACTTTGTCGCACTTTCCACAGTCGTCTTACCTGCTTTTAAAGCTTCACACACTCCATGAACCACATTTGCAAGAGAATGAAGTGGCCCAGCGTTATCAGAGTTATCACGCTTTTTCTCAAAATATTCACGTAGCCTGGGTTTGGGTCTTATAACAACTGTTTTTAAAAATCATTTCCGGTGAGCCACTGGCCATGTCATAATAACAGTAAAAAGTCCTACGCACACCGTGAACACATGCAGTTCATGGAGGCTAGAGAGCAAATAAAGCCACGTGCTTCTCTTCAAACAATTTGCATCACCGCGCCAGCAGCAGACATTGCGACATGAACGGTAAATTGTGCTTGCTCTTAAATCTTACATCTGGCCCGCTAGTCACGTCGGGCATTGCAAACCGTGACAATTACTCCGTCCCTAGCAAAACTGTAGTAAATAACATCAGATCGACGAAGTTTGATGGTTTCATTGATTTAATATTACAGTCATAAGGCATAATGTGTTTCATAGTAATATTTTCGGGTTTTACTTACAGTTTAAAATCGCCACAGCCTGGTATTACTGTTCTCTCCTCTCTACTTTCTTTACGCCACAATCTATCGAGGCCGGACAGCGGGCTACTCGACTAAAGTCGTTTCATAAAACTAGGAAATATATCAATAATTTCCCCTGAAAACGTATTTTATTCCCTCATTCCCCTTCCTATAAATGAATATTTGCCCAATTTATCCTCTTGAATTGAAACTTCATCTTCATATTATGATCTTTTCCAACTTCAAAATCTCCACTCACTATTATACGTCTGCTAATATCATTTCCCCACTGACAGCTTGGAATATACCGCTTAGTCCAGGAGCTCGTTTCCTTATTCCCCAGTCTTCCAAGCCCAAAGTTTGCAACGTTTTCGTTTCACTACTCTTTGCTACGAAATCACCCACAGCAAGTCATGCTCCTTACCCTCGGATATTTTCCCATTCTAGTATCGAGTAATCCTGGTGTGTGTTTCATACAATAGAATGATACTACATCTGAGGTCTTACCACAGATTTATACAGCCTCTCCCTTACACCCACGGTATCCCCTGCCTGTCGTAAGAGGCGACTAATAGTGGCCTCAGGGGCTCTAAACTTTAGAGCGTGAGTTGGTGACCACGGGGCCCTCAGCTGAGTCCTGCAATTGCCTCCACTTACTTGTGCCAGGCTCCTCACTTTCTTCTATCCTGTCCGATCTCCCTTGGTCAACTCTTGTTCTTTTCCGACCCCGACGCTATTAGGTTTGCGAGGGCTAGGGAGTCTTTCATTTTCAGGCCCTTCGTGGCCTTTGTCTTCCTTTGGCCGATATCTTCATTTTTCGAAGTGTCGGATCCCTTCCATATTTTCCCTCTGATTAGTGTTATATAGAGGATGGTTGCCTAGTTGTACTTCCTCTTCAAACAATAATCACCACCACCATCTCCCTTACATGCTTATTACAACCCCCAAATACTCTCATAACCGAATGATGACATCTTTATTTTTTTATAATGCTATTACCCCGATGGAAATATTTCCTTGTATCAATACATAAGTACTTACAGTTATCCCCATGAAATACTTTCATGCCATTAAAACAGTAATTCGAGAACACTTCCTCTTGGTGAATTTTCATCGAGTTCACCATCATTTACCATCTTGTCATTGTCTGCTGTCAATCTAACAACAAGGTTTAGGTCTTTTTGCAGTCGCTCACAATTATGTAACTTAATTATTAGTAAATTATTATGTAAATTAATTATTAGATAATGTTGATTGGACCAGGCTATTTATGATTCTGAAGATGATAGGGATCAGATACCGAGAACGAAGAATTATCTACAACCTGTATAAAAATCAGTCTGCAGTGATAAGAATCGAGGGCTTTGAAAAAGAAGCAGCAATCCAGAAAGGAGTGAGGCAAGGCTGCAGTTTGTCCCCTCTCCTTTTCAATGTTTACATAGAACAGGCAGTAAAGGAAATCAAAGAGAAATTTGGAAAGGGAATCACAGTCCAAGGAGAGGAAATCAAAACCTTGAGATTTGCCGATGATATTGTTATTTTATCTGAGACTGCAGAGGATCTCGAGAAGTTGCTGAATGGTATGGATGAAGTCTTAGGTAAGGAGTACAAGATGAAAATAAATAAGTCCAAAACAAAAGTAATGGAGTGCAGTCGAACGAAGGCAGGTGATGCAGGAAATATTAGATTAGGAAACGAAGTCTTAAAGGAAGTAGATGAATATTGTTACTGGGGTAGTAAAATAACCAACGATGGCAGAAGTAAGGAGGACATAAAATGCAGACTAGCACAAGCAAGGAAGAGCTTTCTTAAGAAAAGAAATTTGCTCACTTCAAACATTGATATAGGAATTAGAAAGATGTTTTTGAAGACTTTTGTGTGGAGCGTGGCATTGTATGGAAGTGAAACATGGACGATAACTAGCTCAGAAAGAAAGAGAATAGAAGCTTTTGAAATGTGGTGTTATAGAAGAATGCTGAAGGTGAGATGGATAGATCGAATCACGAATGAAGAGATACTGAATCGAATTGGTGAGAGGAGATCGATTTGGCTAAATTTGACGAGAAGAAGAGATAGAATGATAGGACACATCTTAAGACACCCAGGACTTGTTCAGTTGGTTTTTGAAGGAAGTGTAGGTGGCAAGAACGGTAGGGGTAGACCAAGGTATGAATATGACAAACAGATTAGAGCAGATGTAGGATGCAATAGTTACGTAGAAATGAAAAGGTTAGCACAGGATAGGGTGGCATGGAGAGCTGCATCAAACCAGTCTATGGACTGATGACTCAAACACACAATTATTAGTCTATGCAGTATAACATCATCTGGAAAAACCCTTGTCTGTGATTCCAGTTCTTTACTCAGATAATTTATTTATTTATTTATTTATTTATTTATTTATTTATTTATTTATTTATTTATTTATTTATTTATTTATTTATTTATTTATTTATTATATACTGCAGGACTTAGTGTCCCAATTATAGTGGCAACTACGTTATATAAGTACAATTAACATGGCGGTACTTATACCTAAACTATATTCTAATTTTATCTAACCCAATGTCCTATAATATAAATTATCAAAGTATTTTTTATAAAACTAAAGAGCCTATTATTATTGGGACCACATACATAAGAAAACATAAAGTTCCACTTGTGCTGTTCTGCGCGACACTCCTGTTAATCGTTACAATATCAGACAATGCTACACGTACTCTAATTCTCCGAGTTCTGTTCTCTAGAAATTTAGCCACGCATTCAACGACTATTTTATCTAGTAAAATAGAGCTCATTTCCGTCAGCAGTCTCTCTTGATCTACATAATCAAAACTCATCGATAGGTCAATAGTACTAAGGTCTATTTGACCCCCTGAATCAAAAATATCCACTGTAACTTCCTGGAATCCTACAGGTTGAGCCTCACTCGAATAATATTTCTCAAATCCGAAATGCCTTCTCTCAATCCAGTTAGTAATTTCGCAAACGTGTGTAATATAATTACAAATATTTTTCCAGATCTTATATGCAACTCATGTCAAGCTAGCCTATAATTGTCCACTTTGATTTTATCAAATTATCACCCTTTCCCTTGTACACTGGAGCTTTTATATATCTTCTCTCCATTCATTTATTACTGCTCTTTCATGCATACAGTAATCAAATAAATATTTCAAGTACGGCTCTATATACCAACCCAGGTGATTATCTTGCTTCCAACTTTTATGTTCTTTTTGCATATATCTTTATTACCAAGGGAAAACTTCAGTAGTTCGGCAGTAATTGTAACCTCCTCTACCTCGATATTTTGCTTGTAACCCACTATCTTTACACAGCTGCTGACTGTCTTCTGTAAGTCCCCATACATACACTCAACTTGTTAATTAATGATTCCTGAAACGTCCTTTCTAGATCCTGTTCCTACTTTGAGGTACCTGCACATACATTATGTTTGCCATCAAGTTATTTTTTGTCGACTAATTTGCTAAATTCAATTTCCTATTAAGTTCCTTCAATCTCTCCTTACTTCCAGACACATTTCTAACTCTATTTGTTTTTAACCGGCACATCCTCCCTAATCCCTTTATTTCTCTGCTATAATAAACTGAGTCTTTCCCATTCCTTACCACCTTTAAATGTATATACCTATTCTTTCACTTTCAACCATTGCTTTAAACCAATCCCATAGGTAGTTTACATTTTTATTTACCAGCTTACACTGCAGGACTTAGTGTCCCAATTACAGTGGCAATTGCGTACTATAAGTACTGTTAATATGCCGGTACTTATATCTAAACTATATTCTAATTTTATCTAACCTAATCTCCTGAAATATAAATTATCAAAGTATTTTTCTAAAAACTAAAGAGCCTTATATTATTGGGCCTACATACATAAGAAAATTATCACACCACATGCCTCTCTTATCAACCAAATGGTACAGTCTAATAGTCCTAGGTATACAAACTTCCGTTCTATTGCATTTTCATTTAACTATTACAAAATGAGCCAGATGATAATTTGTACCATCTTCCACTTCAGTTTCTCTATAGAGATAATCTTGTTTTATAATCACCACGTCTAGATTACTTCTCCCTCTAGTTGCTTATGTCACTTATCTGATTCAGCTGTCCTTCCCAGTTAACTTAATTGCCACTATTTGGTAATGATTCTCAGCTGAAATCACCTTACCTCGCCTAGGAGACGTCGTGGACTAAACTGAATGTACATGTGGGATCTTCTTGTTCTCTCTTCATTGCATTGAGCCGCAGAAATATTTGTCTTGACTTTTACAATAATATCAAAAAGCTTTACCCTACTAAGCATTCCATAGTAATGTGCGTAGATTACGATGAACATGAACAATCAAAATCATTTCGTGAAAAATCAATAATCAAGAGCACATACTCAACTAAGTAGGGATGATAATTATTGCAAATTCTCATTGCTCTGTTACTTAGGAAGTTCTTATGTATTTCACTCTTAACCTTTATTATTAATATTATTTAATGAATAATACTTTAAGGTATAGACCTATAGAATGGCCATTGATAACAGTTTAATGACATTCGATTTCAGAAGCCAAGGAACTATCGTAAATACAATAAATCTTTCCCTGATAGATCCCGTCTTAATTATTTTCTTTGTCTGTGGATGTTGTTTTCAATTTTACTTCCTGATGCCGCACTCTTTCGTTCCATTCAGTGGAATAAATAGTTTGTTACTCTTGCAGGAGCATTGATCAAGCAGTGTTCATTAGAATGGGAGCAGGTGCTACACGCACTAGGCCACTTACGATTCTCTTCAACAAGACTGATTAACAAAAGACCTTTACTTCCCATTTATATCGAGCGAGTGGGCTACCCGGTTTGAGTCGCGTACAGTACCTGCCAGCCTGCATTTGTGAGATAGGGGTTTCGAACACAACTGCCAGCAGCCTTAAATATGGTTTTCCGTGGTTGATGATTTTCACAGTAGGCTGTACCTTAATTACGGCCACGGTCGCTTACTTCATAATCCTAGTCCCTTGCTATCCCATTGTCACAATAAGAACTGTCTGTGTCGGTGCGACGTAAAACATGTAGTAATAAAAACAGAGAGAGAGAATTTGTCTTCTTGCACTTCTCATGAGCACCCCCGCACTTTCCTATAATGGCTCCAAATTCTACCTTGAAAGTTTAATGGTTAGAGAGTGATTGAATGAACCGTTATTTCTTAAATTATTTTAAATTTACGTCATTTTGAAGAGACATAGATTCAAATCTAGGTCAGAATGTCGAAGATACAAAGTCCGGTTTCAACCAGTCTGCAAATGAAATGAGTAGCTGGGTGATTCTTGGCAGTAAAGACGGGCGGGTGTAGAATAACAACTTGAGTACAACCCAGCTACTCTTGATTTTACAGTATGAGCAAAGGAAGCGTTTACCTTCCACGCTATAACAGACAATAATTTGCTGAATAGAAAATAGTTTTGACATGTTGCCTTCGTAATTAACTGTAAGTAATCTATATATATATAAAATTACTTGTCCTGGCTGACTGACTGATTCATCATCGCCAGCCAAAACTACTGGACATAACAAAATGTGAAATTTTAAAATGAGTGTATCTATATCTCAAAACCTTAAAAGTTTACAGAAGTAAAAATTGGTATTTAGAAACTCCTCTAAAAATAAAGAAACAAGTATTTTTTTGTTTTCGTAAAATCCCAATAGGAGTGGTAAAGAAGGGTGAAAAAGGGGTTGAATGCCTTTAACGAGGATACTTATATCTCAGAAACTGAAGACATTACAGACCTGAAAATTGGTATTTGGAATCTCCTTTAAACATAAAGAAACACGATTTTTTTGTTTTTGGAAAATCCAATTAATGGGGAGTGAAAAGGGGGGTGAATTTTTAAAATGAGTGGGTTCGAATCCCCGTCAGCAAGTCGTAAAATTTAAGAAATGAGATTTCCACTTCCGGAGGTGCATATGGCCCTAAGGTTCACTTAGCCTACACCAAAAATGAGTACCAGGTTATTTCCTAGGGGCAGAGGCGGCCGGGCGTAGAGCTATCCACTCTACCCCATCAAGTGCCGAGGTTACGGATAGTGGAAGCCTTTACCTTCCACCCCTCCCAGGGCCTTCATGGCCTGTACGGAGAAGACTTTGCTTTGCATTTTTTAAATATAAAGAAACAAGCCTTCCTTTTTTTGGAGGAGGGGGGGGGTTAAATCAACTTAACGGCGGTGGGGTGAAAAAGGAGTTGAGACCAATTGATTTTACTGTTCATAATGTACTTATGCTGATCATAAACCTATCATTTCTAATCTTTCCTGGGTTCGTTTTCAAGAGCCATCTTTTCCTTTGGAGAACTTAAAGTTAGATTACAGTAGATTCTCCTGGCATATAAATAGAAAGCACATTTGAAAAGAAATGGCGTATGGATTTTATTGCCGGGAGTGTCCGAGGACAAGTTCGGATCGCCAGTTGCAGGTCTTTTTATTTGACGCCCCGTAGGCGAGCTGCGCGTCGTGATGAAAATGAAATGATAATGAAGACGACACATACACCCAGCCCCGTGCCAGCGAAGTTAATCAATTAAGGTTAAAATTCCTGACCCTGCCGGGAATCGAACCCGGGACCCTCTGACCAAAGGCCAGCACGCCAACCATTTAGCCATGGAGCCGGACGGATTTGAAATAAACGATAGGAATAATATTGACCGTGCAATGGTTCAACTCTATTATAAAGTCAATAACGCACGGAAGTATATCATTCGTATCGCCAGAAATCCCCCGCACTTGCCTACGCGCGACAATGGTGCTGGTCACATTGTCAGCAATGACAATGGCAGCAGATGTAATTTACCGCCAAGTAAGGGTCTTGCATCTTGCTGTGGGGTCCAGAACTTCAATAATAATAATAATAATAATAATAATAATAATAATAATAATAATAATAATAATAATAATAATAATAATAATAATAATAATAATAATAATAATAATACAATAATAATAATAACCTAAATTAAATAATATCACCCACCCTAATAATAATAATCATGTTCTGGACCGTCGTCAAAATGTGCGGATCGCGCTGGAAACGGGTCCTGGCCGGGTAATGACTACGAATGCAGTCCGGCCACGGGTTCAGTACCGCCAAGGCACCCAAGACGACACCACGCCGGATCTCCTCAAGGATTTGATTCATATTAAAAATGCCTATAGGAAAAGATGGCAAAGATTTAGGGACCCAACTGACCGGGTAGAGTACCTGGACCTATCTCGGGAAGTACGAAATCGATTGCTGGAAGGAAAGATTGAAAAATGAGAGAAATTTTGCCATAATCTCTCAGAAAACGATTCAGATAACGAATTTTGGTGGATTCTCTCAGAAATCGAGTCAGATTGCGAATTTCGGCGGATTATATATAAAACGTTAGAGCATTCAATTATAAATTTCATTATAATACCGTAGCGAAGCACGGGTATCTTGCTAGTTATATATATATTTACAACTTGCTTTCATTAAGGTATCAGGTTAAACTCCTCTTCTGATATGCTGAACAAGAACACACATTCAGGAAGGATCTGTTGAAAGAACAACTTTCACATATAGAAATATTCATAATATATGTTACAGAAGTGATGAGTTATATTAAACACAGGGGTCTAACACAGATTCTAAGAACCACCCTTCACCAACAATCTGAAACTAGACGGTACCGTAGAAGTGAGATAGTACAATCTTTCAACGTGAATTAAAGTGCGATAGAAAATATACTAACTGACGGACAAGAGGAAGAAAGAATGCCATAGTAAAATGCTCACCAACTTCCTAGAATCAATCAAAGCAGCTGCTTTCCAGTTAGAGGCTGACATATGACTTGTGTTGACACTACATCACCTTAAACACAATATGCTTATAGATACAGAGTATGCAGCGCAGTTGTAAACATTGCGTTAGTAGTCCTTGAAAACACATTTTGTGTTCATAAATTTGATAAACTTGCTTTCCTTTGGCGGAGGGGGGGGGGGTTAATTTCAGTCAGTTGGGGAACGCTTCTAGACCTGGAGGAAGAACATACAAAGATAGAAGTATGTCCCTTAGCAAGAGAACTAAATGTCGAAGAATACACTTCATCGTCTAGAGAAAAATACCAGTTATCATATATCGTCAAAAGACCAAAAGTGGTGGATTTCACCTACTTTGAAGGTGAGAATACTGACAAACAAAACGGAAATGATGAAGTGCTGAAGTGTTAGAAACAAAGTTGTTGTTTGGTGGAAAAAAAAAAAAATCTGCTGGAATAGAGCAATCATCGCACACAGGGATTTCCTCATTTGTCAAGACTAGCAAAACAACATGTATGTGGAACAGCAACAAGGGCGAATAGTGAAATACAGAACATTTTTGTGCATCAGGATTGGTTATTGAAGAACATCGAACCGGTCTGATTACTAAATTATCTTCCTTCACAACAATTTGAATCATCAAAAACAGGGAGTACATTCTATAATCAACATTATATTTGTAGTATTTGCTTCGTTCTAAACATACACACACATGTATTCACTGCTACAAGTTAAAAAATAATATTCACACTATCGATTGCTAAATATTTCTTGTTATAAACACACTGTAGATCTGTTATTTATGAAGGTCTGGACAAATGGTCCGGGCCGGGTGGTAAACAATAATCGCTCCGGTTTTGTTTAGATCTGGCCAGGCCGTGCAGTGTAGACCTCTACTCTACCACATTAACACATACGAGGGATGCACCAGGCTAGCAATAGCCAGAAAAAATTATTATTATTATTATTATTATTATTATTATTATTATTATTATTATTATTATTATTATTATTATTATTATTATTATATTAACGAGAAGAAAACTGGGTTAAATTGCCATACTCCTAGAAATGGTTCTTCAATGTTTTTTCTCACTGTTTAGGGACGTACTTCATATCTTTTTCCGAAGTAAGGATGGCAGCAAGACTGCCTGTCAAAGGGATACTCAAAAGAGCTCAGAGTGTTGAAGAAAATACGTGAAACTCTCTTTGAGATTATAACCCGGTGAATTCTCATCGTTATTACAAATGGAGCTAGGTGAAACTCTGATTATTCTCTTCAAATTTCTGAATATCTCTATCCGACATTGTCAAGTGTGCATTCATGGCACCTATATGTAAATGCTCTAATGGTGAACGAAAACTGAGACTGGTTCCTTCTTGTTCCGAGGGTCAATTTGTTGCAGCTATACACGGAACTGAAATATCGTTGCAAAATGAGCTATCATATATATTTCATGCACATTTTAGTAAACGACAGAGAATGGTATTCAATATTTACTTCCAGTTGAAACAAAAATAACCACCAATACCAACACCACCACCATCAGGATCACAACACAGTAGACGAGGTGGTTGAATGAGGTGACACAAGCAAGGTTTAATACGCAATTATTGCATTTTTAGCGTTTTGCTATTCGACTTTGCGACAAACTTTCAGTGCATAGGCACAAAATGCCATTCTCTTCAATTTCAAGGAAAATAATTTGCTTTACACCCTTAAGTGAAGTTTCATTGCATTTTTAAAATAATATTACGCTTAGTTTAGGTATTCGAGAAAAGCTTTGATCATGATCAGTCACCTTTTGAATTTGATACAAAAACTGAATTAATATATTTTTAAACGGTGGTGAGGGAGTGACTAAACTACAATATGTTGGTTTTGAAGATGTAACATGTTTGATGTTGGAATGATTTTTATTTATAACAAAGAATATATTTTACATATTATACAAACTGGTTTCTATGCTTTTAAACCGTAGAACCTCTTCATTTTCTCATTGTTTAGGGGCGTCCTTCATATCCTTTCCCGAAGTAGGATAGAAGCAGGACTGCTTGTCAAAGGGACACTCAAAATAGCTCAGAGTGTTGAAGAATATACGTGAAACACTCTTTGAGTTTATAACTCAGTGAATCCTCATCGTCCCTACAAATTTAGCTAGGTGAAACTCCGATTATTCTTCTTCTTTTCTCCTTCACATTTCTGAATGTCTTCATCCGACATTGTTAAAATGTGCATTCATGGCACCTACATTTAGATCGTTTCAACATCCCTCCTACGCCATCAGCGGCTCCTTCACTGGCAGCAGTCTGAGCGTAGTTTCATGAGAAATGTTCGATTGTTCGTCAGATCTCAGCAAGATTGTTGGATATTATTTGGAAGTAGTTGAATTCAGGTAACATATTAACTGTGCCATCAATAATCATATGAAAGGTGTACATACTTTCATTCCTTTTCAGCTCGGTGACCCGTTGCTAGGTAGGTTTATGGTGAGGCAATATGGCAAAACGATCATGGTGAAGCCTCTCGGAAATAATGTCCTATCATCAGAGGAGAATATTACATCAGTGTGAAGCATTAGTTGTTACGTGAAGACTCAAATCAAATTAAATCAAATCAAATCACTTCTGATCTGCATTTAGGGCAGACGCCCAGGTGGCAGGTGCCCTGTCTGTAGTTTTCCTAGCATTTTCTTAAATGATTTAAAGGAAAATAGAAATTTATTGAATATCTCCCTTTTCCAATTCTTAACTCCCCTACCAATAAAGGAATATTTGCCCCAATGTTTTCTCTCGATTCCAACTTTATATTCATATTGTGATCTTTCCTGCTTTTAAAGAAACCATTCTAACTCATTCGTCTACTAATGTCATTCCACGCCATTTACCCACTGACAGCTCGAAACATACCACTTAGTCGAGCAGCTTGTCTCCTTTCTCCCAAATCTTCCCAGCCCAAACTCTGCAACATTTTTGTAATGCCACTCGTTTTCAGGAAATCACCCAGAACAAATTGAGCTGCTTTTCTTTGGGTTTTGCCCATTTCCTGTATCAAGTAATCTTGGTGAGGGTCCCATACACTAGGAACCATACTCTACCAGAGATTTGTATGCCCTCTCCTTTACATCCTTACTACAACCCCTAAACACTCATAACCATGTTCAGAGATTTGTATCCTTTATTTACAATACCGTTTATGTGATTACCCAAATGAAGATATTTCCTTATAATAACACCTAGGTAGTTACAGTGATCCATCCCCATAAGGAACCTTCAATCCATCAACGCAGTAATTAAAAATTAGAGGACTTTTCCTATTTGTGAAACTCACAACCTGACTTTTAACCCCGTTTATCATCATATAATTGTCTGCTGTCCAGATCATAACGTTATTGAGGTCATTTTGCAGTTTCTCATAATCTTGTAACTGAGTTATTACTCTAAGCCGTATCTCTGATTCCACTTCTTTACACATATCGCTTATATATAAGAAAACATAAGTGTCCAATAATACTGCCTTGAGGAATTCCACTCTTAATTATTACAGGGTCAGATAAAGCTTCGCCTACTCTAATTCTCTGAGATATATTATCTATAAATACGTATAGCAACCCCTTCAGTTACTCTTTCGTCTAGTTCAATTGCACTCATTTATGCCAGTAGTGTCCCATGATCCACCCTATCAAATGCCTTAGACAGGTCAATTGCCTCCAAAGTGGAAAGACTGGATTTCTTCAACATACTTACAAGTGAGATTATCGCTGAATTCAGCATGAATGATAACTTCATTAGGCTGTAGCGTGTATTTTAAGTTTGAAAGGGCATTAAACTGACGGAGAGCTTGTAGAGGTTTACCAATTGAACTGTTTCCACGTGTTTTTCCAACTTCTTCTTTGTTTTTGTTTACAAGTTGCTTTAAGTCGCACCGACACAGATAGGTCTTACCCAGACGATGGGACAGGAAAGGGCTGGGAGTGGGAAGGAAGAGACCGTGGCCTTTATTAAGGTACAGGCCCGGTATTTGCCTGGTGTGAAAATGGGAAACCACGGAAAACCATCTTCGGAGCTGCTGACAGTGAGGTTCGTACCCACTATCTCCCGAATAGTGGATACTGGCTGCACTTAAGCGACTGCAGCTATCGAGCTCGGTTTTACAAACTTTCGGGTGAATCTTTCTTTACCTTTTATCTTGAAATTTATTGTCATTGTTTTCCATATTCTATATTTCATATTGCAGTTCTGAAACTGATGAACTGTAATGGCTTTTTCTTTACATACAGAACATGTTCTGAAAGTACAAGCTGCAGTTATGGGTTACAACGTATACCTCTTAACATTCACTGGCTGAGAAACTTCATTAATGTTTAATTATTCACGAAAGGTTCAAAATTAGCATGGAAGAAACAAATACGGGTTTTACGATCCTTCTCTTGGAGGTACCTTGTCCAAAGGTGTTCCATGCTGAAAAATGTCTACTAATTTCATTCGTACGGGATAGTCATCAAGCTTGTTTAGGGCCTCATTCAGTAGTCTCTTCCGCTTATTTTCCTCTTTCACTCTTATATGTAGTAAATAACATCAATGTGATACAATCTGCCTGTTACAAAAGTCAAATATCGATTTACAATATCTTTTCAGTAACATCCAAATCCGTGCACACATATTAAGAATGCTTCTAGTAATCCAACAGCTGTATACATGTAAGGTTAAAACATCTAGACATACATGGAGTGCTACAGGCCGTTTAAATAAGGACAATTATGAAACCGACACTTCCGGCATAATGCACGCACTGAACAAATGAACAACTGAAATGTTCTCAGAGAAAGAAATGGAGAGTTCTGTTTCCAGCACACAGACTACGGGTGTATTTACTTCGGTAGGTTCTTTAGTACTTTCGGGAAATATGGTGTACATCTTCCCACTTTTGGGCTTTTGTTTGAAATTTTTTTTTAAATATACTGTTCAAGATACTGAAAAACAAGTCGCTCAGTATTGTAATAATATATTTATTGCAGCTAATTGCCATATAAAAGGAATAAACAAAATCATTTTCCGACTCGTTGGCTGAATGATCAGCGTACTGGCCTTTGGTTCAGAGGGTCCCGGATTCGATTTCCGGCAGGGTCTGGGATTTTATCCTTCATTTGGTTAATTCAAATGGCCCGGGGGCTGGGTGTTTGTGCTGTCCCCCACATCCCTGCAACTCACACACCACAGATAACACGCAGTTACCTACATATGTCAGATGACGCCCACCCTCATCGGAGGGTCTGCCTTTCAAGAGCTGCACTCGGCTAGAAATAGTGTCACGAAATTAAATAAAATTATAAAATCATTCAGTTCAGAACTTAATTAAGCGAATTTTCCTTCCTGCACACCTTAGTACGTGATAACGATCCCACTGCTTCCTGCACAAAGCACACATGCATCCCACATTTGGCGAGTGATACTTTGTCGTGGAGCACAGTTTTAAATGAAAACCATGCACAGCTACCTTGTTTTTATGTGCCGTAACTCGTAGTTGGCTTCCTTCCATTTGTCGTTCATCATCGCTTCCATACTGTAGAATTCCAGCCAGATTTCCGATTTGTTCGCGAAATAAACATTGGTATGCTGGAGTTGATGGGAGAGAGAATTTGTCCCGTATTTCCTCCAAAAAACATCATTTCCCTACTTAGCTCATACACGAGTCTCGAAGAGGTAAATTTCGACAAACATAGGACTCTCTTTAAAAATGTTGCTTTTATCTTATCCACATCCTTTAAGTTTCTTACTGTTGGATGCTGACAGATACTGGAGATCCCGTAGGTTATTACATGAGGTATTTTCACTCTAAATAACTTCAACGCTGTCTGAAGAGATATTTTATGTAAATATTTGATGTCAATAATAGCTATCACTGCTGCTGTTAATCTTTGATATGTGCTGTGAAATTTGTTCCTTGTACTGCAGTGTTATTCCGAGGTATTTAAATTTATTCACACTGGTTATTGGTTCTCCATTCAAATATATCACATCACTTGCTGCATGTCCGCCTCCTTCCCTAAAGGTCATAGTCATAGTTTTGCTTCCGTTCACATGAAGGTCATTTGGTTCAGCCCACTCTACTAGCCGATCAAATGCCAACTGCAGAGCAGGTATTGATCTGGACACTAAAACCATGTCATCTGCATACATATAAATGTTTGTGCCTTCTATCCTCGTTGCCTGTATGGTATCGTGTGTTGCGACGTTAAAAAGGAGAAGGTTAAAATCCCCGACCCGGCCAGTAATCGAACCCGGGACCCTCTGAACCGAAGACCAGTACGCTGACCATTCAGCCAACGAGTTGGACAAAGGACCTGTTGAACCATGTTTTTGCTCTTCTATCGGTTTGACTATATTTTATAGCGGAATTTAGGATAATATTTTGCAGTTTCGATATTGCACTATTAATATTACCATCTTGGACATGTACGGACAACAATGTATTAGTGCATTAGACTCTGATATTACACGCATGTTGATTTTCCTTGACATTTCTTTATTTTTTCGTGACGACTCTCGCAGCATCAGTGTTGTTGCCACTGATAAGTGCTTCCTGGTTGCTGAGCCATGAACTCTCTGGGAAATCATTTCGACGTCCTTCATATTGGAAAATAACAAATCTACAGTGGTACTTCCATTATGGCATATGTATGTCTTTTCATTTGGTCCGTTAATCAGGCTTAACCCTTCTGTCTTGAGATATTCCAGAAGTACCTCTGTTTCAGAGTTGCAAATATCTATCCTGCAATTCACGTCTCTCGCGAGTATTGCTAAATCTTGTGGCTGTATTCTATTAAGCCCAGCACTAATAATATCCACGATGTCTTTTGCCTTGTATCGTGCTGGGAAGTATACGCCTATCACTGTGCATACTTTTGTTTCGATTATTATCATCTCCCGTACTTCGTACAGCAATTTAAAGGGGACCTTTTTGGGTTTCAGAAGCCATGAGATTCCTCCCACTGATCTACCCATTTGTCCTTGAGTGGCAAAAAGATGCATCGCATAAAAAGTAGGAATATTCCACTTTCTAGTTAGAAAGGTTTCTGTTAAAATGATCAAATCAAAGTCTGCTATAACATCATTTGATAACATATCGAATGCATTTACTGCACCTTCAGTATTCCATGTCGTCACATTCAATGTGTTACTTGTTTTATGCATATAGCCATATGCCTTCTCTGTGGTGTCTTTGAAAAAGAAGTCGCCTTACCAACACACCTTTCGGCCAGTAGTGTGGTTGCTCTACTCTCGGTTCGAACGGTATTCCTACTCTGAATGACTAAATGTTACCGAGTGATTTTAGCTAAACACACACAATTTACCGTCAATACCATTATTTTTAAGTACGCTACAAGATCTGTATCTTCGACCGTTTCGTGTGTTCGGCCGACATTTAACCAAGCTGATTTATCTCCTGCTCTTAGTTGATTCTTTTCAGGTGTCCTATTTCGAATGATAAATTGTGATTTCCCTTCCCTTATGTTTCGATTTGTTGGTGTCCGGAGTTCTTATGTCACCTATACCTACTGTAGGGGTCCTGGTATGTTGTCCGGCGACGGTTGGTCTGATATCTGCTAATTACTTCTTTGTTTTTTCCGCCGTTTCCTTGATCAACGTCAGGATGCGATCAGTCAGATACTCTATGAGAAAATTCAACTGCTGATCTATTTCGTTTATTATCCGGTCTCTGTCGTCATTCCATTTTAGTGCGTGGGGTTTGCAGCTACTGCATAACCAAGTCAGCCTGCAGTTCTTCCTTTTCACTTTTCATATTCACCCCTGATCATGCCGGTACATTCCTGGTGCTGCCATCTGTTTGCAACTCTCATATACAATGGCGTGGTCTTCATCTTCCACTGGTTTCCTACAGATGTCAAACAGCGTCTCAGTCTCAGCCATTACATGCTCCGCTTCTGACTATGTATTCTCCTTGCTGATTGTCACTGTCAAGACGTCAAAATGGCGACTTATTGCTATCCGCAAAGTAAAGATCAATGTCACTCTCAATCCAAAATCCAATGTACATACCCTTAGATAATATCTCTGTGGGTAATACACCACTTAATGATTCGCTTCGTCATACACTTTTCACTGTAACGTGTCGTCATATCTTCATTATAACAATATGATCGCCAGCTTTTACACTGATATTTCAGTTTCTCGAAATAATTTTTCATCGATTAAGGGATATATTATAGGGATTATAGGAATATAGACAAATATAGGTTCTAACGCCAATTTAGACATTTTAGACACTACAGGGCCACCGTTTCTAACCTTGTAAATACATGAAAAGTATAAATACAAATTAATTTAAGTTATCTCTTCAGGAAAATATAAGGCTTTTGCCTAAAATCCGAGGTCTACTGATGAATTCTTTTAAAATGTAAAAATGGAAAGTTTTGAGATTAGACTTTGTGGTTGCAATCTACGCGAAAATACTAGTAATTCAGTAGGAAAACGACCTTTTGTTTCGTTGTCTGTGTTAGTATTTAACTTGTCAGGTTATGATAATAATAAAAATAGCTGCACGACGAACTGGTTCGGGAGAACTTTCCAGAAGTTAAGTGTAGAGACACAGGCAGGTTTTTATTATAACACGAGAGGGCTAGATGACTTCCCAATAAACAAATTTCTTTGCATTCTAGCTTATTACTGTCCGGTTCCTTGGCTGAATGGTTAGCGTAGTAGCCCTCGGTTCGGGGGGCCCAAGGTTCGATTCCGGGCTGGATCGCGGATTTAAACTTCGCCTGGTTAATTGCTCTGGCCTGGGGGCAGGGTGCATCTTATATGTATAATTATTTAATTTATTTTCCGGGTTGAACCGTGTTGTACTTGTACGCATATCACGTACAGTTTGCCGACGTTTCGAATACATTGCAGTATTCTTTGTCAAGGCGACTGAAATACCCCTACTCGATCCGAGGTAATCAGTCTCCCAGGCAGAAATTACACTACTAGAGTGGCCTTGATCTTGGCCTTTTATATCCTAGCCTATCTGGCTGACGTAAGCCCTGGCTGTCTCGCGAGGCTTCTGGAAAGTTTATGTCACAGCCAGGTAGTGGGGGCTTGCCCGCGCTGTTATGTAATGGGGTTGCGGCCCGTGTGTTTATGTTGTGGTCTGTATGTCTTAAACTATGAATGATGGGCATCCAAAAATTACTGATTTTGTATCCTTCTTCTAAATTTATGTTATTCGGATGTTTCTTGATTTCGATAGCCTCGCGGATTTTCCTTTCCAGATTCCAAGGGATAGCTGCTAGGATCTTGGTCTTGTCAAATGATATTCCGTGCCTAGTTTCGTAGGAATGCTTGGCTACTGCTGAAATATCTGTGTTTTGGTTCTTGGTGTGACGGATATGTTCTTTTAGGCGGGTGGAGATCAGACGTTTTGTCTCACCTATATAACAAGCTCCGCAGCTACATTCAATGTGATACACTCCAGGGGCCTGTAATTCTATTGTAACTTTTACTGGTGGTAGATAACGGGCTAGCTTACGGTGAGGTTTATAGATAGTTTTTATGTTGTATTTGTCCAGTATCTTGCCGATCCTGTCTCTAGTGTTTTTAATGTATGGCAGTATCGCTGTTTTCTGGCGGGTCAGTTCTTCTTTCCCGTTGTTTTCTCCTGCGGCGGTCTTTTCTTTCTTCTCTTCTGATTTTTTAAGGACTCGTCGGATGTTATTGAGCGAGTAGCCATTTTTCCTAAGGGTTTCCGTGAGGTGTTCTTTTTCTTCCTCGAGGTGCTCTGCGTCAGATATCGCTATGGCCCTGTTCACTAGTGATGTTAGGACAGCCTGCTTTTGTGATGGGTGATGATGAGACGAGGCGTGTAGGTACCTGTCTGTGTGAGTGATTACCTCGGATCGAGTAGGGGTATTGCAGTCGCCTTCACAAAGAATACTGCAATGTATTCGAAACGTCGGCAAACTGTACGTGATATGCGTACAAGTACAACACGGTTCAACCCGGAAAATAAATTAAATAATTCTTCACACCGTGGAAGCTTCACTTCTATTATATGTATAAGTTCAATTCATCAAGTCAATTCAAAATTAAAAACAAATAAACATACAAAATTGTACCTGACTGCATGGTCGATAAGACCTAAAGCCAAATTAAAATGAAAAATGCAAGGTATTATAATAATAATAATAATAATAATTATTATTATTATTTCTGTTTATGTCCGCCTCTGTGGTGTAGTGGTTAGCGTGATTAGCTGCCACCCCCGGAGGTCCGGGTTCGATTCCCGGCTCTGCCACGAAATTTGAAAAGTGGTACGAGGGCTGGAACGGGGTCCACTCAGCCTCGGGAGGTCAACTGAGTAGAGGTGGGTTCGATTCCCACCTCAGCCATCCTGGAAGTGGTTTTCCGTGGTTTCCCACTTCTCCTCCAGGCGAATGCCGGGATGGTACCTCACTTAAGGCCACGGCCGCTTCCTTCCCTCCTCCTTGCCTATCCCTTCCATTCTTCCCATCCCTTCACAAGGCCCCTGTTCAGCATAGCAGGTGAGGCCGCCTGGGCGAGGTACTGGTCATACTCCCAGTTGTATCCCCCGACCAAGAGTCTGAAGCTCCAGGACACTGCCCTTGAGGCGGTAGAGGTGGGATCCCTCGCTAAGTCCGGGGGAAAAACCGAACCTGGAGGGTAAACAGATGATGATGATGATGATTATTTCTGTTTATTACAGCGTTTACCATCCAGGGTTGGGTTTTCCCTCGGACTCAGCGAGGGATCCCATCTCTACTGTCTAAAAGGGCACTGTCCTGGAGCGCCAGACTATGGGTTGGGGATACAACTGGGGAGATGGACCAGTACCTAGCCCAGGCAGCCTCACCTGCTATGCTGAATAAGGGCCTTGTGGAGGAATGAGAAGTTTGGAAGGGACAGGCAAGGAAGAGGGAAGGATCGGCCGTGGCCTCAAGTTAGGTACCATCACGGCATTTTCTTGTAGGAGAAGTGGGGAAACAATGGAAAACCTCTTCCAGGATGGTTGAGGAGGGAATCGATACTCCTTCAACTCAGCTGACTTCCTGAGGCTGAGTGGACCCCGGTCCAGCCCTCGTACAAATTTTCAAATTTCGTGGCAGAGACGGGAATCGAACCCGGACCTCCGGGTGTGGGAGCTAATCACACTAACCACTACGCCACAGAGGCGGAAATTATTATTATTATTATTATTATTATTATTATTATTATTATTATTATTATTATTATTCTAAAATCGAGTCCAGCGTTGGTCAAATGGATACATGGTTACTAGTGGTGTTAATAGCCGGCCCCGCGGTGTAGCGGTAGCGTGCCTGCCTCTTACCCGGAGGCCCCGGGTTCGATTCCCGTTCAGATCAGGGATTTTAACCTAGATCTGAGGGCTGGTTCGAGGTCCCCTCAGCCTACGTGTCTACAATTGAGGAGCTATCTGACGGAGAGATAGCGGCGCCCCGGTCTAGAAAGCCGAGAATAATGGATGAGAAGATTTGTCGTGCTACCTCGTAATCTGCAGGCCTTCAGGCTGAGCAGCGGTCGCTTGGTAGGCCATGGCTCTTGTTGCTCCATGGGGATTGATTTTGTTTTTAGAGGTGTTAACACTCTATATAAAGTGATGGATAAGTACTTAATTAGAAATAGAATTTAATTTGAGAATATCCAAACAATAATAAATAAAAGTATGGAGATCCTTATAAAAGTGGTGTAGTGTTCACTGCGAGCCTAGTACTCTATTATTTCTCTACACTATGCGCGAAAAGATAAAAAATAACAGCTTGACATCATCGTTATCATCATCACGATCATCAGGTAAATTTCAAAGTAATACAATTCTAAGTAACAATGCTTATCTACTTTATCTTTACGTATAATGATTTGGTATGTTGCACAAGCTTTTCGCTATTTCCACTATCATTTTTCATTTGAGCATCATGGCGGCAAATTTTGATGTTCTAGTTTAATACCCTTGACCCAAGCTCCTAATATGCAGTAGCACAGTACTAGGTAGGTCCATCTGTCTGGGAGCTGTGATGTTCCACTGGATGTAAAAGTAACAGTTAAACATTCGCTGCTAATTCTTGCGCGAGACCTGGCGGCGAAGGCACAGTTCATTTGCATTTTCCACATTACGGTGGAATGAACTAGCTCGGTGCAATGAGCTATTTTAAATGCAGGCTCCGGAAGGGCGCTGTTGACAGATCTTTGCGTACACTGCTGTCGGCTACCATCGAACAGCAATTTAATAGAATTCTCGCAACAACATCAAAGATTAAAAAGGGAGAATTTTGTATACGCTTCCTAAAATTGTGTTCGCTCCCGTAACTGCAACACTGTGTACATGATGGATCTGTTGCTGTACTATACAGTGAAAAATCCTGTCTGGTACAGAGTCTAGTGACTAGTATATTAGCTTCAGACCCGGTATGCCTACGTTCGATTGCAAGTTCCACTACAAGTTTGGGTGAAGAATGAGTAACTTGAATGTTTGAAGTCAAACTCTCAAGCAAGTAACACGCTCTGTATACCACCGTTTTGTTTGCAGCTTTGAGATATGAAAGGACAGTTCTAATGGTTTAAAGTGATGTAAAATTTAGGTGCCAAAAACACCTCCCCTCACCCGTTTTAGAGAGATATTAATGATTCTTTAAAATGGTCCCGTGTCAAGTAGCCATTACGAATTACCATGCCTCTATCTTACAGCAACTCAATGCTAAGGCATGCGAATCAAATTTTACGGACCGTGAACGTTATTAGGTTATTATAATGTTAACTACTAATTATGTTTACTTTTGTTTCACATTATTCTTCAAGTTCATTTTCTGTTTACAGTACTTTTCAGTACAGTAAATACAGTAATTGTATCGATGACGAGTAATGAAAACAGCCTTTGTTAAAAAGAGATGGAAAATACTGCAACCGAGCTCGATAGCTGCAGTCGCTTAAGTTCGGCCAGTATCCAGTAATCGGGAGATCGTGGGTTCGAGCCCCACTGTCGGCAGCCCTGAAGATGGTTTTCCGTGGTTTCCCATTTTCACACCAGGCAAATGCCTGGACTGTACCTTAATTAAGGCCACGGCCGCTTCCTTCCACTTCCTAGGCCTTTCCCATCCCATCGTCGCCGTGCGACGTAAAGCAAATAGCAAAGAAAAAAAATACTGCAAATAGAAAAAAACTTGAAGAGTAATAATTGTGAAATGAAAATAAACAGCATATATGCTATAATAATAATAATCATTAAAGACTAAAACGTTCTTGGGCAATTGGTTGCGAACCATGATATGTAAAATGCGATTCCCGTACCTTAGCATTAAGCTGTCATAAGACACAGACATTGTGGTTCGTAATAATGTAATTGACACGACATCATTTTCAATAATCGGGTATATCTCTAAAACCCAGGACTTGATATCACTTTAAACCACTAGCATTTCCCTCCCATGTCTTTAAAGCGCAAATAAATCGGTGATATACTTTGCGTGATTCCTCCTTGTCAGGTAAAATGGTAGGGAAAGAGATTGGATTTAAATGCCACTTTCTTTAATTTGGTTTGTCGTAATTTCACACTTTTTGACTTAGGATGAATGTTCGGACGGCATCTATGTTGTAAGTCTTCGCTACTTCCCCGCAATTCAAGTCCAAATTAATTATTAGCACACATAACAGGTCAGAAAGCACAATATCCTGGTGATCAGACGCATGGTAAGTACACGAGCCCATTCCAAGTCCTGTAACTTGCAGCAAGAACAATTTGCAACAGTTAAGTATCTTCTATTGTTATTCGTAATATTATTATTATTATTTTATAGAGGCTAAGTTAGGAATGAACTCGACGGAGGAAGCTTCCGTGGGAGGGTTATCTTAGGCGGATGGAGGAGGATAGTTTACTTGGGAAATAATGCCCCCGAACGTGGAGGGTGAGAGCAGACATAGATCAAGGTGACGAAGGTTAGACTCAGTTTCTAATCAAACCAAGATAATAATAGTGGTTCTAAAGGACACCACAAATCCACTTCCAAATAAATCATTACTGAAGTGCTAGTTAATTACCGAAGGCTTGCAAACTGAGCATCGAAAATCGTAACAGTACACTGACTGACAGAGCAAATGCAACACCAAGGAGGAGTGGTTCGAAAGGGATGAAAGTTGGGGAAAAAACAGAGTCGGCACGGAAGAATAATTGATGTTTATTTCAAACCGATATGCAGGTTACACAATGCGCACGGCATCGACTCAGTAGGATGTAGGACCACCGCTAGCGGCGATGCACGCAGAAACACGTCGAGGTACAGAGTCAATAAGAGTGCGGATGGTGTCCTGAGGGATGGTTCTCCATTCTCTGTCAACCATTTGCCACAGTTGGTCGTCCGTACGAGGCTGGGGTAGAGTTTGCAAACGGCGTCCAATGAGATCCCACACGTGTTCGATTGGTGAGAGATCCGGAGAGTACGCTGGCCACGGAAGCATCTGTACACCTCGTAGAGCCTGTTGGGAGATGCGAGCAGTGTGTGGGCGGGCATTATCCTGCTGAAACAGAGCATTGGGCAGCCCCTGAAGGTACGGGAGTGCCACTGGCCGCAGCACATGCTGCACGTAGCGGTGGGCATTTAACGTGCCTTGAATACGCACTAGAGGTGACGTGGAATCATACGCAATAGCGCCCCAAACCATGATGCCGCGTTGTCTAGCGGTAGGGCGCTCCACAGTTACTGCCGGATTTGACCTTTCTCCACGCCGACGCCACACTCGTCTGCGGTGACTATCACTGACAGAACAGAAGCGTGACTCATCAGAGAACACGACGTTCCGCCATTCCCTCATCCAAGTCGCTCTAGCCCGGCACCATGCCAGGCGTGCACGTCTATGCTGTGGAGTCAATGGTAGTCTTCTGAGCGGACGCCGGGAGTGCAGGCCTCCTTCAACCAATCGACGGGAAATTGTTCTGGTCGATATTGGAACAGCCAGGGTGTCTTGCACATGCTGAAGAATGGCGGTTGACGTGGCGTGCGGGGCTGCCACCGCTTGGCGGCGGATGCGCCGATCCTCGCGTGCTGACGTCACTCGGGCTGCGCCTGGACCCCTCGCACGTGCCACATGTCCCTGCGCCAACGATCTTCGCCACAGGCGCTGCACCGTGGACACATCCCTATGGGTATCGGCTGCGATTTGACGAAGCGACCAACCTGCCCTTCTCAGCCCGATCACCATACCCCTCGTAAAGTCGTCTGTCTGCTGGAAATGCCTCCGTTGACGGTGGCCTGGCATTCTTAGCTATTCACGTGTCCTGTGGCACACGACAACACGTTCTACTATGACTGTCGGCTGAGAAATCACGGTACGAAGTGGGCCATTCGCCAACGCCGTGTCCCATTTATCGTTCGCTACGTGCGCAGCACAGCGGCGCATTTCACATCATGAGCATACCTCAGTGACGTCAGTCTACCCTGCAATTGGCATAAAGTTCTGACCACTCCTTCTTGGTGTTGCATTTGCTCTGTCAGTCAGTGTATATAACAAGAATCTATGTGTATTATTATTATTTTCACATCGTTATGCCCAACTGAGGAGCACGCTTGAATTTATTTAGCTGATGATTTGCCTTCTTCTATTCCCAAAATCTCTTCATCCTCTGACTGAAATTCTTCTTACGTTCTTCTGTCCAGGTTTTATTAGTTCTAGCTCTTGGCTCCGCAAAGGAGGTCTTTCTGTTCCTCTACCGGGCGCGTCCCAGGTGGCGGATTGGTCTGCTCGCCCGACTTGTCTGGAGGGTCAGACGGAAATAAAATACCTCTTGCGGACGAAAAACAGGTACAGCCAGAAAGCATCATGAGGCAAACTCTAAGGCTTAACACCTTAGGTGTACCAATGAGGTGGGCGAAGGTCAATCTATCCATTTTCTTCAACTTGCTAGCATTATTATTATCATTATGTTAACCCACAGTACTCGCGGCCGCATGTATAACGCCCTTACTCGCGGGTGAGCGCCGCGCTCACCTCGTGTACGTTCGTTTTCCTAACGATTTATTTTGCCAACGTTCATTCAGAGAAGGAGTTTTATTCATTATAATTGCAGTTTTGAAATAATAGTATACATGCTTGGTTTTAACTCACTTAATGTAGGATTGAATGCATGAATCATAGAAATTTAGGTTAATCTTACTAGAATTGGGCTTTGCTCACTTTATTCAGGTTAGAATGCATTAATTTCTTGAAGTCTAGATAGCAGCGTGACATATAACCACTTTCTGCACAAACAAAATCCTAAAATAAAAAAAATTAAAACCGAACATAAACAAATAAAACAATGTTTCTGCCTATAGAACTGGCATTGTTGAACCTGTTCGTAAATTAGGCAACAGTACATGTTCTTGTGGAACAGATGTTTCAATATAAAGTCTCAGCACTGTTGTCACCTTTATTCCGTTCCCGAGTCACTTTGATCCGGATGTGGAAAATGACATGGTTTACAAGCAATTACTATGTGGTCTCCGCAAATTGGTGCACTGCATTTCACACATCTGGCTGCGGTTTTCCTGTTCTTCTTTCTTGGACAGTATGCACAATTTTCCCTTCCCGACGATGTCTCTTGCGGAGGATCGGGCTTTTTCCCCAGAACTTTCAGAATTTTCAGACGCAAATCTGAGTGAATTCCAGATTTTGCAACTCTTTTTTCAAGATGGAATTTTGTAAGATCCAGGGCGAGTGTTTTCAGGTACTTCCTTCGCGGTAACTCTTCAGGTGTGTTCGAACGAAAAATAATCTGGTTGTTGATACCGGCAATATCCAACACTGTGAAGGGTAGGCTACTTGCAGTTGAACCAACAGGTTATGTCTCAGTCACGGTTACACCAATTTCTTAGGATTATTGGTAGATCGTGCACAGGAAGAGGCGTAGACTAAATACAGGTGAGGCTGTATTTTCACGTTGTAATAATAATAATAATAATAATAATAATAATAATAATAATAATAATAATAATAATAATAATAATATCCGGCCCCGCGGTGTAGGGGGCAACGCGTCCGCCTGTCACCCGGTGGCCGCGGGTTCGATTCCCGGCCGGGTCAGTGGTTTTCAATTGTAAATGATTAATATCCCTGGCCTGGGGACTGGGTGTTTGCGTCGTCCTTAACGTTCCTTTCCTCACAGTCAACACTCCACACTTCCGCAATTCCAATTACACGCAGGTTCCTATCATATGGTGCAAGTAGTGGCAAAAGATCTCTAGAGGTCGACGCCACGAACAAATATCATTTAAAGTAAATTGCAACATCACATTCCGCTACAGTTGGGCACATCGACTCATCTGCAAACTTGGCCTTAACATCATTGTTTAGTAGGAGAATATAATTGTTGTAACTTGTGAATTCAAGGCAAAAATCACCAAACGTTATAACTCCACTGTTGACAATGTGAAATTAAATTTAAATGTAAAATACTCTCCTAATCAGCAACCAACATACCTCCAATGTTAATAAACAGGAAAAATATCATTTTCAAAATTACAACAAAATGGTGAATAATGGACGACTTCTTATTTCATTTTTGGAATTAGCAGACGAAAACACATAGTAAACACCTGAATTTGTTTCTGTAACAAATTCGTTGTCGACCAGTGTAATTAGTTGATTCATTCCTTTAACAATTTGCTCTTAAATGTGTGTACCTCGTTATTCAAGTGTATTTGCCCGCTTCATTACTGCCTCCAGTAGAATTGGGAAATTTCCATTAAATAAGACCATGTCATCCGCACAGACCAAGCTCTGTTGGTACACGGGGCGAAACTGCCAGTTTCCCACCTATAATTTCTTAATTTCTTTGTTCTTCTTAAATATCGATTTAGCGCTTGGTCTATGAAAATGATGAATAACGGAGGACTCAGGTTATCTCCTTGTTCCATTCCTCTTTCATACTGAAGGTCTTACTTTTCTGTCCATTAACTCTCATCATTTCAAGAACATCTTTATGCTCTGAATTATTCTAAAAAACTTGTCTCGAGCTTGAAGGTTCCGAGGTGTTTTCCATACTTCTTCCTTAGGCACAGAATCAAGCGTCGCAGCTAGATCTACAGTAAGAATGCCTGGTATACCTCCTTTCCTTGAGTATTCCTGTTCTCTGTCCACATTCGGATGCGACTGATATGATGTTGAGTTTGTTACCCAGTCTTAAAAGCACCTCCTTCTTCTTCTAGCACTTACTCAACATAAACTACAGCTGTAGACGTTTTAAAGAAATTCTTAAACGCTACAAAGGAGGAATAAATAGCACGCTAGTTTTGGTATTTAATGACATTATGTTCCCATTCATTTGGTATTTCCTCTTCTTTCCAGGCTGGTATTGGAAAAAGGCTCATAGCCGTTTTAAGGCCTTTGCTCCGTACAAAATAATCATCTCCTGAGTTACACCATCAGCACCTGGTGCCCTAACCATTTTCAGTCTTTTTACACCCTCCGCTATTCCAGCTTCTGTCACATCATCATCTGTTTACTCAAGTTTGACGTAGTTATTTTCCGGATACAGATATTTTCCATCTTCAAATACTTCCCTATCATAATTCTACCAGGCCTTCAGCGCCTCCTCTGTTTTAGTGACTAGCTCCCCATCTTTAGTTTCAGTGTTTCTAATTTTTCTTTCCTCGTTTTTCTATAGGTTTCTTATCACAGTACGGGATATTATCTCGATATCTCTGAAGTCATTTTCTATTTCATTTACAAATTCTTCTCAATCCACTTTCTTCACCACATAACTGTAATTATTGGTTTCTTTCCTTGCCTCCACAAAGGCCTCCCAATCCTCACTTCCTTAGTTGGGTACTTTCTTCTTTCTAACATCTTGTCCGTTTTTTGCATTCCACCTACAACTCTTGTCCCACAGATTTATTCGGCTGTCTATATTGTAGTTCCCTTAATTTATTCCACACTGCCTCGACATTGTTTATATCTGTAGTTCATTCTGCCATACCCAGTTGCTTATTTATGTCAGTCGTATACATTTCTCTCTTATCTTCATACCCTGACTCTTGAACGTCTATTCTGGAGTACTTCTTTGGTTTTTCCACACTTGGTGCTTTCATGAACAGTATTTTCTTTCTGAGTTAATAGTTCTGCACTGCAGAATACTCGCACATCTTGTATGGCATAACGGGTAGATGACGTATACGTGAAGTAATCTACTGCACGGAATACCTCTCTCTCATGTTCAACAAGTGATCTTTTGTGTATGGTTTTATCTGGAACGAAAGTGTTTCCTAACAATAGCTGGTTATCAATATAAAATTCAACCATTCTCTTACCACTACTGTTTTGTATACCTCCAACTCGGTGATTTCCTCTAATACCAAGTGCTGCACCATCACGGACGTGGACATTGTAATCTCCCGTTCCTAAGATGCAGTCATTATTGTCTCTTGCTTTACCTACGATGTTCTTCAAAGTGAAATAAAATAATCCTTTTCAAGTTCTTCCTTGTCCTCAGTCGGAACATACATCTGGAACCATCATACTCTTTCCTCCATATAAAGGTCTATTCTTACATTTAAGGAGATTAAGGAGATCACAGGTAGCCAAAAGCAGAATACATTCGTAGACGTAATGAATGATGAAGGTGAATTAGCAGCAGAAACTGCAGACAAACTGAAGGTGTGAGGGGAAATACATCCAATTCAAAGATGACCATCACCCTACAACCAGACATACAGGCACAACGACGTTCTTAGTGATAGCGTGAGAGACCAACTGGGTGTGTTTGTGATATGTGCTATCCCTTCCTCGTATAGGTCTTATCTATTTTTTACTTCTAAACCTCAAAATTTTATTCAACTTGAAGCTGCATGTGTTGATGCTAGTTGATGGACCAGAGGTCACTGTAGAGTAGAGCAACTCACACTTAAGCTATCAAGGAAGGTAAGGCTGCCGGTGCTGCTAAAGCACCGCCAGAAATGAAGGAAAATGGCGTCGGAATACTTACATTACTGCATAGTAATATCTACGATAAAGGTATAATATCCGAAGACCGGCTGGTGTCTACCTTTATCATTCTCTCAAAGGATGTATGGGTCAAGAAATGTGAAGACTTCAGGACATTCAGCCTCATGAACAACGTACTGAAGACATTCCTCAAAATTATCCGTTATGGAATCCATAATAAACGCGAGAACATCAGCGGATTCCATAACGGTCTTGAAACACGACAGATATGGTTTGCAATCCAAGTGCTGTTCCAACGATGCAGAGACGTCAGTTACAATATGTATGTTTTCTTCGTAAACTGCATAAAATCAGAGAATGCGCCATTTCGTCATTATTAGAATAGCCATGGTTGGCAAGAGGAAGAGGAGCGAAATCTTCGACAAACGCAAGGTCTTCTCCTTCACATAGCCGAAATCCAAGAGGGACCATATCTATTAAACAGTTACGTCAATGGTGTTACGTCCCGCTGACTACGTGTACAGTTTGAAAGCTGTTAATGTGCAGAATTTTGTCCTGCAGGAGTTCTGTCAAGTGTCGGTAAATATGCCAATTCGAAACTGTAGTATTTGAGCACCTTCAAATAAGACAGGGCTTAGCTGAGATCGAAGAATGCAACATGGCTTTCAACGCCTCAGCCACACGGCAAGGCAGAGAACAGGTTCGTGTTGCCAGGTAGACTTAAAAAATGAAGAGGCGAGAACGGTTTCCATTTCACAAAGGATGCGAAGAAATGAAGTGTCGGGCAACGTCTTACCTCCTACCGCAATTTATGTATTTAAAAACGTTTTATCATATCCACAGTCCCCCGTTCTTATGAATAAAACATAACCTCTTCTGCTTTATTTTCTGATCACGTTCACTGTCGCTTTAACGAATTAAATAGGAAATGACATTGCTAATATTCAGGAAAAGAAACTTGAAAACTCAGCTTAAATAAATTACAGATTTTTAAAATAAAAATAAGAATAGGAAATGTAATGTTGTTCGACGTCAATTCTGATTCACATCCAAAGTTTTCAACATACAAGGGAGTGTAGAAATTGTGAACCACGTGATTTTATTAACGTGCTGGAAACCAACGACGAACTCTTTAAACCACCAGACGTCAGCCGGGATGGGACCGACTGTAGTAGTGTCAGAAGATCAACGACAAACCGACTAGCTCACTTTCGTTACTACTACTACTACTACTACTACTACTACTACTACTACTACTACTACTACTACTACTACTACCACTACTACTTATAATAATAATAATAATAATAATAATAATAATAATAATAATAATAATAATAATAATAATAATAATAGTGAGCAGCTCAGACGGTAGAATGATGGCATTTTGAGCTGAAGTTGGCTGGTTCGATGCCGATTCAGTCTGGTTCATGGCATTTAAAGGTGTTTGAATACGCCAGCCTCGTGTTGGTAGATTTACTGTTAAGTAAAATAAATTGTGGATAAAAAGGGTCTGGCATGTCAGCGTCCCCAATAATAGTAAAAGTATTTAGGGAGGCTTTAACTCAGTTATATTTTTATTAAGCCCAGGGCCGCTTCTTTTCCAGTCCTAGCCCGTTCCTGTCCCATCGTCGCCATCATAAGACCTATCTGTGGCGGTGCGACGTAAAGCAACTTGTAAAACAAGTTGAATATGTATGAATATTTAGGTGTTGTTGGTCGTGATGGTGATTATTGTTTAAGAGGAAGTACAACTAGGCAACCATCCTCTATGAATATTGAGTCTTCAGCCGGAACTCTAGTCGGATCCTAGATGTCGCAACAACAGGTGTCACTGGAAGGCCGCGCTTTGAGAGAAAAGGCGTGAAATAGTTGCTCGTTGCTTTCCCCTATGAGCCACAGTCTTCCATCTCCACCGAAATGTATAGGGCTACAGGAACCGGTCCTACAAACCATACTTACACATCATTAGTGTTCCTAATATCGCTCATACCAGAAAAGGAACAGAAAAACTGAAAATCGAGCAACGTTGACCTAAACGATATCTGAGAGTTAACCCACACGATCCGTGGAAAATCTGACCTTCAACAAGTAGAATACCAGGTTTTCATTTAACTAACGTTATCCACAAGTCGAATATCCTCTCGGATACCGGGCCATCCCCCGAATGGATCCTTAATTGAACCAAATTAAGTACCAGTTGCTCTGGATACGTTGCGATGTATTATATGAGAGCATGGTGTTTATTACAAGTTAACAACAATTAACACAATCTGAAATAAAATTCCACCATGTGTTGTCATATCGTGACACCCTTAAGTTATAGATGAATCCCGATGATGAAACATGCATCACCCCCAAACAGATGTTCAGAATGAAACAACAACACTTGATCCGAGAGGATTTTAGGTTACATCGTTCTGAAGAACCAAAACTGCGAAATGCAGGGAAACATTAATTCACTATGCGTTTAGAAGAAACAGCAAACACTGAAGTTAAATAAAAGTGATAGATCACTCGAAATGTCTTCTTACTAAACCAACTTTAAGGTTATGAGACAGTTACGCCGTTAACTTAGTTAAAGTGCAAGTCGATTTCTACATAATCACAACTACAATTACAAATCTGTCTACCTACACTTGTCCCACTAAACTAAACTGCAAGTGGTCGGTAGACCAACGTTTCGTCTAAGTAACGTGAATAACGTAAAATAAAATATCATAACAGCTGACGAATCGAAACCGCATTCTTAGTGTAACTTCCTCAACACAAAAGTTAACTGAGTGTCAACGCACTGTACTGTCGTAATATACCGTACACCCGAACAATAAATCTCGAAGTAAAAGGAAAACAATGTCAAATTGAAAATGAAAGTTCATCGAACTTGAACGCACGCGGCTAAGTTATAGGGACAAGTCTCCATTAGCCAGGTTTCTTCGTGGGACAAACCTTACATTTAAGCCACTACTGATGCAACGGTTTTATGGGAGCACCTTCCAGCTAGTAAAGGTTATGCCGAAACGTGGCCTAAATAGTACCTGCTAGTATCTTCCGTACCAGCATCCTCTGCTGCAGACACTATCATCGTTCAAGTCGATTCATAAAATGCCTAATCTACAACTTGGCTATGTAAATACGGCGCCCTGATGCTATCGTTGAGCCAACGCTAAAGTATTTACACATCTCTAACAATAACCATGTAAATGCGGCATCCCGAACCTATCGTTGAGTCTGCACTAAAGTGTGTACACATCACTAAAAGTAATCACGTACATGCGGTCACAAACCTATCGTTGAGCCAACGCTACAGTGTTTACACATCCCTAATAATAATCATGTACATGCAGAATCCCGAACCTATCGTTGAGCCAACACGAAACTGTCTACAAATCTCTAACAGTAATCATGTACATGCGGCATTCCCAACCTATCATAGAGCCAACACTATGGTATCTACACATCACTGATACTATCGAGCGAAATCGAGAATGTAAAACAATGTCCGGATATTTAAATCTAATTCTCATTAAAATTCAAACTTATGAAGTAAAATACGGTACAGGAATGAACTCGAATCTGGAATAATATTAACTATGCCCATTTTCTACGATAAAGTGTGAAACAAAAATTAATAACGGGAATAGTTCAAGCTATCTCTGATGAAAATTTAAATACATGCAGTGAAGTTCGCTGAATAAAAGTAAACTAAAATTTCATAAGATGTTACGTGATGTTACTGAAAACAATAATCACAACCACCACCATATTCGCGACATAGCTTAGATATGACGCTCCAAATAACCTGCAATGTCAACACTCCAAACATGTATAATTGTAAACTCTCCAGTGAAGTAAACTCTCATCAACATACGCAGGGTAAACTCTCAATCTGATAAATTCATTCTCTCATCCTCTATGTTCCCAATCCGTGATGTTTTTCGCCTCGTAAAGATATAGATTAAAATTAAATTACCAATAAACAAGTATTACCTCGACCGTGTTTAAGAATGTATTTTGTTCGTGAGGTCGGCTATAATAAAACACACTTTTCTTGTATCAAATAGAATCGTCAGCTTGACGTAACTGACTTTATCTACAGTCTTACGTAAAATAATAATCACGGGAGACTTCACTTGTACCTAAAATATGCGTTACAACGCACTCACTTGGATTTGACAACCCTTACACTTTTCAATCGCTCTGTTCAACATAATTCAGGATCGCTAAAAGATGTCGCTCCTCTTATACAGCCTGTCTCGGAAATATTTCACGTCAACAAATACAACCTGTCAAGATAATTCCTCCCCATCAAACTACAGGGTCTTTTCTCTTCGGCAGCCTGATTGGAACTTCCCACTCATAAAATACAAGGCTTACTCTGCCTCAAACTTTCTTCCTTATTATTCTCATAATATTTCATTCATCATTACGATCCATTTCTTCTTGTGTGGTCAAATTTTAAGTACAAGCTATCCCATAACCAAACAACTTCATAATGATCACAAAGTAGCTTATCTAAATTTTCCCAGACCTCAGGAGGAAAACTGCATGCCCTGATTCTATATCTCAAATACACGGTGTCACAAAATAACATTTCCATAATGGCATAATTATCTCACTTCAATGGATTTCGATATAAAAGTGTAAACCTCGCTCCCACAATTGCTGAATGCATTATTAATAACTCAATTTACTCCTAACGCGAATATTATTATTATTGTCGTTATTATTATTTGACTTTTATTACACTTATAATTGATATCTTTATCATTACTATAACTTTAACGGGCACGTACATATTTAATTGATTTTCAATGTAATATGTAACTTCACATTTTAAGAAATGTTACACAGTTTAACGCCTCGTGGCGACATAAATAACAGACAATCGCACCTACAGTGTTTCCTGGAATACCGACGTGACACATTATCGTCATTGCAACACAGTTATACACACGCCACGTATACAATGCGGTGTCGTGTTTTACTAACTTATTTAAAGGGACAAGCACTTACATTTCTAACTACAAAGACCTAATATTGGAATTACTCAGACCTGTAAATGTGTTGATTGATGTGGCGTCATCTTGGCTGCATTTAGCAAGCCAACAACCTCCGACTTAATGCCTCATAATGATAGATGGCGCTCTTCAGTTAAATACTACCTTACCAATTACACTGACTCTGCACATGTCTTGATGCAATACGAATTAATTTTCTTGAGCCTGAACTAAGAAAATAACAGATTTTATTATGCACATAACACAAAATGGACCACACCGCTCTGTTCTCGAACAATCAACTGACGAAATTGCCGAAATCTCCTACCTCCTTTGGTCAGGTGTTTACCAAACATGAATGACCGTGGGAGAATGATGCTATCTCTTAAAAGAAATCAACTGTTCTCCATTACCGATTGTCAAAATAACCGTGTTAATAATAATTTCAAAGAGCTATCTGGAACTTTGCGGTCTTCCTCGCAGAAGTTCATAAATCCTACACAAAGCCCCCATGATATTCCCACCTACCAGGATGAACTGTCGTAAATAAAATGTTTTAATATCAGTGTTGTCTCTATTCCTCATTAACACTTTATAAATTTCCTATCTCTCAAGCCAACTGGCTTTTGAGATTTCCTATTCTAGCATCTAACACTTTAATTTCTGTAATTCCTGTTCTTGATTTCGATCGTCGCAGGTTCGTCCTCTCGGACCCATGATTGCTGAGTGCTTTTCTCGTTTCAGGAAAGGGTATTTATACGCACTCTAGGGACGCGTTATCATGCTTTATCCATTATTGCGCAATCATTCCATCTGCTAACCGCTGGACCGATTTCCCCGAGAGTCACACCAGCGATTCCGCCTAATTTCCCGATTACAATAGTGTTGTTCGTTGATTTCTTCTGCTTCTTTCACGGGAGTAATCAATTCATTCTGTGGGTTACGTTCCCACTTATTTGGACTGGGTGAACTTGCCTCATGCCAATTCCACTCTGTCGATAGACAGGAGAACTTCTCTCTGGGCACAATTAAATATATTTCCCCCTATGAAGTGAACTTCATCAAATTAATCCAAAAATTCTATATTAATTACATCCTCGCTAATGACAGTGCCGAATTCCCTCAAAGTTGGGGTTATTAGTCAGAATTTTATTATTAATTTCCCGAAATTTCCGAAATGTTCCGATCTCGCTCGATGTTTTAGATCATTTCCTACTGTGTTTAACAAACCAAGGAACATGAGGCTGGCTATAATACAAAGATGGATGCGCGTTTTTTTCCTTTCACAGCTGGCCTACATAGCCGTGCGGAGGTTCTTTCAGCAATGAAGAATTGTGGGCTCAATACATACATACATACATACATACACTCGTAATGTGAGGACATCATATTGAAGCAATCAGGAATATGCCATACGATATTAAATATTCTTCTACGACCCGTCCCGGCCTAATAAGCTTTAAAAATGATGTTCCAATTTGCATATCGAATTCTATAAATATTGTTTTCGAAAGATTTCACAAAATGACCGGAAATAATAAGTCCTAGAGGACTGTCCTTGTTTCCAATGTGGAACGCTGTTCTATCCTCTGTACGATACCAGGTTACATAATCAATAAATTATCAATCAACTAGGCAAGTACACCGGCAAGAAAAAAGAACTAACTGATTTGTACCTGTTATCCGGACCAGAGGTCTGAATTAGCCCACTGCTATCAGACCTCATTAAACTGGTGAGGACGTCATCGATTAGACTTCGTTTGGTTCTGTGAATAATATTATGTGTCGTAGTTCAATTTATAGGCACACACACACAGAGACCAATTATTGCAGCTGTTTCTGCCTCGTCTGTAATTATCATGTGTTTGAAGTTAGTCCCTTGCACTGATGTCTGGATCCGAAATGTCATAGGACCTCTGCATCAGTAGATTTGACGCAGATTACTAAGCTTAACTTGTAACTTTCTTCCAGTGCCCTAGTTTGAAACACAGCATTACAGTCAATATCGTGATCCCATGATGCTGTTCACTAATACGTAATGTTCATGTATCCATTATTAATCTTCCGTAGCTGCTAAAAATGATCTCCCTCGCTCGGAGTAAGTAGAATACTGTACTTCAAAAACCAACCGACTAGTTAGTGAATTTGTCGATTTTAATAGACAAGGCAGCATTTTACTGCAGTAGTGTTAGATTGTTAAGAGCCTCCGTGGCTTAGGCGGTAGCATGCCGCCCTGTCACCGCTGGGTTCCGTGGTTCAAATCCCGATCACTTAATGTGAGTTTTGTGCTGGAAAAAGCGGAGGCGTGACAGGTTTCTCTTCGGGTACTCCGGTTTTCTCTGCCATCTTCTATTCCAGCAACACTCTAAAATATCACTTAATTTTTGTCATTCACTAATCATTGCTTCAGAGGAGTGCGACACGCTTCGGAAGCCAGCATAGTTCTATTCTCGGCGCTAGATGGGGGCTTCATTCATTCCATTTCTGACGCGGTTCAAACTGCAAACAGGCTGTCGATATTCATTTTTTTCAATGTTAGAATGTTAGCGAGTAGATGTTCATAATCAGGAAATACGATAAATCAGTTGACGCTTTCGGGACTTGAGTTGAAATTCACTGGATTTCCAAGCGGTTGCTATAGCCATTTCACAATGACGCTTACACCAAGTTCGCAGTTTCATCATATGGTTTACAGAGGTACAGGATGAGTCCTAATGGAACATGTCTTCAAGTCGAAGTACAAGCTTTTGAAATATGTGCAATGGTTCACTATTTCTGAGGAGAGGTATATTTCTTCACCTTACTGGCTATTCGAGATTTAGCGATAGTGTTTCGTAAGCTTTGTAATATCTTCCCGACCAGCAGTCCTTATAGTAACAGCAGCGTATGTGTGATGTTAAAACGCAGAAATGATCAACATTTATAAACTTGAATGTGGTTAACATACTGAGTATGAAATAATTTCGGAAAAATGAACGATTCTGTAGAGTTATTTCTTCTTCTTCTTCTTCTTCTTCTTCTTCTTCTTCTTCTTCTTCTTTGTCTGTTTACACTCCAGGGTCGGTTTTTCCCTCCTACTCAGCGAGCGATCCCACCTTTACCGTTTCAAGGGCAGTGTCTTGGAGCTTCACACTCTCAGTCGGGTATAAAACTGGGGAGGATGACCAGTACCTCTCCCAGGTGGCCTCACCTGCTATGCTGAACAGGGGTCTTGTGGGGGTATGGGAAGATTGGAGGGGATTGGAAGGCGTTGAAGTACAAACGGTCTGACACCGTGGTTAGCCGGTTAGAGTCCCGTTGGTCGAAAAAAGTCACCATCAGAATGTTGGCCGGCAGGGTAGGGGAGGTGGTGGTATACAATTTATAATCACTAGATTGTGTGCCAAAAGCCTGGATTAAATTCCAAACCTCTCCGTAGTGGTCGTATGGAGTGAGGGCATATGACGTTGATGATGGTGATTTGTCCGTCGGATGGGGACGTTAAGCCCTGAGCAGACCCCTTGGTACTATTCGACAGGACTAGGCTATGTGCTGGAACCGGGTTTCACCCTCTCCCTTCCTACCATCATATATATCACGTCATTCATTTCATCTCATCAACTCCTCTAATGAGGTTGACGTCAGGAAGGGCATCATCCGGTCATAAAAACTCGAAACGACTGATTCAACTCAACTCATACACGACCCTGTAGAGAAACGAGACACGGGTTGAACAAACATAAATATACGGTATATATTCATCGTTTCGAACTTGTGGGGGATATTACAGGCGTAGGTCCCAAATTTGCCCAATTGTTTGCTGTAAATCAACTGAAATAACGGTTAAACGGTTGGCTCTATCGAAAAATGAAGCATTCGATGTGATCTTGAAATAAAATTTTCTACAAAAAAAGTCATATGCATGTCCTCAACTCATACACGACCCTGTAGAGAAACGAGACACGGGTTGGACAAACATAAATATACGGTATATATTCATCGTTTCGAACTTGTGGGGGATATTACGCTAATGGTTTTCGAAAACATTCGGCTTGCTTGTGCTTTCGAATGTGGTTGCCTTCACTAACGAAAAGGCCACTCATGTTGCAAGCAAGACATTCCAGCTGAATGCTGAGCGCGCCGTTCTACGGAAAGGGTTTTGATTCTACAGTTGTATTGTTGAGACAGCTAATCGTGCTTATCCATATTTCAGAACTTCAGTGGGTTTTAGTTTATTCATTAGGCCATTTTCATTATAATCATCTTCTTCTTAACGTATATATTCCATGTTTTTATATTTTTCCAAAGCGGGTACTTCGGCCGTGCTGTTAGGGGCGCCCAGCTGTGAGCTTGCATCTGGGAGATAGTGGGTTCAAACACCACTCTCGGCAGCCATGAAGATGGTTTTCGATGGTTTCCCATTTTCACACCAGGCAAATATCGGGGCTATACATTAATTAGGGCCACGGCCGCTTCCTCCCCACTCCTAGTACTTTCCTATCCCATCGTCGCGTCCGACTCGTTGGCTGAATTGTCAGCGTACTGGCCTTCGGTTCAGAGGGTCCCAGGTTAGATTTGCGGCCGGATCGGGAATTTTAAGCTTCATTGGTAAATTCCAATGGCCTCCGGGCTGGGAGTTTGTACTGACTCCAAAATTCCTGCAACACACACACACCACATATAATACTATCCTCCACCACAATAACACGCAGATCCCTACACATGGCAGATGCCGCCCACCCTCATCGGAGGGTCTGTCTTACAAGGGCTGCACTCGGCTAGAAATGGCCACACGAAATTATTAGTATCCATCGTCGCAATAAAACCCATCAGTGGCAGTGCGATGTAATATTGCGTACGTTTAGGATTCACATTTAGTGGATTTATATTTCACGTTTAATTTTTCACTATTAGCTAGAGCAGTGGTATTCAGACTTTTTAGTTGGCGTACCCCCAAATTCCAGCTGTTTTACCTTCGTACCCCAGAAGTACGAATATATTCCATTTATACCAAAAATAAAAAATGATTTTTGCTGAATACCAAATAATAATGTTATTATTACTAATAATAATAATAATAATAATAATAATAATAATAATAATAATAATAATAATAATAATAATAATAATCTTCATTATCACCACCTTCCGCAGCTTATCTCGCTTGCTCACGGTCGCTGTTCGCTCTGAGGCTTAAACGATTTGTGGCCGGAGATTTAAGATTGCATGCCCTTCCTGACACCGAAAATCCCACCCCAGCAACATCAAGAATCAACCCACGGTCTTCGGGATGACAGGCAAGCAGCTAAGCCACTACACTACCCTGGTCCCAAATAATAACAAACCAAAACTGAGCGGTGAGCAATGGCTGGAGAACTATTCCTGGCATTGCTTAACGACAACCTAGTTATTCGACCATTGAAGCCTTCTGTTTCCTTCTCAGGCAATGCGGCAAGCCTTCACTAGACAGATGGAGAAACGTGGTTTTCTGATGAGTGGAATTAGGAGGTTTTTATTGCCTAACAACGATATATATACACGAGTATAATTATTAATGCACACTATAACGTACACTATACTTTTTCTTTCTTTCTTTCTTTCTTTCTTTCTTAATCTGTTTACCTTCCAGGGCTGTCTTTTCCTTCGGACTCAGCGAGGGATACCACCTCCACCGCCTCGAAGGGAGTGTACATGAGCGTGAGATATTGAATCGGGGGAGGAGGACCAGTAGGTCGCCGAGGCGGCCTCACCTGCTATGCTGAACAGGGGCCATGTGGGGGATGTGATACACAAGGAAGAGGGAAGGAAGTGACAGTGGTCTTAAGTTTGGTACCATCCCAGCATTTTCCTGGAGGAGAATTGGGAAACCACGGAAAACCACTTCAGGGATGGCTGAGGAGGGAATCGACCCCCCCCCCCCCGCTTCTACTCAGTTTACCCCACGAGGATGAGTAGACCCCATTCTAGCCCTCGTACAAGTTTTAAAATTTCGTAGCAGAGCCGGGAATGGAACCCAGCCCTCCGGGGATGACAGCCAATCACACCAACCACTATACCATAGAGGCGGACTGTACTATATACAATACACTGCTACTAACAAAATGAAGTGAATAAGTGGATTTCGAAACAAAAAAGATGAAAAATGCAATGCAGCATAAGAAAGCATATTCACGTACCTAGTGAATGGAAGGTGCGATCATATTTTAGAATGAATAGTTCGTAAAGGGAACTCTGTGTGGTAGTAGGCGAAAACACCAAATCAAAACAAGATTTAATTGAAAATGACCAGGCTCGACTCTTTTCTGAACTGCTCACTGAAAACAGTTAGAAGCTATCATAAATTTGCGTACCCCTAGTGATACGCGTACCACACTTTGAAAACCACTGATCTAGTGAACAAGTGCTTTAGTCACGACCACCTTTATATGACGTGCTCTCGAGTTCCTGAGAAAATATTCTATATACACTGACTGACAGAGCAAATGCAACACCAAGAAGGAGTGGTTCGAAAGGGATGAAAGTTGGGGAAAAAACAGACGCGGCACGGACGAATAATTGATGTTTATTTCAAACCGATATGCAGGTTACACAATGCGCACGGCATCGACTCAGTAGGATGTAGGACCACCGCGAGCGGCGATGCACGCAGAAACACGTCGAGGTACAGAGTCAATAAGAGTGCGGATGGTGTCCTGAGGGATGGTTCTCCATTCTCTGTCAACCATTTGACACAGTTGGTCGCCCGTACGAGGCTGGGGCAGAGTTTGCAAACGGCGTCCAGTGAGATCCCACACGTGTTCGATTGGTGAGAGATCCGGAGAGTACGCTGGCCACGGAAGCATCTGTACACCTCGTAGAGCCTGTTGGGAGATGCGAGCAGTGTGTGGGCGGGCATTATCCTGCTGAAACAGAGCATTGGGCAGCCCCTGAAGGTACGGGAGTGCCACGGGCCGCAGCACATGCTGCACGTAGCGGTGGGTATTTAACGTGCCTTGAATACGCACTAGAGGTGACGTGGAATCATACGCAATAGCGCCCCAAACCATGATGCCGCGTTGTCTAGCGGTAGGGCGCTCCACAGTTACTGCCGGATTTGACCTTTCTCCACGCCGACGCCACACTCGTCTGCGGTGACTATCACTGACAGAACAGAAGCGTGACTCATCCGAGAACACGACGTTCCGCCATTCCCTCATCCAAGTCGCTCTAGCCCGGCACCATGCCAGGCGTGCACGTCTATGCTGTGGAGTCAATGGTAGTCTTCTGAGCGGACGCCGGGAGTGCAGGCCTCCTTCAACCAATCGACGGGAAATTGTTCTGGTCGATATTGGAACAGCCAGGGTGTCTTGCACATGCTGAAGAATGGCGGTTGACGTGGCGTGCGGGGCTGCCACCGCTTGGCGGCGGATGCGCCGATCCTCGCGTGCTGACGTCACTCGGGCTGCGCCTGGACCCCTCGCACGTGCCACATGTCCCTGCGCCAACCATCTTCGCCACAGGCACTGCACCGTGGACACATCCCTATGGGAATCGGCTGCGATTTGACGAAGCGACCAACCTGCCCTTCTCAGCCCGATCACCATACCCCTCTTAAAGTCGTCTGTCTGCTGGAAATGCCTCCGTTGACGGCGGCCTGGCATTCTTAGCTATACACGTGTCCTGTGGCACACGACAACACGTTCTACAATGACTGTCGGCTGAGAAATCATGGTACGAAGTGGGCCATTCGCCAACGCCGTGTCCCATTTATCGTTCGCTACGTGCGCAGCACAGCGGCGCATTTCACATCATGAGCATACCTCAGTGGCGTCAGTCTACCCTGCAATTGGCATAAAGTTCTGACCACTCCTTCTTGGTGTTGCATTTGCTCTGTGAGTCAGTGTATTTATATACCCTATGAGAAGTCGTAAATAATTTCTACAATACATTTTACATTTTCAAGTGGGTAGTCCTGAATTAAGTGGAATTTTAGAACTGAAATGTTTAATAAAGTGGATTTTGAAATATCTTTGTACAATGTTTCTACAGCTAGTCCTTTAGGTTACTAGTGTGAAAAATAACATTAAACTAAATTCAAGAGTTATAGCGCTTTTAATACACCAATATTTCTAAATTGGGAGAAATTATCCGCTCGAATGTCTGGTTTACATTTGACTACGAATACTTAAAATTTAACAGAGGCAAAAAGTGCCCACTCTACAAGGCTTTAGTGATCAAAAAGAAAAGGTTCACGATATCGGCCGTAAAGAAAATAGTAGGAAGCGAACACTTTCGCTCATTTGGAAATAAACTTTGAAACACTCAAAATCTTGTCTGGGCTGATGGCCATAAGTTAAGGGGGCTAGGCCTATACTGCAGAGGGTGACTAGATGGAGAAAAATATTAAGTTCCAAAATAAAAGATATATTTTAAAGTTTTACAAAATCATAGTCAACCCAATACAAAGTTGAATGGGAATTAAAAGAGGGCGAACACTCTTTATTCCCTAAGTCTCATATAGCCCCGCGGGGACTTGGATAAAGACCTAAGACTTGCTTGAGAATTTACATTTAAAAGACGATGTATAACTTCAGAAATTTCCATTAAGAAATAATTTTGAAAACTCCCCTTTAAGTCAGCTTTCTGAAACTATCATATAATTAAAAGATGTCTGCCACTACCTCGAGTTGGTGGGCCTTCCGATGACGGGCAATGCTTTCCCCCAAGCCTCCACTACGCACGCACTCTACAGTACCGGTCAAAAGTTTAGGACCACATTAAAAAATCATGAAGTTCCAACTACAACCTAAAATTTTGCTACTAGACCTCTGTATTTTTTTCCTGAGCTCTCGCATCTAATATGATATACGTCGCATGATTTCAGTGATTTACGCCAAGTAGTGTATAAGTTATACATTTCTAACTGTTGGAAGGTCACGTCAGAAAGATAACATATTTGGAAATAATATGTACTATATACTCTAATCGGCTTCAAGTATCACCAACAAGATTCTTTTATAGACTTAGCAATAGTTGGGGGTCATTTTGGTATAAATAGAAAAATTCCGAAAAAATGCGGCATCGACATTTTTTTCAAATCAGCTCTAAAATGGTCAGTTTTTCCTTGTTCTTGTCATAGGTCTCAGTGTGAGCTATCGTCATCAGAAATGTGTTCTTGGTGCCATCCACAAAGTGCAAATGGAACTATCATGGCAGATAAGTTTCACGCCGATAGCTCGTCCTGAGACCTTGGGCCATACATGACAAAGGCAAAGAAAAAATCAACCATTTTGGCCCTGGTTCGAAAAACATAAAACACGCCAAAAAAGGTGCCGCATATTTTCGGAAGTTTATATTTATACTAAAATGGCCCCCACCTCTCTCTAAGTCTACAAAAAAATCTTGGCGGTGATACTTGCAACCAATTAGAGTGTACAGTACATTATATAACCAAAATGTTTGATCTTTTGTTGTGACCGTCCAAGAGTTAAAAATTCATAATATCCTCATTATTTCGACTAAATGAAATCAGGCGACATATATCCTATTAGATGTGAGAGCTCAGAATGAAAATTACAGAAATCTCGTGGCACAATTTTAGGTTCTAGATGACATTTCGTGATTTCTTTACGTGGTCCTAAACTTCTGACCGGTACTGTAAACCTCTTGACTGGAGACAAAGACAACATGGCCCAAAAGCTCCCAGCTGTTATAGCAGAGGGGAAGCTTTCAGAACACTCTAGGCCGAAGGCCTGTACACACCCTTAATTTTGATTGGCTAATTGAATTATTATCCAAAATTTCTGATTGACTAATCATTTCATGAAGAATGAAGAGATAGAAGGGCTAGTAACCTTAAAACACAAAAACAATCTACAAACACTTCAGTTTAGAAAACCCCTATATACTAAAATTATTTTAAAAAATAATCGTCCATCCTCCCACCAGAGGAGGCACAAAAGTCGAAAGTAGAAACATGTGAAGATTAAGATTCGAAACTTTTTCTAATACACAGATCAAGGTTCACATTACAGATAGCCTTCTACAAGGCGCTCGGTTTAAATGTACGGTGTATGTGTACCTCCGGTACTATTATTATTATTATTATTATTATTATTATTATTATTATTATTATTATTATTATTGGTCCGCCTCTGTTGTGTAGTGGTTAGTGTGATAAGCTGCCATCCCCGGAGGCCCGGGTTCGATTCCCGGCTCTGCTACGAAATTTGAAAAGTGGTACGAGGGCTGAAACGGGATTCACTCAGCCTCGGGAGATCAAATGAGTAGAGATGGGTTCGATTCGCACCTCAGCCATCCTGGAAGTTTTTCCCGTGGTTTTCCACTTCTCCTCCAGGTAGCTGCCGGGATGTTACCTAACTTAAAGCCACGGCTGTTTCCTTCCCTCTTCCTTGTCTATCGCTTCCAATCTTCCCATCCCCCCCACCAGCAAAGCAAGTGAGGCCACCTGGGCGAGGTACTGGTCATTCTCCCCAGTTTTATCACCCTACCCAATGTATCACGCTTCAGGACACTGCCCTTGAGGCGATAGAGGTGGGATCCCTCACTGAGTCCGAGGGAAAAACCAACCGTGGAGAGTAAACAGGTCAGGAAAGAAAGAAAGATTATTATTATTATTATTATTATTATTATTATTATTATTATTATTATTATTATTATTATTATTCAATTTGCTTTACGCCACGCCGACATACACATACCCTATGGCGACGAAGAGGGAGGGAAGGGTTAGGGTAGGGAGAGTAAGCGACTGTAGCCTTAATTAAGGTAAAGCCCCGGCATTTGCCTGGTGTGAACATGGGACACCAAAGAAAGCCATCTTCAGAGCTGTCGACAGTAAGGTTTAAACTTACTATCTCCCGAATGCAAACTGATAGTTACGTACCCAAAAACCGTGCAGCCACTTGCTTGGTATATCACAGATTATTCTATGAACAGTTCATTTTCTGAAAATTGGAAATGTGGGCTATATTTTAAGAAACAATCTAGATCGCTTCCCATGTAGGGTATGGGGATCATCCAAACACATAAAATTCCATGCCAGTGCCGTAAGCACAAGCAGAAAATAATCCATCCGTTATCATGTTTACTGAGTTGAAATGTTTAGCCTTTAAATGCTGAATGTCATTTGAAGTCCGGCACTGTGGGTGAATGCATATCGCACATATTCAGCGCTCTGAATAGAGCTTCGGCAGGCTGGCAAAGAGATTCTACGACCCAACGTTACGAATGACACTTGTTGGAATAAAGTATTAACACAATATGTTTGCTGTTGGTTTCCAGCATGGTTCTGTTGTTGTAGTTATAAAACAGCATATGAATACCTTTTCTCGATTAGAGAACCGAGTATGGGTATTCAGATTAAAACTTTTAGGTAATGTCCCTTGAAATCGTTCCTCACACGCGCTTAAATGTTATAGGGGAATTCAATGCAGGATAGGTAGGAACTTATATGATATCTCGAAGTGCCGGGCTAAGTGGCTCAGACGGTTGAGCCGCTGGCTTTCTGACCCCAACGTGGCAGGTTCAATCTTTGCTCAGTCCGGTGGTATTTGAAGGTGCTTAAATACGCCAGCCTCGTGTCGCTATATTTTATTCCTGTGGACGCACCTCGGAGTCTCCGAAAACCGTAAAAGTAATTAGTGGGACGTAAAGTTATTATTATTATTATTATTATTATTATTATTATTATTATTATTATTATTATTATTATTATTATTATTATCATAGTTCGAGTATCCTCCGTGGCTCAGGCGGCAGCGCGTCGAACTCTCACCACTGGGTTTTGTGGTTCAAATCCCGGTCACTCCATGTGAGATATGTGCTGGTCAATGCGGAGGCGGGGCAGGTTCTTCTCCGGGTACTCCGGTTTTCTCTGTCATCTTTCATTCCAGCCACACTCTCTGCTATCATTTCATTTCATCTGTCAGTCATTAATCATTGCCCCAGAGGAGTGCGACAGGCTTCGGCAGCCGGCACAATTTCTATCGTCGCCGCGAGATGGGGGCTTCATTCATTCCATCCCTGACCCGGTCACTGACTGGACAACAGGTTGTAGGTTTTCGTTTTCATTATTATTTTTATAGTTCGAAGTGTCTCTAAAATCAAACGTCAGGGACTACAGCTCTGATAGGCCTTCGCCTATCAAATGACAGCTGCCCAACCCGAAAGGCTGCAGAATACGGGGTGATTCGAGGTCAGCGACATGAATTATCTCGGCTCTTATTCTTGGCTTTCTAGACCCAGGCTGCAATCTCACCATCAAGTAGCTCCTGAATTGTTCTCATGTAGGATGTGTGGACCTCGAACCTGCCCTCAAATTCAGGTTCAGATCCCTGATATGTCTGGTGTCCTCACGATAATACACAACGCCTGTTACCCGTACACCGCTGGACTGGCTTTCGAAGTTTCAATGACTGTGAAGAACATTGCGTTTATTTGTCAATAAGACTATGAATATGTCTTAGATTACAGAACTTGACCTGTTTGGTAACTCTGGTATTTTCATTGCGAGATGATTTACTGTATCGGTTTGCTTAACACAAGAGCCATTTCGAAGATGTGATTCGTCCGAAAAAATAACCTCGATAGAGCTTTTATATATTTCAGTAACTCATTGATCTGACTGCAAGGTCACTGTAGGTTGGCTCCTCCTATTACCATACGTTATCATTTATCTTCGGTCAGAGACTAATCGTTCAGTGTCTGAAGATCTCGAGAGACCAACTAATTTTCTCTATCATCACTTATTAAAGAGGTCCTCCTCTATGGTGTAGTGGTTAGTGTGATTAGCTGCAATTCCCGGAGGCCGGGGTTCGACCCTCGGCTCTGCCACGAAATTTGAGAAGTGGTATGAGGGCTGGAACGGGGTCCACTTAGCTTCGTGGGGTCAACTGAGTAGAGGGGGATTCGATTCCCACCTCAGCCATCCTCGAAGTTGTTTTCGTTTTTTTCCCACTTCTACTCCAGGCAAATGCCGGGATGCCTTGCCTGTCCCTTCCACTCTTCCCGTCCTTCCAAAAGGCCGCAGTTCAGCATAGCAGGTGATATTGCCTGGGCGAGGTACTGGTCCTCCTCCCCAGTTCCATCCCCGATCCAAAATCTCACGCTCCAGGATACTGCCCTTGAGGCGGTAGAGGTTGTGTCCTTCGCTGAGTCCGAGGGAAAACAGATTAAGTAAGTAAGTACTTATTAAAGAGCTCATGTTTCTCATAAGTTAATCTATCTTCAAGATGACCACATGTCACCTCCCAGTGTCCTAACTTCTTCTTCTTCTTCTTCTTCTTCTTCCTTAACAAGTTTTGGAGAGCAGAATATACTATTTTTACACAGGTGAATTATACTGATGTATTGGTTTTGGTGATGATCGTAACTCATTTTGCCTAGTCTTGGATTTACGATGTTAATGCTTGGAGCCGTCAAGATCTGAAGTACTCACTTCGTTATTCTTTGCATGAAGAAGTCCTACTAAGTGAATGGAAAATAGCTATGGCATTCGTAATGTACAAAGGAAAAGTGAAAACATAAAGGGGATAATTACAGCCCAGTCAACTTGACGTGTGTTTTATGTAAGCTTTACGAAGACATTCTCTATGGTTATATTAGACACGTTTGTGGAATTACTAAGTGGTTTGATGGAAGGCGGTTCGGGTTTAGGAAAGGTTATTCTAGTGAGGCTGAATTTGTATGGCCCCAGCAACACACAGCAGATATTTTAGAATCAGGAGATCAAGAGGACTGCATTGCTATTGACCTATCCAAGCAGTTTGACAGGAATGGATCATGGAAGATTACCGAGAAAAAGTAAGGGCTATTGGACTACACAAAAGAGTCAATGAATGGGTGGCAAAATATCTAGAAAATAATACTCAGAGAATTAGATTATACAATGATTAGGAAGGGGGTTCTAGATGGCATTTTTATTTGACCTTTATATGTTTTATTACGGTATATAATTCGTACGAGTAAAGAACTGAAATCATATTCAAGGCTTTTAGCGGATGGTATTTTACTGTGTACAATAATAAATAATGTACAGTTCTGTGAGCGACTGCAATACGACCTCGACAATGTTATGAGGTGGACAGCGACAAATATATACTGTAGTCAGCTTAGTACTACTGCTACCAGGTAATTTCCTTCTTCATTTTTCAACTTTCGAGTTACGCAATCTGCGCTTAACTGACTGAAGGTTTCTGTCTGATGCTAAAACTGGATACATCATAGATGTCCAGTGCAGCCCATCTGCATTTCAACAAGTAGGCTTGCATTTGTTTAGAGCATATTAGAGCAACATGTGGGTATCTCAAGATACATATGATACTATGTCCTAACCCATTGCCATTGCAGGTAACATCGGTTGAGTACAATGAGATGTCTACATTACTGCTCACTGTAGACAATGGGTATGTTTTCCAAATAATGGCATACATTTTTTGTGGCTGGCTGTGCTGTAAACAGTGAAAAGGAGGGGTATATGTATGTGTTCTTCAGAGAGTTTCGTATTGTATTTATGGGCCTCAAAGGGAATAGGATGGTTAATGCCCTTCGTAATTTAGCATCAGATACTGGCAAGCTATAAATTAAATGCTCACGAGCGTTAGGAAATGTTCTGATACGGTATTTCCCAAATAATTTCATTTACTTTTACTTGTTTTGCAGAAATTTATGATTTACTTATTTCATACTAATGTACAGCTCCCGAATTATTGGCAGAACAACTTTATTTATTACAGATTAGATGGGTTCCATACGTGATCTCAAGTGGGAAACCACCACTCTAGACTGATGTTATCTTCTACATCGCATCGTGATCTAGACTGTAATAAAAATCCTCAATTTTGGTCCTTTGGACAAGCAACTGAACATTTAAAATGTTCCATCACGAAACGTGGAAAAGGAAACTTTCAATCAATCAATCAATCAATCAATCAATCAATCAATCAATCAATCAATCAATCAATCAATCAATCAATCAATCAATCAATCAATCAATCAATCAATCAATCAATCAATCAATCAATCAATCAATCAATCAATCAATCAATCAATCAATCAATCAATCAATCAGTTATGTACATTTAGGACTGTCGGCCTGTTCGGCTGCGGTTCATGCAGCCTACACCAGAAATGAGCAAAATGGGGGGAGAGGTGGCCATGCATAGAGCTAACTACTCCTTCCCACTCAGCGACGAGGTTACGTATGTGGAGAGTCTTTACTTCCTACTCCTGTAGACACTTCCGTGTCATGTAGCAGGTTGGCTTTGCGTTCCTGTCCTTTTGCTACCAGGAAACAGTTTCTCAACTAAATACAATATGAATATCGTATGAAATGGCGTAAAACTCATAAATTAATCACCAGTCCAAGATTCATGATAAGGTAATCCAACAACATTCTGACATTGCCTTGATATGCAGTATGCGAAACACATCGCATAAAATCCTCCAGAATATTACATTTATCGTCACAGTTACTGGGTTTAAAGGGTAATTTGATTAACATAAGCTGAATTTATTTCGAGGACAATGAATTGTTTTATGTTCTCAGCGCCTTTTGATCAATTTCAAATTGGTGAAAATAAATTTAATACTTCAAAAATGGAACATTTCTTACGATGATTCCATAATTATGGCCACAAGTGTAGGATATCAATAACTACACAGATGTAGAGAGCCGGTATTTATGTTTAAGGCTGATCAATATTTATCCTTACCTCAATTTTCCGTACAATAAGATAAATTCGCTAATCTTAGCAACGGTGAAATATTTTGGCTTACTCGTTATTCAGACCCGATATCTTGCATTCAACAACCTACTACTGAACCCATCTTCGAAACTGAGCTCTTCGACGGAAGAGCTCCGTTCGGAGAACCTTCACTAGGTTTTAAAAGCAGCCATTACCGTGGCCATCCTGGGATTCTACTTGGTTTCTCGCATCCACCTTAGGAAAACGCTGTGAACACTTACATTTTCTACACACGATGTGGAAAGCTAAGCTTCATCGTTAAATGTTTGAGTAGTTCTACACGTGTGAATATTTCTACCAGTTCAAATCCAGATAACTGCAGTACATGCATTGCTACAAGTAATACAAAACGTCGTTATAACATAGGCCTACACACTCAGTAACTCAAGATGTCGGACGTTTCCTACACACACAATAACTCAAGTTTTCGGAAAGTCAGTAGCTCAAGTTGTCGGACAATTCCTACAAACTGAACACTGTTATAGTTCTTGCAATTTCCTCGTTAACGACCGGCACGCTTTTGAAGCCTAGCTAGCCGGCTGTGTTTACATTCCTTGTCCACGGGGTGCCAATGTTTCCCCAACTCGATACACAGCGTTGTCAACTTTCCGTTAATTCTTTTACGCACGCACACACACACACACACACACACACACACAAAATAAACAGCGTTTTTGGACAGTTACCTTACCCGCAATAAAAATAGTTTGTAGATCCATTCCTATAGGTGGATAGGCATGATAACTGAGTGCCATTATCACTGGAATTTGAAACAAGGTGACCGAGGTTTGAATTCCAGCCTGCTCACATGTTTGAGATTCCAATTAAAACTTGAATTTCCATTCGTATGACCACGATATCAGTAGTAACACTAGACCAAAGGCTTGGTTGTTTTCATGCTTATATTGAGTTCATTCACATAGAATAAATCAGGCAATGTGCTGTTTCTATAAACTCAAATACAATGCGCTTGGGGTGACCTCGGAACTGAATCAACAATCTCTACTGCAGTAACTAGATTTCCTACAAGAATATAGAGAACTATTTTCCAGGGAACCCAAGTTCATCAATAAACGTTGTGTCTCTTCCCTTTCTCTGGTAGTTTTTACCAGTACCACTTCTCCAACCTATTCTAAGGCGTATTGACTTTTTAATCAGGTGTTTCATACATAATTACAAAGTAGATGCGGAGAGCTACCGCTTCTTGTAATGAACTTTACTTGGGCACGCTTGATAGGCGTCTCGGGGTACGCATGTTTCAAGTTTCCTCATCATAGACATGAATATATTATCTCAGTGATGAGTTATCCTCCTGTGGGATCGCGCCAAGGTAGAAAGTGACAGTCATGGTTTCCGGTAATCAAACTCCCCAAATATCATCCCTCTGTAAGAAAAAATTGACGACAAAATTTGATTCGCCATTGTTTAAGTGAAATATATTTAAGGTATATTAAACACGTTGGTGAATAGAGGATTTCATACACCAGGAGGCATATCTGGATGGATAAAGTTCAGATTCACCAAGAAGGAGTTCTAGAATGGCATATGATGCTGAGATTCTATTAGGCTACAACATAAATTAGAATCAGCCTAGAGCAAGTCCCTCTATTTCAATGAATGTCAAAATTAATGATAGTCTAAGAATTAGTCTGTCATTTTATTTCAAATTTGGGTGTGTTACCTACAGCAGTCTTACGTTGCGTCCTCACAATGCATCTTCGCTAACAATTATGTGCTAGTGGTCACTCAAATGTGACCGCTGTAAAAGTATTTGTTGTAATCACTCTGCTGTTTATCGGTACTGATTTGGGTGTGAAATAACTGGACCTCAATTCTTGCAGAAACTAAATCATAGTAACTTCAGTACTTTTCAGAGGCTACTTTTGAGCGTTTAAGAATGTATATGTTAAAGTGCAGCAAAATTGATTAGTCGCTAGGTCTGATTAAACCCTGCTGGTACTTTTCTTCAAATATATACATGTTTCCAGAGTAGATGGCAGAATTGTTTGTTAGATAATGTGACTTTAACTTTACCCAATGATGATGTTTATTTTTGTGAGTGACTGTATCCGTCCGGCTCCTTGGTTAGGCGGTCTCGAGTTCTATTGCCGACCGGGTGGGGAGTTGCCGCGTCTCACTAATTCCTCTTGCTCTCTGATTAGATAGTTGTGTTTATCTAAATACACATCTCTTCATTTAGAAAATATACTCTACAGCACACTACCAACCACCGCAGACGTACGCTACAGGTTATATATCGTAGGATTGGTGTCAGGAAGGCCATCCTGGAGTCAAACTGAACCTGGTCCACTTATGTGACATAGGGCTCCAAGACGTCTTAAATCACAGTCTGTTGCGAAACCCACTCGTCCAGTGTCTACCGGTCATAAAACGCCGATGTTCGAGTGCAATACTACCTCTATTCACACTCATCGAAAAATTACATGCCCACTTACGATTAGTTTTATATGATTGATTCAACCCCACTTAATCGCATTAGTGGTAAACATCACAACAATTCGTCTTTTAAAATGAAATATTACAACATTTTTCAGACCACTTCAGGACTAACACCTACGCAGAGCAATTAGACTTTACAATAATATCCATCCCTAAGTTGACATTTTTTTCCTACTTGCTTTACGTCGCACCGACACAGATAGGTTTTATGGCGACGATGGGATACGAAAAGCCTAGGAGTTGGAAGGAAGCGGCCGTGGTCTTAGTTAAGGTACAGCCCCAGCACTTGCCTTGTGTGAAAATGGGAAACCACGGAAAACCATCTTCAGGGCTGCCGACAGTGGGTTTCGAACCTACTATCAACCGGATGCAACTTCACAGCCGCGTGCCCCTAACCGCAAGACCAACTCGCCCGGTAGTTAACATTTTTAACATGACAGAAGCTACATTCACTTCGTCATGTAACACTGTACTTCTCAACACACTTTAATAAATTATGAAGAAATGTTAAAGAAATAATTAATATAATTGTTCCAATCCTTAACACTAACTATATTAGATCTCATGTTCTAATAATTGTTTTAAGGGTTATATCAAACCAAACCAAACTCCATGGCGCAACAACCGCGGAGGGCGATGGACTACCAAGCAACCACTGCTCACCCCGAAGGCCTGCAGATGAGATGTCGTGTAGTCAGCACGACGAATTCTCTCGGCCGTTATTCTCGGCTTTCCTTATCAGCGCCACTATTTTGCCGTCAGAAAACTCCTCAATTATAATCACCTGGGCTGAGTGGACCTCGAACAAGCCCTCAGATCAAGATGAAAATCCCTGACCTGGCCGGGAATCGAACATGGGACCTCCGGGTAAGATTCAGGCATGCTAACCCTTCACCGTAGGGCCGGCTTTTAAGTGATACACCAAATATTAAATAGTATAAATTAGTATTGTAATGCAATGTTAGGTACATTGTTCTTCATTTTTCTTAACGTTAAGTGTATCACTGTTAGTAGTTCTAAGAATATTCTAGGTAGGCCTAATGTTTTTTTTGCTTTATATCGCACTGACACAGATAGGTCTTATGGCGACGAGTTATGTTTTTTAACGTCTAAGTAACAATTGTCGTGAACATTGTAATAATTGGGATTCATGACTTGTTATATTCACAATAAATAAATAAATAAATAAATAAATAAATAAATAAATAAATAAATAAATAAATAAATAAATAAATAAATAAATAAATAAATAAATATCTTTTATTAGAAATATATGATTAATGGAGTATTGAATGCAATATTCGGTTCACACAGTAAAAATATTCCTTCCTAGAAGCTCCAGGTGGATGTGGGAGAATCTTCCCCTATTCCTCCATGTTTGACGTTGTTCGAAGTAGTGCAGAAGAGGCGTTCGCTGCGGCATGGACTGCAGTGTTGATTCCTCCTCTTTTTCTAATATGAGAGGAAGGCAATAATATTGTGGCTATCCATATCAATGCAATGGATGAATTACAGTAAAACAATATTCTCAGTCAGCTTCAATATACCTTCGGAAAAGTTAGAAATAGGGTATCGATTACAGATAGAACTACCTTAAAGGTAACTCAGACCAGTCGAGGTGTTCAATACTCTGTTAGTCCTGAATAAGTACTGTACATGTCTGCAAACTGATATTTGATGAGAACTTACACATGTGCAGTTGTGCACTATTAAAAAGCATTCGTTCTAACAATCAAAAATTTCACAACTTTTAATGAATATGCTAACGAAACGCCGTACTAATTGTCTTCTGATATCGCATTGTAATAGTAGTCGGGGTCAGTAAACAGGCGAGCAGATATGCAACAAATTATTTTCACTACATATGTCCAACGTTATGAAATTGAATTTTTCTAATTTCAGCTCAGGAAATTGCGAATCTGATCTTTAGATTTATCAAAAGGGCTATTTTCTTCTAATGTCCTTGAAATACCTGTTTCATTATCTGGCATTCGACCATTTCTGGCGATGTTTACGTAGTTTTAATTCTACTCACGTTCTCCATTAGCTCTGCAAGTGCTATTGAAGCTTCTCTTTTGGCCTCGTACATTATTTCGCCCGCGTTTCATTACAGTTCTCACCACTTTGCTCTCCCGTAAGGAACTCAGTTCTATGAGATATACTACAGGGCACTGCAATGAAATGCCTTACAGGAAGATCTTTTCATCTGAACAGAAATATTACACCGCCGTGCGCTAGTTTTCTGGTATGGGTTTTAACAAATGCCTTACTTTCATTGATCATTTTCAGTCTTATCCTTTGTTTAATATTGATGTGAAAGTGATCGAGGTATGAGCGATGAAAGTAATGGCACCCTGTTATGATATGTGAGAGAATGTCGCTCATAGGGTTGGTTGTTATTTACATTTTAGTGCGCTTCGTAGGCTGGCATGTAATAGCAATTTCTGGATTATTGAGGAAAGCAACGGGAAAATACGAAACCCATCATTTCCCTATATTCCTCTTGAATGACCACTAGGCTATCTATGGCAGCTGATGATGGTCCTGTTGAGGATCCAAAAAGTATTTCGGTTGAGTACTACTCTATATATACCAGGCGGCCCGCGAGCGCCGTACCAACTAATTACAAATGTCCCGCATGCACTAGTGATGCATGGGATGCCTAATCACTTGTCTTCGTAGGAGCGCTACAGCATACTGTATTTCGGATGTTTTGAAACAATAGCAGTCGTTGTAGTGCACAGGTTCCGTAACAGGGTACATTTGTAAATAAACCAAAGATGCAGAAAAGAAAACTTAATAACTTATTCATTTATACACATGCAGACATTCCACTCTGTAAAAAGAGTTCTTTGTATGAAGAAAACTAATACTTTTCGACGAAATACGTGTGTAGAAGGCAGACGTATGTTTGTAAAATCCTCCGCATACCGTCTCAGAGCTTCGGCTGCATTCCGACCAGATTCTGTCTGTGTATTCGTCGTTGCTAAACACACTAGCGATTGCCGATATGCACACATCAAATGTAGTGCTGCTGTACTATACCAGCCTATTACTATGCGGTCGAAAACGAGGATGCATTAGGAGGATAGCGCCGAGGAACATGCTATGAGCGACCATCGGTTGTTATCTCTTCATTTTCTGACGTAAGCTGCCCGATGGCAGAAGTGCCCCTGTGAAAAGCAGTTAGTGCGTATCCTATTCAACATTAGTGCGTGCAGGACATTTGTAAGTAGAAAGTACGGTGCTCGCGAGACGCCTGGTATATACGTACATACAAACGTAATTCACGTAACTGTTTTACGTTGAGAGGGAATGATCAGATCTCTCCCTTTGAACACTTCCCTTCTTCTTCCGACGAGTGTAATTGAAGGGTTCGATGATACTGCAGTTTCTTCAAATATTTCATCCATTGCTCTCATTGCTATGGTAGTCTGAAAGGTTGCTATTATAGTGGATTGAACCCACTGTTGCGAGTTGGCCGTGCGCGTAGAGGCGCGCGGCTATGAGCTTGCATCCGGGAGATAGTAGGTTCGAATCCCACTATCGGCAGCCCTGAAGATGGTTTTCCGTGGTTTCCCATTTTCACACCAGGCAAATGCTGGGGCTGTACCTTAATTAAGGCCACGGCCGCTTCCTTCCAACTCCTAGGCCTTTCCTATCCTATCGTCGCCATAAGACCTATCTGTGTCGGTGCGACGTAAAGCCCCTAGCAAAAAAAGTGAACCCACTGTTGGTAGTGTGAATATGGGTTTCCATCTTCACAGCAGGCAAATGGCGAGGCTGTAACTTAATCAACGTAACGGTCGATTCCTTTCCAATCCTAGCCCTATCATGTCCCATCGTCGCCATAAAACCTATGCGTGTCAGTGCGACGTAAAGAAATATATTTTCGCTTTTGTCATAATGGCGGTGATGATAGATGTACTGTATCCAGAGAATACCGGGTGTGCCCGCGAAGAGTCACCAGGTGTCTTTTCTCTGGTGTTTCGCATCATATTTTCAGTTCCATTTTTGTAAAAATTCGGAAGAGTCATCCTACAAAAGCTTGCTAATCCTGTACGTCATACGAAGTTCACTCTCGACGGAAAACGTCGTTTAGTCCCTCACTAGAAACTAAATTTCGTTTCATGTAAGTCATGACTTATCAAAACCAAATTTAAAACACAAGCACATAAATATTAATACGATATACCCCCACCAAAAGTTGGAGTTGATAAGTTAATTGGTTGCAACGTTATTGACAAGTAATTTAATTTTTATATGTTGCATGGAAAACGATACTTGCGGCAGATTTATTAAAAGTATTCATATGTTTAAGAACCACTCCGGGTTTTAACTATTTGAGATATAATTTTTTCAAGTTTGCATTATTCATTTAATAGGCAATAATATAGTTTCGTGCCATTTCAGGAGTAAAAAATATGAAGGTAATATTCAGCTGATAATAAAATGCCGAACTGCTTTTAATTCCTGTACATATTCAAACATTCACTGAAAATTTAAGTTGAATCTGGTTAGAACTCTATCGCAAGGAACATTTTATGCATGGCAAAAACCAATTGAAAGTTTTAAGAGCCCGCCTCTGTGGTGTAGTGGTTAGTGTGATTAGCGGAGGCCCGGGTTCGATTCCCGGCTCTGCCACGAAATTTGGATAGCGGTACGAGAGCTGGAAAGGGGTACACTCAGCTTTGAGAGGTCAACTGAGTAGACTGGGTTCAAGTCCCACCTCAGCCATCCTCGAAGTAGTTTTCCGTGGTATCCCAGTTCCCCTAACTTAAGGCCACGGTGGCTTCCTTCCCTGTTCCTTGTCTATTCCTCCCAAATTTTCCATCCCCCACAAGGCCCTTGTTCAGCATAGCCACCTGGGCAAAGTACTGGTTCTCCTTCCCAATATTATCCCCCGACCCAAAGTCTCAAGCTCCAGGACACTGCCCTTGAGGCGGTTGTGGTGGGATCCCTCCCTGAGTCCAAGGGAAAAACCAAGCCTGGAGGGTAAATGGATTAAGGAAAGAAAGAAAGAAAGAAAGAAAGAAAGAAAGAAAGAAAAAAAGAAAGAAAAAGTTAAGAAACATACTTACTTTGAAACTGCCCTGGACTGTGAATTACTCCGTCAGATGTTTTCCTCCGCTTACGCACAGCGTAGGCCTACTACAAGGTAAACATATTCCAGCGGTATTATTAAAATGATAGTCTGGAGTAATTTTGTCTGGCAGCATGAAATATAGGGGCATGAACTTACTCTATATTCGCCATGCCGCTGTCCTTTAAATCCGGCATTTAGAGATTTAAAAATTACATGAGGGAAAAGCGTATAACGGGATTTGAAAGAGGTAGAATTAGGGGATTTTGCTATGTTATAATTGAAAAATCGACTTTTTTGGAAAAAAAATCGCGACTTTTCAGTAATGACTTCCCTTAAAAGTGTAGTTTGGTGTGCCCAGTCGTTACAGCAGTCTTAAAGTTACTGGTCAGATTTATCTCAGGTTACAGATTATTCCGTTCTCGGATATTTACTGACTGCGAGAGTACAGCTTTCCTGGTCGCGCTGCTTTGTTTTTTTCAATTTGATTTACGTCGCGCCGACACAGATAGGTCTTATCTCGACGTAAGATAGGAAAGGCCTAGGAGTGGGAAGGATGCGGCAGTGATCTTAATTAAGGTACTGGCCGGTGTGAAAATGGGTAACCACGGAAAACCATCTTCAGGGCTGCCGACAGTGGTGTTCGAAACTACTACCTCCCAATTACTGGCTAATAGCCGCAATTAAGCTACTGCAGCTACCGAGCTTGGTATCAGACGAATCAGGTACGAATGTGGTAGAAGAAATAAATTGAAATAAAAATGATAAAATAAAATAAAGTGCAAAGAAAGACTCGCAGGATTGAAGAATAGAACGGAACTGAAGAATAAAAAATATGCAAATAAAAACAGAGGTTTAAGTTGAATTTACCTGCACATTGAAAATCCACAGCCTGTTTCCAGTCATTTGACCGGGTGAAGAATGGAATTAAGGATACCCTCATCTAACGGCCAGGATAAGGAATGTGTCGGCTGCCGAAGCCTACTGCGCACCTCTGGAGCAATGATTAATGACTGATAGGTGAAATGAAATTATATTAGACAGTGTTGCTGGAACGAAACATCGCAGAGAAAACCGGAACACCCGGAAAAACACCTGCATCGCCTCTATTTCTTTCAGCACAAACCTCACGTGGAGTGACGGGGATCTGAACCACGGAACTCAGCGATGAGAGGCCGGGGCGCTGCCGCCCGAGCCACGGAGGTTCTACCTACACATAACAAACACGAAAATGAAAATGAAATTAAAATCTAAAACACTACAGAAAAGGCGCCTGAAGATTCTTAGGTGAGACCCGGTATACCATCGCTAGTGGCTTTACGTCGCACCGACACAGATAGGTCTTATGGCGACGATGGGGGTAGGAAAGGCCTAGGGGTTGGAAGGAACCGGCCGTGGCCGTAATTAATTACAGCCCCAGCATTTGCCTGGTGTGAAAATGGGAAAAGACGGAAACCCATCTTCAGGGCTGCCGAAAGTGGGATTCGAATCCACTATCTCCCGGATGCAAGCTCACAGCCGCGCGCCCATAACCGCACGGCCAACTCGCCCTGTGGGTATACCATTGTCTTCATCCCTGATATTGTCACTTCGTAAGTGGGTCGTATTCAACGATGTTATCTTTAATTCAATTACCATTTACTGTTCTAACCCCATAAAAATTACAAAAACGAAAATGAAAATTTAAATTTAAATCCGAAACACCAGAGAAAAGGCTCCTGAAGATGCCATCGCTTGTAGCAGACGTGCGGCTATTCGAACTGATTTAACCACAGCTACCAACCTATGATATGAGAAGAATTCGAAGGAAGCATTGAGTAAATATGTTACTCCTCACACTAGTGTTCAACAGCTATACCACGAGAGATTTCCTCTCATTTAATCCTGTATTCATTGCAGTATACTGCTTTTATGGACACACAATAGGGATTGAACGAGAAATATTAACAAAAGAAATCCTCACTTTTCAGGAGACTGAAAAGATACAAGATAAAAGGGAAATAATTCCACCAAGATCTAGAAAATGTGGGCTCAAGGCATAAGACACAGGACACAGTAGAAAGTTCAGAGTGTGAAGGTGAAAAAAACATATCTAAAAGAAGAATCAAAGAAAAATATACAGCATCCTTCGAAAAGAAACGAACAAGCAGTGGCGGTGATTAGGGTGTGAGGGGGAAGTAACCCCCACCAACTTTGCGGAGAGATCACTGCATTTTATTCCATTTTAGCCACCTAAAACTAGGAATTATTAAAAGAATTATTTGTACGAGCCATGTTGTCTTATAAACTAATATCTTCCTTCAATTTCTTTAATTATCAAGGAAATTATTAGCGGAAATGCGCACAAAACATCGTTCTTTGCCACTAACAAACTCGTACAGCGCCACAGCAGGTAGTGAAGCATGTGTTGTTGAGGAAATGTAGCAGGGGTATATTGTTGTCAAGTTCATGGGCACTGAGGCATGATTCATCCGCTTGCCGCATGCATTCCTCAGTCTCTTCAGTTTTTATTAGTTTGTTACTGTGTAGTGACATACAAACGATTTTAATTGTATAAGCACGCCGTACTTCTATTTAATTGTAGTGCATGTGCAATTTTATTCCTTTTTTTGAAAGTTTTATTCATAGCATTGAATCAAAATTTCAAGAAACTATTATTACCACACTTAAGTTCGTAGATTGTCAACTTTTAACTCTCTATCGAAATCCACTCAGAGAGCAACAAAGAACTCATCATTTTGTAGATACTTTTTTTCAGTTTTGATGTATACGACCCCCCGCCCCCAACTTTTATTATCCCCAGTCGCCACTACTGCGAGAAAGAGTAAGCTTGAGAATGCCAAATGACAAAGTTCTGGCGAAGGAGAAAAGAAGAAAGGAAATGAAATATTTATTTATTTATTTATTTATTTATTTATTTATTTATTTATTTATTTATTTATTTATTTATTTATTTATTTATTTATTTATTTATTTATTTATTTATTTATTTGTATGTTTGAAAGTACACAGGCAGTAAGCCCGATAGTGTACCTTCTTTAACGCCCTAATACGTATGGAAGTAAATATAAATACAAAATAAAAATAATGAAAATAAAGATAAGGTAGGAAAATGAAAAGAAGAAAATACATATATAGGGAAAATAACGATCTAAAGTAGATCAAGGATATTTCCAAACTATGAAAATACAGGAATTAAAACACAGATATATCTAAAGTAACAAGCGACTACAGTAATACATATCTTAAGGAGCCCTGATTATTTTTAAAAAATCTGAATTTATAAATTAGAAACATAGGCCTTTAAACGTGTATTATTGACAGTGTTATATTCTAAAAATAAATATATTTCTGCAGCAAATGTGTTGTAAAAACGTAGCATTTTAATAAATGCTGAATTCAAGTGATGAGATATTCTGGATCGTTGAACGTGAAATACTCTGTTCTAACAAGCTCTAACTCATGGAACATATATTGTTTACAATTATATTTAACGTTTTAAGGGGATTATAATTCTTCTGTAACGCAACGACATGAGGTTAAAGTTAAATACCGTGTTGATGTATCAATACGTCTTATTTATTTTATAATACAGATACCGCAAAAACTTGATTTGAACAACTTCAATAGCATGTATTTGTTCCTTTGAGCGCGGGTCCCAAATTGCAGATGCATGTTCTTATTTACTCCTCACAAGGCTAGTGAATAACTGAACAACTATCGATAATTGAGTAAATAATTTGGAACTTTTCATTATAAACTCGAGCATACGGTTGGCGTTGTTCATAATTTTTGTAATATGTGAGCTGAAAGTTAATTATTCATCAAATATTACTCCTAAATCTCTTATTGTCGAAACTCTTTTTTGTTCAATCGTACCTCATAGATGAATGAAAGGAATATAATATTTACAATAAAATGAAATTACAGGGAATACTAGCATATGTCGGTCTTTATGGAGGAGAGGGAAGAGCCGGCTTCCTCCAGGCGCAACAGCTGCTCCTCTGTCCGCTTCGTAGTGCTGCACTAATCTGAGCGCCATGGGAACGCACATCATATTAGCAAGCACCCGCAAGGGACGTGTGTTTACAACTAAACACCTCCTGGAGCAGGCTCTCATACGGTAGCTACACAGTTCCATATGGCTCACATTATTCCATGACTATGTTGTCCTTAGCTCATTCAAATTTAGACACATTATCTTGCAACAGCATGTTTCCATTACATTTACGTCCCATTTCTCATCACTCATCAGATGTGAGGTCTGGTTTAAGACCAAGACGTTTGCCGAGAATCTTTTCAACAGACTAAAACTGTGTCGAAATTTAAACCTTTCCTTCTTAACTCTAGTGAGTCAGTATTTTTTCCTTTGTCTAATCTATGATGTCCCACATATACCAGGTGGCCCACCAGTGCCTTACTTTCCGCCTTATAAGCGTCCTACGTACACTAATGATGAAAGGGATGCCTTGTATCTGATTTTCACAGGGGTATTACTGCCTGCAGGCAGGTTACGTCAGAATACGAACAGGTAAAAACCGGTTGGCAGCTCATTACATGTTTCTTAGTGCAACCCATCAAATGTGCCCCCCCACCCCTGCGTTAGTATGCCCCGCTTTCAAACATATGAGGCTGGTATTTGGTATACCGGACGAGTTGGCCGTGCGGTTAGAGGTGCGCGGCTGTGAGCTTGCATCCGGGAGATAGTTGGCTCGAATCCCACTGTCGACAGCCCTGAAGATGGTTTTCCGTGGTTTCCCATTTTCAAACCTGGCAAATGCTGGGGCTGTACCTTAATTAAGGCCACGGCCCCTTCCTTCCAACTCCTAGGATTTTTTTCCCCATCGTCGCCATAAGACCTATCTGTGTCGGTGCGACGTAAAGCCACTAGAAGGAAAAGGTATATGGTACAGTAGCACTACTGTTGCTGTCAAAATATCGACAATGGCTGCTGTGCTCAGCAACGATGCATGCAGGAAGAAAGATGACGCAAGAGCCCTGAAGTGCCATTGCCTACCAAGTGGCCGCTGCTCAGTTCGAAGTACTGCAGATTACTAGGTGTCGTGTGGTCAGCACGACGAATCCTCATGGCCGTTATTGTTGGTTTTCTATAGGGGGGGGGCCTCAACTCACCGTAAGATAACTCCTCAATTGTAATCACATAGGCTGAGTAGACCACGAACAAGCCCTCAGATCCAGGTAAACATCCCTGACCTGGCCGGGAATCGAACCCGGGGCTTTCAGGTAATAGGCAGGCACACTAGCCCTACACCGGGAATACACAGATATAATTTGAATCCATCGAGAATATGGTCGAAATGCAGCCGAAGCTAGCAAGCGGTATGTGCAGGAGGTTCTAAATAGACACCTGCCTTCTATACACGCATTTTTTCCGAACAGAGTTTCAATTAAGAGCTAGTTAATTGGTTGCAACGCTATTGACAAGTAATTTTATTTTTAATGTTGCATGGAAAATGATCCTTGCACCTGAAGGATGGCTGACCGTGGGATTCCACCACACCTATCCACATAACTTTATGTCGCTTCATTAACCAGCATCTAATGCTAATGAGTTATTCTGATCATCTCTTAAAAGTAATCGATAACTTAAATGCTTTCCATGTTGAATTTATTGCATAGAATTTACATGAGAATATTATTTGCAGGGATGATTTATTCCAGTTACTTCTACCCATGATTCCCATGATTTTTGTATAGACATATTCTAGTACGAAATCGTTCGAATTCAATGCGTGTACTAAAATTGACAGCCAAAAAAGACTGTGATAGGAGATAATAATAATAATAATAATAATAATAATAATAATAATAATAATAATAATAATAATAATAATAATAATAATAATAATAATAATAATAACACGTGAAACAAGGGGAGATGCATTTTGGGTCGTCATTTTACTCGTTGCATGGATTTAAATTTTCACCCCGTATTAAATTTGGTACAGGCTGTGGATTTTTAATTAAATTTGGTAGATGTCATGCTCCTTATATAAGAGGTCAGTGGAGTGGCCCGGCGAGGATCGGGATTTTAGTCGCGTATGGTGAATTTCTCTGGCTCAGGAACAAGGTGTTTGTATTTGTTGCAATACACACGTCTTCTTATACACAAAACCGCCACTACCTTTAAACACTCAATAGTGAATACATCTGTCCATGTAGGGTTGACCTCAGGAAGGGCATCCGGCCCTGCGACACGGTTCACATGCGTGACTTCACTACGGTGTGGAAAAAGAGACGGAGGTCGAGAAGAAGAAAGGGAAGAAGAAGAAATAAAATTAGACAGTTCGATTTTTTCATGTGATATATAATTTGGAAAGGGACTTGCAAAAATATTTTCCTTTCAGCTCTCCTTGAAGACATGATGTTAAAATTTTATTTATAATGACGTTATCTAGAACGATAGCAAAAGTTCCACGTCTCTAGACTAGAATATGTACAACCACGCTCTTTCTTTGTATTCTCACCAAGGTGAAGGTACGAAGCACATGTCTCGCCAGGCTCTGTGTGGACAGTAATCCTTAGGGAATCACTAAAAATTAAACATTTTCACGTGTACCTTATAAATGAAACACATTCCTATTGCATACTTAAATTCAAACTGTATACATATTTCGTTATGATTGTGTTCTGGATGTACGTGGTCGCCCTCACTAGAGGGTGGGCGATTTATGTATTTATTTATTTATAACATCTTAGTAGTGGCTCGCCCACGGAATATAATATGTGCACTGATTGGATTTCGAGTAAGCCTGATCACTAGCTGCATATTTATTTGTGTTTTATTTGGTCTGGAACAGAAATTAATGCAACACTAGGCTAAATTACATTGACACACTTTACAATACAACGTATGGAATTATATACATAACTAAGATACAAATAAGGAACATTAAAACATTTCATAACGTCAAGATTCGATTTCAGGTAGGGAGCTGCTTAGCCGTTTCTATGATATCAGGTTCTATTCTAGCTAAGGTTAATGAAAATTGGCTGTGTTTAAATGCGGACAACGTCGTAGAAGACCCCCAACAACACAGCGTACCTTAAAATATATAAAAATTGGAGAAAAATTTAACAAAGTATATTTAGAACATAAGGAGCCCTACAAGGAGGTAATATCAAGGTTATCGCTGAAAGATAAACAGCGCTTTAGGAGGTGGGAATAGAGTGTTATCCTCGAGAGAGATAAAGACCGGAAATTGGAACGTGGAAAAGTGATTTCATTCTAGTAGCTTGGGATGAAACAAGAAGCCATTACTAGTCTTCAACAGTAGGTTCGAATCAGCAATAATTCTGGGAATAGAAAGATGTTAGATGTTTATATTGAATACAATAATATTGGCTGCTCATGTAACGGTGCTACATTGCAGAGAAAATATTGGGCGTAACCAGTTTAGCTCAGTTGGAAGAAGCGGTACTTCAACCTATTGGATATACAGTAACAGTTCAATGATTGTTAAGTGTTATTAACATTAAAAAATAAATTTCAATTGTGAGCTATTCCGGTGGCAATGACCACTTACAGCAGCATAGCATCGATATAAATTAAAACAAACCAGGAAACAAATTGCATCTCACAGTTACATGAAACCAAAATATAACAAAAATGATATCAAGCCAAGAAATTTGACATATCGAAATGGTAATCAAAAAGAAGTGCATAAAAACTATAAATAAAAAGTACACTACAATTAAGTTACGACTTACGAGTAGTGTTACACAATTATTTCATACGAAATTTACAGAAGATAAATTTAAAAGTTTCCTTTCATACAGTGTAACATAATACCAACGTAGTCACTGAGTTATTCACTTATAACTTACGAAATATAACGTAAAATATCAAATTACAATTAGTAGAGCATTATAATTACAATTCAATTTACAGGGAACCATAAACCTAAAGAGATCTGAGTTCCTAAACGTCACTGATATTTGTGGATCAGTAGGCTACAGTAAACCGGTGATATGACCTTTGTATGTCTGTCTGTCTGTCTGTATGTGTGTATGTATGTATGTATGTATTATCCTAAAGGGTCAAAGTCATCGGATCGGGAATTATAGTATTTGTGCGCTCCAGAGAATAAGACTCCAAAATTATTTTAGAGCTAGCAACAAAATTGATATTTTGTGACCTTCTAAGTTAATTTTCTAAGCTAGGAGTAAACGACCCAAATCATCGATGACGGCGGGGGAGCTTAGGAAAGCTTCGGGTGTTAATTAATATTTAATCACTTGCAAAGGGTAAAACCGACACATTTTGGCCTTTGTTAAAGATGCAATGACAGTAGGAAATTTACTGAGACTATAGTACAAACTTTCAGCCCTAATGTCCGGCTCCATGGCTAAATGGTTAGCGTGCTGGCCCTTGGTCACAGGGGTCTCAGGTTCGATTCCCGGCAGGGTCCGGAATTTTAACCATCATTGGTTAATTTTTCCGGCACGGGGGCTGGGTGTATGTGTCGTCTGCATCATCACTTCATCTTCATCACGACGCACAGGCCGCCTACGGGAGTCAGATCGGAAGACCTGCACCTGGCGAGCCGACCATGTCCTCGGACACTCCCGGCACTAAAAGCCATACGCCATTTCACTTTTTTCAGCCCTAAAGACAATATACATTTTCATACATCAGGAAGATTTGGCGGGTAAGAATCAGCTGTTCAGCCACGCATGACAACGCTGACACAACCATAAGGCCACGGGGAAGTTAGCTGGTGACACATTGGCAATTACGTCTACGTGAATAACAGACAAACTATGGGACTCTCGCCGTTGTAATGGTTATGATGTAAGCAATCCAACGAGCTAAAAGTCCCTGCCGAAATTCCAGTGGTACAAAAGATGACCTTATGTCGTGCCAACTCGCAACATCGAAAATAGCGTCAGCTTTGATGCTATGTAAATACCCCCACCCACATTGGTTAGCCACTCTTTCTTGGTTAGTCGACGAGGCTGAATCTGAGCTGGACGGTGTAGGAATCAGTCGGACTTGTACTTTTTTCTCGCTGTGTGAGGTGATAGAAAATTTTACACAGAGAGTCAAAACTATGCGAACGTCTGCAGTTTCAGCCATAATTGTAAATTTCAAGTGATACGATAGTACGGAAAATAACATCTACACAACTCGGTGTTGTGAGGTTAACATTGCATGAGTACGCTTCGTGAACTTCTGCAAGAAGCGATAAACTTTAGAATTTGGTCAGACTACGATGAAACACTCAGCCCGGTTTTCTACCTGGGAGTTTGCATATCGGTCTCACACATTAGAGTAGATAAAAACATTGGGATAAATTCAACCGGTAGGGAGAAAGGGAGCATATGGCCGGTCGGGGAGCAAGCTTTAGTGGTTAATACTAGGTGACCTGTGACCTGCGCCAGTTCAATCGTTGTTGAAAACGTGTGCGGATACCAATTTCGTGATAATCCGGGTGCTGAAATGTCGATCTCAACTAAATATTGTGCATAAATACTATGAGTCTGTAAGCGTAATTAATAAGAATATTTTCTGGCAAACGATGATCGAAGTCCAGGTTTCGGAAACCGTGGTCATCAGCACCATGGATTAAGGCTTAAACGAGGTCGCCGGCTTGGAGATGTCTCCGGAGATATACTACAATTGACTGCAACTGAGGTATGTATCTTTGACGTATAATATACAGTTAGCATTTACTAGTTTGTCTCCTTAATGCTTCCAATGGCCATTGTCGCCATCAGCTTGCGTGTACTAGTTGTAAGGAAGTGACATAGTAGATATTTATACCGCGTGTAGAAAATTGATAGCGTATTTTCATGTGTAACTCAGGTCAGATTGTCAATGTCCAGGTTTTGTGTTAAAACAGTTTGTTCGTAGTTCATACTCGTGAAATTAACAGTAATAGAGAAATTTCTGCTATCTTCATTTGCGCTAGCTAAATTGATAAACAATAATAATAATATCTTTTTCAAGTGTTGGTTACAGTTTTCTTCAACTTTATTTTGTTCCCTCTGAACACTTTCTCAATTAAATGAATATCTTGAGCAGTTGGTGTTTCTTTCTGAGAAATGAGGGATTACAAATGGATTTTTACAGTCATTTTTTTGTTAAGGAACAGCGTGCTAGGAAGAATTGTATGTCATTTTCATGAGGTCATGAATTATATTTGTCATCATCAAATTTGTGTTGGATGATTTTGGGTAACATGGGATCATATTCATTGAACGTGCTCTGATATGTTTTGAGGAAATAAGAATGCCCTCTATGTGATGATGAGAAGGAAGTCTTGGAACAGGTTGTGCTAGAAATGCCCTTGTGTTAATTATGATACATGAAATTCTGTGACAGCCTGTGCGGATAATGCCCCTGCGACTTGAAATATTTATGGAATACGGAGCCAGTTTACGAGTGAAGAAATGCCCACGCAAAATAGATGCCTGTTGTGCTGTTTAGTAGCAAGTGAGATTATTGCGAAAATAATGATTCTGGGTAAGACAGTAGGCCCATGTAAAGTCAAGTTATCAGTTTCCATCCAACGCATTTTAGTAAAGAGCTTAGGAAGTAGATTGTTAATCAGTCTCAATTAAATGGATAGCGTAGTAATCGTAGTAGAAATTGTTGTTGGATGCATTACCAGCATTTCGTTTAATGTGTTTTTGAAATCAGTTGTGTTAATAAGTATATCGTTATCAAGACTGTATACCATTTTAGTGCAGTGTAAATTTTAGAATCGTGCAGTACAGCGTAATGTTTGATTTAATCCTTGTTATTTTTAACTACAATATGCTGCAAACAGTTCAAAGCGGCACTGAACGACAAGGGCCACAAGGAAGTCATTCACCTCGATAAAAGGCAAGCGTTTAGAATGGAGAAGAGAAGGTTGAAAAGGAGCCATAGGAGGAGAATAAGAAGAAGTAGAACGGTAAGAGTGAGAGAGAATGTGCCTGGACCATCTCATAACGGGTCATCAGCACCAGGGAAAGTACGGCACTGTGCTTCCGATTTCAGTGAAAAGAGAATCCATGACACAATAGTAAGATTAAAATTCATGCAAAACGACAAGCTGAAGGACGAATGTTTACCGACCAGAACTCTCTTCTGAAGATATGTCAACACCTATGGCAGGGTTATTACACTTATTTATCCAAAGAAAATTATGCTCGCTCTTAATTACAGTACTTCTCACGTCCTCACCCGGAATATTGAACAGGCCAGTCTAATTGTTATTGGCGATAATGTCAACGCACAGTTCCATGATAATATAAATGTAATATAAATATAAAACAGGTCATATTTTAAATATTCTTTTCTGCTGCTGAAATCCACCTGAAAATAAAAATGAAAACCAATCGTCCGCAGGTAGACTTCATTGGGGTAATCACATAAATATGATTGTAAATACAGGGAACAGATCTCTGCACATGCTTATGAGGGTATTTAGGAGTTGTAGTAAGAATGTAAAGGAAAGAGCATATTTGTCTCTGGTGAGACCCCAACTAGAGTATGGTTCCAGTGTATGGGACCCTCACCAGGAATACTTGATTCAGGAACTGGAAAAAATCGAAAGAAAACCAGCTCGATTTGTTCTGGGTGATTTCCGACAAAAGAGTAGCGTTACAAAAATGTCGCAAAGTTTGGGCTGGGAAGATTTGGGAGAAAGGAGACGAGCTGCTCGACTAGGTGGTATGTTCCGAGCTGTCGGTGGAGAGGTATGGGAGGACTTCAGTATACGAATATGTTTGAGAGGTGTCTTTAAAAGTAGAAAAGATCACAATATGAAGATAAAGTTGGAATTCAAGAGGAAAAATTGGGATAAATATTCGTTTATAGGAAAGGGAGTTAGGGATTGGAATAACTTACCAAGGAAGACGTTCAATAAATTTCCAATTTCTTGGGAATAATTTAAGGAAAGACTAGGAAGACGACAGATAGGGAATCTGCCACCTGGGCGACTGCCCTAAATGCAGATCAGCATTGATTGATTGATTAATTGATTGATTGATTGATTGATTGATTGATTGATTGATTGATTGATTGATTGATTGATTGATTGATTGATTGATTGATTGATTGATTGATTGATTGATTGATTGATTGATTGATTGATTGATGAAAGTCTGAGAGGTAGGGGAATGAGAAGTATGTCGTACGATTTGACCCGATAAAATTACTGCTGAGCCACCTTGGAATAATATTAACAATAATTAATATTATGCTAACGGTCTCATGATTCCTGTACAGCTCTTAGCGCAGAGCGAGAAGGGTTGATTGTGTTGGTAGTAACACCAGCCCGAACATGTGGCAAGACAGTGCTCCCGCACCTTTGCTCTGTGTCACGTGCTGCGAGCTGTCAGAACAAGCACTTTGCTTTTTAAGGACTTCAGTCCCAACCACTAAATCACGGAGTCAGGTTAACTGCTTGTCATTTTCACATTTTATTTTTATTTTAGCGAGGATTATGTTATAAGGCTTTAAGATAGGTTGTGTACTGCTACTTACGGTTATTACTTTCTTTCTGCATTGCAAATGTTGTTTTGATTCTTCACTTGTTACTGAATAATTTATTTTATCCACACGTCTACAGTAAGTTTCTTTTGTTCTAGTTTCGTTTGATGTTGATTTCTGTTTGTTAAGTAGATTAAGGAGACGAATAGTTCTATAATAAAAGGTGGAAAGATAATTCACATATTTTGTTTGTTCTTCGACAATATCATGTGCTTGTTCCAAACAATTTCTACATAACCTGAAAGTTAATTGATTAATATTCTTTTTCAAGTGATGGTTACAATTTTCTTCAACTTTATTTTGTTCCTTCTGAACGTATTCTCAATTAAATGAATTTCTTGAGCAGATGGTGGTTCCTTCTGAACATGTTATGTACAGTAATTCTTGGTCATTTTCTGGTTCCTTCTGAACATGATTATTGGGAACACAGATTTGGTCATTGGTCTACCGTTAGCTTAAAGGTGTCCTGAGGTGGCAAGAGATGGTGCGTATTTCCTTTATGTCCTTAGTTGTGGTTATTAAAATTTAAAACACTATGCTTTCTAATAGCCTAAACAATTTTATAATCGGTCCAGAGTAACTGGAGGTTAGTTGGACTTGATTAAGGATGCATTCGGTGGCTGTATTATACCCTGCGTTGGTATTTATAATCGGCGGACAACCTTAATTAAATGTAAATTTAGAATCCATCTGCGAACGCCAGATTTTACACGGATTATGTAGATTAACCCACGATCCTGGTTTGGAATCTGAGTTCCCAACTTTGAGGTTTTTTGCGTTTTATTCATGGTTTTGCCTGTTCATATTGTTATCATCAATATAAGAAAAACTGCAACGGATTATTAGTCCGACTCGTTGGTTGAACGGTCAGCGTACTGGCCTTCAGTTCAGAGGGTCTCGGGTTCGATTCCCGGCCCGGTCGGGGATTTTAACCTTAATTGGTTAATTCCTACGGCACGGGCGCTGGGTGTATGTGTTGTTTTCAATATCATTTCATCCTCATCAAGACGCACAGTTCGCCTACGGGCGTCAAATAGAAAGACCTGAACCTGGCGACCCGAACCCGTCCTGGGATATCCCGGCACTAAAAGCCATACGACATTTCATTTCACGGATTAATATATTAGTTTTAAGCTATTTTAAGCACCATTTTATCAAATGTGACTGTTATGCTCTCTTTACAATGTCCGATTTCTATATATATATATAAGTTCCACTTAATGCAAAGCCCATTTCAATAATGTTAAGTGAGCACACTTTGCCGTTCATTTCAAATAATTATGCCTTACCCTGAACCCTGTCACCTGGTCGACGAAGTGACAGAAAGAAGATCCATAACGACCCAGAGATCATAGATTTGAATGTAACTACCAGGTGAACTACGTAAGAGGACAGACAGAGGAGTGAAGGGTTCAGTATGTATGTATGTATGTATGTATGTATGTATGTATGTATGTATGTATGTATTGTCCCCTTCAAATTTGGCCTACAATATGCGTTTATTATATTTGCCTGTGTAAGACTTTAATTCATCAGAGTGGACGATATTTCCCCAGCCTTGTATAACAGAGACAGATCCCAGCAGGTCGAGAACCGGTATTTCCAAGGGGAAATGTATTGAGTTTTTCTCTGCGGGCGATCAGCTGTCCACGTGACACAGTAAGGGAGTGAGCCAAGGTTACCATGACACATGCGGCCTGTATATGTGAGTCTCCAGCGGAAGTAATTTCTAGAGATGAAAGTCAGACGTCAACCAATTACGGACGATTATAATGACACACCCCTTTCCCTGGATATGCATAAAAACCCGTGTTTCCGGAAAAAGCGCTCTCTATACTGCTAATCTCTGCTCTACGCTGCTCTACGCTGCTCTGCGCTACTCTGCTGCGTGCTGGAACTTCGAAGTGATTTCTTCTGTCCACTTCGAGATGTTTATTCATAAAATCATTAGTAATTGAATCTACAACCTTAGCAGATCTCCTTCGTTACAAGTTACGTATTTTTCATAATTAATTTCATCGCGTGTGTGTCTGGAACATATTCTAAAACCATTTGTTAGTTTCAGCCTCTACTCAACGTAATGAGAGAAGACACCGTCACGTGCTGTTACGAGTACATCAAGATGTTTTCGTGTTATAAAGAAGAAGCCTGCAACTACTTCATTTGGAATGTTGGTGCTACGATAATCTACTAAAAATGTAGGCAATCTTCGCCATGGGGAGATAGCGACCCCGGGGCAGAGAGCTGACCACATGTTCCAGTCATCGGCGAAGATCCAGTTACATCATGAATTTGAGTACCCTTTAATAATGTTTATCTCTTGATCTTTGTAGAAATAATGCTTTCTTATTCATTAGTGGTAATATTTCTTCTAGTCTTGCAGTAGATTTGAATATTTTCACTCTTCTTTCCGATGGGAGATGGTAGTTTTTGTCATTCATGTGTGTATGATTTTTGATCTCTATTAGTTAGCTAGAACGTGTGAATGTCTTCCACAATTATTATAGCTGTCCCATTTAATAGTCTAAAGTGTTTAAAAATCATTGTCCTCACCGATAATTAACAATTTATTTTTTGAAAAATATTTACTTTTCTTTGAAGTCGTGTGGGACAGACTTTCGGCATGTTGTATCACGCCGGATTGCTATGTAAAATTTTCTTCATGTGTGATTTTAGGCGCGTTAGTGTCGTCTGACATTTTGTCGAATCCCTATTTCACGAATTTAGATCTCACACATCTAATAATAATAATAATAATAATAATAATAATAATAATAATAATAATAATAATAATAATAATAATAATAATAATGAATTTTCATCTCGGGTTAAATAAATAATTAAGGGTCATGAGTTTAAATATTGCTTCATTATGTGTGTGTAATGTTAATGTGTGCTCAATTAGGGTAAATATGAGCCTGGAATATGGCAGATTCTCGTCGGATCATTTATTATATTTCATTGACTTGTGGATGGATTATTACTGTATGTTGTGACTTGTGAATCCATTTATTGAGTCTTATTTGGAGAATACGTTTGTGGAACGTAATTTCTTCATGCGAAGCACGTGTTAATCAGTAGATGTATCGTTGAGTAATAATAATGTCGTGACTCATGAACCATTAAGGCGAATGCTTGTATTTGACCTGTTCTATGTGCATTCTTGTAGTCGACAATTTCTTCAGGCATCAACCGCCGATATTACCATGGACAACGTTGTTAATTTCATGTTTTGTTAAGTGATTACCTAGACTTCATCACATTTCAGAGGGACGTAAAATAATTTTTTCTTTATCCGATACCGTCATCGAGAGATTTCCAGTAATTAGGAGTAAAATCCGAAATTAATATTCAAAGGCTAGAATTCGCTGTAAATAGCGTAAATAATTCTCGTGTGCCCTAGTGTGAATGCTATGTGTGTGAATGGTATTATGTCAGTGTATTGTAATATTTCTTTGACTACGATTTTGACCAGACCACGTGTTCGCTACGTTGAATCTTGATTATCAGCGTCGTTCTTTATGATGGCGTAATATTTTTGAATTTAAACCTTTAAGGAATTTTATTGGTTATTTACGTAGAACAAAGTTTAGAATATCACACGGTAATGAGTAAGGAAGGATCATTTCCGTGGACTCGGTTCACCATTTAAATTTGCAAAGCCGATAATGCTAGAAATTTATCAGAAAGTGTCAAATATTAAAAGGTAACTTTTCATTTGTCAGATGAAATATTAAGAAGTACCTTCTTAGTTGTCAGATAAAATATTAAAAAGTAACTTTTTCGTTTGTTAGACAAAATATTAGAGAAAGGTTGAGGAAAATAATTATTATAAAAGCATAATAGTGCAAATGAATTTAAGTCCAGTGAAGACATATTTTTGAATAATATTTTGATAAAAATTTGATGACACTTTATTCGACATCCTAAGGAAGGAATAATTTAGTTAAACATACATTGAGATGAATGAATATGGTTATTTAATATTCAAGAGAAAGGAAATCAGATTAATTTCATTTTCCTTTAATTTGTTAAAATTAATTAATTATTGAAAGGAGGTCCTCCTACAAAATAATTTTCATTTTGTTATAATTTCGTTAAGCCAGAAGTAGGCTAATCCAGGTGTACATTTTTACAGAATAATGTCAGCCAACATTAAAGGAGACTTGGTGCAGACAAAAAAAAACTGGCAAAGAGGAATAAAATTATATGTTATCAAGATTATTAGTCAAATCTTGTTGTTGTGAAATGTGTTAGTTCACAATAAATGTCAAAAACCTGTTGTTTTATATTTGTGTGTTATTGTCGCTAGTCCTTGTATCTTTCCCTGCCTTCAAAATTAAGTAAAGCCAGAAAACGAACGGTCCACCCTCGGGACTCTCGTTCTCCGGCTGAGTTATGCCCGGTAAGAAGGGGCCAGTATGTATGTATGTATGTATGTATGTTCCCACCACGAACTGTCATCAAATACCCAATTGTTATTGAAGAGGTACATGAGGAAAATGAGAAGTGACAAGGTTCTCATTTCCTTTGACTGTTAGCATAGATATTGAGGACATGAAAATCAGTCTTTTAATTGGGTTTTACATTCCACTAACTAATTTTATTGTTCCTGGAGAAAACGAGGTGACCCTAATTAGTTCTATCACGACCGGATAAATATAAATATGAGTCCGGCGTACTTGAAAATCATCAAATAACACCGTCTAGAGCTTGAATCGAACCAGTGACCCTCGGCTTGGAAATCAAATGTACCGGTTGAGTCACTCAGCCCAGCACCATCATCTATATCTACTTGTGTAGAATAATCGAAGTTACTACGACAATTCACCCGGAAATATTTCCACAGAGCTAATCCATCCCAGACTGTTTAACCCGAGAAGAATTTCCTTTCCTCATTTTTGTCCAGGGTTTCCTTAGAACGAAGTAAAAATGCTGTAGGAGAAAGTAGTATTGAGCATTCTACTTTCATGATATTATTTTCCAAATTTACATAAATACAATGATCAGAGATACCGCGGAATTTCTCCGTTGTTCTTAAGTTCATCACACCCATCATAACACGACCAATTTGATTATCATTTTGTTTATTTTACTCCTTTTTCCTCTCCCCCTGTTAGTTATCTCTCTCCAGTCAAACAATCCGAGAGGAAATCTCCGTATCCTCACTCTGCACTTTCTCCAGAAATTCATAAAAGGAACGGTGTGACCTTGCCATTAAAACGTTTCCACCCTTTAACTCGGTTTGTGGTCATGAGATATTGTCCTATAATGCGTTCACAGCAATTCTCTGGCTCTGCAGAGAAACGTTGCATGCTTATGTCCGTGGTCCCTCCGACGACAGACACGTAATTCTCCTCCATGTGCTGTAACACCGGAGCTAATTGATTTTGTCTTAGCAGCTGGAAGGTATCTTTGATGTCTCTTCCATGATATTTGCATCGCACTATATAATCGCCAACGATATGCCAGCATGGAAATCGTCCAGTTGGTCCATCTGCATGGCGAGAGCTACCAGACACTCGCTTTGCATTTTGTACCACAATATTTGACTAAAATGAAACAGCCAGCCAGCCAGCTTGCTCCATGTAAAGACTTGATGTTCAAACATCTCCTAATTGATTTATATTCTTGTTTTTAGTAATAAATCAACGTTGGCAGCCAGCAGTGAATCAGTGTAGTGGGTATCTCGCATAGAGGAAAATATCTCGTCCCCTGCTTCATGTCTCCAAATGTAAAACTCCCGCTAGTATTATAATAATTAAACAGGCAAAACTGTATTATTATCCCGTGCCCAGTCCACTTCAATTCAATGTTATTTGTTTGTCGTCCCACTAAAAATATTTTAATGATTTACGCCGGAATGTTGTTACGCAGGAGTTCCTTTACCTGTCAGTAAATCTACCGACACGAGGCTGACGTATTTTGAACACCTTCAAATACCACCGGACTGAGTCAGAATCGAGCCTGCCAAGCTGGGCTGTGCCGTTTGAGCTACCCAGCCCGGCCCGAGTCCACTTCGATCGTTATCAACTGAATTCTGAAAGATGCTATTCAATTTTTCTGTGTTATTTTCATTTTTGGTTAAACAGAGATTAAAAGAAGAAAGCTTTAGAAACAATCCTTGGTAACGAATATTGCAATTTCCAGACAGGGTACCAATCAACAGACATATTTCGAGGATATCTAGCTTTCAACTTGGAAACTACCTTATCTGTAACAGCATAATTGTAAATAAAATCATAATTTGAAATCATACATTATTATTATTATTATTATTATTATTATTATTATTATTATTATTAGATAATCATTGCAATTAGAGGACATCCTCGTGGCAGTGTCTGCTTATAGCAACGAAATTAAAAGGAAACAAATTACAGATTGACGAAAAATTACAACGAAACAAATATATGAATCCTAGGTATTGCAGGAAGTTACATAAAAACCAAATATCACGATAGCAAAGAAAAGTAGATAATGATATACAAAATGACATTCATAAAGACAGGAAAAATTCATAACAAAATAGTGACAAGTGGTGTAATATAATAATTACAGGCAATCGCACAGGAATTCACTCTTCTCCTTCTTGTAGGCCTTGTCCTAGTTGTACATCCGCATGCTTTCCCTGACGCCAACCCTATGTGGAGACTACTTTGCGTTACTGTAGTTATTTGGTGAGTGTTTTTGTATATGAAGGTGTGTGCATTAAAACGAACATGAAAATCCAGTCACCGGACAGAGGAAAAAAGCATACGCCTGGAATCGAACGCCACAGTTATGACCCTTCGGCCGAGGAGATAGACCTCACGGAAATTTACTCAAAATGCTCAAAATATAAATTAATACATTGCGAATCACGACATTATATTTCGCAAAAGTTTTGCACATCTACTGGCCAGAAGTGATTTCCAACTATGAACTTTAGAAAATAAAATGTTTGAATAATAATTGAGGAGCTTTCTTGCAAACACCACGTAAGCCATTTTAACACTTTTTGTTTTTGTGTTAAAAATTCTTGTTAGAATGACGTGCTCGCGGGTTTTCAAATGAAAATTGGGGTTACTTAAATGTTCTTGCACGGATTTATACCCGAGCACGAACACGTCATTTTAACGAGAATTTTAAACACTAAAACAAACATCTGATGTCACAGAAATGCTGTAGTGTTGTAAATATTCCATGGATAACAGAGAGCATGCAGAGAAGTAAACTAGTTATAATGCAGCCCCCATTAGGCATTAAGGATGAGCCTACCAAAATACGTCTCTTCATCTGAAAGGCAGAACTTTTCCAAGACACACTGATCTTTGACCTTTCATCGTACTGTACCGAGTGCGCTAGTCTATGAGGTATTAACAGGTCCAGAAAAATTATTGGGGTACAATATGTGATAACGCCTATTACTTATGCAACTCTCCGTACATTGGCGTTAGGCAGACAGGAGGATACGTTATACTCGTGTGCATTCTAACCTTTTACTGACTGACACATTCTGTGACCTACTTATTAAGCCGAATATGCAGAACACTGCAGCCACTCTTTACTTATATGTTTACGCTCAAAGGCTGAATGTCCCGCCAGTTTCCTACCCGCGGGAGGGAAGTGAGCTTCCCTACTGGAAAATTATTCGTTATGGAGAATTTTACTTCATCTCCAGTTATTCGGATGTATAGCCTATACAGGCTGTACAGGTGCGTTTTCTTTTACAATACGTGGACAGGGAACTAACATTTGCTCTTCATGTTCAATATATATAATGTTATTATAAACACTGCGAAATGGAATATTTGTTTACTACAATCGCGAAATTCAGCCTTGATAAAAAATAATAGCCTGACTGGTAACATAAGAGGAACATCGATTTTATGCATTCAATTTATGTATGCTATGAGGAGAAACTAAAAGAGAAAGCCGAAGGGCTAAAATGTTTATAGATTTTAAGGCAATGAATGTCACTTCCAAAAATAATCATATCAAACGAGAGAGTCATTCCGTGTGATGCAAAATTACGACATTACAAACAATTGTTTTGCCAGAAGCTTTACACGGCTCAGAAATCATATCCCTTGGAGGTCACTCATAATTTTAGAAACTGAAAAGCAAGAAAGGAAATTTCTCCGGAAAATTTAGGGTCTCACGAGAGAAAATGGAATGAGGATTACGAGAAGAACAGTGGATCTCTACTCATTAACTGACAGGTTCATTGATGCCGTACACAAGAGACGCCTGAAATTCTATGGCCATGGACAGCGACAGACTCACCAAATGATTATTCAAAGTAATTAACTTAAAGAAAGTCAAAATAAACTGGCTACAAGAAACTAAGGTGGACCTCCAAGAAATGAATATCATGGACGAAATCATAGGAGATCGTAGAGCTTTCAGTACACTAGTAGCCAAGCACGAATTCGTGGAGAAACCTAAAAAGAAAATTGGTAGGAAGTGGTCCACAGAACGCAAGATGCAACACAATGCATTCATGATGAGATTTGGGCAGGATAAAAAGGAGAAAACCATCAGGACAACGAACAAGTTCAGAAGTGCTGTGTGAATTGGCATAACGAAGAAAGAAGGAAAGAAAGAAAGAAAGAAAGAAGGAAAGAAAGAAAGAAGAAGAAACAAGGCCGTGCAAAGCAGAATAGACTATATTTTTTCGCTATATTTTATTTTCAAGGTATGAATAGCGTGAAGGGGAGGTGGGAAATATTATTTAAAGCACGTACTGAACACACAAATATGAACGTCAAGGTTAGTGGATAGGAGATTTTACTGTAACATTATATTCAGGTAGCTGTTCGAGGTTAAAGTATCGCTAACTGAAACTTCTATTGGTCTATTCCTATTTAAACTTAAATTTTGAGAATGTGCAACAATTAATATCAAGATTTGGCAACAGCTTTACCAAAAGAAATGATCATGTTATGCCGGTGATTATATAAATATAAAAATTAAACATAAGATTGATGTCTTTAAACCTTCATTTGGTAACATTAATTACACTGGGGGCATGATTTACATACAACACATCACACTATCAACCACCACAAGAACACGTAACAATAAATACGTCATTGCGCATTGGGCTGGAGTCAGGAAAATCATCCGGTCATAAAACCGAGGTAAGGTCATGGGAAATTATTAAAGTACGAGGTTTTGATAGTGGTTTAATTTGTGTGGTGTGCAAATGGGTAACTATGGAAGTCTAACTTCAGGACTGCCGATGGTGGGATTGGAACCCACCATATCCCGGACACAAGGTCAAAGCTACCTGACGCTAACCTCACGGCCAACACGCTCGGAACTATGAAATATACACGTGGCGAATTTTAACAGGAAGGTTCTATAGTATAATATCATTTCTATTTAGCGATACTGGATAACAACAACAATAAAAATAACAATGAACCTACGGAGAACATTAGAGGTAACTTATAAAGAGAGAGAATATTATGGGAGCGAAGTTACATTTAGTTGCTTACTGTGTGTGGCAGTATCTTTCTATGTTTGTACATAACATGATCTCCCTAGCTCTTTTTACTTATAAAATTCTTCTTCACCTTCCTATATGGTACACGTCTTCAAATAGTTGTTGCAGGGTGGCCCTGGCCTCAAATACCTTCTGGTTAGTTGAAGATAGCGATGGGCGGGTTTCATCTAGTTGAATGAAACCAAGGAGCACATGAAAGAACGTACAGTACGGGTGCTTCTTTTAAATGGAACTATAGCCCTTTCAAACACACCCACACACACACACATACAAAGAGAAAGAGAGATCGTTGTAGAGAGCAACATTCAACTATGCAAATTATTTCCTCAATCAGACACGTATATATGAAGTGTGCATATTTCAGGTGTTATTAGCCGTTAGTCGAGAGGACGGAGCTCTATATGACTCATAAATCTTGTTAATGTCAGCCGGGACAGGGAATATATAAACAACCTCTGAGCATCATCCGCGCCGCGCCGTGTCTTCAACGTTCAGAATGTCGGCGTTACATTTGGAAACGTGCACAATTCAACATTCCTTTTCGCCGAAGCTTCATGGTTGACAATGGAAATAATTACATCCCTGAATGTGGTTGCGTACGAAAAACTACGAGTATCATTAAAAAAATAACAACTGTTTCCGTATATTTTCGGTACAACGCTGCAGTTGCGATGTTAAGCAAGCCCAATGGCTCCCCTCATCTGTTGACGGGCCACATCCAACGTTGGAGACATTCACATAGCGTCTTCTGGTGAGTGTTTAAAATGTTCAAGATAACTGATCAATCCGCCGACAGTGAGAAACTGTCCGTGAATTGGAGGTGTATGGTGAAAATGCAATGATCTATGGAGAGGCGAGGAAATGCGTTCGGATGTTCGTTGAAAGTCGTCAGCATGTGCATGACGTCCCGCCGCGTGGTCGACCGTCTGCCGTCACAGATGTTTGTGTGTGTGCACGCGGTTAAAGCATAAAGTTCGTGATGAGAGATGGTACACAGCTTCGTCACTCTCTCTGCTTTGCGTGACTTTGATCACAAGCGGCGTAGTTCTACGTCCAAGATATACAAAAGGCATAAGGTAACAGTGTCGATCTACTGATTGAATGTGGCAAATATGGGCCTGTGTTTACGAATTCGAACATCATACCGATGCAAGAATAATTCAACGATGCAGGATTCCAACCGTCGATGGCACATCCCTTCGATTACTAGACTAACGCCTAACCACATCTACCACCCTACACTGCTGGTAATATACTGGTAGTAGGACGAGAGTAGAGTGCATACGCCATCCGGTTCGATGTTTACGACATTAATTACCGCACTGTTACCCAGTCGTATGCATTGATTCCCCTCTTCATTACACCCGGTCACGAGGCACGAACATTAATATAGTTACAGGATCAAATGACTTCGCTACATGATTTAAAGGTATCATGTTTTGCAAGCGGATGATATAACCTGTCGGTAGAGTTCAGAATCGTGTGCAAAATGTGCTCACCAGATATTAGTACCTGCAAGAGAATAGCCACCTTATAACCACGTCGTGCCTTAGTTGTGTTGCATAAAACTACATTGGAAGGGGCGCCTGAATCACACGGTATACGACTGAGGAGGCCTTCCAAAAAAAAAAAAAAACACATTTGCTAAGCATTACGCACATAATTATCGAAACACAGAAAACATTTATGAAGAGGGTTTATCTTGCCCGTACTCACATATGGATGTAAAATTTGGACGTTTGGGAAAATTTTAAATGCGAAGAGGTGTGAGTGTGAAGAAGTGTGACCTGAAAAAGCTCGTGACAACGGTGAAGTAACGACCAGTTATCCCAGAAAGTTGGTGAAAACAGAAACCTGGGATTCTGGAAGGCAAAAGCATGGAAGGCATTAATAGTGGGGCACGTGTTTAGACAAAGCGACTTCCTTTGTAACAACTCTGAAGATGTTGGAGACTAGACAAAAGGACTAGAGACAGTGTCTTATTCCAAAATCTTGGCTACTGGAATGACTTTCAGTTCTTACACAGAGCTAAAAGGAACTATTCAAGACAGAGCTCCGTGGTTGCAGCTACAACGCTTAACCTCTAGAGCATAGATGTACCGTTTGCTATCAGCTACAATGGGCAAGTTCCTATACTATAACTTTCCCAAAGCACTGTGTAGTAAGTTCTTAGCAGTTATTCGCTAAACTAGCTCCATATATTATTGCTAAACATTGAGGGTGTGATACTGAACTGTTTTCTTGGAATTGCTACCATTTTGCCAGAACTGAATCACAAGTGTAATGTGAGCAATATGTAACATAATGTGACCGATTCACGTTTTATCGTAGGATGGTTGCACCATTACGTTTGCACGGTCGAATTCATGCATCCAGTCTAATTTATATCATGTGAACTGGTGTTGTTTCTCAACATCACATTTGTACACAACTACGACCCTCCGCTTTCTCATTTACTCAGCCGATGAATCAAACCTGTGGAGATCATACATTTGAAGTTCAGTGTCTGCATAGCACATATTTGTAAAGCGCTATATTGATTGTCAGAATCGTACGTGTTTACTGAGAACAATATTCGAAGTGTTAAATAAAGCCAGTTGTTTTATCTCCATATCTCTTCCCCTCACAAGCATTCGTTGACTTTTACAATAGTGATTCTGAAGCTTGCCCCTTGAGAGTTAAAGGATTATCATCATCATTTTACAGTTTCAGTTTCGCGGGTGCTGTTGGCGAGCCTTTTCCATTTGTCTTATTGAGATACGTTTCGTTGTTAATGACTTACTCTCGTGTCCTTCCCCGATCTGAAATATCCATCTTTAAGATGTCCATCCAGTGGGTTCTTGGTCTTCCCACAATCCGTTTCCCTGCCTCATGTCTCTCCAAGTTAACATATGCTGTCCTTGTTGGCTCCATCCTCATTACACGCCCAAATCACTTCAGTCTGGACATGATGATCCGATCTAATAGTGATGTAACAATTCCAGCTTCCTTCCTAACCACATAATTCTTTAACTTGTCTAACTTGGTTTTTTGAATTGTGGACCTAAGGAACTTCATCTAGGATGCCTGCAACCTTGAGGAGTCTTTATTAGTGACGGTGCAGGTTTCAATACCATAGGTTAAGATTGGTATTAAGTACTGATTGTACATCACCATCTTTGATTTTGTACTTTGGGATCCCAGAGGAATGTTTGTACTTGCTGGTAAAAGTGATAGCTCTATTGCACTCTATTTGCCACCTCCAATGTGGCTAATGTATCTCGAGATATTACACTGCCGAGGTATGTAAAGCTTTCCACACTTTGTAATGGATAGTCGTTCTTCTCTATTTATTGCCATCACTACTGTTTTGAGTTCGCTTATCTTGAGATTGAACTCCTGGACCTTAACCTTCCATTCATTGAGTCTCGACTGTACTTGTTCCTCAGATTCTCCCAAGATCATAACATCATCAGCGAAGGCCTTTGCATTTAGTTCACCACAGGTTTTCTTGATGTTCTTCATGATGTCATCCATGATGGTGATAAACAATAATGGGGATAGTGCACTGCCTTGCTGGACTCCACTTGCGGTCTTGGACCAGGATGAAAATCCGTTACTCAATCGCACACAGCTGGTGCAGTTCTCATATAGCATATGAAATTTTCTCACCAGTCCCTCTGGCACATTTCTTTTTCTCAGGCAATCCCACATCTTCTCTATTTCTATGCTGTCATATGACTTCTCACTGTCAAGGAAAACCATAAACAGATCTTTGCCTTTTTCCAAATATTTTTCCATTAACATACGCGCACTAAAGATTAGGTCTGTTGTGGATCTGTTTGGCCTGAAGCCATACTGTTTCTCTTCAAACTGTGGCTCTAAGATGACTCTCAATCTGCTCTCTAAGATTTTGTCAAGAATATTGAGCCTATGAGAAATGATTGTTATTCCCCGGTAGTTGGAGCATTTTCGGCGATTCCCTCTCTTGAACATGGGGATAATGGCAACCTTACTCCAATCAGCAGGTATCTCACCATATTTTCAAACTACATTGATCACTCTGTGTAGCCCCTGTAAACCCTGGACTCCTGCTGCTTTAATAATGTCCGTGCTGACTTCACCTATTCCGGTTTTTTTTCTTGCGGTACCTCCTTAAGGCCTGATAATGTTTCTGCCCCTGTAATGGGAGGTTCCTTTGTGCAGGTTTCAACAGCTGGTTTTTTTGTTCTCTGATCTGCTTCTGTCCTGTTCAATAGGTGGTCAAAATGATTCTTCAGAACCTCTCTGATGTCCTCTTCTTTCCTGCCCAGGTTTCCATTAGGATCCTCAATTGCTTTGATATTTTAACGGAATTTCTTTAGTTTTTGATCACTCTGAACAATAGTTTCATATTGCCTCTGCTGTCTCCCTTCTGTTTTTGAGTCAATTTCTCTCAGCATTTTACCTTATCCTCTTCTACTACTCTTATAACTCTAAATTTCTTGTCCCGGTAAGCTTGCTGGAGGTCTCTGATCTTCCTCTCGTCCCTCACCTGTTCTGGCTTTGATTTCTCTCTATTTCATTCTTTTTGTGCTATGTTACTTTCCTTTATTGTGGATCTTACTCCTTCATTTCCCCAGGGTGTCTCTTTTTCCCTTACTCTCGCAATTGTCTTCCCGCAAACCTCTATTGCTCCTTTTATAAAGGTGTTTTTAAATCTCATTCACTCTACCTCACCACTTCTTCTGTAGGCAGTTGGCTTCTTATACAGTCCAGATAGTCGGTCCTTTTTCCAATCTGTTGTAGTTCCCACACCTTAATCTTAGGTAATTTCCTGGTAGTTATCATTGGTACATAAATGTCTTTCAGATCTGCTACTAATAACCGGTGGTCGCTATGGAGGTTCTCACTTGGAATCACCTTGATATCAGTCACATGTCTACTTCTTTCTTTATCTGTAATGACATAGTCAATGACCGTCTTGCTCTTTCCATCCCAGCTGTAACGGGTAATCTTGTGACTGGCTATTTTGTTGAACCAACTGTCGTCTTTTTACTACCAAGCAGCTCCTTATGCAGGAGTCCAGGTGATGTTCCCCTTCTGAATTCCTTCTCCCACAGCCATGTGGTCCCATCACCTTCTCATAGACATTCCTGTCTGTCTCGAGCTGTGCGTTGAGGTCCCCGAAGATAACTGCCCTCTCTTCACTGACGATCTCTTCTAGGTATTCGAGAAATTTGTTCATTTCATCCTGACTGCAACCCATCTGAGGGGCATACACTTGCACCATTGTCCGCTTCTCTTTCCCAAGGTGAACTGTTGCCTTTATAATCCTCTCATTGATGTACTGGATCTCTGTAATACCATCTAACACTTTAGACGATATCAATCCTACTCCATTTCTCATCTCTCTGTTGTTACCATTCCAGTAGAGGGTATAGTTTTTCCTCAACTCTTTCTTCCCTTTACCTTTACATTTAGTTTCACTCAGTCCTAGGATTAATATTTTCCTTCTCTCCATGATGTCCTCTAACTCTTCACATTTCCCAGTCAAACTCAGTACACTGATTGTTCCTATTCGAGTGTGTTGTCTTCTCCGGGGTTGTTGCGCAGTCGCAAGGCTTGGCCTATCATCAGGCTGTAAGCCATCATACCTGGCATGGATCTGCGGGTTATTTTGCCTAGTCCGAGTTCTTTGTTTGCATCCGAGGCTCGTATAAGTGTTGAAATCGATTGCAGTTACTCTCCTACTGACTTGCTAGACCTAACGTTAGAGAAGATTGTCTGTGAGGGTTATCTCCCTTAGCCTTAAGCAGTTCCCTGCCACACATGAAAGAGAGCAGCTTCTAGTTTAATTTACTTGTCATTTCCTACACAATGGCTTCAAAAAGCCCCTAAGGGTGTACTCCTCCGCCCATAGTCATTGGTTCTCCCTTAGTTTGTCAGTTTTAGTAACAGCCGCCCAACCCTCGGCCAGACAGTCGCAGGTAGTACCGTCTACTGTCGCATACGGTAGCAGGATGCACCTGACCTGACATTAGAGGATATTCAATAAAATATATCTGAGTTGCAGTGAGGTAACATAGACTGCGAATCAACATGGAGTTACTGGTCTCATATTTGCCAGGAAATAAAGTTACTAAGGCTATGTAAGTTGCAGACTCAACATTCTCTGAATCTCTTCCAGAAAAATGAAGGAAGGTACAGCCAGCTCGACGTTCCAGATGCCAACTGCCATTCTTAACCGGCTTGTAACAAATCAAATACAAATAAAGAGAGGGACTTCTTTTTTAGACGGTATGATGATGATGATGATGATGGTGATGATGATGATGGTCGTTGTTGTTGTTCTAAGAAACATAAATAAGTACGGAGTAAATCAAGGGGTACACTGTCTGATCCAAAGTATCCGGAGACCCTCTGTGGTTGGAAGCCCATCTGTAGTCCTGGATACACTATTCCGTGGATTCCTGTTTCCACATAAGGCAAAAAATTCTGATGCTGTACCTGAATTAAAGCCACTGATGCTTCTTTCCTAATCCCAGCTTAAGTATAGCTCATCTTCGGCGGAAATCTAGGCTAGAGACGCAAATGTTAGTGCGACTTTAAACCATCAGCAAAGTCGAAAATCTTCCGTGCTCGTACACCAGAGCCTAGATATCACTACGACGGCCGCTGTTGCTATAATTGGCAGCTGAGACGCGATGTTGTTCAGTGCTACTAGATATCTGTGTAATGGGTGGAGCAAGATAGGTTAGTTAATTCGAAAGTGGCTTGCTACACCAGTAAGCAATCAGTTAGAGACGTTTCCATGCTTTCTCGATTGCACAAGTCTGCGTGGAATATAATTAGCAAGTGGAAACGGGAAGAAACAATCATATAAAACCGGGTTTTTCACGTGAATGGTCGAGCTTTAAAGAAGCTTGTGCAGAAAATTCGCATGATATCGTGTGATACTATAACCCGAGAATTCGGCAGTGTCACTGATAGTGCACGAGGACTGAGGTTTAAGGCACTAGTACTCGCCCATATACAAAACATCAGACTCGGGAGTACTGTGAGTGGAGTACTGTTTGTACCGCGTATTACTATTAGTTTAAGCTAGAAATGAGAGCCAAGAAACTGATGAAATTAGAATTATATCTTCTATTGTCAGTATGAGAGAATTGCGAATCCATGCAAAATTCTTGTTGTGGGATCTAAATTCACTTCCCACCCAAGTATTAAAACCGACAATATTATACTCGAACAAATACTGTATAATGTTCTATTTAATGCCGTTTACATTGCTACAACATTTGAGAAACTCTTAAGTACCGGAAATATTTCCCGCAAAATGGATATTTCAGCATACCAGGAAATCTATTTGCATGATATCGCGATTTTACGAATCCTTAATTGCCGAAGGACAGCACTGATTTATTTATTTATTTATTTATTTATTTATTTATTTATTTATTTATTTATTTATTTATTTATTTATTTATTTATTTATTTATTTATTTATTTATTTATTTATTTATTACTCTCTCAAAATTTGGAATACTTTCCAGGCAGGTTAGCGCTAAAAGCACACTGATCTACCTTAGTTCGTGGAACAGTAACATCTGAATAAATTTCCTTCCTATAAAATTAATCGAGTGGAAATTATGACCTTGTTACGCCAGTAAGATCCCATAGCTAGTACTTTCCGTAATATGTGAGGAGCTTTAAAATCCCCTTAGCTGGAAAAAATTAAACCATTCGGAGAGTCATCTTTAAATATCTAAAAAGCTTTTCTTCAACGAGGATAAAATCAATGAACACGGATACATTTAATTTAATCATTTCTTGTATTATTCAAGATACTGGGATTGTTCAGTGTGACAAAATTTGGCCCTAATTTGGCAGAGAATAAACAAATTGAAGTGAATATTTTCCAGTTGCTGAGCCACCTTCTTGATGGTGGAACAAGGGGGTAGGTGAAGTGCGGTGAGGAATAAGGGGAAGACTCACTGCTGACATCGCAGGCTTCCGAGCATTCAACTGAGCGTTCTTCTGATAAAATGCAGAGATAAAATAATTATAAAATCAATATCCAACCTTCCGTGGATTAAATGATTTCTTTGAATAGAGAAACGGAGCACTGTGGAACATCTGCTCGCATGCTAAATCTTCACTCTGAATATATCGTGAAGAGATTGCATGACCATCGCTATTTTTAAGCTTGCCATAGACCTTATTATTATTATTATTATTATTATTATTATTATTATTATTATTATTATTATTATTATTATTATTATTATTATTATGTCGAGTGCTCAGCCTGGAGGCTGGTTTCTACGTCAACAGCTCCATTAACAGCCGTCATAGGTGGCCCATATTATTATTATTAATATTATTATTCTTATTATTATTATTATTATTATTATTATTATTATTATTATTATTACTATTATTAAGAAATTCATTGCAGTTTTACGATAGTGGAATTAACCTGCTTGCAATAGTACAACAACGAATCTGAAGTAAAGTATATACCACACGACAGCAACATAAAATACACGACAATTAAATGTTACTTACGAGTATTGTAAAATAATAATTTGAATGAATTACATAAAATTTCGTTCAAAATAAATGGAAAAGGACTCAAAATATTCCATTGCATGTAGCGATACAGATCGATAAGTCTGTGACTCACAAATCCAAACTAACCTGACAAAATACTCCATTACAAGTACTTTTTGGGGCCGATGTCCTAGACATTAGACATTAGACCCCATTAAACAATAAGCATTCTGTGAGCTTGCATTCGGGAGATGGTTGTCTCGAAATTCACTGTCGGCAACCTCAAATATGGTATTCCGTGGTTTTCCATTTTTAAAACAGGCAAATGCTGGAACTTTCCTTAATTAAGACCACGGCTGTTTCCTTCTTACTCCCAGCGCTTTCCTCTTCCATCGTCGCCAGAGGAATTACCTGTGTAAGTATGACGTAAAACCAATTGTAGAAAAACCCAGCAAACACCATCATCATCATCATCATCATCATCATCATTATGATCAAAAGTAGTTTTCCTCTTCTTCTTTTTGCCTTCTACTCTCATTTGCTTGGTACAGCACTCATGCTCTTCCTGACGCCAACCATGTGTTGAGAGATGTATTCACTGTTGCGTGTTCCTGTGGTGTGTTGCAAGTAGATGAAGATTCATATATTAAGACGAGCACAAACACCCAGTTCCCGAGCCGGAGGAATTAACTATGAGCAGTTAAAAACCTCGGCCAGGGAATGGAACCCAGGGCTCTCTTAACTGGAAGCCAGTATGCTTACTCAGCGCAGGAGCTGGAATTTTCGATTATAAGTAATGTACCAGTAGTATTCATTAATTACACACAAATCCACAGATAACATAAACAATTCCAGTACTACTATTTAGAGTAGTTTTAGCAGTAAAATGACTTTCAATCAATCAATCAATCAATCAATCAATCAATCAATCAATCAATCAATCAATCAATCAATCAATCAATCAATCAATCAATCAATCAATCAATCAATCAATCAATCAATCAATCAATCAATCAATCAATCAATCAATCAATCAATCAATCAATCAATCAATCAATCAATCAATCAATCAATCAATCAATCAATCAATCAATCAATCAATCAATCAATCAATCAATCAATCAATCAATCAATCAATCAATCAATCAATCAATCAATCAATCAATCAATCAATCAATCAATCAATCAATCAATCAATCAATCAATCAATCAATCAATCAATCAATCAATCAATCAATCAATCAATCAATCAATCAATCAATCAATCAATCAATCAATCAATCAATCAATCAATCACTGATGATCTGATTTTTGGACAGTCCTCCCAGGTGACAGACTCCCCGTGAGTTCCAACTTTATCTTCATATTGTGAACTTCCCTACTTTTAAAAGCATCACGCAACCCCGATTCGTCAGCTAACGTCGTTCCATGCGATCTCTCCACTGCCAGCTCGGAACATACCGCTTAGTGCAGCAGTTCATCTTCCTTCTCCCAAGTTTTCCCAGCCCAAAGTTTGCAAACATTTTCGTAACACTAGGCTTTTGTCCGAAATCACGCGTAAGTAATCGTGCTGCTTTCCTACGTTTTTTTTTCAATTCTCGAATCAAGTAATTCTGGCGAGGTCCCTATACACTTTAACCATACGTTAATTGAGTTCTTACCAGTGACTTACTTGCCCTGTTTCACGAAATGCATTTCCCGACTTACAAAGAAATGTTTACCATATTTATCATAGTCTTGTTTTTGGGTGGTCTGTCTTTAAATTCCCACTGCCCCCTCCCCCTCGCTTCGCAAAGGCTTCGTACATACCAATTAAGCGTGCTATTTTTCCTCTAGTCTCCGGTATCTCCCACCGAACTTTCTGGGTCATTCTTGTTATATGGCATCCGTGTATGTCGTTAGTTTTCATAACAGAACTGCGATTATCTTTGACAATAGCTGCGTCAACTTAATGTGACTTTTTTTTGGTGTCTTATCTGAAGCCATCTCCTTTCAGATTCGATTTAGTTAATTTATAACTGTTAGGGTCTTCAATCTGTCGAAACGTAATTTTTAATAAATGTGTAATCTATCTGAAAAAGGAAAGTTATTCCTTTTTCAGGTATAATTCTGTTACCATATGTTTTCATTTCTAGATAGATTATAAATGTATTTATTCAAAATTAGACAGTGAAGAACTTAAGTTATAAATGAATGAGTTGTGACATGATAGGTTTAATGTAAGATCTAGGTCCTAGACGTGGAAGGCTTTTAGAATGTAATTTAGAAAGTGTAGCTTACATAGAATACGTACGTAAAGGAAATACACAGCAAAGTGGAATGGTAACAAGTACACGGAATACTAACCTGGACTACTGAGAAGTTGCCATGGACTTAAGTACAAACACCAAAATACAGTGTAAATACAGAAATTTCACAAGCAAATTAGAGAAGAACGTTAGAGAGATAGCGATAACCCCAAACTGCTCAACAATTCATGTAATAACAGGAATACTAGCTTTAACATACTTATAGTTTATTAGTACTAATTCGAGATTAGACAAATTCTATATATCAAAATCGCATGGATTAACAGCATGAGCAAACTATACTCATCCTCTTTACACGTAGACTTGATATAGCAAGGGCAAATAATTCAGTAAGAGGAACGATTCATATAATTACAATGGTGTTCTTTGAGATATTATAAAAGTGCTATGAGGGGAATATAAAAATGATTCTCCAAAAATTTTCTTGTTTATGTAAGGAAACAATTAGCAAATCATTAGATTTTACAATTATTATAATACCACAATGGCATACAAATGAGCATTAAAGTTTACTGTAATCTACTAATGACATTTTTCTCTTTTGACATTTAACGAAATAGTAACGCTCACACAGCTCGCCATACAGGTCACACACGCAGTGCATAGACGTCTCATCGATACCCGATCGTGTACACGTCTTACAGTGAAAGCCGTGAACAGATAATGTATTAAAATAGACTTGCGATTATGGAGAATTCTCTTTCTGAATCAACTCTGGAAGGTCATTGCAAAGACGTCCAATAGAACTGAAAATTTAACATCCAATTTGGCTTGTGCTCTTCTTCTACTTGACGATTTCGTTATTCTGAAGGCGACGAGTGACAAGTTTCCACAAAATTCAATTATTAAATTCGTACAACTAGGAAGTGGGAGGTCGTTGGCCATTCAACAGCAACACACGAAAAGTGTAAATAAACTCAAACTTAAGGTAAGTACAGAACTAGCCGTTGTCTCTACACATAATTTGCACAATATCCCGTAATCTTTGGTCTTTTATGGAATTTGTTACGCTATTTTATATATTTGTGTCCTTTTCATATATGTTGGAGGATTTTGAAGCATTTACGTGTGTGGTACTGGATATTATTGCAACTTTAAGAGAGGATGAATACAGAAATTTGAGAATCTTAACAACGCTTTGTCAATCTGGGAACTAAAGGAACTTTGTTCACCCCTTACTTCTTGGAAATGTCCACATTCCAGGAGAGACACCTGCTGTTGTAATTAATCTGAGAGGGATGTTAAACGTGTGAGTAGCAGGATAAATTACATTTGACCAAGTAATGACAGTCTGGTTAAATGTCTCAATGTAACCATACGTGTGTGGAGTTAACTTGTGTTATTAATTCCGATTTTTGTTTGCAGTGTACATATTTACAATGCCGAAATTGAAGCCAAGTAGGGATGCTCATTTCAAGCAAATGATTTCGGAATTCGGGGAGGATATTTTTTCTACCGATGGTGAAATTATTTTCCGCAAAATACGTGAAGAGAAAGTGGCAGGGATAGGAGATTTACCGTTGAGCAATATACTGGTCTAGAGAAGCATATACGTGGAATATAAAGTAACAGCAGACGGAAGTTTCTGAACAGTTACACAGAAAAGTGATGTCACACCGTCCGTGTTTTTCAAAGACTTGTGTGAAGCTTTGGTTTCTGAGAACATTCCCATCTGGAAAATGAACAGTATTAAATTCAGAGATTTCTTAGAAAAACACATGGGCCGTTCAATTCCGGACCAGTCTACTTTGAGAAAGAACTATGTATCCCACTGCTATGAGAGCACTATGAGCAAAATAAGAGCAAAAGTCTTCAGGAAAAAAATATTCGTCCCTATCGATGAAACCAGTGACGTGGCTATGTTTTCCTCTTCGTGACTGATGCAGTACCTCATATAGTTAAAGCTGCTAACGCTATCGAAGCATTTTACTAAAGAATGGTGCACGTAACCTGCCTAACTCATGCATTCCACAGAAAAGCCGAAGAAGTCAGTTCAAATTTCCCTGAAGTTGAGAAGCTTGCATCGCAAACCAAGAAGATATTTCTTAAGGCTCCATCACGCAGGGACATTTTTGAAATCCTGAACACCCGACATTCCATTACCACCGCAGCCTCGCACCACGCGGTGGGAAACGTGGATCGACGCCTGTGTTTACTGCTGTTACAACTTTCAGACAGTGAAACATGTAATAGATTCTCTCGACGAGCAACAAACCAAGGCCATTCAGATTGTCCAAAAATTATTTACAGATACTCAAATGGAGGATAAACTAACGTACATAAAGGCGAATTTCGGTTTCTTGTCGTCGACTATTACACGTCTAGAGGAGAGACGCGTAACTCTAGAAATAATGATCAATTTAGTCAGAACAACAGCAGACCAATCAAAATGCGTTTATGGTGATACAGGTAAATCAGTGTCAGGTAAACTGAAACGTGTTTTTGACAAGTATTCGGGTGTTAATATTTTGTGCTCCATTTCCTGAGTGTTTATGGATGAAGATTTTAGCATCACTGGAATTGAAGGGGAACGTACATTCAATGGTTTAGTGCACTTCAAGTGTGCTCCCATCACGTCTGTATACGTTGAAAGGAGTTTCGGAAAGTACAAGATCGCGCTAGCCGACTACCGCCGTTCTTTTGCCTCGGAGAATCTGCGGATGGTCACCGCCATCTACCGTAACGCGGAATGACTGTTTACGTAACATAGCATCTGTAAATTTTTCATGTATGCTCTAATCCAATAATCCGGTCTAGAAAGCCCAGAATAACGGCCGAGAGGATTCGTCGTCCTGACCACACGATACCTCATAATCTGCAGGCCTTCCGGCTGAGCATCGGTCGCTTCGTAGGCCAAGGCCCTTCGGGGCTGTTGCGCCATGGGGTTTGGTTTCTAATCCAATAATGCATTCGATGATCTAATGGCAATTTCTTTTGTTTTGTTCTTCAGATTTTTCCCGAATTAACGGTCCATATATAACAGAAAATTTCTTGAAAAAACTGAACGTTGAGTATTAAACATGAGTCTGAAATGCTAACCAGTATTTAAGTGCATCTTCGTCAAAGTATGAAATTAGATTAGGCATCCATTGAATTTATGATAGTGTAGAATGACGCAAGTTGTTTGGATTTGTTTGCGTGTTAAAATTATTCAACAACATAAATATAGGCTATACAAACTCAATTAGTTAATTGGTCGTAAAATTGTATTAGAATTTATACGTCATTTTTTCAAAATGCGGATCAGTTTTTTGAGATTTTGCTGTCATTTTATAGATATTTTTTAACATTTTAGATCATCAAAATTCTGGCCCTGGTTATTGGTTACATAATTATGACTGCTTTAGTGTAAATTGCTTATTCTAGTCCAACTGTTTATGTGACAATATACATGGCTGTTCTGATTTCTAAATGCACTAAAACCAAACGAGGTACTTATAAAATTACTTCTTCCGTAGTGATGCATTTAGCTTACCAATATAATGATATAACATTGCACTTATGTAATCTTAATATTATACATAAATATTATATTGGAAATATGAAATAATACGCAGTAATGACAGTTAGTAAATAATGTACGCTCACTGTCGTTGTGTTCATTATATGATGTCTTTGGTACATAAATAGATCGATAAAGAAAGGAACATTGGAATGAAAATAGAAATACATACGTATATGCGAATTAATCACGTAAATTTATCTCACTAGCTAGTTACTGTCACGAATGCAATACGAAATGAAAAATTGCTTTCAGACATATAATGTAATCACTTCATAATGTTAGATGTTACCATAAAAATACAGTTTTCAATCGAAAACAAGTCTACTCAAGGAGAAAAAGGTACGGCAGTTTACAAGGGTAAAAGGAAAAGAGGTCTCTCAAATATTTATGCCATTTGCATGTAAATAATATTGATTTCCTGAATTTAAATTGTACCCAATATCTGAGACTGGAAGTGGTATGGACCGATCCGTTTATTAGAAACATAGCACACTCCACTACAGAATTACTCTTCGTATGAACAAGTGCGTACAGAAATGAGCAAGCATCACTAAGCATTTAGTTGAATGTCAACTTTCCAGGCAAATGGGTATTGCTGAATCGGCACTTCTGTGTTCTGCAACTCTCATCCGTACATACAATTACAAGTTCTCGCGCAATGTGCTGCAACTATTGACATTGTACGATGTGCGGCTTCCTATGCTATGTATGGAAGTGGATTTCTGAGCAATTTGTGGTTAAAATTAGCCTTAACACTTTGTCACCAAACCAAAAGGGAGGTTTATCATAATCCAATTTATGACAATTATTTATATGTTAAATTGGGTGTAATTTCAGTAGTAGAAACGCCTCATCACGCTATACGTGAGCGCCTCCGAAAACCGTAAAATTAGTTTGTGGGACGTAAAAAAGAATTATATTATTACGCTATACATGGTGAAAGATGCCTTAATATTTCCAATTTAAAACACACACATGAAAGAGTAAGGCACAGACAGAAATGCAGCCGTGTTCAAGCTCTGCATCGTATGAGATCACTGACGTTAGGCAAACATTGAGCGTGTTGAGTACTTGTATGGGTGATCGTAATCTGTTGGCTGCTGGAACATAGAAAATGGAGTGGCCGCATTATTACAAGTAAATTCTAGCCCACGATGCATTATGACCGCACTGTCGGCACTATTCAGGACATAAACTTCTCGTACGAAGTTTCAACTGAGTGACATCATTGCATTGACTCTCCAGTGTCTATATAACTTACATATTTGGAAGTGATAGTGGGAAATGTGTTTGCGAATTATAAGTTAACTTTGAGAATACTTGAATTCCTAATGTTTTCGGAGTGATGAGCACCTTTGAAGAATTGATCTGGAATGTACGATCAAATGACAGAAAGTACACTAACCCTATTTCATATTGCTCTTGACGCTTTGCAAAATGGAGTTCGTTTGTTTGAAGTAAAGCAGATATATATCATCTTACGGTGCTGTGTATCGATCCTGCAATCATGCATATTTCAGGTGAATACCTCACTTACTGAACCACAAAGCCATAAAAACCTGACAATGTTATACATGTGTGATAAAGTGTAATAGTGAATTCCTAAAAATTATGAAAAAATAGACACGATGTTTCCTAAAGACGATGTGCTGAAATTTACTACATAAAAACACTACGCAGTAATCGGGATTCATCGTAAGATTAACTCAAAGAAAGACACAATTTTCAAGATATAAATCTTTCATCTTCAAACACGCTGTACTATAGCGTACCTTGGTCTCAGTCTACCGCGAATCAAACACATCCTCAATTCGTTGAAGTCATTGTCGTCTTCATCACTGAGATTCAAACACACCACATTAATTTTATATTGATTCTAATTCCAATTTCAGGAAAATGATTAGATGATGTCTTTAATAAACGTCACTGCTGTATCCAGCCTACTCCTTAAATTAATTACATAAATGTACAATAGTAAAGATACCGTCACAGTAGACACATTAGGAAGTACAAAAACTGGATGAGAGCAAAGTTACGTACTCATGAAGAAACCTAACACACAGAAGAGGACAAGATGATGAATAAAATGCCGGGCTGACAATCTTGAGGACACAAATCTCGAAAGAACAAAACACGATAAACCAGGGTTGTTACCGAAGATGTCTTTGGACCCTATATCGTAACCATTCCTAGTTTTCATCAATTTAGTCTAATTACAATAATAAAACAGCAACTTTTCGCAAAAAGCTATATTCAAGCAGTTATGGCATATATTTTATTTTTCGTAGTCTCGCTGGATAATGGAAGCACATATACCCATACTGGATGAACAACTAAATGTGTTGTGGAATATCTTTCTGCTCTGGATTACTCAGTGTAATAGATAATAATTCAACTACTTTAATGCATTTGAACGAAATACCGATTTATTTTTTGGAAGTGGAAATAACATATTTTGAATGGACACTCCTCAAGTAGAACTCTGTCATGTTTAGTAAACATTCTCCTCAGAAAATGCTGTTTTTAAATGGAAATCATACATCGTATTAAAACCACAAAGGTCAGTTAATGCTAACTGAATGAACAAACAACATATTTCGCGGGATATTACTTCCGAATTTTTCTCAAACGAGCAATGTCTGATCAAAAGATGCTAATTCCACCTTAAGAATATTGTGGGAATAACACAAGAAAGGTAAAATAAAAAGGCACATGTAACGTATCCATGATCGGGTTTAGTATAGCATTTAAGGAACTATTTTTTTTCTGATCTGGATTCCTCAATGCAATCCATAATATTCAACTAATGTAATGCATGTTGACGAAATATATATATTTTTTGAAGTGGAAATAGCACCTTTTGAACAGACACCCCTCAAACAGCACCCTGCTATCTACAGTAGACCCTGGCATTATAAGACAATGTAGTATACGAACGGAAGCCGACGCGAATGTCAGCTTCAATACAAGATACTTGATAGCGTTGCTGCAGCCCATCATCTCGTGTTTCTCCCAACACATACCACATCAACGGATTCTAATCCGAGAGAGTCGGCAGAGAAATTAGACTCCAACAGCCTTCCAGTAAGTGTTGATTTAATCCTAGATAGTCCTTCCAGATTCGTCTGTCCCTTGACCTGCCAGCAGAGTAAAGTAAATCATTAAATTCCCCATGAGGCTTGATAGCCAAATGGCATTGTCAGTGGCTCTTCACCAGGGTGGCTATGGTTCGAATCCCGACTATAGCATATTGTATTCTTGAAATGAAAAGACACACCCCTGCGATTCGAAAACCACATAAAATTGGAGGCCACACGGCTATGATCACGATACCAACAGTCACGTAAAATGGCAAACTTGTTTTTTTAAACTTCCACGGTTTGATTCCAATCAATATATCCAGTGAGACATGAATTGTTTCACAATACACGGCACTATTGTATCGGTATTCTACTCACGTTAGCGTAACCGAGTCACCCCTTGGAAGGTACAGTTGAACGTGTTCATGCTTTTGATCTCAATTTTTCACAGAAAAAATTCTCAGCTTGTTTCCAGTCAATTGACTAGCTCAGGAATGGAATGAATGAAGCCCCCGCCTAGCTGTTAGGATAGGAATTGTGCCGGCTACAGATGCCTGTCGCACTTTACTGGGGCAATGATCAATAACTGAAAGATGACATGATATTGGAGTGTGTTGCTGGAATGAAATATGACTGGGAAAACCGGAGTACTCGGAGAAAATTCCGTTCCCCCTCCACTTTGTCCAGCACAAATCCCACATGGAGTGACCGGAATTTGAACCACGGAACTCAGCAGTGCCTGAGCCATTGAGCCACCTTCAGTTTTTCACTATGGTCTCAATATTATTCCCTACACTTGTCTTATCTCTATTGTCTGAAAAGATCTGTTGCATCTTGTGGAAAGTATAAACTTTTCAAGTTACTGTCACATGATTGCGAAAATATTCTGTTTCTCAAAATTCACGGCACCATGTCCAGTTTATATACTAGCGAGAGAGCTCAAGAATTCAGTGAATTTGATCTTCTTCACGAAGAAATAGTGCTGAGTTTGTAAATTCCCAGCCTTACAAACTGAAGAAGTAACAACGGTTGTAGTAGCGGTAAAATTGTCCACCATCGAATAGTGATGATCTTTGGATGTGCGTGAAATAGCCCTGTAGGCTGTCATAGGACACAATTTGAGCAAAATTTGATTCAGTGTCTCGCAGTGCGTTGTACATAATATAAGGCAGAGGTGGCCACACGATTTACTATCATTAAGAATTTAGAATGAAAGATTTTATTCCCCAATGTTCAGTAGCTCAAGAAAAAATGAACACAAAGTATTGCGTAAGTTCCTCCTAAGAAGGAATTCGCTCAAGCTGCGATATCAGCCGAAAGAAAGTGGCGGCTCAAGTGAACGTGCATGCGCCACAACCCTCTTGCAATCGCAGTCACATCTTGAACTCCTTTGTAAACTGAACTTACAGATACAATGTATGTTATGGGTATCCACGGAGTTTCTATCTGTATGGGAGTTGCATGGTATTGATTATCTTAAAATCCGTTTACCCTCCAGGGTTGGTTTTTCTCCGGACTCAGCGAGGCATCAATCTTCTACCATATAAAGGGCAGTGTCTTGGATCGTGAGACATGTGGTCGGGGATAAAACTGGGGAGGAGGACTAGTACCACATCCAGGCGGCCTCACCTCACGCCATTCAGAACAGGGGCCTTGATTGCGATGGGAAGATTGAAAGGGATAGGTAAGGAAGAGGGAAGGAAGCAGCCGTCGCCTTAAGTTGTACCCAACATAACGGCATTAGAAGTGGGAGACCACGGAACATCACTTCCAGGATGGCTGAGGTAGGAATTGAAGCCTTCTACTCAGTTAACCTCCCGAGGCTGAGTGGACACCGTTCCAGTCCTCGTACCACTTTCCAAATTTCGTAGCAGAGGCGGGATTCGAACCCTAGCTTCCGCGAGCAGGAGCTAATCACACTAACTACTACACCACAGAGGCGGACGGATTGTATTTATAATTATTAAAATTAGGCGTGAAAAAGGTACGAGGAACTTACAGTACGATGCGCTCATCCGTTTTTTGAGAGTTTAAGCATGGCCTGTGATGAAAGACTTCATTGCGCAATCTCTGCTCGGTATTCTGAGTATAGTGGACAGCAGTGCATATATTCTACTAATTACAGTAACCATAATATTTCTTTCGATAACATGTTGTCACATGTGAATCTCTGCTTCATTTTCGTAAGAAGTTTCTTCATTTTCATGGTATTAACTGTAAACTTCCTGAGTGGACACTTTATTTTGAATACATTGTTGATTGTTATTTCCCTATAATTGGAGATTGCCCAAACTTACAAAGCTTACAAAATAATTGAATTATTTTATGATCTGGTATCTAAAAGAGACAAAATGAAGCACTTGCAGATAAAAAGATATCCGTAACACAATTGCTTTGGATTAATACGTGTTATATTAAAAGATTAAAAAACTACATTTGAGTCTTTTGAATTTTTCATACGTGTCCCATGATGGTTATGAGATCCTCGTTGGCTATATAAATGTCTCCTAAATATACTTACGGAACCCCCAAGAGCGTATATTTTAATAGATAGTATAGAATGGTTAAATTGTACGTGGCACATTTCACCTCATGTACATCTGCGGGAAAGTGTTCATCAGAATCAGGGCCGTTGGTCACAGGGATCCCGGGCTCGATTACCGGCAGGGTCTGGAATTTTAACCATCATTGGTTAATGTCGCTGACACTGGGGCTGGGTGTATGTGTCGTCTTCATCATCATTTCATCCTCATCACGACGCGCAGGTCGCCTACGGGATTCTAATCAAAAGACCTGCACATGGCGAGCCGAACATGTCCTCGAACACTCCCGGCACTAAAAGCCATACGCCATTTCATTTCATTTCGCATACCATGTCTTAAGCTATGTTGTTTCAAACTGAGGAAAATTTCTTTCCTTACTCTGGGATAATTTGTAGCGAACGTTAAGAAATAAACTCGTTCTAAAAGCGTACACGTGCTTCCGTTTATTGACATTAGAGACTGGCATTATCGTAGGAGATTTAAGATGAATTGCCGAAATAACTTACTGAATACTTCTAGCTGACTTGTATGATGAGTGAAGTGTGAATGAGTGTGTGAACGAGCAAATGTTCATAAAAATTAGCAATGTATTTGTTAGTTACGGGTTTTTACTGCATTTCCTTCTTTCGCTATTAGTATTGCTTTCTATAATTATTATAATCTTCATTCATATTTTCATGTTGTACATTCTATAATAATTTCTATTATTACTATCACCGGTAGAGTTGGCCGTGCGGTTAGGGGCGTGCAGCTGTGTGCTCGCAACCTGGAGAAAGTGGGTTGGCAGTCCTGAAGATGGTTTACTGTTGATTCCCATTTTCACACCAGGCAAATGCTGGGGCTGTACCTTAATTAAGGCCAAGGCCGCTTCCTTCCCATTCCTAACCCTTTCCTGTCCCATCGTCGCCATAAGACCTATCTGTGTCGGTGCGACCTAAAGTAAATAGCAAAAAAAAAAATACTATCTCTACATTTGCTATTAGTACCATTTACAAAATGATGTGTTGTATTTTTTAAAATTATATTTCTGTTAAGTAATTTCTTAAATGTTGAGGTTAGGTGTAAGAGAGAGCCTTGAGCCCTAACTTGTCCACGAATAAAGACGAATTACTTATTTACTTACAACGTGTTTTATTACTGCCCACTCCTTGTGTCACAATTTAACTAATGTTAGGATAGTAGAAAAATGTGTTCAATATCTGACTCCAGCAGGCAACGTATACTTCATGAAATGTTTTAGAATCTTGTTTAATATGAAGTCACAAAACCACATTGGGAATCTCTAGAGACGAAACTGAGATTCACTTTGAGTGTTGTGAATATTATTGCCTTGTATCTGCCATGTAAATAAAGTCTATAGTACATGGCATGGTTTGCTATCATCATGTTTGTCATTACGTTTGCAGTGGTTTCATTAGTATAAGCGCGTTAGTGTCTAAATTAAATATGAGCGGAAAGGGAATGAGCATTGCCTTGAGCCAAGCTGTGTCGAAATTATTCATAGTACCAGAAGGTAGAAAATAATACAGATAATTACATCTCACAGTCTTACAACAGAAAGTGATATTTCAATACCGTGTTTCATAATTCAGTAGTTTGTGTAGGACTAGTGAAGTTTAACTCCGAATAGATTCAGATATACCTCGTAACACTGAAATACAGAATTGTACTTTAAACATATTTTGTTGCTCCACACTTCACAACATTTTATTTAATATAACAAATATAATGTCTCTCTCCTCGTCACTGTAGATACTCTAGTATAACTTCAGCTGTAATTCATTTTGATGAAAGGGAGTTGTAAACGCTTACTGATGTCATAAATAACTACGCTTTCATTCCTCCCCTGATGGGGGAGGCGGGCCACCTAATAAGGAACACCTACTTTCTGGCCAAGAGACTGATGTCATATAAATTACAGATGTAATATTGGAAAATAATTGCTCCCTTCAGATGAGATATTCGGACTAAATCACAACGTAAGACACAAAGCCTTTCATTTCCCTTTGTTCACTGCCGATGCATGTATACGCGCTCTATAGTGACACCTAGTTGGTTCCAGGAATTACCTTTATTCTCATTTACACTCTGGTTAATTGTTTATTGCGATGCTGACGTCAGGAGCTTAGTAAGTTAGTTCGGTTCTCAAAATAACAGGTCGGCTGCCGCTGGCACATAGAGGGTATAGGTATAACAGCTCCGTGTCCTCACATCTCTTCCATTGAGAAACCCCTCTGACATAAAATTCTGCAATTCAGGTGTCTATAATGAACATTCGAAACGATGGAATTTAAACAATTATTATTAGAGCTCGGATGTTTAGAACCCAAATACTGTCCTAATGTGCGGTCAAACATGCTCTTCACCCTGTATTGGAAACTTAAGTTTCCTAGGACATGAACCGAAACATGGAGCACTGAGTTCCCCATATTTCAAATGTTAATTTGCGTGAAGCATTCTGCTGTATTACAACTGAAACACACTGTAATACTTATGAAAGTACTACTTAACGAACATTCACGAAATATTATTTTCAAGTCATACGTTCAACAATAATAAAAATCTGCCTAGGTATCTCCATAATATCGTTGTTCATATTCAAGTTTAACCAACTGTGCGATTATTAATTTTTAGTGAAAGGAGCTATATTTTCCAATACATCAGCATAGATAAACAATCGGATATTTTCACGAGCTCAGCATGAACTTTATCTGAGTATCCGTTGAACACAATGTCACGCCACTGCATTCTTCCAACTTACATATGAGGCTTGGATAATTATCGATGATCGTTTCTTTCCTTTCGTTTAACATGTTCTTGGAACATATGAACCGCTTGATGTTGAAAAGGGACTTCTGCAGGTTTTACGAAATGTTCAGTCTTGATGCGATACTACAGGTGGTAGATAGAGCCACCGTTTTGTGTTGAAAGGAGAACTGCTTTCTGCGTTGCAATGATTCTTGTAATGATATTGTACTTAATTTTCATAGGCTATTACTATTAGGTTTGGCATTATTGCATCCGTTGTCATACTAAGAAATGGATTTATACTTTTAAAAACCATTAACAATACATTTCGTAATTATTTGTGGGTTTTATGTGGAAGTTAGCATTCAAAGTTCCAAAGTTCACTCCATTTGATGTATCAAGGGGACTTATGCAATAATAACAAAAGTAATTTCCTAGTAATGTATGAATTGCATTTTCTATTTTCATGCACTGAATTGTGCATTAGTATAGGTATCATGCACTGGCAGAAGCTTCAAACACAGATGGACATTTTCCATAGCCTACACAGTTTTATCCTTCTGATTTAAAATTTAGAAACTGTCAGAAATCCCCTTTCAACATCAACCTACTCATATAATTATGCAGTTCTCTTCCCCGTAGTCCTCAATCACAGTGTCCTCCTAGTCGTCACCGGAAGTGCGTGATGACTTCATCAGTTCATCTCGAACCCAGCCATCATCCTCCCACCCATGAAAGTCTTTTACAGACATATTATTAACCTGTATGTATGTTGGATATTCAGCCCGAAAGATGGTTTGATCCTCCACAGCTCCACCAAAAGCTATCATAGCCCAGGCGTCACTGAAGAGGCATACTAGGTAAATGAGTAGTGAAGTAGTTTTCCGTTGCTTCCTCACCGAGCCAGAATTTGATATTGCACAACAATCTGCCAAGACCATTGAAATGCATTCACCAACGGACCCCATGAGCAATATTTTCACATCATTCATAACAGGGACTGGCTGTATAAGGAATGATATTAATAGCATCGCTCTTACCTCGGTCACTTTCATATTGTCAAAGCCAAGGATGAGACTGAGACAGGTCAATGAAAGAAACAAATTACTGTAGCCCATGCCAGAAGACATAGTGCACTGTAAACAGTAAATCTCGCCAGCAAGGGCATATTATTAACCTATAAATGTTGAAGGAGTCATAGGAAAGAAATCGATTATGCTTCTTGCTGGTGAAACAATGACACTCCTACAAACAATTAAATACTTGTAAGAACAACAAGCTAACGTAAACTGAAACGTGGGATACTGCATGCCCCAAAGCTACCACAGAACACGGAAGCAAAGATCTGCACGCCTACAACTCGTTATACTAGAATGCTGACTCCCTACAACAGAATGTCACAAATAGTATCAACATAAGATGATAACGAAAGGAATTTTCTCTGGGGCACTGTATGCCCCATGTTTCCATTCCAGGGTTAAAAATAGCTAAATATAACCTAAAAATGCAAAATGTGACCAAACATATCTGCTTCCAACGAACTATTTTTGGCACTAGTTCTTTTATATTGAAGATACTATTCATTAAAAAGTATTATTCCACTGCTCCCATTCATTTCCTTATCAATTCTTTTAACTTAATTCCACTAGTCCCTATCATAAATGCATCATCAATCATTAAGCTGTGGTCAGTACCGAAGATATTTTAATAAATATTGCAGTCTTGCACAATGGTGACAGACCTCGTTAGGGTTATTACCCTAATGAAGATGTTACCTTTTAATAACACATAGGTACTGTGAGGTAAGCTCACCCCATCAACACAGTAATTCCGTGTTGGTGACTCATACAACGTGACATTTCATCCCGTTTAACATCATCTGTCAATCTCACAACAATGTCGAGGTCTTTTCTTGTAATCTGCAACATGTAACTTATTTACTTCTCTGTGCAGTACAGTTCAGTACATCTCGTGACCTACGATCGGAAAGTACGTAAGTAAACTGGCACAATATGTGAGTGATAACCTTAACCCGGCATTACTCGCTAGGTCTTTACGTGCGCCGTTAGTCGCTAGTGAGCGCAGCGCTCACCTTTAGGTTAAAGGGCCATAATAGCCTACTGTATGTCCATATAAAGATGGAGGTATTTTGAATACGTCAGTTTAAAATAGTTATTTATTTAGGAACACGTGCGAAAGAAGTGGCCGCGCATGTTAACGCGCTACGGCTATGGAGCCAAGCTCTGCATTCAGGAGATGCGTGGGTTCGAACTCCACCGTCGGCTGTGCTGAGAATGGTTGTCTATGGCTTCCGCTTACACTTCCAGGCAAATGCCGAGTCAGTTCCTATTCACAAGCCACAGCTAACAAATTCCTTCCACAATTTCATTCACCATCATTCACTTCATCTCCATTAGCTCCTCAACTGAGGTTGGCAACAGGAAGGGCATCCGGCCGTAAAACATGCGATATAAATTTATCTCACCTCATTCCAGACTCCGTATCAAGAAACGGAACGTAGGGGTAGACAAATAACTTATTTACGAACACGAATATTTAAATCTTTAAAAAGTGACATATGACGAGTATGTTCAGTATGAACTGAATAACGCGAAAATATATTCCAGCATAACAGGAAATAAACATTTTACACAATCAGTTATAATTTCTGTTTATTTCAGCACCTTTCCTGGAACACTGTTTCCGGGTTCGAATATTTGTAGAGGGAGCATGAGGGCCCCACTTGAAAATTCCATCCTTTCCTGAAAAGAATGGAATGCAGCCTTCAATCAACGAAAGTGCCTCTTCTTCCTCAGAACTTGCAGACACACTGTTTCAGAGTTAGGATCACTTTCGTAAACCTTATTTGTTTCATTACCTTCACTTTCGGTGTTCAAGTCCACTTCCTCCAGCGTTTCACCCAACCGCGAAATTATCTGATCTGTGGATGCCATTATAACTGTGTGAATTGTCTAACAACAGTCACAATATAAAAAGTTCACATTAAACACAAGCATAAGACAAACCTCGACTTATTACAATGCGCGAAATTGAGTAGCACTGTTACTCCCTACTGAGCGCACCGCTCACCAAGGATGAACTGTGTTAGGCCCCTTTAAGCTACAAGGATCATCATTATCAAACATGCACTGTCATGCCTAATAAGAGATTGAGGATCTTCATTTCCATAGGTAATGGAATAACTGACATATCTGCTTCCCAATAATCGTTTTTAAAGTTATATGGAGTTTCAAAAGTAGAAATGTTGTAATATTCCAACAATAAGCAATATGCAGCGGAGGTGAGAGCCGCACTCATCATGCGAGTAACCGCGGGTTAATCGTGCTACTGTACCTAAATATATGTTCAATTTTTCGATTCTCTTACTACAGAACCATTGGTACTTTTTGGATTGGGGGCTCGGGAAGCATGCATTAAGGAATGTCATTCAGAGTTAATAATTTCGAGCCAAGTACTACTTTTTTAAGAACTTACTTGACGTCGCACCGACACACATAGGATAGGAAAGACCTGGGAGTGGGAAGAAAGCGGTCGTGGCCTTAACTAAGGTACAGCCCCAGCATTTTCCTGGTGTGAAAATGGTAAACCATTGAAAACCATCTTCAGGACTGCCACTATATCCCTGATGCAAGCTCACAGCTGCGCGCACCTAACCGCACGGCCAACTCGCCCGGTCAGCAAAGTACTTAGCGATCTTCCCAGTTGCAAGAAGTGATCTGTCATATCAGCACTATGTATGGGAAGCATCACGTCTATACATGAAAAGAGTTGACGTGGATGGTGATAAAGTAATGTACCGCGAACGCAAGTTACTGATTCATAGAAGCAAGCTCCGGCAGAGCTTCTATACCTCCCACATATCTCTTATCGTTGATGACGTCAAGAAACAGAAGTTAAAAGCACTCTAAAATTTTCACAGCGTTCACTTTCAAAAGCGAACACTGTGAACATGTGGGTTACGTAAAATTAAAATCAACGAAAATATTTATCCTTTGTAATACGTAACTATGAAACTGTTTACTGTATTTATGCAATTATTTCATGACAATTCAGTGAAACCTAGGCTAAGTGTTACTTACTTCTAGGTTATTCACATTTATTTGCAATATTTTTGACCGTTCTTATTAAAATGTATCTCATTTAAACGTTTTTTCATATATACGTTATACTTTCCGGCTATTTTCTGATTATATTCAACAAGGTGTCATAATAATTTTCATCTGAGACCCTAAACTAAGTGAACATGTAATACGACCAGTTGTTCTACTTTGAATTCGCCCCCTCGTTTCAAGAGACTGTAGTTTATAAGAGTAAAAGAAAGCAATATCAAAATTAATGTTGTAAATATCTATCCTACGCTGAACTCCAGTCGTACCAGTTGTCGTTTTAATTGGGTACGTTAAGGCAAACCAGAAGTATTCCATATGGGGTGAGACGCCTTGCATCCACCAAGATAGGAAACAAAAGATTTCCTGTTGTCCCCTTGCTTGATACTGGATACTTTTCATATTTTGAATGTAGGTGGACGATGTTCTACGAAAGCATTTTGTACTGCAGTATTAATATTTTAAGGGACATATTAGGAGATATAAATTCTTCGCCAGATGGATCACTCTATTCCAAATGGCAGCTGACGACACCACCTAAGCTCGAGTTGGAGAGTACCACTCAATCAAGACTTAAACCTCCATTTTCGAACAACCCGCTCTGGTTTAAACTGTCATTATCACTTCTCCCACCTCGAAACGCTTGTATGATGGATAATACAACCCAAAGTAGAAAACCCTCCCCTCCCATCTCCATCGTTTTCCTGAACATCCAATCCTTCCGGAAAAAACGCCTTCACCTCCAAGCTCTTCTACACCAAAATACCGCTCATACCGTCTTACTCAATGAAACCATGTTCCATCCTTGCCAACCTGCTCACTTACCTGGCTTCACCCTCCACAGAGCGGAGCACCCCGATGTGACTGCTCGCGGGGGTGCCGCTATCACAGTCCGTACCTCCCTCGCAACGCGCATCCACCTCCCCCTCCCCCTCATTCTTTTCCCGAATCCCTTATAGCAACCATTTATTTCAGATCCAGAATCCTTCATCTAGCCACAATATACAATCGCTCCCAGAACCCTTTTCCGACAGACTTCCTCACCTATCTCCATACCTCATTCCGGCATTTCATCCTCCTCGCAGATCTCAACCTCCATGGTCGAACAGCCACCGAAATTCATAACTTCGACACCTTCCTATACAACATAGATTCATCCTTTATTCCGCTTGCAGGACCATCGCGCCCTTCCTCACAAACCACCCCTGACGCCGTTATCGCTCATAATTCCTTTATAAATCTCCTGCAAGTCTCTTTTCTCCCCAGTATAGGAAGTGACCACCTCCCTATCCTACTCCAAATTCCAACCCACGGCACAAACACCCACTCCACCCCCTGGCGCAACATCACTCTTTTTTACAAAGCCAACTGGCCAGGCTACCGTGACCACATTAGCCAATCCCTCACCCAAACCCCTCTTCCTCCCAGCGACGCCCAATACGTAGAAACAGTTGCACAATACATCCATGCTACAATAACTTCCCCCTCCGACGCCTATATTCCCACCACCCTTCACACACCCCATAAACAACGCCTCCCACCTAAATTCCACCATCTCCAGAAAATATCCCAATACTACCTCTCTGAATTGTCCAGAACCCGTGATCGTTACTTTCTCCATCTCCATCGCCAAACCAACCGTACAATTACCAACTATCTCCATGCCCACCATCGTCGATCTTGGTCTGCCGCCTGCACGTCTCTAAACGCTCAACATGCCTCCCCTTCCGAATTCTGGCGTAAGCTCTCTTCCCTTCTTGGCCAACATCGTACCCTGTTTTACCCCATCCTTCATAATGGCCGATCTCCAAGTAACATTGAGGAAAAACTCGAGATATTTTTCTCTCACTTTAATCAACGCTTTACCCCCACTATTCATCATTCCGTAACTGACCCCACCTTTTACCAAGACCTTCTATCCTCGCCCTACCTACAACCATCATCAACCAACTCACTCTCACCCCACGTCTTAAACACACCGATAACAGTCACAGACATCACAGACGCTTTCTCCCGAACCCGAGACACCACTCCAGGCCCCGATCGCATCCATTATCGACATATCCGCCAAGCCCCACCTACACTCCTTACACTACTGGCCACTTTCTATACTTTCATCCTCACCCCCGGATTTTATCCAACCAGTTGGAAACGATCCGCCATGCTTCTCTTTCCTAAACCTGGAAAGGACCTGTCAGGCCCAGACTCATAACGCCCTATTTGCCTCATAACCATCCTCGCCAAACTCCTGGACAAGATCCTCATTCGCCGTATCCACCCCTACCTGCAGTCCCACCATCTATTACCACCCTCCCAATGTGGTTTCCGTCCCGAACTTTCCACCTCACACCAGCTTCTTCGCCTCACCCAGTTCATTGCTGATAATTTCAACTTGGCCCGCCCCACCCTTCTCATCACCTTTGATTTTAAAAAAAGCTTTCGACTCTGTTTGACATCTCGCCCTAATCTATAAGCTTCACTTCTTCACCCTTCCTCACTCCCTCATCAGATTCTTTGCCTCTTACCTACACAACAGAACCACCTGTAAAGCCATCCAAGGCCAACTCTCTCAACCCTTCCAGATGTCTCTGGGAGTTCCTCAAGGATCTTCACTCTCTCCGTTGCTTTTCCTTCTCTTTGTCGCCGATATCCCCCAACCACGCTCCCCCGTCCAGCTCCCCCAATTCGCTGACGATACAGCAATTCATGCCCTTCTCCCATCAGTCCAAGCCATGAACCGAATCCTTCAACCTTACCTGAAATCCTATACCTCCTGGTGTAACCGCTGGCATCTGCGCATTAACCCATCTAAAACCGAATCCATCTTAATCCGACCCCGTCGTGGCCGCCTATCCGCCACCTGAAATCCCGCTCATCTCCGCCTCAAAATCAAAAAGACCCCCTCCGTCCGCAACCAACTTTAAAATACTTAGGCATCACCATCGACCAACACCTGTCCTTTCGTCCTCACTTCCTTACTATGAAATTCAAAGCTGCCCGCAGGTCCCAACTACTTCGCCGACTGGCCGGCACCAGCTGGGGTCTCACCACGAAACTTCTTCTCCTTACCTATAAAACATTTATTAGACCCGCCGTAACGTATGGTCACCCCGCCTGGGCAGCCGTCGCCCATTCCCGTCCAACCCTCTACCAACCTCTTCTATCCATGGAACGCCGTCTGGTACGCATTGCTCTCCGTCTCCCACCTCTGTATCATACCAAAGACCTCTATAACATATTCCCCTTCCCCAGACTAGATACCCACGTCTCCCTCCTGTTCCAAAGATTCCTCAATAAAGCCCTGACCCCCAACAACCCCGTCACGTCCCACCTCTTGTCACTACCGTTTAAGACTCCTCGACATACCCTATCCCCGCTCCACTTCTACCACATGCTCATTCAACCCACAGACCGGCCACACCCATAGAGAAGACTGTGTTTGGGTACCCTAAGCATTCTCTCCACACTACAGCTGCACAGTCCATCGCAATGGATCCTCTTACTCTTTGATATTACGGTTCCTAAGATGCCGTGTTGACCACCTCACCATAGGCCACAAAATAGCACTATCCTCTCCAAATTGTATGACATAAAACTGGTCGAGATTTTTTTTTAACTTCCTTCCATCAGCAACCACTCAATGTACCTTTATATTTGTATGTGGCTGTATGCTTACTTAAAACCTTTCATTCTCCATCCTGACGGAACTTGTAAAGTGTCTTAGTTTAAGCAATTAAAAAGAAAAAATTAGGCCTGTATTTATGTATTGCTACGTTTTGTGCATTTATGTAACTAACACAGCACCAATGACTTTATATATCAATATTTAAAAAAAGAGGAACACAGAAAGAGGAAAACCAAGACGTTCCCAATCATATCTCCCATTTCCATCACCTCTATTTACCCTCTCCCACATAAAGCACATCACCTTTAACCCCCACAACTCTCTTGGACAAAGAGTAGGTATTCCCTACTAGGTGGCCCGCCTCCCCCGTCAGGGGAGGAATGAAAGCTTAGTTAGTTAAGTACCACTTACTAGGGACAAACGGTAAATCATTTTTAAATTCAAACCTTCATTATTGGAGAAGACTTCCTCGTAAACATTAGCGATTTTCTCCTGAAGACGCTGAGCAATGTTAACTGGGAAACGTAAATAATTTCACCTTGTTTTCTTTTTTTTTTTTTTTTTTTTTTGCTATTTGCTTTACGTCGCACCGACACAGATAGGTCTTATGGCGACGATGGGGTAGTAATAGCCTAGGAGTAGGACGGAAGCGGCCGTGGCCTTAATTAAGGGACAGCCCCAGCATTTGCCGGGTTTGAATATGGAAAACCATGGAAAAAGATCTTCAAGGCTGCCGACAGTGGAGTTTGAACCCGCTATCTCCCGAATACTGGATACTGGCCTTACTTAAGCGAATTCAGCTATCGAGCTCGGTTGTCAATAGCATAAACACTTCTTCTTCTCTTCTTCTTCTCCTTCTCTTGTTCTTCTGCTTAATCTGTTTATCCTCCAGGGTCGGTTTTTCCCTCGGACTCAGCGAGGGATCCCACCTCTACCGCCTCAAGGGCAGTGTCCTGGAGCTTCAGACTCTTGGTCGGTGGATACAAATGGGGAGGATGGCCAATACCTCGCCCTGGCGGCCTCACCTGCTATGCTGAAGAGGGACATTGGTGGGGGATGGGAAGATTGGAAGGGATAGACAAAGAAGTGGGAAGGAAGCGGCCGTCGCCGTAAGTTAGGTACCATCCCGGCATTTGCCTGGAGGAGAAGTGGGAAACCACGGAAAACCACTTCCAGGATGGCAGAGGTGGGAATCGCACCCACCTCTACTCATTTGACCTCCCGAGGCTGAGTGGACCCCGTTCCAACCCTCGTACCACTTTTCAAATTTCGTGGCAGAGCCGGGAATCGAACCCGGGCCTCCGGGGGTGGCAGATAATCACACTAGCCACGATACCACAGAGGCGGACAGGATAAACACTACTGATAAATAAATGCGGAAATTAAGACAAGCGTAAAAAATATACACATTATTCGCATTATAAACGTAAGTAAATTACAAGGTCGTCAAAAATATAGGCGATAGCCTGGTAATTTGCTTAGAGGTCAATTTATAAGAGGAAGATGTAGGTTTGTGTATAGACACTACGTTTACACTGAAGTTATCAGAGAGTCTAAACCCCACACACACACACAGTAAACGGATGTTGACTTTGAACTAAATGTATTATCCTTCAGATACTGGACAGCTTCGGGAATACGGACATAACTCGGAGTTAAATATATTAAAAGAACTATGATCAACATCATAATTATTTTCTTCCTCATCATCATCATCATAATGTCCGGCTCCATGGCTAAATGGTTAGCGTACTGGCCCTTGGTCACAGGGGTCCCGTGTTAGATTCCCGACAGGGTAGGGAATTTTAACCATAATTGGTTAATTTCGCTGGCGCGGGGGCTGGGGGTATGTGTCTTCTTCATTATCATTTCATCCTCATCACGACGCGCAGGTCAAATTAAAATACCTGCATCTGGTGAGCCGAAATTGTCCTCGGGCACTCCCGGCACTAAAAGCCATATGTTATTTCATTTTTATCATCATCATCAGCAGCATTCAAGATATTCTAGCAGAATATTGAACTCCTAGCTGCAGGAGCAAGTGAATATTGTGTCAAGACCTTTTCTCTGTCAGTGGCTTTTACTCCGAACAAAACATTCACCAGCATCACATGAATGATCTGACATAGATGATCGTCAACTGGAGTAAAACCTATAATATTGAACATGTCGTATGTTGAGTGATTTAAAGCAATATGCTCATCAGAACAATGTACATTTCATGTAATGTCTTTCGTTCGCCTGTAGGCATGATCCTTGTCAGTTCCTTTTCACTGTCGATGTGAAGCTTCCTGTTCAGCGCATTGCTTGTTCCATACTTTCTTTAATGTATATCTTCTCTTTATGTTGATATGTCATTCTGACTGCGTCATAGCTCTTTGACCGTGAGAATTCACTGCTTTTCCAAATGGATCTTGCTATTTCAAGGAAATAACTTTATACACTGCCCTTTCCATTTAGCATGTTGCACTTTCTCATTATAGATTCTTCGGAACAATACATCCAACCGACTCACTACATCAATGAAGCTATCCAAGTATCTGCGCTTTCAGAACATCAGTCTCTTGGTGCAGTAACGTGACACAAAACAATGCATATCTTAGGGGAAATTAAAATATTAAGTTGTAACACGCACTTACCACTGACCATAATTCGTGAGTATAGTATCAGGTTTCATATTTGAATTTTGATTGTAAATTATATATAACATTAGAAATAAGATATGGAAATGTTATGTAAGTCGGCAGAAGTGCCTGTTGAACAATAAATAAATAAATAAATAAATAAATAAATAAATAAATAAATAAATAAATAAATAAATAAATAAATAAATAAATAAATAAATAAATAAATTTTCAATGATCAAGTCCTGTTTATCCTGCTTCTTTACTTTATTAGACACATTGAGTTATGCTTCACAAGGAGACCATACTATGCCTTACCAGAGTGGGACTTCGACAATTTTTGGTAATTTTTTAATGTCGCACTAACACATCGAAGTTACTTGGCGACGCAAGGATGGGAAGAGTTAGGAAGGTAGTGCCGCTGGCCTTAATTAAGGCACAACCCCAGCATTAGGCTGGTGTGTAAATGGACTTCGACAAAATGTTTGGCATGTTCACATCACGCCAGTCGTTTGGCAACATCAGGTAGCAGTGACTTGTTCACAGCCGTGATTCCCTATCTAACTTCATCTGACTGGCCAATAAAGATCGTTCAGTTTCTTAAAGTAGCTCTTGAAGAAATTTTCTTTCGAATATCAATAACTATTATGTCCTCTTATTATCTACGACTAAGCACCCTTTACATCCAGCACGTGTCTCCATATTTCCTTCAGCTATTCAGCCAAGTTGGAAACGGTGGCTCTTGTGCACCCACCACATTTCTTGGAGCACTGTTTGAAGGAACAGGGCAGCCAGTACCAATGCACGATGAGCTTCATCAGACATAAATCATGCTTACGCCTACTGTTCCTTATATTATTTGAAAATACAAGGTACTTATCACCCCCCCCCCCCAATTTCTAGAGCGTTGGCACGTCAGGAAGGTGCTGTTCATGTGGCAGAGAGACAAGTTACTCCAATAAAGCATACCGACAACTTCATCTTAAATAAAGACCAATTTCAGTTGTTTTCCGAACTTTCTCGTAAGATCTATATTGCATATTCCCCATTCATAGCTTGCTCTTTTAAGAAGCAATCTAACTACTTCACTGTTCTTTGTCTCCATGACAATGCACTGCTTCTCCGAAAGGTTTTTGCTTCTAGGAAAGATCACGAAATGCTACCTTTTCCATTTCAATATCTCACACATGCATATAGCCCTTTTCTTGGGAAATTACATCCATCCGGTTCACTAAGCTAGTAAAGTTATCACGTTGTACTATAGATCATGTTAATCGCTGTAAGCGGTGGCATTCGAAATCATTCCATTTCAAAACTTTAAAGCTTAAAACCTTAAGGCCCGCTTTCATCAACACATGTTAGTACTTAACAAGGTGTTAAAACATTTTAACATACAATTTAAGAAAATTTGCGTTTCATCAACAACTGTTAACGTTAACATATGTTAAACTGAGTATTCATGTTAACATCAGCCATTCCCCATGTTAAATGGCTAACATTAGTATTTAGCAACCTGTTCCAAAATGGCTGCTGTGAATCTCCCTTTAGATGTGGAATTGCTCTATTTAGATCTTTTACACAATAATCCTGATCGAAGAAGAGTTCAGCAACATAATGACTTTGACAATTTGACGGTTGTACAATTTCTTCGTAGATACAGGTTATCGAAAATAGTCGTTGCTAAGGTTGTTGACGAAATTCGAGTGAGGTTGGAATATCCTACGAAGAGAAACTTACCTCTTTCTCCAATGTTGCAGGTACTGATAACATTATGATTTTTTGCTATTGGTTCTTTTCACATAATGGTCGAAGACAATTCTGGGATTTCTAAAGTCACTGTTAGTACAGTTCTTTTTCGAGTGTTTGCAGCAATAGCATCCATGAGAAGTGTAACGTTCCAGACGTCACAGTGTAATTATGTTAATTTTATTATGTGTAATTAATTCAGGAATTTAACGTCATGATATTTATCTTGGTATGTAATTTTATTATAATTCATGTTTAATCATTTGCTCACTATCATTTCATTACTTTGTAACTACGACTTGTAAACGAGGGCTGAATATCCTAATATTCACTTAGATTCTTGCGACATTCGTTTAAATTTAACTTGCAGTAGATTTCCTCTATCTTGCCACATCACCGAGGAAGAAGGAAGGACAAATTTAGACATCAAATTCTGGGAAAAGCGAGCACGTGTTCAAGCGTTGTAACGACAGCTACCGTATTTCGACCAGAATAATTCAAACTGATCACCGCCTATATTTTCAAAGGAGCGTCATGTTGCCATGGATACTGAGTGAAAGGGCTAATAGAAGAACAGTTGATATCTTGGTTGGGACCCATCTACTCTAATATCTGGAGTGGGGAGAGACGTGTCAACTGATTGGACCACGTGTAGCGACCTGTAATTAGAACCAGAGAAGGTTATAAAAGGGCGTGTTGGAGCTCTTGGCATCATTCGTCTTCTGCATTCGTTATTAATAATCTTCTTGATTCTTCGATCTTGTATTCGCTGTAGGTCTGAGAACTTGTCTTATGGTTGTTGTACCATAGTGGACTAGTGTGATAGTTTATCACTTCTACATTAATTACTTCGTTACCACGACGTGGTACTTAGGAATTTCTGAATGAGGGGTGTATAGCCACTCTCATCAGGAAGTACGTACAGCTCGGCTACTAGACCGGTTTGTACCAGTCTAAGACAATAGGTAGTATTAAACTAGATAGAAATGAAACTTCAGGGCACATTTTCAGTAAAGTTGGAAGGATTATTAATTGAGTATCCTCTCCACATAACCCAAGGAGGTTTTTCTAACTATGACTTAGGGCTCATCTCCAATATATGGGATAGAGCATAATAGGGAGTGTTAGTGTCGAAGCCATCTTCCAATTAGTGGTCGGTGCACTTAGCAAGGCAGGAATGGTACTTAGCTGCAGATGAAGATATCTCAAAGACGACCGGTGATGTTCCAGCTACAAGGATGGAAGCTTTCCAATGACCAGAAGAACAAGACTACATGGTGAGCAAGCGAGTTAAAAATATTGCAAGTTTTCGCGAAGTAGAGTCATTCAACTTTTTGTTAAATTCATTTCCTATTTTAAATTCAGTTCTCGTTAAACCGTCGTCATTTATATTCAATATAATAAATAGTATTTTTCTAGTTCACTTTAATCAATCTGCCTTAATTAGCCTTTTGATTTCTAATTCTCCTGCTTAATGATTAGTGCACTTTCACCCCACCCCTGTGATAAGAGTCCGTCCAAGCTTGATTATAAATTTTTATCTTTAAGTCATCAACTTAAAGATTGGCGCCCTTAGCTTGCATGGTTGCATTTCTCGTTCAATGATTGTTCTCCGAAAGGGGAAGTCACATAAAGAGGATGTAAAATTCCCTTCAGTAGAAGAGCGTCAGCAAATCATCCGCGACTTCTATGAAATAAGCTGTTTCCTGGTGTTCTAGGTGCAATGGATTGCACACATCCAATCAACAGGAGGCAATAGGGCCGAAATATATCGTAATCGGAAGGGATAATTCTCTGTTAATGTTCAGGTGATTGGTGATCCTAACCTCCAAATCAGGGATATAGTTGCTAGGTGGCCACGACAGTACAATATTTAATAACTCCAATACCAGAGCACCGTTTGAAGTGGGGACAATTAACGAAGTGATTTTGTTAGGTGACAGTGGATACCCGCTATGAAAGTATCTGTTAACCCCACTGAAGCCCTCGCGGACTTTCTCCCCCGCCTCGTCCTTTCCTTTCATCGTCAAGCCATCTGTGCTCTTGCACTCAATAACGTCTATATATTTACTAACTAATTCAATTAACAACTCTTTTTCGAAGGAGGAAAAATTAGAACTACGACTCCGTTTCACTTCACGCGCCATATTATAAGCTGTACTCAAACAAAAGCACATTGGAGCGCGCTGTAAAACAGCATGTTCGTACCACTGCCTCCTTGATTTGCACCAGTTCGCAATGTTGGGTGAGTTAACAGTCGATTAGTTAACATTTCACAATAAAAGTTTGATGAAACGCAAGTAACCTAACAAGATGTTAAATTCTTAATTCCGTATTAACTAACTACTTGTTAGTATATATTTAACATATGTTGATGAAACTGGGCCTAAGTGTTCCTTATTTGTTATACGTCGCATGGACTCGGATACGTCTTGTGGTGTCGATGAGAGAGAACAGGGCTAGGAGTGTGCTAGTCTGCATTTAATGTCCTCCTTACTTTCCCATCATTAATTATTCTCTTACCCAAGTAACAATATACATCTACTTCCTTTAAGACTTAATTTCCTAGCCTAATATTTCCTGCATCACCTGACTTCATTCGACTGCACTCCATTACTTTTGTTTTGGATTTATTTATTTTATATTGCACGCCTTCTCCTTGTCTGTGCCCATACCATTCAGCAGTTTCTCCAGATCTTCTCCAAATTCCTAGAAAATAACAATACGAATCTCAGAATTTTCATTTCCTATCCTTAGATTGTTACTCCTTTTCCAAATTCCTCTTTGATTTCCTTTATCACCGGTTCTATGGAAACTCTGAAATGGAGAGGGGGACCAAACTGCACCCTTGGCTCACTCCTTTCTGCATTGCTGCTTCATTTTCATAGCTTTCGATTCTTATAACTGCAGACTGATTTTTTGACAGATTGTAGAGAATTCTTCTTTCTCGGTATCTGATCCCGATCACCTTCAGTACCTCAAAGAGCTTCAGAATTAGAAACCACGGAAAATCATCTTCACGACTGCCGATAGCGAGGCTCGACCGCAAGCTATCACCTACATGGCATGAACCGTGCAACCAAATCACTCGGTCATAAATATTTCAGATTGACCCATTCAAGTCCAGCGTCCGTTATAATATATACAGCTTTCTGCATATCCTTTTCCAATTCTTTTCCTTATTTCTCAACTTCTGAACTGGTTTTACATATTCACGGCATTCTCTGCATTTGCTTTTGATAACATAGAGATATCTATCAGGACTGGATATAAGAAAGAGAGCAAATGAACAAAAGATTGTGAGCGGAGAAGAAATAGGCCAGGCAATTCAATCCCAGTCTTATCGATTCTGTGAGCAAATATATGTTATTTGATGTTATAAAACATAAACTCTATTTAGACGTAATTAACCTTCTGAAAACATACTCATAAGGGGTTAAAATAGACAATGGCTCCTTTCAGTGAAACTTGAACACGAACATAGGCAAGCCATGAATGCAAATGTGTTTTGTTAATAGTTTTCTCTCAACGAAGTTACATATTTCGATTCATTTAAATTAGAAAAAAATTAATTAAAAATGATGTTGCTCTCTGTATAAAAAGTCAGGTCTGAAAGGGACCATGTTTGCTCTGTATATGAAAAAATTAAACCGGCTTATGGCTACTATTCATGAAAAGGTATTACGGATAATTTGAGTCGAAAACGATTGACAACTTTTGACGTCGCTCTAAACCTAACAGATTTCGGTGATGATGAATTGGTAGAAGAGGAGTACTTATAAGGAAGGAGTCGTGATCGTATCCCTTAAATGCGCAATTTATTATTTATTACAAATAGTTGTATGATGGATTTTCTCTCCAAAAGTAATAAATTATTATCAGAATTGTATTTAAAAATCATTGGTCAAAATATTTATTTATTTATTTATTTATTTATTTATTTATTTATTTATTTATTTATTTATTTATTTATTTATTTATTTATTTATTTATTTATTTATTTATTTATTTATTTATTTATTTATTTATTTATTTATTTCGATCAGTCCATATGTTGAGAGTTTTGAATGTCTTACGTACCGGTATATGAAAAGCTGTACGATTACTGTAACTACTGCCACACTTCAATCTTAGGTATGTCCTTGCTCACGAATTATCCGAGGTGAACAACATTTCACTTATTTTACCAGAAATGTTTAAAGTTCACACTTCCCTCCAGTTGATTAGCAAGAATAATCATAAGATATTGTTCATTTTTTAATACACTAGCGAACCCTAGCCATTTCTTTTCAGTTTCGACTCCGTTAATTTTTGTAACTGTTATGTTCTCCAGTCTGTCGAGACTAATTTTGTAACTGTTATGTTCTCCAGTCTGTCGAGACTAATTTTGTAACTGTTATGTTCTCCAATTTGTCGAGACTAATTTTGTAACTGTTATGTTCTCCAGTCTGTCGAGACTAATTTTGTAACTGTTATGTTCTCCAGTCTGTTGAGAGTAATTTTGTAACTGTTAAGTTCTCCAGTCTGTCGAGACTAATTTTGTAACTGTTAAGTTCTCCAGTCTGTCGAGACTAATTTTGTAACTTTTATGTTCTCCAGTCTGTCGAGACTAATTTTGTAACTGTTATGTTCTCCAGTCTGTTGAGAGTAATTTTGTAACTGTTAAGTTCTCCAGTCTGTCGAGACTAATTTTGTAACTTTTATGTTCTCCAGTCTGTCGAGACTAATTTTGTAACTGTTATGTTCTCCAGTCTGTCGAGACTTATTTTGTAACTGTTATATTCTCCCGTCTGTTGAGACTGATTTTGAGTAATAAATTTATGAAGTACCTCTTTTTAACAGTATTATACATGAAAGTTCAACAGCTTAATTTAGGAAATGACATGTTTCTATCAAATCACTCTCAAATATTTAGAAATGAGAGGATAGAAAAGAGGAAGTCATTAATACAAGTTCAAGATTTCAAGTTCTTATTAAGTTGTTTCCTTACCAGGTACAATACTGTTAAAAACAGGTAGCATACTACTCAAAATTAGTTTCGACAGACTGAAGAACCTAGCAGTTATTTCAAGAGAAGGTCAGTAGTAAAGAAAATAATAGGATAGTGATAGACTTATGTTTTGTTGATGATGGATAAATGTGTGGGCTCAAAAACGCTTTTCTGCACGTGCAACCCACAGTGAGTTTTAAGAATGTATTAGGCTGCTTTACATCGTAATGAAATGCCGGTGAACCAGGTACGTCACGTTCTTTATATTATAGGCTTAAAATATATTTAGTAGGTACGTGTATACATTATTTCTTTCCTAAGCTGTATATTTGTCATCATTCATCTTCCAGTGATAATACACTTGTATTCCTAAGCACGTGGTTTTAGTATAACTAGTGCGTTTGTAAAAATATTTCCCAATGGGGAAATATATGATTCTGCTCACTTACATACGACATTTTATTTCTGAGACAAGATTTCGAACCGCTTTTTGCGGTGTTTCGGGAATTTACGATTTTTCCTGGATCTTGAGGTTGTTAGGATTTTTGCTACTAAATTTTAAGTTTCTAAGATAAATGAAGGTTCTTCATTAATTCCTGGCACTTTTTATGTTTACACGTCACTGTACTTGGTCCACTACTCATTACATTACACTGTTTACATAGATTATCTGCTCAAGAATACATTGATATATTGACGTTCGGGAATCCAGTTACAGACTTTGAAGATTTTGGGCTAATGTCTTTTCTGGAGTCATTTAGTAACAACTGAGAAACAGTTTGCTTTCCCATGAAGTACCTGCTATAGCGGACGTCAAGTCTTAAGCATTTTGAGCAGCAGCCACCAGGCAAATGAGCTGCCTGCTGTGTTGACAAAGCTGCTTAACAAGCCACTGTCCTGCCAATAATTAACATCAGATCAGTGATGATGGTCGCCTATGGGTTAACAAAATAGAGTTCGGTTTTGAGGCTATAGGAATAGAACGCTTACCTTTGGTCCGAAGAGCCCTGTTCGATTCTCGGGATCTTAACCTCTACGTACTCTTAATTCTCCTGAAGACTGGGTGTTTGTGAATTCTTGGTCATTCTTCACCCTTATTAAGCCCCCATCAACCCCCTCCGGAGCCGCATTTGGCATTATAGTAGTTATTAGTGTTGAATTAAAACAGAGAATTTTCCAGCATCACCAGCCGTCGTTCTCGTCATCACTGATTTATTATCCTCCCCTGTAGATCAGTGGTGTAATGTCCAGCCCATGAGCACGGGTTCGATTAGAAACAACAAAAAAGGAAACATTAAAGCTAAAAAAATGCATTTCTGGTTAAAAAAAGAAAATTGCTCCTATAACAGCAGCCCTGACTGTCCTCTAACATAGACGTAAAAATAGACAGGAGTGAAATACCAGAACTGTGTCATCTACCTAGGAGTTACGAAGAGTAAGGCATGCCCTGCTTATAAATCCTATATTGCTAACTGGAGAAACATACCGACTTTAAATCTTCACGGTTATTTATCTTTCGATTTAATATGCTGTACATCGAAAACTGCTGTGGATAAAAATACCTGGATTTCTCCAGTCTCCTCGTAGAACTGTTCTCAATATCGACGGCTTACTATATTTCTTATATTGTCAATAATCTATCTGAGCGGCGATGATATACCAAATTATGCTTCACTGGGATCTCAAGGAACCTTTCAAACTGGGCAACACTCCGCATGCCTGATTGCTCAGTGCTGGGAGGAGTGTCGAGAACAAAGCGCTTAATGGTTGAAGTCAAGGTAAACTTTGTGTACGTCAGTCGACGGTTACAGAACGGGTTTCAGCCTACTAGTGGCCACAGCTGGGCCGTGGTCCAACAGCTCTGCTCTCTGACCGACCAAACAAGCAGAGGATGTGAGTCACGGCTCTACCGTCATGCGTCATCCGTCCTGAGATTGGCTTTCCGTGGTTATCAATCCTCCTGCACTAAGGCGAATGACGGTACAGGTCCTAGGATAGGCTACGGCCGCCAAACCTTGCACCTTCACCACACATCTCCTTCTCTGATAGAAATCTCTGGGCCTGAGAGACTGCGTCACCGTCTAGGAGACCCGCCTCCAGCTTCAGGGGAGGATTGAAAACATTTAGTAGCTGTAGTAGTGTACATCTGCATTGGATGTGCACGAACCGAGGTAATACCTGTATGTTTCTCTAACTGATCCAGAAGAGCGTATTGGAAAATTATGAACAGTTTTCATCGCACAGGTAGTCTGTCAGGTTTAGAAAATCTAGTGCTTCCTAACAGAGTGTTTTATAAGAAACCGAGTTTGTGTACGGAATGTTAGTAGTACAATTATTTGACATCTTAAATAAATACGTTTTCGATCTCGGTCTCCAAAATGTCCTGTGTATTTCTCTTCTTCATCTACTTGATCTACACTTAAATACGATATTTACAATCTGAGTATTTTTCTTTCCCTTAAGTTTGAAATGAGCAGGGAATTGAGTAGTTTGACTGAAAGATGAACGCATTCAGGAGTATACCAAATACTAAATGGCCCCAAGTGGCAATGAATTTTAAGTCTACGAAAAGTGAATCCTATGAAAATTGATATACTAGGTGGATATTTTTTTCATACAATTATTTCCTGTGACGATAACGGTCTGAAGGGATATTTTCATGTAACAGATTTTAGTTTTTGAATCTATATACAGCTGAAATTTCTGCTATATATCCTTTTATATATTCAATTGAAAGGAAATTATAATCAGGTAAGACAGAATATGAATGTAAGTACTTTTCGAAGTCTGACTTGAACAGGTGCTATGCTGACATCGGTAACTGGGAGAATGGAGGGGGTTTGATGTGGTGATCTATTGTTCTTAAGGGTTCGCAACAAGTTTAAAATACACTGCCGAATGCATGGAACCGAGGAAATGAGCAAGAAAATCAGAGTAGGAAACATCACGAGGGCTTTGGCTATTTTGATGTGCCAGCAGCTTGAGGTTCTGTAATTGGTTTCTTCAGCCAGATACGTACCCATAATCCATAACCTTGAGGCACTTAGAATACATCATTACACTCGCCAGTGGGTGAACACCCAAGTGGTGGTGATGATGATGATAATTATGGTGATGATGATATCTTCATTTATATGTGGTTCTTAATACGAAAATTGAATGTCATAAGAATAAGCGAGATAATGTTATTTGCATTACGTACCATTAAATATTTTTACGGCTTTCGGAGACGCCGAGCAACCGGCATACTCTCCCGCATGATTCCTTTTATGTGCGGGAAAAACAAACCGCTGCGAGGTTAACGTATTTCAGCACTTTCCAATACCACCGGACTAAGCCGAAATCGAACCCGACAATTTGAACTCAGAAGGCCAGTGCTCTACCGTCTAAAATACTTATTTTAGCATAAGAATAAATCAGCCTAGCTCCAGCCCGCATCACGCTAGAATTCGCATTCTTAGCCAGGGAAGAGTTAAAGGAATGTCCCGACTAGTGAGATATCGCTCATGTCTTTAGCAAGATGACTAATTAGTATTGTGAATCATTACCGCAATGAAAAGGTCCGAACATCTGAGAAAAAATCTGCCCTCTTCCGCATTTACTACATAAATACCTCCTTCAGTAACCTTGATCTCAACTCAGGATGTAGGGTTAAAAGGTGGATGTTTCATCATCTCTTCTACAACTACATAAGTAATAATAATGATAATAATAATAATAATCATAATAATAATAATAATCATAATAATAATAATAATAATAATAATAATAATAATAATCCACGAACCTACTACGCTGTCCTCGTAGGGACAGACGTGATAATCCAACGTGTCGCGTCCCAGGTGGCGGATAGGGGGTCCTAACCGGCTTGCTGGCGGACTTAAGCGCAATAAAATAGCTCTTGCGGACAAAACACATATCAGAGGCGGCTGACAAGCAGAAGCCGTAGAACAGTCAGAAACCATCTTGAGGCAACCTGTAAGGATCATTACCTTCGTTGTAACATCGAGATCGACATCTCCCCATTACCTTCAACCTTTTAGCATGATAGAAATGTCAGCTGACAAAGAAACTACCCCAGGCCCCAGCGATTGTACTAGGTTTTCTCGGTCATCGGATTCTGGGGAACGGAGAACATCATACGGGAATGTATCGGAGCTTCCCTAATCTCTTCGTCCCAAACGCAAGCATATTCTTGGCACCATCAACATCACTACTCTTCTCAAAACTGGCAAATTTAAGCAATTAACGGACATGTTGGACAGGCTGAAAATCCAAATTTTAGATCTTCAAGAAACAAGATATACGGATGAAAATCACTTCGAGTCAGGCAACTACAGAATATACAAAAGTAAACCACCAATTCCAGTCCTTAGCACACCATTGCAATTTGGCCCGGGGTTTGCAGTAAGAAAGAATATCATGAATTCAGTTATGAGTTTCACATCTCCCACTGAAAAAATTCAGTGCTAGCAATGAAATCAGGAAACAAAGCCTATTCACTATTCAATTCCCATGCACCTACAAATAATTACAACCAAAAAGACCTAGAAAAGGTGGAAGAATTCTGGGAACATTTAGAATAAAGAGAAGCCCAAATACCTAAACATGTCAAAATTTTGATGGGAGGTTTCAATGCACAAATAGGCACAAAAAAGAAATACAGAGCCACCGTAGGACACTACTCCACCCATATAAGAAAAAATAAAAATGGAGAAAGATTAATCATCTTCTGTAAGACCATCGATCTGAAACTAATATCAACTCAGTTTCTACCTTGGCCGCAGAAGGAAACAACCTGGAGATTACCGAACATCCATTTAAGAGAATTTCGGATAGACTCTGTTGCTATTACAAAGAGAAACCAAAAGGAGATCATAAATGTTAAAGTCAAGAAGGGTATCATCGACTCGGATCACCACCTATCTCTAATCAAAGTAATGTTTAGACCTAACAGACCCAAATGAAGATCACGGCGAAACGCGCAAATTGATCTAGAGATTCTGAAGCTAAACTCAAGCTCTTGCCTGACCAATATCTCCGAGCAAAATGCTACTAGTTGGTCAGAACTTAAATACAAACTTGTAAAAGTAGCAAAGTGCACTAACATGCCACCGTGGAAACGTAAAAAGGAGTGGTGGAACGATACCTGGCATAAGGCGTTGGAACTCAGCATGAAAGCATGGCAAGATTGGAATTCACAGAAAACATCAGAGAAGTGGCACGCCTTCATTAACATCCAGAAGGAGACATCAATTGTTATAAGATTCCAAAAATTTCACTTCGTTCAGATAAGAATGGCATAAATCAAGCAATAGAAACAATACTAGGAACTTTTGCAGAACATTTAAAGAAGAACTGACGAGATATTGGTCGCCCTCTCCATGTTTTAAACGACACGGATGGGACTTTAGATACATATAATGATGAAAACTGTAAACTTGTGGCAGATCATTTCAAATACCTTATAAATTGCGAACATTCTACTGACCAATACACTTTTGAAACATCACAACCAAATCTAGACTCAGAGCCTCCGAAGAAGTTGAACAAATAATACAAGAGTTAAAAAACAACAACGCTCCGAAATATGGAAACTAGGGGGAGGAAATCTCGCTCAGAAAATCCATCAAATTCTTACAGATATCTGGACCAGTGAAACCATTTCTGAAGACTGGAAGTTTGCAATAATACACCCATTATATAAGAAAGGGGACAAAACTGGCTTAAATAATTACAGAGGTTTCTTCCTACCAGCAGTCAGCTACAGAATTCTTTCAAAACTCCTATTAAAGAGACTTGAAATGCAAACAGATAATTTGATTGGAAAATATGAAGCAGGGTTCAGGAAAGGCATGTCATGCGCAGAACAGATCCCTAATCTGAAGACCATCCTACAAATTCGTAAAAGCAGGCAAATGGTGATCACATTTGTGGACTTCAAATAAGCGTATGACTCTATGGACAGACCGACACTTCCGTATACTGGAAGAATTGAAACTACACAGGAAAGCAAGAGAATTAATCATACGAACACTAACAGGCACCACTTCCAAGGTGAAATGTTTAGGGGAATTGTCTGATCCATTTGATGATGCAACAGGAGTCCGACAAGGAGATGGGTTGTCCTCTTAATAATGTAATCTTGTTTAGGAAAAAGTGATTACGACTTGGGAAAAAGAAGTTAAAGGAATAACCCTTGGCAGATTACATGAAAAGAAAATTCATTTAAAGTGTTTGGCCTTCGCTGATGACTTTAGCAGTGGTGTCCAATAACAGACAGGAAACGACTGCATCCATTGAACATTTCCATGAAATTGCATCCAGAACAGGACTCCAGATCTCATATCAGAAAACTCACTACGTGGATGGATCTCTTCGGTACCTAGATGGACAACCAATGAAAACGCAATATGGCAACATACCCCAAGTGTCTACATTCAGATCCCAGGGCGAAGTCATCCAACTTTCAGGACTCAATCGTGAAGCAAAGAAAGAAAGGGTCTCTAAACCTCAAAGAGCATACAGACTCACTTGGAGCCCAAACTAAACCCCATGGCACTTAACGCCCTTGAAAGAGATTAGGCCTGACCAGCCACCACTGCTCAGCTCGAAGGCCTGCAGATTACGAGGGGTCGTGTGGTCAGCACCACGCATCCTCTCGGCCGTTATTCTGGGGTTCTGAGACCGGAGCCGCCATCTCACCGTCAGATAGCTCCTCAATTCTAATCACGTAGGCCGAGTGGACCTCGAACCAACCCTCAGGTCAAGAGAAAAGTCCCTGACATGGCAGGGAATCGAACCCGGGGCCTCCTACACCAAGAGGACTCTCCTGGAGCAGATATAAAAAATAGATATCTCGAAATGCAAAATGAAGTCATATAACACTGTAATAAAACCTGAATCACTATATGCTTCTGAAACACTGATCATTGGGGGCAAATCATTGATTAATGATGTAGAAAAACAAGAAAGAAAATCTTAAAGAAAATTTTCGGTCCGGTCTCTACAGGGAAATTTGGATGAGAAGGAAATCTCATGACCTCTACTAATGCTCAGAGAAAATCTCAGACACATTTAGGAAAGGACGTTTGAAATTTTAAGGACATATTCACAGAATGGATAATGAGAGATTGACCAAGATAATTCTGAACCTTGCCCTGTCAATGGAAGTAAGAAACAATTGGCTGCTCGAAGGTGGAAAAGATGCACAGGAAATTTGCATCACAGATGACGATGTGTTTGACAAATCTAAATTCAGAAAATGAGTCGACAATCACCACTTCAAACATCATCCAAGCGCTACCACCAATAAAACCTGGTCAGAGACGGCAAAGAAAGCCACAGCGAGAAGATGAAGAGATTCTGGGAGAAGAAAGAGGCAACTACATCAGTTAAATAATTTTAATCATGCTTCTTAGCCGCGCATAACGAAGAAATAATAATAATAATAATAATAATAATAATAATAATAATAATAATGTTCTTTACGTCCCACTAACTACATTTTTACGGTTTACGGAGACAACAAGGTGTCAGAATTTTGTCCTTCAGGAGTTCTTTTACGTGCCAGTAAATCCATCGACTTGAGGCTGGCATATTTGAACACCTTCAAATACAACCTAACTAAGCCAGGATCGAACCTGCCGAGTTGGGGTCAGAAAGCCAGCGTCTCAACCGTTTGAGACACTCAAGTGATCGATTATGTGCAGGTTTACCATCTAATGTGGGTATCATTAAACTTTTTTCTATCATTTTAAGAGAAAAGAATACCTAAATTCTCTAAAAGGTTTGTGTACTGCCCGTGGAGACAAAATGTTCTCTGTTAGAGTTATACTGAGTAACTGCTCAAATTATAAATTTCATTTTATACATAACAGCCTAGATAACATGACAGTGAATATCAATGAAGGTATTAATGATACGTGTTCACGAGACGGCAGTAAATAGTATTTAGTGCCACAAATTCCAGCAGAATCTAATCGACTGTCAATTCGCTTTACCTCTCTGTAGAATAAAGTGGATGCATTTTATAGCAGATCAACATAACGATGTGAATTAGATTGTCGTATGTTAGTCAAGTGTTAACAGAAAGTACGTAGTTCAGATAATCCAAACATGATAGTAAAGTGAATGAAATTCTTAAACTGGCTCGTTCTCAGCACTTGCCGAAAGATTTGTTGTCCTCAGATATGTTCACGTCCCCTTTCAATTCGTATAAAAGCCTTTCCATTCACCTCACTTCCAGCATCCTGCCAGCATACAAGCTCAATATCTGAAATGTCATTTTTTTCTTTCCGCACCGCTGCGTTATTGACGACATGATGTGCAGCAAACTGTCAGCCAACCATTGTGATGTGATGATCACTGATCCAAACAAATACTTCTTACTGTACGCACATTGATGTTCGTTCCACAACAATGTAACTGGGAAGTTGCACCATTCGGAAGCACTACATTCACATTTCAGCGTACATGACCGTTACTACTCCAAGTGTAGTTCGCCCTTCACCCTCCCCCCACCCCGCTCCCTCTCAGGAAAACAGCGGAATCACACTACTCTGCTTCAACTGTGGTCATCCGTATGGATCGTTATTCCAAATAATTCCAGTCATACACAGCATCGCAGACTGAGTGTGACAGCTGAGTAAGTTCATTGGTAAGTGGCTTAGCAAGACCGATGCTTTTTTTAGAACTTACTTTACGTCACACCGAGACAGATAGGTCCTATGGCGACGACGGGATAGGAAAGGCGTTAGGAGTGGGTTTGAATCGTCCGTGGCCTTAATTAAAAGCCATCCCTAGTTTTTTCTTGGTATGAAAATGGGAACCACGGAAAACTATATCAGGGCTGCCGATAGTGAAGTTCGAACCCGCTATCTCCCAAATGCAAGATCACAGCAGTGATGTTTCAGATCCTAGACTGGGTAAGTGCAATTTTCGAAATTAAAAGCCTTATACCAGTGGTTCATATTCCGGCCGAAACTATTTTTCCTTTGGCCTAAAGTTCACGCATTTGCATATCTTTTCGTAGGGGCTATACAGGTTGATCGGAAAAAATGTGAACCGCGTATATGAGCGTTAGAGCGTTACAGGTTTGGCCCCATAACAAGCACGCTACAGTAGCACTGTCTGAAACACACGGTGTGTTAGTGTTTTATGCTCATTTCTCGGCGTGGCTCTCAAGCCCGACCAAGCCACGTGCAGATTTAGCAACACCGCATCCTAAAGCCCATTTGAATTCGCTCGCGAAGCGATCTGATTGGCTAACTTCAGCAGCTGATAAGATGACAACGGCGCAAGATATCGACGTAATATTTTCAAATAACATATTAGTATGACTCGGTTCACATAGTTCACGACCACCCTGTATATGCATGCTTATACATTATGTGTACAAATTATGGAATTTTCAGTTCCATGAAAATTATTGTATGGTGCATATTTCTGCGATTTTCACAATTGCAACATATTTTCTATGTCTTAATGTCTATATGGGATTTTTAGCCAGTTCTAAGGTTTCATCTTATGTTTTATCTGAATAATAAATAGGCGTTGTGTTGCGTGTGATGATGCAACTCGTCTTGTACAGAGAAGTAGTGCTGGTATCACGCGGTGATCACCTGCCGCGTCATCCTTGTATGTTTTGTGGGAGGCTGGGAAGCCCATAGCTTGCAGTATTGCTGTAATGGTTGTAAGAACTAGCTGCGTGCTAGAGAAAACTAAGCTACGCATATTATGTCTCTGTTGAAAAACTGAAAAGTGTCGTTTAAAATTTTCTGATAATCGTATTGAAATATGCCGAAAGGAAGAAAATCTTCGGTTGGTAGCGTAACTGATTTACATATGGATTTTTCAGCTTAATTAATGTCTACAGATAATAGGGTACTGTTTTGTGGAACATGTGAGAAATATGCAAGGAGTGAGAAAATATTTGAGATAGTTCAACGTATAGGCCTAAACCCAGAAAAACATACGGAAAATTAACCAGAAAACTCGCAAATAAAGAAACTGTTCAAACGCAATTAGTAGAGTGTTTAGATAGTAGCGTTAGTCGAGTTTTTCATGCGTTACGTGGAACATTTTTAGCTGCTAATATATTATTCCATTGTGGATAACATATAATACATAATTTTTTAAAAATCTTGAAGAATACACTCAACGACATGTACCAGAAGAAAGTACATGCGAAAGTAGGACATTGTTACAGTACGTATTCTTCTTCTACTTTCGAATAACCCATTTGGAGGGTACTATGAATCAACTTTGGTTACTTTTCATTGTGTTCGATTTCCTTTGCTTCCAAATTTCCATCATCCTTCGGGAGTGTTGTTCCTTCCCTTCTTGAGTCCACTTTCTTCTAGTTGTTGGTTTCTTCCGCTCCTGAAACGCTGCCTTTTGAACTGCTTCTCTAAAAAGTGTTCTGTTTTTGATTGTATCTCTTTTAATTCCATCATTTTTCATGTCTTTCTCAATTTCAATGAACCATGTGGGTTTAGATTTGTAACTATTCAGATGGTTGAAGATGCGATCTGTTAGTCTGTTGTCATCCATTCTGTAAACGTGTCCGAAAATTGTAGTCCTCTTTTCCCCATTACGTCAGTTAGTTTTCAATTTTCAAATATAGCTCTCTGTTTGGTCTTAACCTGTATTCTGCATTTTTATTTCATTTAGCTTCCAGTACTTTTCTCAAAATTCTTCTTTTAACCTTCTCCAGTTATTCGAGGTCTCAAGTTCTTGTTAGTTTAAGTGTTTCTGCCGCATATAAATTTTCAGGTCTGACTTCTGTTTGGTAGTGTCTCAATTTAGTATTCCAGGATAAGGATTTTTTTGTTATATACATTTTGTGTCATGTGAAACATCCATTCCATTTTGTGCACACTAGTTTATATAGATGTGTTTTCTTTTGTGTCATTCTTTATCCACTCTGTTAAGTATTTACAGCAATTTGTTTTACATATTGGGTTAACATGAATTGTCATACGCAATATCATATTTACAAAAGCAGTTAATTAATCATTCATGTGGTTATTTGTTGATGAAGGCATTTATTCACAGAGACGTTTCATTCGCTAAGTTAATTGTCGGTGCCTTGAATAAGAATCGCAAGACCATAGCTTATCTTATTAATATCTGTGTGTGTGTGTGCATGTGTGTGTGTGTGTGTGTGACTCAGTGTGTGATGGAATCCTTAAAACTGTTATGGCTTGCTGATATTAAATACGACCAAACCAAACCCCATGGCACAACAACCACGAAGGGCCATGACCTGCCAAGCCACCACCGCTCAGCCCGAAGGCCTGCAGATTACGAGGCGTCGTCTGGTCAGCACAACGAATCCCCTCGGCCGTTATTCCTGGCTTTCTAGACCAGGGCCTCCATCTCATCGCCAAAGAGCTTCTCAATTGTAATCATGTAGGCGGAGTGGACCTCGTTCCAGTCCACAAATCCAGGTAAAATTTCCTGTTCTGACCGGAAATCTAACCCGGGGCCTCCGTGTAAGAGGCAGGCACGTTACCTCTACACGGCGGGGCCTGCTATTAAATAGTACCGGCTATTTTAATTTGTTACAGATGCAGGTACCTGTATGGTAAATTCAGGACAAATGTTGAAAGGTACCTTTCCAAAATTGATTCATATAACATGTTTAGCACACGCTTTTCGTCACATTGTTGATACAATACGCATTTTTTCTCAATTGGCAGATCGATTTGTTCTTTTCTGCAAAGAAACCTTTTGTCATGTAAATCTCCTTCGAGATTTCAGTTGTTTAGATCAATTACACCTAATATCCCACTTTCTCCCGCGCCAGTGTTAACTCGATGGGGAACATGGCTGGATGTAGCCTGGTATTACACTCACTACACAAATCAAACAAAGATGTTGTTAACTGATTGGACTCGAATAATGCTGCATCAACAAAAATAGTTCAAAATATTCTGTCAGGCATTGATTTAGAAGAAAATCTTGTTTTCATATCCGCACATTTTATTACTCACGAACAGGTATCACATCACTGGAATCTGTAGGAATTCCTTTAAATGATTCAGTAAGTATTTTTGAAGAAGTAATATAGCAATATGCAACGTGAGTTTAATTCCCGCTAATATGAAATAAAAGGTGAAAATGAAAATGAATAATGTAATTTCAAGAATTATTGTTATAAACAGATCTGTGATAATGGAGACACAGTTGAAGGAAAACCGTCTGTCACGCCGAGAGTCTCACCTCCCTCTACAAGCAGGTAACATTTTAAATGCTCCCAAATATCTTTTTGTGTGTAGACAGAAGTTTATCACGTTAAAAAATTGTTTTGTGGGACAACGCACGGAACTTTTCAATTGAAAATTTGCCCAAAATGATGGCTGTGAACTGTTGTGTTAGACACTCGTGCACTACCCGTGTCACAGATCCTTGCACCAACAATAATAATAACAACAACAACAACAACAACAACAACAACAACAACAGAATGTCATCTACCCATATAAACACAGTTGACAACACAGAACATACTTCCATGAAAATTCACAGCCTATTTCCAGTCATTCGACGGGGTCAGGAATAGAATGAATGAAGCCCCCATCTTGCGGCGAGGATAGGAAATGTGCCGACTGCCGAAGCCTGTCGCACTCCTCTGGAGCAATGATTAATGAATGACAGATGAAATGCAATAATATAGGAGAGTGTTGGTGGAATGAAATATGACAGGGAAACCCGGAGTACTCTGAGAAAAACCTGTCCCGCCTCCGCTTTGTCCAGCACAAATCTCACATGGAGTGACCGGGATTTGAACCACGCAACCCAGCGGTGATAGGCCGGCGCGCTGCCGTCTGAGCCACGGAGGATCTAGAACATACCTCCATACAAGGTTTAATTCTTCAGGTTTTTACAAACTACAAGCAATCACGCCATTTTATCTTTTAACACACTCTCAAAGCACAACATTTGCAGTGAGTATATAACCAAGTTCAAGGAAGTAAACAACACAGAGAACATATATTACTGGTTTCTCAAATCCTCACCCCTTGAGTGTTGCACAAAGCAAGAATCACCTATCCTTACAGGTTCAGTTTTAAAGGAAATTTTCCTCTCTTTCCGCTTCTCGTCACCTGTACCTCCCTCAGTGGAGACATTGAAGGTTGAAGGACTCCGTCACCAACATCAACGACAGGACTACCGTCTGAAGGTAAAGATCCTTCCAACAAGCAGAGTCTCTGCAAAGGCCGACTAAGTTCACTAGAAGAAGTCTTGAACTGTACCACCCTTACCACACCATCTATTCCAGGATATACTTCAAGCACCTTGGCAATAGGGCACTCGATTCGCCTCTTCTGGTCGCAAGCGATGAGTACGATGTCCACTTGCTTGATTTTTGTTGCTTCGCCATTTGATTTATAGTTACAATATACCAGCTGAACCAGATACTCGTCCTTGAATCTCTTCCTCAACTCGTGACGTAGTTGCTGAATATAACTCAACCTTTTGATAAACACTTTTCATCTATCATGTCCAAATCAGGAGTACCCACATTGGACATGTCTTGTAGAAACATGCTAGGCGTGATTGGACTCAAATTTCAGGATTTTCTGACATGTAATTGAGAGTTCGAGAGATTATAAGAGCTTCGAAGTCACATTTTAGTTCTTCATATTTTAGATATGATCTTCCCAGCACACGACGAAGGGCTCTTTGATTGTTTGGGCGATCAGTTCCCACCAACCTCCCCACCAGACAGCAGTTGGAGTGTTGAACTTCCACTGAATTCGTAGCAACAAGGCATCTTCTTTTATCTTGATCCAGTCAATGGAACTGAGCAGGTTATTGCTCCCAACAAAATTGCTTCCGTTGTCGCTGTAAATTATCTTTGGCCTTCCTCTTCGTGCAATGAGCCTACGAAGACTCATGATAAACCCATTTGTTGACAGAGTGGTTATTAGTTCTAGATGAACTTCCCTATACACGACACAAGTGAATAGTACAATCCACGACTTCTGTCCTCCGTTGAGGATTAGTGGTCCTGCAAAGGTCTGTTTCCACAACCTCAAACACTGACGCGTCCTTCCGTCTATCTTCTGAGAGAGGGCATTGTACTTCTGGAACCATACATGTGGCTTCATGTCGTCTGCGTTTCTTGCACGATGAGAGCACATTTCTAACAGTTCTTCGACCTTTCAGTATCCTGTATCTCTGGCGCAGGTGAACTAGTAGTATATGAGTTCCACTATGAATCAGTCTTTCATGTTCCTCTTGAATCAAAAGCTAAACTAGTTTATGCTTGTTTGGCAAGACAACGGGGCATTTGAGTCATAATCGTCTTTCCTTTCCACAATTTTCTTCTTCACCCGCAGAATTCCTTCTGCATCCTTGCAGACACATAGAGATTTCATACTAGAAACCCTTTCTTTGGTTAACGTTTCCTCTTGTACCAGGTGGATAAGCTTCGTTTCAGCCCTTTCTATTTCTTCCACTTTCAGCTTCGCTTTATAACTTTCATTTGTTTGTTTTCCACTATTCTTCATAAATCTGAATATCCATGTCACCATCCGCACTATCTTGATATACTTCCACTAACCATGAGGTAGAACTACCAACTGTCATCATACCCCTTTCTCCGCTTCCTCACAACAGGAATCCATGCCCACAACCATTTTACTGGGCCATTCCTTCTGAGGTAGCCTTAGCCTTGCTGGTCCCTCCCACCAGGCAGATTATAAAGGAGCCGAGCATTCTCACGACGACAAGTCAGCAGGGTTTTGTTTTCCAGGAAGCATGATTCCACTCATCCCTTTGTGTGAAATTTAGTATCTCCTTTATTCTGTTCTCTACGAAGGTTCCCCATCTTCCATCCCTCATAATCCAGCTCAATACAATAGTCGAATTAGTCCAACAATATTGAGGGGTCTCAATGAGACCTAAACTGTTTTTGACAGTGACTAGCAGTCGGACACCAATACAGCAGGATAAGAGTTCTAATCTAAGCATAGTTACTTTCTTCACCGGAGCAATTCGTGACATCGCTAGTAACAACTGTACGTCGTCCCACAATTACTTGAACTCCTTACAAATACAACAGAAGCACAGCCTGAAGCACTAGTATCACAGAAGACATGCAAAGTGTATGATGTTCGATCACTGTTCGAAGTAAATAGTCTAGGAATTTCAATATCAGCCAAACAATGCAATTTTTCCAAACACCTCCCAAAGTTTCATTGCAGATCTTCCAAGACCTCAGCATCCCAGCTTGTCTTTGCTTTCCAGCTTTCCAGCTTTCCTGCAATGGAATTTAGGTACAAGAGTAACAGGGCAGGTACATCCTACAGGATCAAATACTGCCTGAAAAACAGATAAAATCTTCCTTCTTGTTATAGATGGCTCTATAATTTGTACTTTCCCTACACAATACAGGCTACCACTTGTTCTGTTTCATACTAATACCAGTACCAGTATGGTTTATTGGATAGCATCGTTTTCATTTAGTGCTTTATTCGCCCAACCTCTTAACTCAAACTTTGCCATGGCCATCAAAAGAGAAGCCTCCTGAACAGAACTGTTTAATTTCTCTTCGGAACTGACTGAGGTAACACAGTTGTCTACAGAAGGCAGTTTCATGGTACCCAGAAGGACAATTATTAAGATGATGATCTAAAACAGCTCCTAGTATGAACGGACTGCAATTCATACCAAATACAACGCGACAATGGTGAAAACTCTTAATCTTCCTGGTCGCGTAATCATCCCACTAAAGGAATTTCAGAAAATCACGATCCACTTCATTCACCAAGATTTTCAGGAAGGCCTTCTTGATATCGGACACTACGTCTATTTCCCTTCCTGGAACTCACTGAAGGATGGATGGTAGAAGTTCCAGCAAGTTAGGGCCTTTCACAGACAGCCATTTAGGGACAGCTTTACCCCTTGTTTATTGGAAGCATGAAACACTGGTCTGCGCGTCGTAGTTTAATCACTTTTGAAACTTCACAGGCATAAAGTATCCCTGCTTGTTTCCTATGTCATCATCAACATCTTCAATGACATTTTTGTAGCCAATCTTGTAGTACTGAATGATATTCTTTATAGGCCTATCTGTTCTCAGAGACGAGTTTTGAAATCGGTGATGCAAGTCTCTTCTCTGCCACCATTATGTTATTTTCATGATCCTCTCTTATTTCACATCAGGGTAGTCAGACTTCATATCTACCATCTTCGTTGACAGCTTCTGTTCTCTTGAAGTGATTCAAAACTGCTAACTCCACCTCCTCTCTGCTTTTCCTGTCTGTTGGATCTGTAATCCCGAGCACATCTAACCTCCAGAAACTTGCCAGATCTTCACTATTTGTTCGTAAGGAATTTACCCGGTCAGCCGTGTTACCATGTCCTGTATTTCGTGTTGAACCCATTATCACGCAGCCAAGACGAGTTTTTGTGCCACTAAGTCACATTGTAGTCCTACCATATTTCCCGTGAACAAGCTTCCTGCATAATAAGCTCCATTTAAAATTTCAACAGTAGGATCAGCTCCAGTGTCAGAGACTACAATGCCTTCCTCCGTCAATTCTTGTAGGCAAGCAATTTGATTAATGCGAGTAATTGAACCACATATGGAAACTTGATCTAATGCTTCAATCTCACATGAATAATTTCCTGTCATAATCTGAAGTGATACTCGATGTCTATTGTGTAATTTTCTTTGCGATGAGATCCCCTAAAAAGAACCTGTATCAGATTTTCAGGTCCAACACAACAGCAAGCCATTTCCAGAGCAGTCTTCTTTAGAATGTAGGAACGCTGAGATCCAGTGTACATTATCGCCCTTACCACACGTTGACAACCCTTCGCTGTGATAACTACCATTAGACATCTGGAGAACAACAGTGGTTTGCTCCAACTACACTCGTGTTATCCCTCCTATTATTGTCCGACAATATTGATTTCTCGTTATGTCTAGGCAGATAGAACACATTATCGGATAGTTTTTTCCCACATATCAAGTATTTCAGTCAGGATTTACACCCTGCAGACCTGTGTCCGTGTTTTAAACGTGTGAAACAAGCCCGCTTTGATTTTAACATGTCTGTCTTTTCCCTCAGAGACGTCTGTGTGCTTCAGAACACTCATTACTCTAATGAAACTTCATATAAAATACACAAACAATTGATTGCTTATTCTGTCTTTCACCAGTCAACAGATTATATGCAGTAGGTACACGGTCATCCTTTGTTTCTTTTTCATCAGATGTTTTACCTGATCTATGAGCCAATTTAAACCCAGTTTTAGCTAACATTATCCTGTACTCCCTTTCTACCTCAGCCTTTAGAAATTCTACCTTTCACACTGGTGGCATTTTTAATGACCAAACCTAGGAGTTCTCTGATGTAGAACTCTGTGAGCAACTCCTTCTTATCAAACCTTTCAGTCAGTCCATCCACTGCCTTTTGATAGTTTCCTGCAGTCGGTGGATGACTGTCGATGATTTCTCGTGATCCGGTTCCTGGAACTGTCGCCTGGATCAGGTGCTGGAATTTGTCTTTTTTTTTTTTTTTTTTTTTTTTTTTTGCTAGGGGCTTTACGTCGCACCGACACAGATAGGTCTTATGGCGACGATGGGATAGGAAAGGCCTAGGAGTTGGAAGGAAGCGGCCGTGGCCTTAATTAAGGTACAGCCCCAGCATTTGCCTGGTGTGAAAATGGGAAACCACGGGAAACCATTTTCAGGGCTGCCGATAGTGGGATTCGAACCTACTATCTCCCGGATGCAAGCTCACAGCCGCGCGCCTCTACGCGCACGGCCAACTCGCCCGGTGGAATTTGTCTTCTGGTGCTATGTCTTCATCTTCATGGATTTTGCGGAGCTGACTCCGCTAAATTTAACAAACTCTATTTTTGGTAATTTCATCTTTTTTATGTGACTCAGTAGAACATGCAATTTCAAACCTGTCATTTCTTTGGGTTACACTTAACCTCTGAGTGTGTGCTTCTATTTTGAATCGTACAGTGTCCATTTCATCCCATTATTCTTCAATATTGGTATCCGCATCTTCATGTTTCTTATCAGCCCCTTCTTCCTCCTGCTAAACCAAGTCCAGTATCTGCTCGTCTAACAGCGAAAGTTCTTGAAATAACCGTTCCAACTTGGCTGAGATTAACCTAATATCTTCGTCATTTGTCGCTTCTTTATTTAGTTCATCTACTAAAAGTCGGGGAATGATATCCTCACAGGTTTCCGTTTCTTACACAAATTCTCCATTGTGGCAGGTAGAGTTATACTTATCACGTCGGGGTCACCAAATTAAATGTTGGGTTAGACACTCGCGCACTACCCGTGTCACGGATCCTTTCAACAACAATAATAACAACAGGATGTAATCTACACATGTACTTTTTTGTAAGTTGCTTTACGTCGCACCGACACAGATAGGTCTTATAGCGACAACGGGACAGGAAAGGGTTAGGAATGGGAAGGAAGTGGCCGTGGCCTTAATTAAGGTGCAGACCCAGCAGTTGCCTGGTGTGAAAATAGGAAACTGCGGAAAACCATCTTCAGGGCTGCCGATAGTGGGGTTCGAACTCACTATCTCCCGAATACTGGATACTGGCCGCACTTGTAAACACAGTTCACAACACAGATCATACTTTTATATAGAAGGTCTAATTCTCCAGATTTTTATAAACTAGAATCACGACATTTTCTCTTTTAACACACTCCCAAAGCTCATAAGTACACAACCAAGTTCAAGGAAGTAAACAACACAAAGAACACGTATTACTTGTTCCTCACAGTGAACTAAAATTCATCAGTGAACATTGCAAACGGGACCAATTCTGTTCCAAACCCTTAGGAATAATGTAAGTTTATTAATTTATTACTAACTCGTTTTTATATCGTCAAGATACATTAATCATTTCAATCTAATAGTGTACATAAGAACCTCGTTTATCCGGATTAAGTGGGACCAGTACAGTTCCGGACTATCGAAAATCCGGATAATCCGGAAAAAAACAAATACAGTACATGTTATATAATCTGTCAACATAATTTGTACAGTAATCCCTTTTTTTGCAATTGTACACACAAGTAAAATAACACTTTCCTTACATTTACGACTCTGTTTTATGCACTAAAATAATCTGTGAGTTTTTCCGTTTTAAATTTGTATAGTGTTTACGCCCAGCACGATCAAGAAGACGTTTTACTAACATCAGTTCTGCCGGTGTGGTTTCAGTCTGAGATTCTAAATAGGCTATCAGTTTGTCCAGCTGCATTGTTGCCTCGCCTTGAGTCATTGTTTCTTCTGATGGAGCGCCGATTTCATTTTCGAATTCACCATCACTCTCGTTATCACCTGCCGAGGAACAAAAGGCAATAATTTCTTCATCTGTCATTGTGCCATAGCCTGGATTACATTCATGTTTCAATTAGTCATTTACGTCGTTCACATCTACATCCGAGCATCCGGGAATGCGTGCAAATGTGCGAAGGAACTAAGAATAGTCCACGGTTTCCCATTTTCAATTCCAGGCGAATGCCCGGATGGTACCTTTGAAATACCGTGGCCGAATTACTTCCGATTCCTGTCCTTAAGCATTCTTTGCGTAAAAGATATTCAACAAGAGTCGACCCCGTAAAAATATTGTACATCTAAAAAAATATTATATTTCAATCCGGATAAACCGGAGATCCGGATTAATGAGGGCCAGATAAGCGAGGTTCATCTGTATATTTATTGCAATATATTAACATTTTTAAGAGCACCTTTGCTTATATTTTTGATAGTTCTTCAGGTTATGTACTTCCGGGCCTACAAATATTTATGACGTCCGATAAACAGTCGCTGAAGCTCCAAGCTTGTCTTTTACTACTCTAGACTCATTTAAAGCAAATATTGTCAATCAATACAAACATTGCAAGTTTAATACGCTTGAATATGTGAGAGCAGCAAAAATTTCCGTGGCTTTGATCACGACGTCGACAGAAGAATGTACTAAAATACTAATCACTATTTATTTTAACGGAAAAATTAAGTAATATTTCGTATTTATTTGTAGGCTATAGTTTCAAGAGACAGTGTGCTCGTACAGAAATCCTACCAATGTTGTAATAATAATAATAATAATAATAATAATAATAATAATAATAATAATAATAATAATAATAATAGTAATTTTCCGATTTCCTCAACCATCATGTTAATTAATTTTGATTAGACGCAATTTCGGATGCCTCCGTGTCAGTTTTGAAATTCCGATTTGCTCTACCAGCAGACAGAGAAACCGGGCCCCTGTTGGATAGCATACACCTGACACAAAATGTGTAGCTGGATATGTTGTATATTCGACATTGTACAAAAGAGAGTACCAAAGGATGCCACCCATATGTGGAGGGATGGAATACTATACTTTCTGACTTTTTATAAAATACACTGGATAAATAATATACAAACACCAAGATGCTATATTAACAGACGTTGGTAGGAGTGTTTATAAATCTGAAAGATGGCGTTGCTTCAAATTTCACGCAAATCGCATTAGCGTAGCGCTAGTAGCTGCCCCATGACGTTCCACATCAGGTTTGCTTTAAATACGGGCTGTACTGTGTGAGGGCGTTAGTTACTTGTGAGATTGGATGGAGTGACTGAGAGTGGGTTAAGAATGCCTTTACGACGACAAAGAAGCCAGTATCAACAGCTCTCTACGATTGAACGAGGCCGTATAATAGGGTTACATGAAGGTGGATTTTCCTTCCGCGCTATTGCAGAAGGACTTGGCTGGAATGTCTCCACTGTGCATGCGTGCTGGCAGTAGTGGTCACGAGAAGGTACGCTCGCAAGAAGACCGGGCTCCGGACGTCCCCGTGGCACCAGCGGGTGGGAGGACCGCCGTATTCGGGGTATGGCTGTGGCGCAGCGGACTGCGTCTGCAGCAGCAGCAGCAATTCGAGAGGCAGTTGGCACCACAGTGACGCAACAAACTGTTCGAAATCGGTTACTTGAAATACAGCTCTGAACCAGACGCCCTGCGGTATGAATTCCACTTACACCAAACCACCGCCGTCTGCGACTTGAGTGGTGTCAAGCGAGAACTCATTGGAGGTCCGTTGTGTTTTCCCACGAAAGCCGATTCTGCCTTGGTGCCAGCAATGGCCGTGTGTTGGTTAGAAGGAGGCCAGGTGAGTGCCTCCATTCCACCTGTCGGCAGCGTCCGCACACTGGACCTACACCACTCTCGTACTTATCCCACGCACCCTGACTGCGGATGTGTACGTTCATCTGGTGATTCGACCTGTTGTGTTTCCATTCGTGAACAGCATTCCCGGGGGTGTTTTCAACTGGATAATGCACGCCCCCATGCCGCTCTTGTAACCCAACATTCTCTACAGAGTGTCGTCATGTTTCCTTGGCCTTCTCGATCCTCCGATCTGTCCCCAATCGAGCACGTATGGGACATCATTGGACAACTCCAGCGTCATCCACAATCGGCATTAATCGTCCCTATACTGACCGACCAAGGGCAGCAGACATGGAACTCATCCCCCAATCTGACATCCGACGCCTGTACGACACAATGCATACACGTTTGCATGCCTGCATTCAACATTCAGGCGATTAATGGGTAATCATGGCACATTTTCGGCGAATTTCCTTGGGCCATTAAACAATGGCATACCATTTCCAAAGTACCACACGATTTGACCGGGGCTAGAAATATGGCCATAGCGGTGAGAAGTCATATGCTATGCCATTCAGCTGCCACGCCCCTTAGATTCAGGCGGAAGCAAGTGTAGTTTGTATTTTAGGTACCATTTTTGGCATTCGCCAGCAAATGAACTAACAAACTTCGGAAAATCACTTTTAGGATTGATGAGAGTGGGGGTGAAACGTCGACGTACGTAATTTGCACTCATGAGATCGAGTAATGCCTACCAAATATTTTATTATTATAATAATAATAATATTATTTGCTTTACGTCCCACTAACTACTTTTACGGTCTTCGGAGACGCCGAGGTGCCGGAATTTAGTCCCGCAGGAGTTCTTTTACGTGCCAGTAAATCTACCGACACGAGGCTGTCGTATTTGAGCACCTTCAAATACCACCGGACTGAGCCAGGATCGAGCCTGCCAAGTTGGGGTTAGAAGGCCAGCGCCTTAACCGTCTGAGCAACTCAGCCCGGTACCAAATATTTTGATAACATAGTACAAATACCGTAAAATTGGCTAATCAATGGAGACCCCTGGTATATTAGAAGTTTCACAACCCATCCCACACCTTGCAGAGAGGGCAGCGCCCTTCTCGGCGATTCTACCCGCATGCTGAGCGAGACACTGACGGAATATTAATTTTTCTTCGTTACAAATACTTTATCAGGCCAGGGCAGGCATTAATCAAAGGCATGGCTATATTGCTTCATTCTGGAGAAGGGGGGTGAACCACTCTAAAGTCGTAGCCTGACACACAGGTCACATAAAAGAAGCCTGTGTTCACAATCATTAACACTGTAATCTCCGTGAAATTAACGGGATCACTTGACATATCTACCACCTGACAGCAACTGTTACAAAAGTGCAGAAACTATTCTGCTACGGAGGTGGGGACACTTCTGTGTAAGCCGTCAACAAATTGTAGCAACGATTTTTTGAAAATAACTAACTGAACAATAATGTTGTTACGGAGCTCACACTGATACTAAGCGATTGTGCTCCTGTACTCTTCGCAATTTATATTTTCGTCTTCTCGTCTGTGTCCAGGCAACAAACACTAAAAACAGATTTAGGGAGACTATGATAGCTGAGTAGCGTAGTCACTAGCTGCTCACCAAGGAGACCGTGATTCAAATCCCGTCTAATGCATCTGATTCTCTTTAGTGAAAAATCTGGGAGATAATGGGTTCGAATCCCACCTGAGGTATCGTGACCAGGATCACTATATCGATATTCACGTACACCTGCATGCCTCTTCCGTTGGCATATTTAAAGTAATTGTTTCAGCTATTCACTCCACCGTTCATCAGTTACAGTGCGTTCCATCATGAACATGAAATATGCGGTATGTGTACCACTGAGTGAATAATAGAGTTTCTTTATTTTATTGCAGATGAATGAATGAAGATGGTTTAAGGAGACGAACACTTTAATTTCGGCACTATTTCTTTACTTTTGTACATAATCCTAGAAGTTTTCCAAGCATTTCTTACAGAGTAAAATTAGTTTCTCTGTTCCCTGGCGATGGTAATAATAATAATAATACTAATAATAATAATAATAACGTCAATAATAATAATAATAATAATAATAATAATAATAATAATAATAATAATAATAATACCGTGTGGCCTCCGGAATAGCCTGGTGCAGGTCTTTCGATTATACACCGTATAGGCAACCTGCACGTCTTTGAGGATTTACCCCTAGATATGATTAATTCTGATGATGAGGACGGCACACACCCACAGACCCCGAGCCATTTGAATTGACCACTGAAGGTTAACATCCCCGACACGGCCGGGCATTGAACGGGGAAACCCTTGAGCCAAAGGCCAACACGTTATCCATTTAGCGATGGAGCAGAATTCTCTGGCTATAGGAGAGCCATAATGCTCGACGAGACATTTCATCTCCAGTATTCATCCATCTCATTCAGCGTCACATTTCATCAGTGGTGTTAACAAATGTTCCTAACGTTGATATGTTGCCGCTCTACTTTTCGTCTTTAGACGCTCTCATGGCACCATCTCCGCGAATGCTGGAATGACGTTACTTTCTCTCTATTCAGACACAATCCTTACCCCAATGTACATAGATTCTCGTCTTCCTGCCCACAGAAATGGGATCACTACCTGCACTCCTCCCTCCCTGCCCTTCCGTTCCCACTCGTTCAGTATTCCTGACATCTTTAAAAAGTCGCTGTGCCAACATTCTCTTCCACCAGTTTGTACATATTGGCTCCACCAATGCGCAGGGTTATAAACCAGTGAATGCATTACTTGCGGTGGGCTCTATTCATTTATTTCTCAGCCCAAAATTGAGAAACTTATCTTTTAGACTTACGCTCGTATCATCAATACATTACTTTCTTAATTAATGACATATTCCTCATGAGTAAGTAAACAAATACAGTAATCCATGGTATACTGTACAAGAGCCTTCTTTTCTTCTACCGCTTTTCCCATATCTGTGGGGTCGCGAATGTCGATTTGACCCTGTTTTACGGCTGGATTCCCTTCCTAACACCAATCCCACATGGAGGGATGCAATCATTATTGCGTGTTTCTGTGATGGCTGGTAGTGTATCATATTGTGTGAATGTAAAGAATAGAAACATCCACTCACCGGGCCAAAAGAATTAATGAGTAGTGATTAAAATCCCTGACCCGACAGGCAATCGAACCCGCAACACACTAAACCGATGGCCTCAACACTCATGAGTGTCAGATTAAATACAGTAAAGAATCATATACTGCTCACGAGTGACTAATAAAAAACAGCAATTCATCGTAAATTGCTCATGAGCGACTAATTTTATGCAACTACTGAAGGATAATAATCAATGTTATACTGCTCATTAGCATCAAATGAAACACAATTATTCATGATATGCTGTCCACGAGTGACTAATCAAATAAGGTAATTCAAATGAAAGAATATGTATCTTTTTCTCTAAAGATGGTGGAGAGTGGGATCGATTCTAGTTATACATCTGCATAGCAAACTCCGATTTGTAAGAAAATAACGTACCGGCAATGTTGTTATGGACATATTCTGAAGCTACAGTGCTCCCTATTTCAAGCAAATACAGTAGGCTTCATCAACTAACGATCTCCTTCTTTTCACTAAGGAATAAAATTACTGCGAAAATTAATATTTTTCGCAACAGGACAAGAGAAAAGAAGACCTGTAGAAGGGGAAATTACTATTATTATTATTATTATTATTATTATTATTATTATTATTATTATTATTATTATTATTATTATTATTATTATTGGTTTAAGGCACGCCGTTGTTATTAACCTCGAGGTAGTAAGGCCGATCCAGTGCAGTGTTTGATATCGATGACAATAGGAATCCTAAAATGGCCACCAATAGATCAATGACGATCACAATACGAAGCGAGTTGGCCATGCGGTGAGGGTCGCGTAGTTATGAGCTTGCATTCGGGAGATGGTGGGTTCGAATCCCACCAATGGCAGCTCTGAAGATGGTCTTCCGTGGTTTCACATTTTCACACAACGGCCGCGGCCACTACCTTCCCAATGCTATCCCTTTTCTAGACTTGCGTCGCTGAAAAACCTTCGATGTGTTAGTGCGACGTTAAACAGATAACCGAAAGAAAACAAGACAATAATTTGTTGCTATCTGATTTTGTTGTAATATGTTAATTTATAGGCTATACAGGTACTTACGTTATTCGAGTCTATTAAATACTTGCTACTTACTAAGCAGTAATTGAGTAGAAATCGATTTTCCGTAAATTCTATCTTCTACAGAAATGAATTCCTGCCATCCTTCGTTTATAGTAGGTACGTCTACTCATGACGAAGTCAGCATATAAGCAGGAGGTAGCTCATTTCTAAAGAGAACATGCTAGAGGATTTAGGCGACTTCCACAATATTAATGCCCTTAATTGTACTTCATTGTAAGAAACTCCAATGATAGTATATGCACAAATATAAAAACAAGTAGTAAAGTAGAACAAAGGTTACACACGATGGAAAGAGCATACGGCATCGCTAAGAATATTTACAACAAAAAATAATTGTCTAAAAAACTTAAAATAAGTGGTGAAGCCATAATGCCTTTACGCAAGTGAATGTCTAGTTTCTAAACTATATTTTAGATAAAGTTGTAGTACTAGGAAGAAGAATCATGAGAAAAATCTTAGGTCCAATGAAAACAACTGAACTTTGAAAATTGGGAAGTAATTACGGAAATATATCAGAACAGAGAAAATAAAATAGATACAAGAAAAATGAGATTGAATTTTTTTGGACATTTCCATAGAATGGATAGTAACAGATTGACAAAACAGATATTCACGTACATTTGGGAGGAAAAGTAAACAAAGATCTGGTTACAAGAGGTTAAGAAAGATTAAGAAAGAAATAAAAAAAGAGAATAAGAAACTATGAAAGGGAGATTTAAAAAAATATTGATTTAAGAATTGACGAATTTCAAGGAAGAATGAAAAGGAAATACGGTCCAAAATGGTCTGAGGAGAGGAGAATAAAACATAGTGCAATGATTAAGGAAGAGCTGAAAGAACAATAAGGAAGGATGAACTGAAATTGGCATGTGGTCCCTCGCAGGCCTCATCGTAAAGAAGCGGAAGAACAAAAAGAAATGTAACGAACGCATAAACTGAGCACACCATTACTGTATCAACAACAACAACAACAACAACAACAATCAACATTGATCTGCATTTAATACAGTCACAGATTTCCTATCTGTTGATTTCCTAGACTCTTCTTAAATGATTGCAAAGAATTTGAAAATTTCTTGAACATCTGCCTTGGTAAATTATTCCAATCTCTAACTCGCCTACCTATAAACGAATATTTGCTCCAGTTGCCTCGGCTAGATAGTCTTGAAAGTAACGACGATTTCCTTAAAAAGATCATCTTATAATGTGGCGCAAGAAAGTAAGGTAACCGGTTTACAAATTGTAGTACCAAGCATGAAAATCTTTTATATATATATATCAAAGTTGCATTACGCTTCCTGTCAAGAATTAACTTCACACGTTTTTCCCAATGTCAGATATGATGGTTCAATATCGAAAAGTAGTTATTATCCCGCATTTTACCTGCCGTTTTACACACCTAAATTTAATTGGTAGTCTATTATATACCTTGAGCGCGTTCAATCAGCTCAATTAATACATCTCGTGCAATACTTGCCTCGAGCGAGTGGCGGACGGAGCGTGCAATACGCACTCATGTGATATATTGCGTATTGGTCATTGGTTCAGCACGCTTTTGTAAAGTCCCCCAAATCCTTTCAAATCATTCCCACTTTCTGGCCATCCTTTCCGGCTGGATACCGTTAACGATAATTTCTCTTATAAAATAAGCACACAAAGAAGGAAAGGTCAAAACAAGTTCACACAATGTTCACTTCAGATACCAATGCAAGGTTCACATCACAGATACCAGGTACGATAGAGACAAGTTTGTTCGTACTAAAACAGCTCTGATGATTGCAACGTGCGACGATGAATATCGTCCTATTAACTACCTTTGAAAGGTATACATTCGCCTCCAAATCACCTCATAAATGACAGTCTACAGGATTAGGTCAGGGGACTTGGCTGGCTAACTTACAGGTACATATCGATTCACCCAGTTACCAACAATATATGTCTTTCAAATATTTCCCGAGGGGATAGTTAACAATGATATCAGTTGGGTTTGTGACATGTAATGAGAATTCTGGAAGATGATCATAATTTAACATTTTGGAGTTAGCAATTGATTTTGTGTCATGTTAGCAGTTCAACAGCTGAACAATGAGCTATATTTATGTAATTTTTGGAACATATCAGAGAAAGAAGAGGACTATGACTATCTAATATATTGTAAATAAAATTCTAGGGGCCCGTTGTGTGTAACGTCACTTATTTCACCAAATATTGATGTATTTATCCGTTTCAGGTCAATTCAAGATCGAGTAAGTAGCTTTTAGTTTACGTGACTGTTTGTCTGCTTGTTTGTATGTTCGTTTGTTTGTTTGTTCCACTATCACGGGCAAACAGCTGTACAGATTTCGATCAAACGTCATATTTAGAGTCTACTCATCCAGGAGCAGGTTTCAATATGCATATAATTTAAAAATCGGTGAATAGACTGGGGGTTTGTACGAAGAACAGAAGATAATTTTATTTTCTCTTACACTATTTAATTATATCTCGTCCAAACTTTATATTTAGAGTCTACTCATGCAGAAGCGAGTTTCGATAAGCAGATAATTTGAAAATCACTTAATAGACTAGGGATTTAAAGGAAGACGAAAATAGATCTTTTCAATTTTTCTTTTACACTACTGATTATATCCCGATCAAACTTCATATTTAGAGTCTACTCATCCAAGCGCAGGTTTCGATATGTATATCATTTAAAAATCACTGAACAGACTAGGGTTTATACGAAGACCAGAAGAGTTTTTTTTCATTTCCTCTCACATTGTTGATTATAAATCCATCAAACTTCATATTTAGAGTCTACTCATTCAGAAGCAGGTTTCGATGTGCATACCATTTAAAAATCCTGAATAGACTGGGAGTTTATACAAAGACCAGATGTGATCTCTTCAATTTTCTTACACTACTGATTATATCTCTACCAAACTTCATATTTGGAGTCTATTCATCCAGGAACAGGTTTCAATATGCGTATCATTTAAAAATCTCTAAATAAACTGGAGATTACACGAAGAACAGAGCAGTTTGTTTCAATTCTCTCTTACACTACAGGTTATATCACGGCCAAACTCCACGTCTATAGTCTACTCATCCAGGAGCAGGTTCCGATATGCTTATCATTTAAGAATTACTGAATAGACTGAGAGTTTATAGAAAGACCAGAAGAGTTTTTCAATTTTCTCTTACACTATTGATTTTATGTAAAATCTCTAGTCTAGACTATATGGGAAACGCTTCCTCATTTTAAATAATTATTTCTGCCTTGTACATAATTTGACTTACTGTTCAAATAAGGGACAATATTACTATTTTCTACGGGCTTCATTCTCTGTAGTTAGAGACGGACACCATCGTAGATGTACGGTTATTTGAAGGATCCACAAAATAGAAAATCAGAGTATGCATCATATTTCTCTCGAATTTAAAATTACTACCTACCTAATTTATCTGAACACCGAGGTAACATGAGGTAGAACTTTCCGCTTTGGTGTCAGTATGTCTGTCTGTCTGTCTGTCTGTCTCTCTGGTAGCCTGTCTGTTTGTATACTTCTAAAAGTGGAAAATTGCTGGACATCAAACATTTAAGAATAGCCTGTGTCATTTCCGTTCCTTTATGCCATGCAGAAATGTATCGTTAGGACGGAGAGTAACGCAGATGATTACGAAAATTTGGATCTTTAGGCCAAGTCTCGTGGGGCATGTCGTGCATTTCACTTCAAAGTAGGCAACGGGAAAAATAAAGAGCCATTTTTCTCTTTTCGATGGGACAGATATTAAGGGAGGTATCATCAATGTCAGATCACCATGCCAGTGGTTAGAGATACTATATGAAACATGAGAATCATAGGTAATTTGCCACAACTTCGGACCAAAAACAGTACCGTACACTAGATTCGGACATCGTCCTCATTCTCTCTCGACTTTGTTCATCTTCATCATATTTCATGTTACTGCCACGCGCTGTCGTAGGAAAATATCATTTTGGAACGTGTCGCATTAAACGTGCGAATAGAGCCATATTACTTCGCATAAATTCCTGAAGGTAGCATGTAATCCACTTAAAAATTCCCGTGCGAAGAACGGATACAAATGGTAGTTGGGAATAATGGTATATTTGACTTAGAATAATCTCAGGATACTGCACGAATTTAATAAGTATTATAACTACTGTAGTTATTTTTATCTCCAAACAGGGCCTTTTTTAACACATATACTGTGATGTATATTATAATCCCTTTCTGTTATTTAAAGTAAATATCATTAAAATATTCATAATTTTCTGTTATGTTTCCTTGTCGATTATTTCACTGCAACGCTGAATAGAAGAAATGATTGCATTCTTCAAGTGTATTCTTCTCTTTGTCTTCTCAGTTAAACGCTCTTCCAGCAAAAATATCTCAAGTGATGATATATATAATTTTATTATTTTTATTATTTTTATTATTTTTATTACTTTCACAAAATTCAGCAAAGTTTCATAAGGACTTGAGCAGTATTCCGTCAGTCCAGAATCTCTGGGCTAAAAAGAAGTTAAAATTATTGGATATTCTGTGTAATAAATGAGACATATTTAATAACAACAACTACAGTAATAATACGAGTAGTAATAATAATAACAGGAATAATATTGGTTTTACGTCCCACTAACTTTTATGGCTTTTTATATCGCTGAGGTGACGGAATGTTGTCCCAAATATTCACACATTCTTCTTTAAACTTAAATATTTATTTACACTGCTTTGAATCGTACCGACACAGACTGGGCTTATGACGACGAAAGCTTAAAACAATTGAAGAAGAACTTTCTTATGAAAAAATGTCGATCTCTTCTTAATAGGTCTTAGATGAAAATCCTCTCCTCTGATAATATTATTCTCATCATTTCAATAACTCTAACAGCAAACAGAAATAAGCAACACTTTACTTCAACCACACTTCACAGTCTAAACATCACTTCGACAAGGAAGTACACGTATCGGGCTGTACAAGTATAACCAAGAAGAAAGCCTTGATCCCCCCTTTCTCGTTTCGTATACAAGCAGAGACGCGTTGAAGCTCTGTTCAAAGAACTCCCTCTACTTCTCTACGGGCTTATCTCCGTAAACATCCACGCGAGGAGCAGTTTCCAAATAAAATGACGCAACGCTGAACATAACCGGAGTGCGGAGGTAGATAATCAGTGGTATACGAAAGTTCTTAGTTGTGGCGGTTTCGAGCGGGTATAATAGGATGATGTCAAATAATTGACGAAGTTATTACATAGAGCAAGGGCACCCTATTTGAGCTGGTAAAGGCGAACTCCATTCAGCCAGAAGGATTCGATTCAGGAAATTTAAAAATTTAAAAACGAATATTCTATGACTGTAGATGCATATGGTCCTGAAGTTTATTCAGCCTATGCCAAAAATTCGTACCAGATTAATTTCTGCGGACATAGAGCTATCCCACTTACAGCCGACGCTATGGGCAGTAGAGGCCTTTACCTTCCGCTCCTCACGTGCCAGCAAATCTACGGACACGAGGCTGACGTATTTGAGCACCTTCACATACCACCGAACTGAGCCGGGATCGAAAATGCCAAGTTGGATAAGGAAACATGCTGCGGTAGTTTCGTATATTTCGTAGTAAGTAGTTGATATTCTCGGACTGTACAAAACTGTATAGTTTCCACCTCTTTAGTCATCTTGCTTCTGCTATCTACTCGTTCTTCTAGATGCTGTAAAAATATTTGAGTATTTAGAATGAGTGAGACATCCACGTTTCCAAACAGAGTCTTTGAATCTTTATCTGGACGTGTAACGTCTAGTTAAGACTATAAGAAAGACCGAGTTCGAGGGAAAAACCAACCCTGGAGAGTAAACAGATTAAGAAAGAAAGATTGTTATTATTATTATTATTATTATTATTATTATTATTATTATTATTATTATTATTGTACAATTTGCTTTAAGCCGCGCCGACGTATATGTATCCTATGGCGACGAAGGCCGCTGTTCAGCATAGCAGATGAGGCCGCCTGGGCTAGGTACTGGTCGTCATTCCCGGTTGTATCCCCCGACCCAGAGTCTGAGGCTCCAGGACACTGTCCTTGCGGGGTAGAGGTGGGGTCCCTCGCTGTGTCCGAGACAGAAACCAAGACCGAGAATATATAATAGAGTTTGTTATTTTAAGATGTGTTAATCCATACTAAATCATCTACAGACCTATATTTGAATACTGGTGATAAAGCTTCATTACGGTATCCAGCCTTCCTACCACTTTTCAAATTTTGTGGCAGATCCAGGAATCTAACCTTGGCCTCCGAGGGTGGCAACTAATCACACTAACCCCTGCACCACAGAAGCGGCTGAATTCCTTCATTATTTTTATATTATGATGTTTTCTTTGTTTTGAAATCTCTACTCAATCTTATACATCTACTAATGCCCTTCCAAGCCATCTGTCCACTGACAGCACATAACATTCCGCTTAGTCAAGTTATTCGTTTCCTTACTTCCAAGTCTTCCCAGCCCAAAGTTTGCAAGGTTTTTGTAAATGTACGCTTTTGTCAGAAATCATCCAGAACAAATTTTGCTGCTTTTCTTTGAGTCTTTCCCAGTTCCTGTATCAAGTATTCCTGGTGGGGATCCCATACACCAGAACCTCTCTCTAATTGGGGGTCATACCAATGACTTATATGCTCCCTCCCTTACATCCTCACTACAACCCTATTTAGACACACAGTGGTATCGACGATCATGAATCATGAACAACAACTGAGGAGCTGTGTGGATTAATGACTTGTCGTACGTTAGGCAGTTCTTCCGATTATTGCAGAAATAATATCCTTCGTGTTCTGTTTATCGACTCAGGAAGTATGAATTCGACAACTCCTTCATAGAATGCGTGGTCAGCATTTTAACATTGTCGCTCGCTAAGCAGTATTTCTACATATAAAATCTTTGAACCTCTGTTTCTCAGAACCATGGCTTTGCAGTTGTCATAGTTCCATCCAGCTTCTCAATTATAGTCATTTGGAAATCATATTATGATTTTAAAAGACAGAGAAATGAATAAATAGTTGGTTCAGTAACACGCAACGAATGATTAAGGGAATGGTTTCCCGGATATCTTACCTCCAATCCAACTACAAACAAAAAAGTATATCGCGACGTTAATTCTACATCGACATACCTTCCGTTTTTCTTGAAATCGAGGTTCATGTTGTAGGAAAAGTTTGAACCCACTTCCATCCATTGACAAAGCAGAGAAACAAAAGTTTTCCACTCAAGCTTTCTAAACGACATTTGAATTTCTAAACCTCCGAAATGCAGTGTATTTATACAACGATTTGAAATATCTGTAGAATCATCAGCATTCAAAGACGGGATTTGTTTGCGCAATTTAAAACACGATAAATCAAGGCGAATGTTACTTTCAGCAACGTAAAACGTTCTTTTGTTCTCCGGTATAATTCACTGGAATGCAGAGAAGAGGTAATAACATTAGTGTCGCGATATAGATTGAGAACCGAAAGACTCGACGGGGTAACGAAATCTTTTATATCAGTTAACGACAGAATAATTCACCCCATTCGACAGCATGGTGCACAGCAGTCCAAGGAAATGTAGCCCCACCCCTCACTCGTTGTGCGAGCCTACTACACGCAGAAGGCCATTGTGCTATTGGCTTCCATTAACTCTCGCAGCAACATCCACAGTGTGAAATTTCAATTGGATTGAGATTTCAATATGAGAACAAAAACCGAATGTAAGGACGCTCTCAAATACGCTCATTGTCTTCATTTACGCAAATATGGACTTTTCAGTTAACAATCGTCTCCAAAATTGAAATAAAAGCTAGTATAAACAAGAGATGATATTCACTAAGTACATTCATAAGTGGAAAAGTTTCCTACATGCAGGCCAAAATAAGTCCACGTGAAGTGAATATCAGAGTTATTTACTAGTTAATAAGCAAACAATTATGCTAAATTGTGGTCGAGTAAAAATGCAAAATTATGCATTTTCCTTCGTTTTGTTAAACATTTTTTTTTTACTAGGGGGCTTTACGTCGCACCGACACAGATAGGTCTTATGGCGACGATGGGATAGGAAAGGACTAGGAGTTGGAAGGAAGCGGCCGTGGCCTTAATTAAGGTACAGCCCCAGCATTTGCCTGGTGTGAAAATGGGAAACCACGGAAAACCATTTTCAGGGCTGCCGATAGTGGGATTCGAACCTACTATCTCCCGGATGTTAAACATTTATAGCATTGTGACTGATGAGAGAAGCATCCTCCATCATATTCCGAACCAGCACCCACCGCCTACAAAAAAATTACAGGAATTTTCCACGCTGTAGATTGATGATATTTACCTTTGGACACATGATTATCGGACAAATAGATATTAATTTGCGTATGGATACTTGTAAAATTGCACGAAGCTTGTGCAAAAATGGAGTAAATTTAGGATTAATAAGACAGTGAAAGCTAGAACAAGGAAGTCTCTTGCTGTGATAGGTCAGTTCATTTATCACGCTGGTTATGCACTTTATCTGATCACTAGTATCCGGGCACCTACCTGGAACTGAAAACAGAGTTTTCATGTAACATACTGTATGATGGTCGATATTAATAAAACGCAGGTCGGCCGTTTGAATTTATCGCACACTTGACTCTGTTTCGGAGGCTTTCCAGAAGGTACACGGAACCTTTCTAAGGGGGTGGAGTCCATCCTTCACGGAGAGGCCTAGCCAGAGAACGTGCTGATGTTGGGTGGTGAGTACTGGAAAGAAGTCGCCGTTCTAGCTCATCCCACTGGTACTCTATTGGGTTTAGGCCGGGACTCTGCGCGGTCCAGTTCACTTGCAGAATATTATGATATTTATATCATTGACTTACAAAGCTCACTTTATGACTTGGAGTGTTATTATATTGATATAAACAATGGTCATCACCGAACTGATTTTCCATGGTGGTCAGTAGCAGAGCATTCAAAATGTACTGATATACTTGTGCGGTTACAAGGGTCATGCATATCTACTAGAGGGTCATGTCCACGCCATGGGAAGCATCCCCATATAACAATGCACTTCATCATCATCATCTGTTTACCCTCCAGGGTCGGTTTTTCCCTCGGACTTAGCGAGGGATCCCACCTCTACCGGAGCTTCAGACTCTTGGTCGGGGGTACAACTGGGGAGAATGACCAGTACCTCACCCAGGCGGCCTCACCTGCTATGCTGAACAGGGGCCTTGTGGAGGGATGGGAAGATTGGAAGGGATAGGCAAGGAAGAGGGAAGGAGGCGGCCGTGGCCTTATTTTAGGTACCATCCCGGCATTCGCCTGGAGGAGAAGTGGGAAACCACGGAAAACCACTTCCAGGATGGCTGAGGTGGGAATCGAACCCACCTCTACTCAGTTGACCTCCCGAGGCTGAGTGGACCCCGTATAATAATGCACGTAATAAATTTATTATTATTATTATTATTATTATTATTATTATTATTATTATTATTATTACTGGCCAAAGGTAGTTACAATGTTTGTATTGTAACGAATATAGCTTATATATCATATTAATAAAACTATAATTCCCAGTTATATAAGTTTAATTCGATTTTACTTACAGTAGCTCAATAAAACGTTTCTCTGAAACAATTGAACATATAGATACAATGTTTACTGTGGGTATCAACAGGGCCTGTGCCTACATAGGACTTGAATCTTATGTTGAAAATATTTGAAATTTACTGTAGTCTGATAAATTATTAAATGTGAGGAACATACAATATCATGGGCTCATTCTTGTATTGCGCAACTGTGTATACAGTTTCGTAAAACCTCTGTACCAGGCGAGTTGGCTGTGCGGTCAGAGGCGTGCAAGTGTGAGCTTGCATCCACGAGGTTGTGGTTTCGAACTCCACTGTCGGCAGCCTTGAAAATGGTTTTCCGTGGTTTCCCATTTTCACACCAGGCAAATGCGGGGACTGTACCTTAATTAAGGCCACGGGTGCTTCCTTCACAATCCTAGGTCTTTCCTATCCCATCGTCGCCACAACACCTACCTGTGTCGGTGCGACGTAAAACAAACTGTTAAAAAAACCTTGTAGCTTCTACTTCGAAAAGGCACGTTTCCAACATTCACTTTACGAGATCAAATAATTATATTTAACACTTAGGTACTTTAATAACATTAATTCTCCTTTATGCACGCTCGAAAACATCCCTTTTATTAACATCATAGAGTACGTACACAAGTACTCTTACAGCGTGGTGCATACAATATGTATTTAGCAGTCCTTCGACCCTGATGCCTGGAGTCCAGCTATCCGACTGGGCTTGCTTATTCACAAGCCAAGCTCTTCAGTTTGCCTGGCTATTTCCCCACAAGCAAGGCATGAGAGCTGGAAACCATGATATGCCGTTCTCTAAAGCATGCATTCATGCTTAGCTGTGGCCTCCTAGATCCGTTAAGAATACCATTGAAATTTACTATAATCGGAGTATTTTTAAATACGAATATTCCCGAAACCTAGAGCCTCCGCAGCTTAGGCGGCAGCGTACCGGCCTCAAACCGCTGGATTCCATGATTCAAATCCCGGTCACTTCATGTAAGAATTTTCCTGAACAACGTGGAGGCGGGACAGATTTTTCTCCGGGTACTCCGGTTTTTCTTGTCATCTTTCATTTCAACATTCTCCAATATCATTTCATTTCATCTATCAGACATTAATCATTGTCCCAGATGAGTGCGACAGGCTTCGGCAGTCGGTACAATGCCCATACCAGCCACTAGATGGAAGCTTCATTCATTCCATTCCTGACGCGGTCAAATTACTGGAAACAGGCTGTAGATTTTCATTTTTCATTCGCGAAATCTCCTCCAATACTTTTTCTCCAACAACGCACACTACACTCTCCTAACACGTCTGTTTAGCCTTTTCTCTTTTCTGGATGAGAAGTAATAACAAGCAAAATTTCATTTTCCTCAATTGTTTGAAAATCATTAAGCAAGAAGCTTGTAATGATCTCGATTAATATTTCAAGTATCATCCTACAAGTTGTGATAAACTACCATGAATTTTCAAACAATACCACTACACTGTACAAAGGAAAGGATTTATTGTGTCCTCCTATTCAGTACATATATCCATCTTTAGACGGAGTAATCCTAATCAAGCATGTTTCGGCTCATTTCGAACCATCTTCAGTGGTAAATATTAAAAAACTGCATGATTAAAGTTTAAAGAATGTTATTAAAACACGATGAGAAAGAATACATAAAAACAAGTGAAACATGATTAAAATAATAAGAGTTTAGCAGGGTTGAGAAATTCTTAGTCTGAAGGTACAGTGCGTCACACTAAAACGAGGACGAAATCACAAAACTAACACTTGAGAAACAATCTATCTTCATTGAGTCATGTACTCGAATGGTCTAGAGGGCAACAAAAGTTAAGAACATAGATTGAGAGGGGCCTCTAAACTGAGAACGTCAGGCCGTTCGAGAGGATTTTACTGACAGTTTCCACTACGAGTCACACACGCTATACTCAGCATTTGTTCCCTCGTTTTAGTGTGACGTACTATACTTTCAGCATAAGAGGTTCTCAACCTTGCTACAAACTCTTATTGTTTAAATTTCATCATGTTTAACTTGTTTTTATATATCCTTCCCCATCGTGTTTTATTAACATTCTTCTAACTTTAATCAAGTAGATTTTTAAATATTTTTTTCACTGAGGATTGCTCAAAATAAAACTAAACATGTTTGATTAGAATTACTCCATCTAACGATGGATATATTTATTGAATAAGAGGACGCAAAAATCCTTCCCTTTGTAAAGTGCAAACCGTCAACACGGAATGATTTTAATATCTTATAATACCACTGCATACATAAGAAATACCGTTCTAATAAACTCAGAACTTTTGGGCAAAACAGTAATGACACATATTAATCAGAATACCACTAGATACTTCTCTTGTAATTTGAATAGGAAATTTTTAACAGTCAGTGTTGAAACTACGCGATAAGTGGATATCTGGAGAAGATTAATACCTACCCTTAAATAGCAGCGTATATCCATTGGACTGAAGTTATTACTGCTATGCCCCTATGAGAGCCTGCCAGGTGATTGAAACTCGCAATGTTAGTTGCTGGTCGCGTTCATAACAAAGGTATCTCATTGACTGTTCCTGTTCGATAGTGCAAAACATGTTTCATGAATACGGGCGCTCAAGAGCACAGCGGACATTCAAATGGCCGGCTGACGTGATAGGACATTAGAAAGCAAAGCACATAATACATATTAACCAAGCAGGCAGGAAACGAGAAGTTTTCACTTCCGATTGTTGGTTCTCATGATAAATTGATGTTAATCTTCATACTTGAAAATGAATTTCTTTTCTGTTCGTTTTTAAATGATTGTGTGCTCTCTATGTGCAGTTAAAATATTGCTGTAGAACTTCAGTAACAAAGTACAGCGTAGTGAAGAAAACGTATTAAGCGTAATTCAAATGCCATGAAGAACTTGTGACCATACACTGGAATAAACTGTACGCCTTCAGCCGAATGTTCCCATGAATAGAATTACAGGATCGTCACCGAAATAGTGTTCTATAATCTTGCTGACCTGGTGTTTGATACTAGAAAACCCGTGGTGAACGATGCGAGAGTCTTATTAGGTTAATCGCAAAACTCAAGAAAACGGGATTGTATTTTGCGTTGTATGGTTTCTGATACTATTTATTGCGGTAATAGCGTTATTATATAGCTTATATTTTCATTGTGGTTTGCAGTGAATATTTAACACGTAAGCAGAGTATATTTGATCTGATCGTAATACCAATGAATAATCACTAATGAGTGTGTTAATAACAGTTAACAAACTCGAGTTAATAATATCAATCATTACCGAGCTCGATAGCTGCAGTCGTTTAATTGCGGCCAGTATCCAGTATTCGGGAGATAGTAGGTTCGAACCTCACTATCGGCAGCCCTGAAATTAGTTTTCCGTGGTTTCCCATTTTCACACCAGGCAAATGCTGGGGCTGTACATTAATTAAGGCCACGGTCGATTCCTTCCCACTCCTAGCCCTATCCTGTCCCATCGTCGCCATAAGACCTATCTGAGTCGGTGCGACGTAAAGCAATTAGCAAAAAAAATTAAAAATATATATCAATCATTCAAAAAAGTGTTGATGCTTTCACGGTCCGTATTAAACGACATGTTACCGGGCGAGTTGGCCGTGCGCGTAGAGGCACGCGGCTGTGAGCTTGCATCCAGGAGATAGTAGGTTCGAATCCCACTATCGGCAGCCCTGAAGACGGTTTTCCGTGGTTTCCCATTTTCACACCAGGCAAATGCTGGGGCTGTACCTTAATTAAGGCCACGGCCGCTTCCTTCCAACTCCTAGGCCTTTCCTATCCCATCGTCGCCATAAGACCCATCTGTGACGGTGCGACGTAAAGCCCCTAGCAAAAAAAACGACATGTTAAGGTTTTGGGATTTCGCCGTGTCTGAAAATTAAACGTAGACGTCGTTTACGTGTTTTGAGGACTTTGCTCTTCGTGCTCCGAAAAATAGCAATGATGTTATTTTGATTTTACGTCCCACCAACTTCTTTTACGGTTTTCGAAGACGCCGAGGGACCGGTATATTTTCCCGCAGAAATTCTTTAATGCGTCAGCAAATCTAAGGACACGAGGCTGGCGTTTTTTGAGCAGCTTCAAATACCAACGAGCTGAGCTCAGAAGGCCACCGCTCTACCGTCCGAGATACTCACCCCGGAGAAGAGATGCGCATCTGTCCCCGGCCAAGTCTTCTCTGATAATGACTGTTGTAACTTAAAAATCACCTGACCGTAGGTATATTTTAAGTGATATTCTTGTCCATCACCGGATGGCTCTCCGTCTCCATGGCTAAATGGTTAGCATGCTGGCCTTTGTTTCAAAGAGTCGCGAATTCCATTCCCGGTCGGATTCAGGATTTAACTTTCATTAGTTCTTTCCTATGGGTGTTTGTGACGTCTTCAGCATCACATATACACAGGTCGTCTATACGGCGTCAACTAGAAAGACCTGCTCCAGGCCTCTCCGGTGACCACACACAAAAAATACACACATGCATCATCATTATAGACCATAATGCCTTTCAGCGTTCAGTCTGCAAACCTCTGTGAATTTATTAAACGTCGCCACAATCATCTATTTGCAACTAGTGCTGTGGCCTCAATTAGTTCTACACCTCTTATATTTAAATCGTTAGCAAATGAGCCTAACCATAGTCGTCTTGGTCTCCCTCTACTTCTCTTACCCTACACAACTGGGTCCAATATATTCTTTGTTAACCTACCCTCCTCCATTCGACTCACATGACCCACCACGAAAGCTGGTTTATGCGTACAGCTTAATCCGTCGAGTTCATTCCTAACTTAGCCTTTATCTCCTCATTCCGTGTACCCTACTTCCATCGTTTCCACCTGTTTCTACCAGCAATCATTCTCGCAACTTTCAAGTCTGTTACGTCTAACTTATAAATAAGATATCCTGAGTCCACCCAGCATTCACTCCCGCAAAGCAAAGCTGGTCTGAAAAAAGACCGATGTAATGAGAGTTTCATCCGGGAACTGACTTCCTTCTTACAGAATACTTTTGATCGCAACTGCGAGGTCACTGCATTAGCTTTACTGCAACTTGATTCAATCTCACTTACAACATTACCATCCTGGGAGAACAACATCCTAAATACTTGGAACTATTTACGTGTTCCAGCTTTATTTCACCAATCTGACATTCAATTCTGTTGAACTTCTTACCTACTGATACAAATTTAGTTTTCGAAAGCATAATTTTCATACCATACTCATTGAACCTATTTTCAAGTTCCAAGATATTAGAATACAGGCTGTCGGCACAATCTGCTATTAAGGCCAAGTCGTCATCATAGCCCAGACTGCACACTACATTTCGTCCTATCTCAACCCCTCCCTGCCATTTTATACCTTTCAGCATATGATCCATGTAAACTACGAACACCACAGGTGATAGATTACAGCCTTGTCTAACTCCTGTAAGTACCCTGAACCAAGAACTCATTCTACCATCAATTCTCACTGTTGCCCTATTGTCAATGTAAATTACTTTGATTGATTTTAATAATAGACCCCAATATGGTGAAAATCATTTCTCTCTGTAACCTGTCACATGCTTTCTCTAGATCTACAAAACATAAACATCACTGTCTATTCCTGTCGTACCATTTTTCAATTACCTGGCACATACTGAAATTCTGATCCTGACAGCCCCTCTTCGGTCTGAAACGACACTGGTTTTCATCCAGCTTTCTCTCAATCACTGATCGCACCCTCCCTTCCAAGATGCCAGTGAATACTTTGGTTGGTATATTAATCAATGACATACCTCGATAGTTGTTGCAATCCTTCCTGTTCCCTTACTTATATATATGTGCAATTACTGCTTTTGTCCGATCTGAAGGTACCTTACCAACACTCTATGCTATTCTTACTACTCTATGAAGCCATTTCATCCCTGGCGTCCCACTGTACTTCACTATTTCAGGTCTAATTTAATCTATCCCTGCTGCTTTATGACAATGAAGTTAATTCACCATCCTTTCCACTTCCTCAAGCGTAATTTCACCAACATCATCTTACTCCCCCCCCCCCCCCATGAACTTGGTTGTTCGCGACACCACCATGAAGATTTCCCTTTACGTTTAGAAAATTTTCAAAATATTCCCGCCATCTCTCCAGTGATTCCCTGGGATCTATTATGAGTTCAACTGAATCACCCAAAACAGTGCTCACTTCCTTTTTCCCTTCCTTCCTCAGATTCTTTATTACTGACCAGAAAGGTTTCCCTGGTGCTTGACCTAGCCTTTCCAGATTATTACAAAAATCTTCCCACGACTTCTTTTTGGATTCCACAATTATTTGTTTCGCTCTGTTTCTTTAATCTGCGTAAAAATCCCTGTATGCCTCGGACCTTGTTTGGAACCATTTCTGATAAGCCTTCCTTTTACGTTTACAACTTCATCATTCCACCAAGATGTTCGCCTTTTCCCATATTTACACACATTCCCTTGCTGCTTCTACTACAGCATCCCTGTATGCCACCCATTCTTTTTCTATATACTGAACCTGTTTACGGTCTATTGTTCGAAACTTGTCACTAATCATATCCATGTTTCTGTCTAATTTCCTCGTCCTGGAGATTTTCTACCCTTATTCGTTTGCAGACAGATTTCACCTTCTCTACCCTAGGCCTATAGATACTTATTTCACTAAAGATCAGGTAGTGGTCTGCATCATCGAAAAATCACCGGAAAACTCGTATTTTCCTGACAGATTTCCTGAATTCGAAGTCAGTTAAGATATAGTCTATTATCGATCTGGTACCCCTAGCCTCCCATGTGTAGCGGTGAATAGCCTTATGCTTGAAGAATGTATTCGTAACTGCTAAACACATAGTAGTACAGAAGTCCAGCAAACGCTTTCCGTTCCTATTAGCTTCCATATCTTCCCCACATTTACCAATTACCCTTTCGTATCCTTCAGTTCTATTTCCAACTCTCACATTGAAATCGCCCATTAGCACTATCCTGTCCCTGCTGTTGACCCTGACTACGAAGTCACTAAATGCTTCATAAAATTTGTCAACTTCATTCTCATCTTCACCCTCACATGGTGAACACACAGAGGCAATTCTTTCCTTAGTACCTCCAACTGCCAAATCTACCCACATCATTCCCTCATTTACGTGCCTAACAGAAACTATGTTGCGTGCAATAGTATTCGTGATGAGTAGTCCTACCCCACACTCTGCCTTCACCTTTTAACATTCGTCAAGTACACTTTATAATCTCCTAGCCGGGCTGAGTGGCTCAGACGGTTAAGGCGCTGGCCTTCTGTCCCCAACTTGGCAGGTTCGATCCATGCTCAGTCCGGTTGTATTTGAAGGTGCTCAAATACGTCGGCCTCGTGTCAGTAGATTTACTGGCACGTAAAAGAACTCCTGCGGGACTAAATTCCGGCACCTCGGCGTCTCCGAAAACCGTAAAAGAGTAGTTAGTGGGACGTAAAACAAATAACATTATTATTATTATTATTATTATTATTATTATTATTATTATTATTATAATCTCCTATCTCTTCCTCGTTATCTCCCCTTACGTGAATATCACTTATTCCTAGCACATCCAGGTGCATCCTCGTTGCCGACTCAGCCAGTTCAACTTTCTTTCTTCTACAAGCCCCATTAATATTGACAGCTCCCCATCGAATTCCAATTCATTCGCCAAGTTGTTTCCAAGGAGTCCCTCGCCTGTCAAATGGAAGTGGGACTTCGTGGACTCCCATAGTCCGAGGCTTACTTAATATGTTCTGAGTTCGGTAAATTCGTGAAACAGGATTCTACCCTACCTACACATAGTGCAAGGGAGGATCTCTCCTCAAACAGGTTAGGGACCACCGTTGGATTATATAGTCCTAGCCGCTTGAGGACAAGGAAGGTCATGACTTAGAATATGTCCGAGATGCCCACTCCCATTCCGTAGCAACTGGTATCCCGACTCTCAGGACCACTCACTTGGCCACTCAGCCGTTGCACATGGTTCACGAACTAGGACGTGACTACTGTAACCCACACCATGGATCTAAAGGCAGAAAAAACAACAACAACAACAACAACAACAACAGATGGCTCACTACGTTCTATACCATTCCGTGTAGGAAATGACGTCTCCATCTTTGCTCTAAGTAAGTCCGACGCGTTGGCTGAATAGTCAGCGTACTGCCTTTCGGTTCAGAGTATTCCGGGTTCGATTTCCGGCTGGGTCGGGGATTTTAATCGCTTCTGATTATTTCTTTGGGCTCGGAGACTGTGAGTTTCCGTCTGTACCAACACTCTCCTCTGCATATTCAGACAACATACCACACTACCAAATACCACAGAAACACGCAATAGAGTTTACATCCTTCGTCGCCATAAGACCTATCTGTGTCGGTGCGACGTAAAGCAACTAGCAAAAAAAAAGAGATTACATCCCTTCATATAAGGTTGGCTTCAGGAAAGGCACCCGGCCGTGAAACAGGGTCAAATCCAATTGTGGTACGCAGTTCGCACCCGTTACCCCCACTGGTGTGGGTAAGCGGTAGAAGCAGAAGGAGAAGAAGAAGATCTTAGCTCTAAGTAAGTAATTATATATCTGTAAGGTGTGGAACAGGCAGTAAAGCCGTCATACTGGTGAAAGACCCTGAGGAGGTAGGAGGATCTTAACAGAAAAATACAACCAAGTAACGAAAGGTAGGTAAAGAATTTAGTTGAATTTAGTTGGAGGATGCTGATGATTTAGGTGCCCTAGAAAGTGGTGAAGCTTTTCAAGACATTCCACCCATGCCACATGTGTATGATCATTCATCAACATACTTCTACCAAACCATCGCTTTGACGGAAGCCATGAAGGAATTAGCCACCACCGGTGAAAGTGGACTTCCCATAGCCACACCATTTCTCTGTTTGAAAAATTGTACATTAAAATTGTACATTCAACAGGAAATAGCTGAAAGACATGCGGTGATGCTCATCGTGAGACATGACCGAGTCAGTCGGTACATTACCGAACAAGGACTCCACATCAAAACTCACTAGATGTACACTGAGCTGAAAGTTTATGGCTGACAACTTATTAATGAAATATAGGCTGTCCTTAACGTATGATTCTGTATGTCACATGAGGCTGAAGAAATTTGTTTATATTTTTAGACTGAGCATACGTAGGGGAACCTATTGCACTAAGAGTTGGCCTGAGAGGAACGTCCTCTTTATGGATTTCAGGCGGTCCATATAATCATGGCTGTACTACATTCCCCGGACTCAAACGCTTAACCTCCTCCTTTGTAATTTAGTACTGCCTTAAGAACCCCACAGTATCACTGCATACGAGTGGTAGGGTCACATGAGCTCACTCCGTAAATAGGCTCTGACAACATAGTCGAGATCTTGTTTTTGTACCGGACAGCGTCCATCACCACCACTGCTTTACATATACCAGCCGACAGAATGGTCAGTGCAGAATCATCTACGGGTTCTTTTAAAACTCACCTCTTATTAAATTGGGTGAGGGTACCTCAGTAGTCATTGCAAGTCTCAAACATTCCAGTCGCACATTCTCAGCTACATCCGTAGGTAGTGTGTGGATGTGGTTGCCTGAACAGACGTAATTAGTTTTTCATTGGGAAGTTTGGAGGGAGCGACAGCGCAATTAAGGACGCCTGCCTAGAAGAAAAATTGGTAACGATTTCACTGGCATCAGGTTTTGTACTAGGGACACAAACGAAGGAAGTTAGCTTCCTGCCTATATGCAAAGTGGTTGAATGCGTGCTCAGTTTCTGTAGCAGAAATGCAATCGTAGGACAACCCCAATCCTTGCGAGAGAATGTTACATGTACTTGCACCTGCTTCGTTTCTTTTCCCCAGTATCCAGTATTCGGCAGATACTGGGTTCGAATCCCATTGTCCTCATCCCTGAAGATGGTTTTCCGTGGTCTCCCATTTTCACGCAAGGCAAATGCTGGGACTGTGCCTTAATTAACACCACGCCCACTTGCTTCCCATTCCTATCTCTTTCCTGTCCCATCGTCACCATAACACCTAGCTGCGCCGGTGAAACGTAAAGCAACTTGCTACTTACTACTACATTTCCTCTTCGAAATTCGTAATCTCCTCCTTACTTGATGGTTCACTCACTGTGTACTATATTCATCATCCACATGCACCTGTTACTGAATACATTATTTCCTCGTTTTACTCTCGTCTCTTTTAATTGCTTTGCACTATGTCCCTCCCCATCCCAAAGCCTACACGTTTTCCTTTCTTGATTCTCTTTTCTATTCTTCTTCGTCTCTATGCTATGGTTGTGTCTTTTTCTTCCATTGCACTTGATATTCCTTCACTATTACACTCCTTCAACCTTCATTGTCCTTGAATAGCCTGATGACATTGCTGTCTGTTCCTCTTCCACAATTAACAGACATATGACCACGAGAAGAGGACACTAGCTGATGTACCCGTGCTTCGCTACGGAATTCTACATTGTATACTGGTTTCTAGGTTAGATAGTGTACACGTTGTGAGTAAGACTGGATTAAATTGCATAGCTCTTAACGTTAAACTAGAAACGCGACGGGGAAGTCACGAAACGTCTTTTCTTATGTGAAGACTGTGTTCGGGAATTTTTATTGTAATGGTAGGCCCTCTTGCCTAACATTAGTCACAATCAAGTTCGGAGTTTTCATTATAATGGCAGATACTCACACTCCTTATTCCTTTTTACATCCTCCTAAAGACTGCCTTTGTGATTTTCCCAATTGAAATCAACATTGGTCATTACAATGATGCTAGTAGGAATGTGGCGATTAAAAGTAAAGCTATCATATGAAATACTCGATCAAATGAAAAACCACACATTTTCACACTTTTAACGAACATTCCAAAGTTCCAGACCATCAGCCGTAGACACTCTTTAATTTGGGAGGGAGGGTGGCGAGGTGATCCGGCGAAAATGAAGAGTCCCAGGGCAAAATCTATGTCGTTTTACTAACCTTTCTGATAGGAGTACCCTATACGTCGGGACAACTCATTTCCCCACACTGGTGGGAGGAAAAACTACTTGACTTGGAGGCAAATTTTTCGTCAAAGCCAGAGGAGAAACCGACTCTTCGCTGCTGATTTGGAATAAAATGAATGTAGAATTTAATAAAAGTGAAGAGGAAGAACCTTTTCTTAAGAAACGGCTCTTTTCAGAGTTGAACTTTTTAGTGATTTCGTGAATTGTGGTGCTATGACTTGGAATAGGCTGAAATTGTAATTCTAGACCAGGTCACAAGTGAGTCTCTGCCATTATTCCGTTAAGTGTGCACACTGATCATTCCAATCAGGGCGTCAGAGTGGGGATATAATATCTGGAATACTATGGTGAATCAACGTGTTACGTAGCAGCAGTATTAGAACATGTATGGACCAGAGGAATGAAATGCTAAAGAAGAAAGCTATCTAACTCCCCAGCTATTTTCCGCCAATATTCAGGTAAGCTGTTGTACTCGGTACGGAGATGAGTGGCAGCATAAGAGACAAGGAATATCTCGACAAACAATGGTCAGTATAATGTTATTATTGATCAATTTTATGAGCTTTCGATATTGTAGGCCTTCACATTTTGTTTTTTCCGACTATGAAATACCACTCTTATCATAGTCGGTACGGTAAAACTGAATAAAACATAAATGATCGAAAATTGTACTATCCAAAACTTTTGTTATGTAGTACTTTTCGACAGGACCAATAACATAGGTATTTAAAAATTAAATTTTAGGCACCTTCCCCTAAACTACCATTTCATCCACGGTTAATAATTTTTTTTATACCTTAGACTGTATTTTCTTATTCCCCGACTCTATATACTGATTTTCATTAAATTCTGTTTACCCATTTTCTCGTGGCTCGGCGTTGGTATGAAATTAGGAACAAAATTTCAAATTCACGAATATCTCTGTTATCACAGCCGGTGCTGTAAAAATGTAAAAGACATAAATGATCGGAAATTTAATTACATAGAACTTTATTTGTGTAGTATTTATCGATAGTACCACTAATAACATATTTGAGAATTACATTTCAGGCCTTCCCCTAAACTACCATTTCACTCAGCGTGAATAAAATTATTTATATCCTGGATTGTAGTGGCTCATTCCCTAACTTTACATACCGATTTTCATTAAATTCTCTTCAGCTTTCCCGTGATGCGCTTACATGCGTACATACATACAGAGAGACAGAAATTATGGAAAAGTAAAAAGTGAATTTCCTTGTTATTATGTACATGACCGATACAGAAGTACCATTCTTTTTAAATTCTGAGCAATGTACAGACAAAACTCTTATTTTATATAGGCCCTGTATGGTTTTGGTGGAGAACGAGAACATCATTCAAAATATACCAACAGTTAAATGATTCTTTCGATCCAGCCGTCACTGTTAGAGAAGTCATAGTTGTGGATATACGTGTTTCTCTCCTGAGGACGCTAAGAAAAGTCTTTACGAAACATAAAAAATATTCTTGCTACGACAAAATCCCCAAAACCTGTTTATTTACACTTTGCTTTACGTTGTACCGAAGCAGACGGATATTTCGACGATGGGTTAAGAAAGCGCTACGAGTGGAAAGGAAGTGACCGGGGCTTTATTTAAGGTGCAGGTCACAGAATTTGTCTGTTGTGAAAATTGAAAAACCGGACAAGTTGTCCGTGTGGTTAGAGTGGCGCAGCTGTGAGCTTGCATCCGGGAGATAGTGGGTTCTAATCCCGCTGTCGGCAGCCCTGAAGATGGTTTTCCGTGGTTACCCATTTTCACATCAGACAAATGCTGGGGCTGTACCTTAATCAACGCCGGCCCCGTGGGGTAGGGGTAGCTTGCCTGCCTCTTACCCGTAGGCTCCGGGTTCGATTCCCGACCAGGTCAGGGATATTTACCTGGACCTGTGGGCTGGTTCGAGGTCCACTCAGCCTACGTGATTACAATTGAGAAGCTATCTGACGGTGAGGTAGCGGCCCCGGTCTAGAAAGCCAAAATAACGGCCGAGAGCATTCGTCGTGCTGACCACACGACACCTCGTAATCTTCAGGCCTTCGGGCTGAGCAGCGGTCGCTTGGTAGGCCAAGGCCCTTAAAGGGCTGTAGTGCCATGGGATTTGGTTTGGTTTTGGTACCTTAATTAAGGCCACGGCCGCTTCCTTCCCACTCCTAGGCCTTCCTTATCCCATCGTCGCTATAAGACCTATCTGTGTCGGTGCGATGTAAAGCAAGTAGCAAAAAGAAAGAAAGTTAAAGACCACGGAAAACCACCTTTGAAGCTACCAACAGTTGGGTTGGTGCCCACTATCTCCCGAATGCAAGCTCATAGCTACGTGACCCATAAGATTGTCATGCCTACAAAAAAAGTAGGTTTAATCTCTGTAATTTATTGACAGAGCTCGATAGGTGCAGTCGCTTAAGTGCGACCAGTATTCAGTATTCAGGAGATAATGCGTTCGAATCTCACTGTCGGCAGCCCTGGAGAAGGTTTTTCGTGGTTTCCCATTTTCACACCAGGCCGCTTCCCATTCTTAGCCCTTTCCTGTCCCATCTTCGCAATAATACCTGTCTTTGTCAGTGTAACGTAAAACATCCTGTAAAAAAGTAATTTATTGAACAATGATGATCAAGTAATGAAGGTAAAATGATGCCATGTATCGTACTCGAACTGAAAATTCTCGAGCTTTTAGCAACATAGTCGAAAATCATCCATTTTACTCCTCTGATATCTGGAGAGTAAAAAAGAGCTTGTGTATGCCATGCCAAGCTTCCTCTCATTCTCTCTTGGAGCCTTCGCCAGCTCGGAGTCTGTTCTATGCAGAGAGTGCATGTTGTATTCATATCGCGTACAGAGTATATGTGTACTGTGAGGGAGTAATGACTATGTCGACAAGGGGTAATTTGAAACCTCGTCCTGGTAAGTAGCCTGCCGAGATCAAGAGACACAAAGTGTTTGTCAACCTCTGTCTAACAATTTGAGGCCATAATTACTAACGTGGATAATATCTTCCCGGCTATGTACACTCTGGAATCGAATGAAGGACACGGAAATTCTATCTGTTGATTCCTAATTATGTAGTAGTTCCTTCCATTAACACAACAACAACTCAGTGAATTTAATCATTGACTAGCATTAGTTTTATAAGCCTGTTGGCCGGAGTATGTTATCTAATATTTCAGAGATATCATAATTCTCTTCTGGCACATATGTACCCTACATATTTTCTTATGTCACGTGTTTCCTTCCTCGTTGAGATTATCTTTATGTATCTCACTCTTCTTCTTCTTCTACCGCTCTCCCCACACTTGCGGGATTGCGGTACGAACTGTGTAGCACATGTGGATTTGCCTCTGTTTTACGGCTGTAATGCCCTCCTTGACGCCAACCCTATTCGGAGGGATGTAATCACTATTGCGTGTTTCCCGGGTGGTTATAGTATGTTGTCTGAATATGAAGAGGAAAGTATCGGGAAAAAGACAGCCTGTCCACAAGCATGAACAATTCATCAGACTTGATTTAAATCATGACCCGGCCGGGAATCGAAACCGGAACCCTTTGAAATGAATGCTTCAATGCCAAGAAGTCACACCTTTATATACCCCAACTATAGGAATCATATATGCATCTATATGCTCTTCATCCGCTAAGTTTAAGTAACTCCCCGTGGGATAAAATTAATCATTCTTTAACATTTCCCTGAACTCTGTACATATAGAACTCTACTTTCATTGAATTGTTTCTGTTCTAGTCGTTTATACCAGGGAACAACGAACTCACTTATTCTAAATTCACTATAAACTTTTACTTCATTTCTCCGAAAAGTAATAAAGAATATGGTACCCAAATATTCCGAAATTTCACTGTATTACTATAGGAACTGCAGTAAAACGTATTAGATGCATAACTGAATGGAAGTCATACGATAGGAATAATTATATACTGATACGTACTCATGCGACTGCAAGCCCTCTGGAAGCTCCCTCCGGTATTTTCTGAAAGCGATGAGTGAGTCAGACCGGAGACCTTCCTGTCGGCTTGAGGACATGGGACGGCCTCTCCTTGTACTGCGCCTTTCGTTTAGTGTCTCCGTGGAATTTCTGAAAGGCTAAATTAGAATGTTACTTTTCTAGAGGCACAAAGAGCATACCAGAACTTCATCCTAGGGTATACGAGAGTTGGAGAGCATTGTCGTTCTTTGGAGTTAGTCGTAGTGTGGATTTGTTGGTTGTGGTGGGTTACTGTCTTGTGGAGTTGAGTCTGGTTGAGCAATTATGTGTCTGTAGAGCAGGCAAGTGAATTGAACGTGTGAGTTATCGACCTTGTCTGGAGTCGATCAAAGTGTACAGTAGTCTTGCGACGTGATAAACAATGTTCGTGTGGTCGAACGTGTCTGCATTGGAGTTGTTGTGTGAAGTGAATGATACGTGCAAAGCCAAATGAAAGGTGAGGCCTGCCAATCAAGGTTACGGCAGGATCGTCCATTCCAGATAAATACCAGCCAGCCGGAGACCCACGGCGAGGAGAAATAATTTTATAAGTATCCAATAATTAGCGAAGTGGTGTAATTTATTTTCAAGTGTAATTTTGTGTGTACAGATTGAGTCATTCTAGCTTAAACTAGCCAGTAAAATAATAAGTATTTTATTCGTAACACTATAATTATATCATGTGATGGAAAAGTTTGCGCAGGAAGTGAAGAATCCTATAATGTAGTCGAAGTACAATAACATTCGAATAGGAATACATAGTCTAGGACGAAACGCTGCGTCAGGGAAAGCTTCGCAATGTCATTAACGATAATTTGGAAAAATTGTTTTATTTGTATTTCTAAAATGCTCTACGTTCCTAAAAAAAGTAGAGCTGACAATTGATGAAGTGATGGTCGTTTGTGCACACATTGAAGTTAGCGAATGGACACTGAATATTGTGTACAAAGGCAGTTCGAACTGCCACTCATCACGTCGGCGTATTAAATTCTGGCGGAGTTCAGCATGTGGTGTAACGGGACACTTGGTTTTTGAAGACCGGTAGTTTGTTGAGGGCGTACGACGGCCTCGCCTTGTATTGTGCCTTTCGCCTGGTGTCTGCATGAATTTTCTAAAATGCGAAACTAGTACGTTCCTATGCTGGATGCAGGTTTTCATCCTAGACTTCTACTTCTTTTTCTTCTTCTTCTCAGCCTTTTACATGGTTTTTTGCAGTTCCTTGTAGTCAGTACAATGTGTGGATTAAACCCAGTTTTACGGCCGGATTATTTTCCTGATGTCAACCCTATGTGGAGGGATGTATTCACTATTGCGTGTTTCTATGGTGCTTCGTAGTGTGATGACGTCGTTGTGCCTGCGAAAACCGCTATGTGAACTACTTCAGTTTAGAATCTTGGCCGGTAAGGTTCTGTCATCTAAGGTTCAATACTGTGCGAGGAAATTCAAGTAATTCTCGCTCCTGATTATGCATGTGCCGCGGGTCAGTATTTCGAGAGATGTGCTGCGGGTTAGTATTTCGATAGATGTGCTGCGGGTCAGTATATCGCCAGATGTGCTGCGGGTTAGTATATCGCAAGATGTTCTGCGGGTTAGTATTTATCTCACAACGCAGTAACCTAGCGGTTTTCGCTGCCGCAACGACGTTGTGTTGCATGTAAAAGTAGTTGCATATTAAGACGAACACAAACACCCAACCCGACAGCTACAGGAGTTATCCAGACATAGTTCAAATTCTTGATCCAGCTGGAAATCGAACCAGGGACCCCCAAAACTGAAGACCACTGCGCTGACCATTGAGCCAAGGATCGAGACGGTTTCGTCCTATACCGTACGCTTCTAATGGAAACTAGTTCTATTTCGACCTCTCTGTGGGCTTCTTAAGCTTCTGTACAATCTCTTCAGTCACGCTTTATTGTGTTACATCGCCAGCGCTACAAATGTTCAACGATAACGAACGTGTGCGATAATTAACGCGTAATGAATAATGATTGTCTAGGCCGAAATAAAGCGGTGACTTTAAGGCGGCTGTTCTTGTTATTATTTCGTTGCTGGCATTGTAAGTGTCATTTATTATTGTCACTTAATGGGCTTTTGAAAAAAATTATGCACCATCCCCGTGTATTGGAATGTGCGTAGGAATTGTATATCCTGTGCTGTTGTGAGATTTTGAGTATTTTCACTTCTAGATGTAATTAATGCGACTTGGGTAAGGTTCTTCAAGTTGGGAGGTGAAAAACGTGTTACCGTAACAATTTTCCTGGGTGAAGGTCGAAATAACAGGGGATATGGAAAAAATAATGAACATGACAAACAATGGTTGAACTGGAATCAGAATTTCGGATCACCAAACTGTGTAGCTTGTCAACTGATCAAATTTTCATATATGGCGATTCAATTCGCGTGTACAAGAGTAGTTACAGGTCTGAACTTCCGTAATGTTGTACCAAATCGAAGGCATTGTCCTCTCATTTAGGCCTAGATGGAGTGAACTTTCGCGGTCATATTACTGTATATCTTAACCTTTAAGTGTTACAATACTATAACCTGTAGAAAACATTATTTTAACAGGTATATTATCGTGTTATAAATATTATATTTTTGTTTCTAAGAACCAAAAGCATGAAGGTTGTATTAATTGAGTTGACAGTACAAGTAATGGTTTCCTTCTTAATAAATTTTCGTTGAGGAAAATAATGCTTTATTTTGTGAACTAAATGACAACATAGTGGAATGTAAGTCATGCCTCTTATAGGCTGGTTTACCATTCAGAGTCAGATGTCATTCGCACCACCAAAAAGTGACATCTCCATTGTTGTCCCGTGAACAAGATCTTCGGTTTGAGACTAATAATGTTCATGGGAATTAAAAGTTGTGTAGTGCGTTCAGAGAAACTACGCTGTTATTTTCCGAGCTCGAAGTGGAGTGGGTTCCCAGATAGTGTGTGTGTGTGTGTGTGTGTGTGTGTGTGTGTGTGTGTGTGTGTGTGTGTGCGTGTGTGAGAGAAATGTTTTGCCTGATAATCTTTCTGTACACGTGCGTGTATCAGTAATTAACTGAGGCTGGGAATGGGAGGGAAATATCCGTGACCTATATGCGAGGTATCACCCAGGGTTTTGTCTAGATTTGGAATGAGAAGGAAGACCCGACAGAAAATACTGGGAAAGTAATATGCCCTTGTCCACTCAATGGTGAGTGCACCTATTTCCAGGCCATCAGAGTTTAAAATCGTGTGGGTAAAGGGAACTGAACCGGTACCAACGAGCGTAAGATGCTGTTTTGTAAGTATCAGTTCCACGATGGAGGAATGCAGTAACTGATATCACATGTTGAAGCACTGAAATGACACTATGCACGCTATGAGTACGAGCTTACAATTCATTATAATGCCCCGTTTCTGATTTTCAAGAAAAAATACAACTTTTTTACTAATAACCATATTATATTTGTTCAAGGATGTTCTGCCACCAAAGAGCATATTACCACAATTAGTCTCGGCCTTCTTGATCTCATGAGCTGCGCTCTGTCTCTCTCAGGGTGAACTAGTATCTCGCTATTCCAACGAACTCTAGCCAACCCTGAGCTAATAATAATAATAATAATAATAATAATAATAATAATAATAATAATAATAATAATGTTATTTGCTTTACTTCCACTGACTACTTCTTCGGTTTTCTGGAGACGCCTGGGTGCCGGAATTTTGTCCCGCAGGAGTTATTTTACGTGCCAGTAAATCTACCGACACGAGGCTGAAGTATATGAGCACCTTCAAATACCACCGGACTGAGCCAGGATCGAACCTGCAAGTTGGAGTCAGAAGGCCAGCGCTTCAACCGACTGAGCAACTCAGCCCGGAACCCTGAGCTAGGGTGTAGCTGATATCCACTGGAGGAAATTCCTCGATACCACCTGCTATGTCTCGCGTTCGATAACAGACTCTGCCATAGATTTATAATCTGTCGTATGGGTTGAAACTCAGTTCAATAATGACAATCAAATAATCACAGCCATCCGCGAAGTGGCTTTATGAAGTTGTTCGCTTATAATTCAGTCAAATGCCGGAATTATACTGAACATTAAGCCACGGCTTCGTTTATGTAAATACCTGTTTATCCTCTCCAAATTTCCATCCCTGGAAAACCTCTTTTCGACTTAGAGGGTCGCTTGGGCGAGTGGCCAGTCACCAGACGAATAACGCCTATCTCTCAGAAACTGCCTGTGAGATATATTATGAATTCAAAGTACCGGCAATCAACCAAACCTGGAGGGTAATTGACAAAGAAAATGAACAAAAAATGGCAAATAAATTCCTAGATATAATCTGCTTGAAATTAATAGCTACATTGTATATTGGTCCATTGTCATAATACGAACCTTTTCAAACTTCATTCTTAATGTACGAGCTGAATGTTCTCGAACTCTTAAGATTGCCACGGGTTTCCCTTCCCTATGGCCTCAGCATCCTCTTGTGTAATCATCAGCCAGTCAATAATTCATATATGTTGAAATACAGCAAGCTAGTGCTAATTGGCTTGGGGAAATGCGGAGTGTGCTCGGTACGAAACAGTATTGGAGGCTTGCTATTTTCCATCACACAGTAATCAAAGAGTTCTAACTCCCCTTAGTTACTTCAACGCTCATCCCCTCCAACGTCCTGTTTAATTAAGATCCTCACAAATGCCGCTCTGAATGAATTGCGCACAAATTTCTATTCCTCGTCGAAACGTCATCACGAGAATCATCTCCCCTCTCAGTCCAGTTAAATCAATAATGTCCTCATATGCATTCTATCATCTTTCACAATAGCAAATTCACTGACCTTCTGGAAGACGTATTTTCACAGTCACTTACGAGACCAAACTGTTGCTAGCAGTGAGATGTAGAGGAGTTTTACTGAACCTTCTGTTAGTTGATCCTTATTTCTTAATTCCAGTATGAGCGCAGAACACAGCTACGTGACCCAAACCGCGCATCCACTCGCTCGGTAGCTGAATTCTTCTGCTTTTTAGCGAATATCTTTAGATTTTATTCTGGCTCATTAGCTGAATGGCCAGCGTAGTGTCATTTGCCCAGGTTCGATTATTGGGTAGGGTGGGGGATTTTAGCTGCGTCTAGTTAATTCTTAAGGCTCAGTGTCTGGGTGTTTGTTTTAGACTGAACACAGATATCTTCATGTAGACACAACAGCGCACACTATCAAACGCTACGTGATGTTGGCGTTAGGAAGGCTATCCGGCCGTAACACTGGGCCAGATTCACATCTATTGTTGACCCCAGTAACTGTGAAACGTTAAGGAAGGAAAAGGAAATGAAATGGTGTATGGCATTTAGTGTCGGGAGTGTCCGAGGACACGTTCGGCTGGCCAGACGCAGGTCTCTTGATTTGCCGCCCGTAGGATGAAATGATGATTAAGACGACACATATACCCAGCCCCCGTGCCAGCGAAATTAACCAATTATGGTTAAAATTCCAAACCCTGCTGATAATCGAACCCGGGACTCCTGTCACCACAGGCCAGCACGATAACCATTTAGCCATGGAGCCGAAGTTTAGGAAGGAGAAGTATAAGAATAAGAATAACTATTATAGGTGAAGTCAAAGAGCTAGAATCTCACCCTGCAAGAGGTTGTGTGACCTTACTGATACGTGCTCATAAAGTCCATATATTTCACAGGTACTTCTGCGCCAAACTGACATAACTTCAAATCAAAGTTCAAAGAAAATACTGTACAGTGAGATGAGAGGCGTCCAATTGCAAAACTCGTTTTGTCCATTTTTTGAAAGTTAGTTAGATCCGTAAATTGAGTCTTCATTCACAGCAGTACACTTCGGTGTAAAATATTCATTGGAAAGTCTGTTTAATCCCATAGAAAATAGGCTTCAAATCATTAGTTCTGTTGCAGAACTCTTTTTGTCCATTGCCTATACTGTTTCATGTTACATTTCGTCCACCTTAAGCAAACTGGTGCAGAACTCATTTTGTGCCGGGATGAGTGGCTCAGACGGTTAAGGCGCTGGCCTTCTAACCCCAACTTGGCAGGTTCGATCCTGGCTCAGTCCGGTGGTATTTGAAGGTGTTCAAATACGACAGCCCCGTGTCGGTAGATTTACTGGCACGTAAAAGAACTCCCGCGGGACTAAATTCTGGCACCTCGGCGTCTCCGAAGACCTTAAAAAGTAGTTAGTGGGACGTAAAACAAATAACATTATTATTATTAACTCATTTTGTCCATAAGTCTATACTGTTTCATATTACATTTGTCCACCTTAAGCAAACTGGTGCACAACTCATTTTGTCCATAAGTCTATACTGTTTCATATTACATTTGTCCACCTTAAGCAAACTTGTGCACAACTCATTTTGTCCATAAGTCTATACTGTTTCATATTACATTTGTCCACCTTAAGCAAACTGGTGCACAACTCATTTTGTCCATAAGTCTATACTGTTTCATATTACATTTGTCCACCTTGAGCAAACTGGTGCAAAACGCTTTTTTATCCTACAACAATCTGTAGGTTACAACAAGAAACTGGTGCAAAACTCGTTTAGTCTAATTTGCAGCACGGTTTGTTGAAATAGGTATCTATTAATCATTACTAAATAATAAGCCTTGTAATAATAGTATAATGGGTAAATTTCATTTTCAACAAGTGATCAGCCTGAAATGATAAACATCCTGCATTGCATTTCCCTCTAAATTATGTAAACAAATCGGTAGTTGCAGTGTAGTCCCCCAGTAGTGTATTTGTGTAAATAAATAATTTGTTTTATTACAGAACATGAATCCTCTGATAGTAAATGGACCACAGTTGGGTAAAGGAAGAAAGAAGAGAAGCAGGAAGGATACATGGAAACGTAATGTGGCAAAGAGGACGAGGTAAGCTTTACAGAAGTGTGATGTATACGTTAGCTCAATACCTACAAGTCAAGTTCTTGTTCATTCGTATTCCCACATTCAACTTTGAAGACAACTGGAAGCGACATGACAAACTAGACTTTTTTTTAAATAAACGGTTTGAACAGCATGAAACCTTACACGAGGCAGATTATGACATGGAATCTGATTCAGGGGACTGCATTGAAGAACAGGAGGGACTGGTGTTGTGAGATGTGAGATTGGGTTTGTGGGACTCATTGTAACGGAAGTATAAAATATTAGCCATTTGAAAGAACCTGACTTTTTCCTATACTTTTCATTGGTTTTTCCAGCAATACAGCTAAAAAGACCAAATCTTTTTTCAGTGGCTAGAAGCAAGTGAAGATTGATTTTATGTTGTAATGTATACGTAATTTGAGTTGATTACTGTAAACGTACTCATAGAATTATATTCTGATTATACTACGTGTTGTTTTTCATTTCCTAGCACCTGATAACTCGCCAGTCTCAACTGTTCCAAAAAATGTTATATCCATGATTCTGTTGCAAAACTCGTTATCTTCATGATACTGTTGCAAATCACGTTATATCCGAACTATTTTATTTACAATCTCGGAATATATCAGTCAGAGGTTTGTTGGCATCTGGTGACAGATACAAACCTTATCGTGGTGTTAATTGGTAAAAGATACATATTTCTAACACTAGGCGTAAGCAAATAACAGTTTCTCCTGGTTTCTGATATTTTGTTATCATTGACAAAACTAGTTTTGCAATTGGACGCCCCATTATTAAATTCGGTGTAGACATGTGATACCTCAACAAACAAGAAGCAGTGTATGTTGCAGTAATACTACTGTACTAGAGCCACATTAGTTACTGTGAAGCAATGTCGAACCCCCCATGGCACTACAGCCCTTCAAGGACCTTGGCCTACCAAGCGACCGCTGCTCAGTCCGAAGGCCTGCAGATTACAAGGTGTCGTGTGGTCACCACGAAGCATTCTCTCGGCCGTTATTCTTGGCTTTCTAGACCGGGGCCGCTATGTCACCGTCTGATAGCTCCTCAATTCTAATCACGTAGACTGAGTGGACCGCGAACCAGCCCTCAGGTCCAGGTAAAAATCCCTGACCTGGCCGGTAATCAAACTCGGGGCGTCCTGGTAAGAGGCAGGCACGCTACCCCTACACCACGGGGCCGGCAAAACAATGTCGATAATAGCTACCATTTCATGCGCGCGAGCAAGTGGAAAATATTTTTTTTCTCACATGGGTTCGGCTTCTTCTTATCTTACTGGCACCGAAAAATGGACGACTTATAAGTCTGAACTTCCTGAAACAGGAATGATTGAGGGATCCCTGTCGAGGTAGCAATGCACAATAGACAGGTTTGTCTAGGGATACCCTACCAAGCCAGTTGGTTAAGTGGTCTGGGTCACGTAGCTCTGAGCTTATATTCGGGGGCAAAGGTTCGAACCGCACTGTCGGCAGCCCTGAAGATGGCTTTCCGTGGTTTCCCATTTTCACACCAGACAAATGCTGGGGATGTACCTTGATTAACGCCACGGCCGCTTTCTTCCCACTTCTAGCACTTTCCTCTCCCATCGTCTTCATAAGACCTGTCATTTTCGGTGCGACGAAAAGCCAACAGCAACAATCTGGGAATACCCAGTTGACATGTACTATCCCGGCATTTGCGTGGAGGAGAAGTGTGAAACCGCGGAAAACCACTTCGAAGAGGAGTGAAGTGGGAATCGAACCCCCCTATACCAAACTGACCTCCCGAGGATGAGTGAACCCCGTCAATTAACAATCAGTACAATTACGAGAACAACCTGAAATAAGGGAAAATATACAACGAATTTTCAAAGAGGGAAATTTCATGTCAAAGAACGGCAATCTAAGTGGGTATTGTGGGAATTTATATTTTTATGGAATCCCAAAAAGAGGCCGCTTGGTGGCCATGATCGTTAAGGCGTGATGTATATCTGGTCTAACACCGTAACTAGTCGGTTCGAGTCCCGTTGGCCGAAAAAAATTTCACCTTCAGAATGTTGGCCGGATGGGTAGGAGAGGTGATGGTGTACAATTTCTAATCACTAAATTGCGTGGCAAAAGCCTGGATTAAATTCCAAATCTCTCCGCAGTTCTCACATGGAGTGAGCGCATATGACGCTGTTGATGGTAATTCGTCCATTGGATGGAGACAAAGTCTTGAGCAGCCCTTTGGTTCTATTTGACAGGAGTAGGCGATGTGCCGATACTGGGTTTCACCCTCACCCTTCCTACTATCATGTACCACGTCAGTTATTTCATCACATTAACTTCTCTGCTGAGTTTGATGTCAGGAAGGTAATCCGATCGTAAAAGGTCGCTGCGAAAGTTCATCTCACTTCATATCAGAACCCTAATAATACTGTTATTTGCTTTACGACATACTAACTACTTTTTAAGGTTTTCGGAGACGCGGAGGTACGGGTATTTAGTCCCACAGGAGTTCCTTTACGTGCCAGCAAATCTACTGACACAAGTATGACGTATTTGAGCACCTTCAAATACCACCGCACTGAGTCAAGATCGAACCTGCCAAGATGGGTTCAGAAGTCCAGCGCCTCAACCGTCTGAGCCATTCAGCCCGGCCCGTAGAGAAATGAGACAAGTGTTGGATATAAATTCATGGGGTCGCAAAAAAGGAAATGTACATTATTTAGTGAATAAAATATTGTTCACGTAATAGGAATACAGAAAATACAGAATTACAAATGTATACACAAAATGATCAAGAGACGTAAAAATTACAAAACTGTCTTCCCTGAACACTCTGTGTTGAACACATTGTACAGTTCAGCCCCTAAGCTGATTTTCTCCCCCCCCCCCCCAATTCTCATTAGCCTGTAACTTGTGTTGACGTCGAACGTTCTCACTACAGTAGATTTGTCCAGTGGTTTTAGATATAATTCTTAATTTACTGTATGTTTTGATGTTTACATGCCCTAACCGAGCTCGATAGCTGCAGTCGCTTAAGTGTGGCCAGTATCCAGTATTTGGGAGATAGTGGGTTCGAACCCCACTGTCGTTAGCCCTGAAGATGTTTTTCCGTGGTTTCCCATTTTCACACCAAGCAAATGTACCTTAATTAATTCCACGGACGCTTCCTTCCCACTTCTAGCCCTCTCCGGTCCCATGGTCGCCAAAAGACCTATGTGTGTCGGTGCGACGTAAAGCAACTAGAAAAAAAATGTATGTTTTGATATATACATGCACTTATCTTATAGACTAATATACAGAGAGGTTGGAAACAACGTGGACCGAGTATATGAGCGTTACAGCGTTCGTCCTACGGATAAGTAATTTTTTAAAATGCCGAGAAATGAGCGTCAAACACTAATACACCGTGGGCTTCAGCCGTTGCTACCGTAGTGTGCTTGCTGTTGGCCGAGCCTAGCAGTAGGGACGTCTTTGTTTAAGTCCCTCCGCTGGAGAAGTTTATTTCTTCTAATGGCGCTCACAAGTCGGTCATAAGCCACGTGCAGATTTAGGAACACCGCCTCGCAAAGCGATCTGATTGGCTAACTTCAGCATCTGATAGAATAACCGTGCGAGATATCTAATTAATTTTTCAATGACTTATCAGTATGACCAACCATCTAGCGCTCATATATACGGTTCGCGTTGTTTACTACCAACCTGTATAGAGACCGTATTTATGCAACAAAACTTAGCATGTTATTTCTATTGTATTTATAGACTGAAGAAGACTTTGAATCAAGTTGAAACTCGAGTATCTGAAATGGAGTAATTCGAAGAACGAACTACATCTAAGCCCATCATAATTAGTAAATAGATCTCTGCTACAACCATTAAAAATATAATTAAATACAACTAGATAATACCTATTGAATCCAGTAGATTCTTCTCAGTGAAGGAAGGTCTGCCGGCTTCCCAGATCATGCTAACCTATTATAAGTTTCACACATTCGTATTAAAAGTGAGTTCTTATGTCACAATTGTCCGCCCCTGTAGCGTAACGGTTAGTGTTATGAGCTGCCGTCCTCGGGGGCCCGGGTTCGATTCCCGGTACTGCCAGAAATTTAAGAATGGCAGGAGGGCTGGTATGTGGTTAAAATGGTACATGCTGCTCACCTCCAATGAGGGTGTGCCTGAAAAGAGCTGCTCCACCTCGGGATCGCTTCATGGCTAGGGGAGAACGGGGCAAGTTGACAATGATATACTTTCTTTCGACATTCCGCCGGAACATGGCGCGTTTTACGGCAGTATACCATACTGCAATGGTCAAAATTGTTGTTTGAAAAGCTATTTCATCCAGTAGTAAATTTTTTTTTTGCTAGTTGCTTTACGTCGCACCGACACAGATAGGTCTTACGGCGACGATGGGACAGGAAAGGGCTAGGAGTTGGAAGGAAGCGGCCGTGGCCTTAATTAAGGTACAGCCCCAGCATTTGCCTGGTGTGAAAATGGGAAACCACGGAAAATCATTTTTAGGGCTGCCGACAGTGGGGTTCGAACCTACTATCTCCCGAATACTGGATACTGGCCGCACTTAAGCGACTGCAGCTATCGAGCTCGGTAGTAGTAAAGTTTAATATTATGCAAATTCGTCATCTTGCCCCATGCTCGGGTTAAGTTGACGAACCTATTGGGGTAAGATGACTAGCGTTCTTCTCAACTGTTTCAACATAAAACTTCATTGAAATTTGTTAAACACACTATCAAAACTTGAAGTAACTTAATTTTAATTATGTACTACACAAGGACAAATATTTATAAAGAACATAAATTTGAAAAATATTAAAATACTTTAAAATAAATAAAAAACTTTTAGAAGTTCCTGCTAAAATGAATGACTACTGTGCACTACATTGAATACAAGATTTATAAAGAACATAAATTTGAAAAATATTAAAATACTTTAAAATAAATAAAAACTTTTAGAAGTTCCTGCTAAAATGAATAACTACTGTGCACTACATTGAATACAAGAACTCTGAAGGAAATGGTTTTAAACTGGAGTATACTCAGCACATATCACAGAGAAACCATCCACTACCTTCATAACTTGAGCAGTCTTCATGCCACCACACTTTACAGTTATCACACACTGATCCCGTCTTCATTTAGAGGATGGACATAGGCCAATTTTTTCACTGTTCTTCATAATATCTTTCTGTTATCACCGCTGGAGAGCAATCTTACTCGTCAAATATTTGTGGGTTGAATGGGTCAATTAACATGCTTCAAATCTTTCAGAGGCGTTGCTCATAGTTGCATTACGCTACATCTGAGATTCTTTGACAGCATGCATTGCGGCTATCATGCTTACTTCATCCCTGTCCCGTCTATCCGTCTTCCGTTGAAAATTTATAGGTATATCTGTAATTAGCGAAAAGGTATGGGTGACTACGTATAGCCTATACGTCAACTTGCCTGCGCCATCTTGCCCCAGACTACTTAGGAAGCGCTTTGCCCTTATAATAGACAGACGTCTTACAATCCAGATTCGGTTAACACTAAAATAAGTTGGAAATACATTGACATTTAAACAAAATAAGACGGTTAATTCATACTGTGAGCACACCAGTAGTAGAAGCTTCCTGCACATACTTCAGATATTTTAGTGCGACAGCACCAGTCAGGCAACCCCTACCACAGCCTATCACAGACTGAAAGAAATTTCCTTCTATGTATAAGTTATACGTGTGAGATATAAGACCCAAGGTCACACGATAGTTAATTTAGTGAACACAATACTACAAAAGTTATGGTCGATTCGTCATCTTGCCCCGATTTCCCCTATACGGTTAGCGTGCTGGCCTTTGGTCAGAGGGTTCCCGGGTTCGATTCCCGGTAGAGCCTGGAATTTTAACCATCATTGGCTCGAGGGCTGAGTGTATGTGTCGTCTTCATCTTCATTCCATCCTCATCATGACGCGCAGGTCGCCTACGGGCGTCAGATCAAAAGACCTACATCTGGCGAGCCGAACATGTCCTCGGACATGCGATTTCATTTCATGTGATAATTTACGTGAATGTGTGTAACAAAATGATTGACGCACATGCAGATTGGACACCTTAGCGTTGAAATTTGTACCATCCAGAAATTCTGCATTGCCGGTAACATCAACAAGACATTCAAAAAAAAAAAAATGTCAGCTGTATTTCTTCCCTCCGCGTACATAAGGACTCGCATTTAAATTGTCTCAGAAACCTCTTGAATGATCTTTTGCCCCGGTATAATGAACGCTAGTATTTTACAAAATAAAGATAACGCGGAAATTCATTTGAACCATTTCAAGTTAACTTACATGTGACTGATAATAAGGCGTCCGTATAAACAGGCATAGTCAAGTTTACTACTAACCAGCCATTTAAACAATATAAGTAATGCATTAAAGTCACTCAACCTTTCGAATTTCTAGTGATACCTCCTAATGTTGTGCAAGCTTCGTTTGCCATTTTTCTTTGCAATATGAATGTTAAAATAGAGGCTATAACGGATTAAAATATCCAAACATTTTATGCATTTTACTCTCAGAACTGTTTGTCTATTTACGAAATAATCAAACAAATAGGGGTCATTTTCTAGGAAATATTAATAGTAAACATGTATTATAGTTGAAATGCGGCTTTTTGTTATACTCCGTTGATGGAAACTATTAATATCCAGTTGTAACTCAAGTAAGTCGTTATTTTTTAATATTTCTTCAAACTATTTTGTATCATTGGCATATAGAAGACCTCGAGAATGATTTACAGCAGAATTATAGCCTAGGCAAATCATTAATGAGCAATAAAATTAACAAAGGGCGTATATATTCGAGGGACCCCTGACCAAGCATGGTACTGGAAGAAGCCTAATGTTACATACTGCGTCAGTTTTATAAATAAGAAGAAATGAACTTTAGTAATTGAGTGGATAAACCAAAATTTTATAATTTCACTAATAATGCCGCATAACCGAGCTTATAAAATGCTGTTTTGAAGTCAATATCGACGGTGCGCGAGCAAAACCTCGTATCGCACAATGCTCTGCCGATCTGTTATCCTCCTTAAGAATGGTCACGCCTCCCAGCCACACATAGATATGCAGTCTATCGGAACAATGTCCGTTGTGTTCATATTCCTGCGCATATGTGTAATAGAAAATGAACCCTAAATGCATTATACCGTAGGAGTGCGTAAATACTAAATGAAAATATACATCCCCACAGTACGGTACGACAAGGTTAATATCGTAACAACAGATGCTTTTCTGGTCATCGAGTCTGAAATAAATTGAATAAAAAGGAATCAAATTTCTAAAGATAGACCTTCCTGAATAAATGCTATTTTTGACATGCTGATATATATGTTTTCGAGCTATTAAAAAATCTAATATAACAGATATGTTCAAACATTTTCGCCGGAGCACAAATAAAAGATATCGTTGCTGCCGGGACAAAACCTCCTATGTGAAATATTTTAGCTTATAACTTTGGCCGGTAAGGTCCTGTCATCTAAGGTGCAAATTGTGAGAATATTGTCAAGGCATTCTCGCTCTTCATAATGTATGTGCTGCGGGTCAGTACATCTCCAAAAATATTATCATATAGGAGGTTTTGTCCCGCCAACGGCGATATACCTCTATAATTTTCTACATTTTGTAGAATCACCAGGCATTGAAATGGGACGAATTCTGCTCATTTTCTAAAGAGCTGGATATGTTTGTCGACTAAAAATCGAGTTATATAATACACACAGGAAGCATGAATACATGCGCACAGCCTTTAATAAGAGTGTATATAGTGGTATACAACCTTGTCCGCGGATTTCCTTGGCTTTAACTTATGTATTGTTTGCTCATATTCAGTCTCACTAGTTCAGAGACAAGCTATACAATGAATACTGTTAGTTTCATAAATGCTATGATTTTCAGCCTGTCTGGAACACACAGTTTGAAAATATTTTACCGAGCTCGATAGTTGCAGTCGCTTAAGTGCGGCCAGTATCCAGTAATCGGGAGATAGTGCGTTCGAGCCCCACTGTCGGCAGCCCTGAAGATGGTTTTCCGTGGTTTCCCATTTTCAGACCAGGCAAATGTACCTTAATTAAGGCCACGGCCGCTTCCTTCCAATTCCTAGGCCTTTCCTATCCCATCGTCGCCGTAAGACATATCTGTGTCTGTGCGACGTAAAGAAAATAGCTTCCTTCCTACTCCTAGCCCTTTCCTAATCCATCGTCGCCATAAGACATATCTGTGTCGGTGCGACGTAAAGCCACTACTACGTACAAGAGGGTGATCTTGGACTGTCATATATTTGTTGAAAACGTATTGTATTTCGTACCTAAAGTGCAATATCAAAACGTTATAGGTTTAGTTATTGATGGGTTTATTTCCATAATGTGCAAAAGTATGTGGTTATTAGCTCCAATTGATCAAGAAAGAAATGAAGATAAATAAGGAAATGAGTACAAAAACATGAAGGAAGAATGACGGGGGGATATCGTAAACGTCCTGGAAGAAAAGGGGGAGAGGACTGAAAGCCTAGACCTGGAATGTTCTAACATCGCTAAGTCATAAGGAAGAAAGTGATGACCTACAAAGTTCTAAGCTCCAAAACTTCACTGTGATAAAACATTTTGTGTTAGACCCTGTGAGAGTGTAGTGTTCCACCCACAGCATGTCACTGAGCTCACCAGTTAGGCTATCAGTGGCTGACCGTCTACACCAGGGCCTCTCTGGGTGCATGCACCGGTGCATTGCGCGGCCCCGGGTGTGAAAGACGACTTCGCAAATTTGACCAGAGTGCAGACTCCCACTCCGCGATTTTCAACAATAGCGCTGTCTGTCCCTTTCCCTACTCTTGTCTCACTGGTTCTGCCCGTCTCCCGATTCCTCACGCACCGCTCCACTTAACGCTCCACCATCTGAGTACAGTTGACCCGAGCTTAGCCGAGTGGACCCGAAACAAAACGCTGGTCATACCGAGCCGAGTTGGACCAATGCATGGTGCACAGAACCTCAGCGCCTCGGTTTGCACGCGTGGGATTTTGGGTGTTTCAGTGGCTCTGGTCTACACAGCCCTACCTAGTTAGCAAATAAGGATTGCTATCTGGCTAGAGGAGAAATAATTCTCCCTAGAACTCATCAACAGTACCGATAACAGACTGCCCATCGTTGTTAGTTGAGATGTGCTCTGTCTCAATTGCTGCTGCCACTCTACTTTGCTGCATGTCAATTATAAAACTGACTCGTCAAAGAACGGTACCCAACAACTAGTCCAATGTACTTCAACCCTCCCCTCGAAAATACCACGAACAATGGTGATAGCAGCCCATGTAATTGATTTTAGACTGATGGTTTCATTGTCCATATTAATAGACATATTTTGTGATTCTGCTGTGTGAAACAGGTAAACGTACGTTTCGCGAAGACTCTTCTCCACATCCTTGGTCGAATACGTCTCGTAATGTCGTGGGAGAGATGTAAGGGAAGTTCTACTTCAAGAGTTACATTCACGTGCACGAGGGAGAGACAGAGTTGTCCGGATTCGAACTAGTTAACTCAGTGTTCCCAGCCCACGCAATGTACGTGAGTTAATATCCTGCTAGCCTGTGTGTATTTGTACTGGTAATAGTGTAATCTCTGATGTATCGTGACATTTCCAAAGTGACAGAAAGATTAATACGTCATCAATTGTCCATATTAATATAAGATTCCCCGACGGTCCCGGGTTCAATTTCTGGCCGAGTCAAGTGTTTTTTACTGTAAATGATTAATATCCCTGGCTTGGGGCTGGGAGTTTGTGTCGTCCTTAACGTTCCTTGCCTCACATTCAACACTCTACACTTCCGTAATTACACTTAGACCCAGGTCCCTATCATATGTTGAAAGTAGTGGCAAAAGATCTGCAGAGGTCGACGCCATGAAAAAATATCATTAAAATTTTGTTTTCACAAATTCATTTACACATTAGTGATATTTCATGGTTAACTACATTTCTCCGTCGAAGTGTATGTACTTTATACAGGGTGAAGCGTAAGTCGCGCACTCGGGCGTCGCAGCGCGACTCCTCACATGCCAGCAATAAAGAAAAGGCTCTTACAAATTTTCGTCTTGCGAGTATATAAGGCAGAAAAACGACGTTGAAGAGTAGCAATCTAGCAACACTGTAACCACATGTAGGGTAACTACCTCTGTCAGCAGAAGTTAGTCGTACTGAACATTTGGTGCAGTGGATAGAGTTTTGGGTTAGCATGCAGGAGGTGGAGTGGTCGATCCTGGGTTGAGGCGTATGTTTCTTATTTCGTAAATGTAGTCCAGGTGGTATGGTATCTGGCATCTTAATCGTCAACAACGATTGCAGTGGGTCCTCTAGAAACCACTTGCACTTACATACTACGATCCTAGAAATGGACAAACAATCGTTTTCATTGGTCAGCTTTGAAAGGCGCCCTTTCCACGTCGTGGGCGTGAATTTATTCGCACCACTTCATCTACTAGATGTGAAACCTGTTTTCTTTGTACCCTCCTCCAATGATCCCAAAGATTAGTACCAACTATTATTCTTGCTTCGTTCAGGTCCATTACATTTCGTTAGGGCCTTACGTTACCAGTAGACCTAGCAACGTGCTCTGCGAATAATGTCCAAACTCGGTTACAATTTGTATGTGTTATCACCATCGTCCCAATAATTCTGCCTTTCAACATTGCATCTGGTAACCGCATGCTGTTCAGTACGTATCTCAATGCATTATTATTATTATTATTATTATTATTATTATTATTATTATTATTATTATTATTATTATTATTATTATTATTATATCGATGCGACTGTGGAAACATCATATCTATTACTGTTAGGGAAACAGTGTAATTCGAAACCGACCATTTCACCAATTCACCATTTCGGGATGAAACATGGAGAACAATATCTGTCAGAGACGTAATGCGCGTTAGGTGGAACAGCGCGCAGGACTGACGGCGTGTTTAGTACGTAGTGTGTGCTCTGTCCACCAGACAGGGACTAGTGGCGAGCGGAGTAACGCGCCCATGACAGACTCCAATGTACATGCGTACACGTATCGAATGTCTGTCTTATAAACTTCTAAACCACTGTGGCAGACGTATGGCATACACAAACGATATGTGGATATGCTTCTGGTCCTTGGTGTATCTGATAACCGGGCTGGTGTTGCCGCTCGTGAATATGCTGCTAGATATCCTCCTCGACGCCATCCAGATAAAAATGTGTTTCGTCGTCTGGAGGTGCGCCTTCGGGAGTCAGGTTCTCTCCTTCCACCATCACGTGACAGAGATCGTCCATGGATTCGCCGTACTCCAGCTATTGAGGAAGCTATTCTGGAGGTCATACACCAAGAACCTCAGCGAAGTACACGTAGCGTAGGAAGGCAGCTGCGTGTCTCGCAACGCATGGTCGTTAACGTGCTGCACGAGCATGGGCTGCACACCTATCATTATTCTTGCACGCAACACCTGCATCCTACAGATCGCCATCAGCGGGTGCAATGGTTCCAACAACAACAGGAAGCCAACGATGACTTCGTGAACACGGTACTATGGTCGGATGAAGCAGCATTCACTCGTGAGGGTGTCTTCAATTTGCACAATGTCCACCATTGGTGTGAGGTTAACCCGCATGTCACTCACGACCGTGGATATCAAGTTCGCTTTGGTATCAACGTCTGGGCCGGAATATTGGGCGACAGGTATCTGGGCCCCTACATGTTGCCTCACCGGTTGACCGCACGAAGGTATCATGCATTCCTCTCAAACTATCTGCCTGATGCGCTGGAAGATGTTCCACTACATGTTCGGCAGAGGATATGGTTCCAACATGATGGTGCGCCTCCACACTCTGGAAGTAATGTGCGACAGTATTTGGACAGAACATTTCCAGGAAAATGGCTCGGACATGGAGGTCCAGTTGTATGGCCACCGCCTTCACCTGATCTAACTCCCCTGGATTTCTTCCTGTGGGGACACCTGAAGGAGCACGTGTATTCTACTTCGCCGACAAATGTGGAAGAATTGGTAACGCGTGTTCATGCTTCTTTTGTTACTGTGGACACAGGGTCCAGAGCTGAATGATCCGGCTGGTTGCGCAATGTTTGGACGTGCATGGAGGTCGCTTTGAGCATCTGTTGTTCTGAGGACAACGTATTCTGTTGTGAAGGTCATGCGGTCATTAATATGGACAGCATTAGTGCTAATGTGCTACATCTGAGCGATCATGTTACATGTAGTATGGTGGCGTCTCCGAAAACCTTAAAAAGTAGTTCGTGGAACGTGAAACAAATAACATTATTATTATACATGTAGTATGTAAATGAAAAGTAGATGTTGTATTATTGTACTGTGCTATCATCTTTAGCATATCGTAAGTGATATTGTTTGTGTAGTTATTCTGTCCTATGACTGGTCATTTGTTTCAGCTGTCTATTTCTTATTAGTCTAACCAGGTAATTGTTGTTTCAGCGTTACAAAATGTTGTAAATGTAGGATACATGTGACCTCAGAAACGGTGTCTTACTGTATTACAATAGGTAATGTCAGATGGAAATTAGCAAATAAAAATGCGCCTCAACCCAGGATCGAACCATCGACCCCCTGCATGCCAAGCAAAAACTATACCCACTGCACCAACTGTACAGCACGACGAGAACGTGCTGACAGCGGTAGTTACCCTACATATTGTTACAGTGTTGCCGGATTGCTACACTTCAACGTCCGTTTTCTACCGGATATACTCGCAAGACGAAAATTTGTAAGAGGCATTTTTTAATGCTGGCATGTGAGGAGTCGCGCTGCGACGCCCGAGTGCGTGGATTACGCTTCACTCTGTATATTATTGTGAACTTCTCAGTGATCAAATCTGCGATACCATAAAGAATTATTTCGATTCCTGTCTTAAATAACTCGGTCATCTAATCTTTCAGGAAGGCGTACATTCACCGCGAACAATTGACAGTATATAGCATCATCATCATCATCTGTTTACCCTCCAGGGTCGGCTTTTCCCTCGGACACAGCGAGGGATCCCACCTCTACCGCCTCAAGGGCAGTGTCCTGGAGCTTCAGACTCTTGGTCGGGGATACAACTGGGAGAATGACCAGTACCTCGCCCAGGCGGCCTCATCCGCTATGCTGAACAGGGGCCTTGTGGAGGGATGGGAAGATTGGAAGGGATAGGCAAGGAAGAGGGAAGGAAGGGGCTGTGGCCTTATGGTAGGTACCATCCCGGCATTCGCCTGGAGGAGTAGTGGGAAACCACGGAAAACCACTTCGAGGATGGCTGAGGTGGGAATCGAACCCACCTCTACTCAGTTGACCTCCCGAGGCTGAGTGGACCCCGTTCCAGCCCTCATACCACTTTTCAAATTTCGTGGCAGAGCCGGGAATCGAACCCGGGCCTTCGGGGGTGGCAGCTAATCAAGCTAACCACTACACCACAGAGGCGGACGACAGTATATAGCTCAGTTCAAAAACATGGATGCAATCTGAAGTAAAAGGAGTTAGTGTGTGAGAGTATGTATGACCTAATTTTAATACGGAGCAAATTTCACAGAAATATTATTATCTATATACTTAAAAGACTAGGTTGGTATTTATTATCGCGACTTTGAGAGAATGGCTGAGCCTATTAACATCGTAAAGCATTCTGACGAAAGCTCATGCCCTGCAGATTTAAAAAGTGTCTTGAATAGCATAAACATTTCTTGTCGTATATTTTTAAATTATTAAAGGTAAAATGTACCATTCTGATTGGCCAAAGCGCGCGCCAGTACTTCAAAGCCACGTGCTGGTCCACTGCCGGACATGTGCACGACGGGAATCCTAAAGACCGCACACGCATGCACGCACGCATGCGGAGCCTAGTGTGACGTATTCTTGCTGCAGTCTACATAATTGAGCGGTCAATCGTGGAATCGTGGTTTGTCGAGAGCATTTCAGGTTGACATCACCCAATCGTCCTGCCGTTATAATGGACAAGAATTATCTCCATAATTTCCCGCCGGTAAATCATCAGGCATTGATTGGACTCTAACTTCAGTCAACATTGAGTAATCCTAAAGTTAAATCACTAAATGACCACTCCAATAATTGCTAGCGAATGATTGCCTTAGACCGAATTACATGCTGTACATAGTGGGTTTCACAGTTTTAATGATGATCATGTTACTTCTTGTTTAAAGGAGCCTGACATCTAGCTCATCGGCCCTTTCAGAGAGTTAAGGAATAACATCTTCACGTAAAGAATACGGCGAAGAAAAATGACTTATAATGACGGCCTTCTATAGACAAACCTGCTATTTCAACCAAACTCAGAGAAATACACTGTGGGGGTAAGAAGCCCCTAGCATCCGTACGCTTGGAAATTGGGAAGGAGACATGGATCGTGAGACATTGGGTCCTCCGGGGGTGGCAGCTAATTTCACTAACCACTACACAACAGAGGCAGACTGTCACAATAAGCAATCTACAAAATTTCATTCGACACCAAATGAACAAATAATATAAATCCTAAAAATAAAATTTCAAGAAAGTAACTGGGCAATGCATGGAGCAATTTAATATCCTTTTTTTTGCTACGGGCTTTATGTCGCACCGACACAGATAGGTCTTATGGCGACGATGGGATAGGAAAGGCCAAGGAGTTGGAAGGAAGCGGCCGTGGCCTTAATTAAGGTACAGCCCCAGCATTTGCCTGGTGTGAAAATGGGAAACTATGGAAAACAATCTTCAGGGCTGCCGATGTGGGATTCGAACCTACTATCTCCCGGATGCAAGCTCACAGCCGCGCGCCTCTACGCGCACGGCCAACTCGCCCGGTCAATTTAATATCAAGGCACGTTATTTCACCCGTTCATAACGAATTCTGAGAAGCAGCGCGTGTCATATTATTATTATTATTATTATTATTGCTGACTGCATAATGACCCGCCAACATAAATTATCTTTCGATGTTGCAGAGATATGCAGAGTTTAGGAACGCGATCATCATCATCATCATCATCATCATCTGGGGAAGATTGGAAGGGATAGACAAGGAAGAGGGAAGGAAGCGGGCGTGGCCTTAAGTTAGGTACCATCCCGGCATTTGCCTAGAGGAGAAGTGGGAAACCACGGAAAACCACTTCCGGGATGGCTGAGGTGGGAATCGAACCCACCGCTACTCAGTTGACCTCCCGAGGCTGAGTGGACCCCGTTCCAGCCCTCGTACCACTTTTGAAATATCGTGGCAGAGCCGGGAATCGAACCCGGACCTCCGGGGGGTGGTAGCTAATCACGCTAACCACTACACCACAGAGGCGGAACGAACGCGATCATACCGGCCGTAATTCAATTAATGCCAACCAAATTTTACAGTTTTAATTTAATAAATTGCAAAGCTATTTCACGTCATTGTGTTAGAATGGGACTCTAAGGAAAACTGTCTTCTGGGCTACTTAGAGTGGAGTCGAATTCACCCTCTCTCGAATAGTTAGTTTATATGTACATTTACACGACCACTGGGCATACACACTAATATTTTTAGATTTTGTTCCCTGAACCCGGGGTAGAGGGCTCAATTCCGGCCCAGATCGGTAGTATTTGAAGGTACCATGTGTGGTTAATTTACCGATACGGAAATAAATCCCTGTGAGACATAATTTCAGCTACCTCAGTGTCACCAGAAACCAGGATGATAGGTAGGAAGACGTAAAAACAGTATCATTCCAGATACGTGATCCCTAGAGTGTAGACAGTTCGCTCGTTATTATTATTATTATTATTATTATTATTATTATTATTATATTTTTTTACGTCGCACCAACACAGGAAGGTCTTATGGCGACGATGGGATAGGAAAGGCCAAGGAGTGGGAAGGAAGTGGCCGTGGCCTTAATTAAGGTACAACCCCAGCATTTGCCTGGTGTGAAAATAGGAAACCACGTAAAAGGGCTGCCGACAGTGAAGCTCGAACCCACTATCTCCCGGATGCAAGCTCAGAGCTGCGCGCCCCTAACCGCACGGTCAGTTCACCCGGTTATTTTTATTATTATTATTATTATTATTATTATTATTATTATTATTATTATTATTATTATTATTCCGCCGTTTTCCCCACTCCCTGGTGGGGTCCGCGTGTGAATTCTGTAATATATTTTGACATGTTTGTTCGGTCAAATGCCCTTCTTGACGATGATCCTTATGTGGAAATAGGTAGTGTGGTGTGTTCAGTGTATGTGAAAAATGGTATACTGGGACAGCTACAAACGCCTAGTCCCGGAGTCAGAAGAATTATCCAAATGTAGTTTAATATGACGCATTTGAAATTCTCTACCCGACTACGAATCGAACTCGTAAGCTCTTGAACTAAAGACGTTGACGCTAACTATTAAGGAAAAGGAGTCACTTGATTATTATTATTATTATTATTATTATTATTATTATTATTATTTGTTTTACGTCGCATTATTTTTATTATTTTCGGAGACGCCGACCCGCCAGAATTTATCCCACAAGAGTTGTATTGTGTGCATGTAAATCTATAGACACAAGGCTGGCGGATTTGAAAAACGTGAAAATACCATCCGAATGTGCCCAGATTAAACCCACCAACTTGGACATAGAAGGCCAGCGCTTCTACCGGCTTAGTGACAGTAATATGATCATAATCATGGTCATCATCATCGTCCTCCTAACGCTTCTGGATGTTGTAAGGCAGGGAGTGCCCTTCTACCATTTATTAAATAAAGTATAAATGTAAGGGTAACTCACAATTTATTGCTCGAGGTCAAGCATGTCCTTTGCAGGTAAAATGTTTCTACTACCCGTAACTTTCATATTAACCAGGACAAATTAGCAAACCCTACTACGTTTACCCTCAAAAGTGAATAATAATATGACGTATTTTACGTTCAATGAATGAGGTTTACACTTTTCGAGGTGCCATGGTCCCAGAACTTTGTATCACACGAATTATTTGACGTGCCGGTAACTCTATGAACACGAGGCTGAGGTATTTGAGCACCTTCAATTTCCACCAGACTACCACCTTGTGCTCAGATGGCCACCTCTTCTACCACCTCGGCCGCGCGGCCCTCAGAAATTAATTGAGCATTTCGGCCTCTAAACTTAGGGCCGTGATAGCCGAGTGGCAGTGCCTAGGTTCTCATAATAGCGGCCGTAGCTCAAATCCCGGAAAATGCACGTGGGATTTCATCATCATCATCATCATCTGCTTACCCTCCAGGTTCGGCTTTTCCCTGGGACTAAGCGAGGGATCCCACCTCTACCGCCTCAAGGGCAGTGTCCTGGAGCTTCAGACTTTTGGTCGGGGGATACAACTGGGGAGTATGACCAGTACCTCACCCAGGCGGCCTCACCTGCTATGCTGAACAGGGGAAGATTGGAAGGGATAGGCAAGGAAGAGGGAAGGAAGCGGCCGTGGCCTTAAGTTAGGTACCATCCCGGCATTCGCCTGGAGGAGAAGTGGGAAACCACGGAAAACCACTTCCAGGATGGCTGACGTGGGAATCGAACCCACCTCTACTCAGTTGACCTCCCGAGGCTGAGTGGACCCCGTTCCAGCCCTCGTACCACTTTTCAAATTTCGTGGCAGAGCCGGGAATCGAACCCGGGCCTCCGAGGGTGGCAGCTAATCACGCTAACCACTACACCACAGAGGCGGACATCTCACACAATCACACTACTAAAGCCTGTATTGGGGGGAGGTTCTTATAGGCATTTTGCTGATAAATGGTTGCAGTAAAAACTGACGATAGAATGAATTCTTGATTCAGGGTATCTACAAAAGTTCCACCTTTGTTGTCCGTAGTTTAGACGGATAATTTACTGAGAGGTATAAAATGACAGGGGGGGGGGGGAGGGGACTGAGTTGAATGGAAATTTAGTAAGCATTTTGGCCTATATTAAAGACTTGGTTTTAATGGCAGACTGAGTTAATAGACTTCAATCTACAATAATATATAGGAACCTGAAGAGATGTGCAGTAATTATGATATAAAAATTAGCATTTCCGAGACAAAAGCAATGTCTACACCTAAGAGGATGGAAAGTCAGGTCGGGAATACCAAGCAGGAACAGGTAGATCTTTTCAAGTATTTAGTATGTGTATTCTCCCCATATGATAGTACAGTGCCCGGCTGAGTGGCTCAGACGGTTGAGACGCTGTCCTTCTGACCGCAACTTGGCAGGTTCGATCCTGGCTCAGTATAAGGGTGTTTGGAGGTGTTAAAATACGTCAGATTGAAGTATATATTTTCAAACATGAGTTCTTTTACGTGCCTGTAATTCTACAGACCGATAGAATTACAGGCACGTAAAAGAACTCCTGTTTGACAAAATATCGGCACCTCGGCGTCTCCGAAAACAGTCAAAAGTAGTTAGTGGGACGTAAAAACGATGATATTATTACACGTATTTTAGAGTGGTGAACTCTACATGCCCCAGGAATAAACTTTGTAACCGACTATGTGGCAGGCTGAGTCACCTTAAGGGCTACATGCCTCTTCAGGAGATGATGTGTCGATTCTAAATTTCCGGTGAGGAATCGAATCCATGCCCATGCATGTGTTCTAAACGAGCTTTTATCGCTCCGTCTAGGCATCTTTGAGTAAGGATCAGGATCAGGATCGTACTCACATTTACGCCCGTTGTAATGTCTGAAAAGTCGAATGGTTGGCGTGAGAGTTTCGAGCATAATGTGTGATTCATTTACTCCGTACAAGAGGAAACGTCCTGTTGTAGTCAGGGCACGATCGAAGTAGAAGCCTAGGTGCCACAAGTGTCCGGGCCGTGCTGGGATTACAGGCCACGTGGAGAGTGAGGGATGATGTGCCGCAAGGTTTCTATTGGTGCACTGTCTATTGACGTCAGCTCTAGGGGACATCCCCCTCCCAGCGCTGTGTGTAGCAGACTAGTCAGTCAGTCAGCTAGTCACAGCTCATCCAGATTGTCAGCCTAATTACTACACCTAATTGCATTTCCCTAATTAACAAGAATCTCGTTAAGCAAACTGAGGACGAGGCAGTGCCATTGTACTTACTGCAGAACATCATGCAGCATTTCCTGAAGCGTACAGTGCATGCTATCTAGAGCTCTGTTGCTGAGCGTGAGAAAAATATTCATGTGGGTGGTTGAGTGGGTTTAATCCTTTAACTACTGTTGTTCTTGCTTCCGGAACATCTAAATCAACAGCCCCTGTACTCAGTGAGCGAGTCTCTGATAATCTGCGTTGCTCTGCTATTTGTACTGTTGTAATTCATTGAGGTATGGATTAGAAAGAAACGGGGTATCAATATGTTTTGTACACTACCTGACATGAACAGTTTTCTTCTTATTCTTTTCCGTATTCTTCTACTTTTCACATACCCTGGTGAGGTCAAGAGCGTAAACTATCTCTCGCAACATGACTTGGGCCGGTTTTGTAATCAGATGCCCTGCCTTACAACAATCCTGCGTGGAGGAACGTATTTACTCCTACGCTTTTCTGTGGTTGTTGATAGTGTAGTGTGTTGTGTGTATGAGTGTTGGTGAAATAGTAGTGCTTATTATACGAAAACACTTATTGTGGAACCACCATACATCAACAGGCATTCAAATGAAATCCTCAGCAGCGTATTCCACCAATTGCCAGATTTGTGGATGGCGCACGATACTAGTAACTGCTATCTTTGCTGATGGCCTTGACGAAGAATCTAGCCGCTCGAAGTACGGCGTCTTCCGTGTGGAAATGCTTCAGAGGTTGCTTTTAGTTTGGGGAACAGATCGAAGTCACTAAGACTCATGTCCGAAAATAGGGAGGAAGCTCCTGGACCTCCCACTTCCACAGTGCCAACAATTTCCTCACGGGGGAAGCATCGTGATAGCGGGCAGTGTTATGAAGGACAACATGTGGATGCGTTTGCAAATGGGACCACCATTCTTATCCATGCACCTTGTCAAACTCCCAACAACACTTTCAGTCGGACAGATTGGAGACAACAAATTAACGGTTTCCCACTCGTTTGTCTGCTGACCTGCATTAGCGAAACTAGGTACGTTGATAAAAATTACCCTCCCTTGTACATGTTTCACAAAGAGCAGCACCCTCAATTGTTCCTATCCAAGGTGACGATTGTATTAGCAATACTTTCTGTCCATCCCTCGTATATGAAGACAACCAAGCACTATCTCATCTGAAACGTATCAAGACTTTTCACACAGACCTTCAATTAGTTTCCCATAACTTCTCCAGGTGAGTTACTCCTTTTCAAACAAATAATCAATGAAAGTACACTCTTCAGCAATACAATGATTCATTCGAAATTCATTCGCAGCTTGAGGCCTGCAGGGTGTTTGCCCATTTTATTTAGCAATATAGCTATAGATATAAGTCCATTGCCGGGAATTCGCCGCAAATAGATTTTTCTTCTCTTGTGCAGATGCCTTCTATCCGAATCAAAAATCAACGTAAGTCTTTGATTTAAAGGTATTAGCATTGTTTGGAAGAACTAACTTCTTCTCTCCACATTTTATCACTCCGGGTTTAATTTGCCATCGGGCTGGGTGAATATTTCATTGGTCTGGCGATTTCTTGAACGGAATATAACACAGGAAGAAGCCAGTTTTATCGAAGGCAGTCTTATCCAGTATAATTGAAGGGGGAATTAATAGGAATGAGATAGGCTTTAAGATTAGGTGCGGGAGAACTTTGAGCTGGGCACCATTCAAAACATTACTGGAGATTTCACAAGCTTCAGTTTGTTTTCTATTCAAACTTTTCATCGTGAATAGGATCAACGAAGTAAGCATGGAATGAAACCTTCAGTTAAGTCATAGTAATCAGTTGGGGTGGATGTTGATGATCTAAATGATCACTAAAAAATTCAACAAATTGCACTTAAATTTATGGAGAAATGATGTAAAATAAGTTAGAAAAACTTTAAAATATTTGACAAAACTGAATTCTGGCGACAGTGTAACAATGGGTTTACAGGTGACATATCCTTGTTTTTACACAGATAATTATCTCGTAATTTACTTGGAAGGTTATATCATATGGACACAATGATTTGTCTCGAAGAACCTGAAAACACTTTTTCTTCGTATTCGTTACAGCTTTCAGCTGTTTCTCTCGTTTAATAAGCTATTCTACAACAAAAATCTTTTCCGCACTCAATTAAATGCTGCACAATTTACAAAATAAAAAAAGCCCATCTATTGCAAACACACTTTTCGAAATGCATTCGTTCGCTGAATTAAAAGTACGCTGTTGTTTCCAATCCCTCCTCGTTTCCACTTATTATTCTTGGCCTTGCACGAGGGTGAATGCCTGGCTCTAGGGGCGGGTGCGAAGGCTGGACCATTCCTTGTGCTTAAGACACGTTAAGAAATACATTATCCATATTATCAGAATTGACCGGGCGAGTTCGCCGTGCGGTTAGGGGCGCGCAGCTGTGAGCTTCCATCCGGGAGATAGTGGGTTCGAGCCTACTGTCGAGAGCCCTGAAGGTGGCTTTCCGTGTTTTCCTATTTTCACACCAGGCAAATCCCTAGGCCGTACCTTCAGGCCGCGGCCTATTCCTTCCAACTCCTAGCCCTTTCCTATCCCATCGTCGCCATAAGACCTATCTGAGTCGGTGTGACGTAAAGCAAGTTGTAAAGAAAGGAATATCAGAATTCTGTATTGTGTAGGCCAACGTGCAGATATCTTGGAAACTCAAGACTCATATGTACCCTTCTTTGTCATTAACTTCCAGTGAGTTTGCTTGGCCATGAAGGACATTTAGCAAATTTAACCATATGTAAGAAGAATTCTAGTTTTTCTTATGTTGTCACTTGCGATCTTGTATCAGTCTGATAATAGATTGCATGCAGAAATAAAAAAAAACGAATTGCTTTAAAAATTCTTCAAAATGCTGTACACTACCTGATGAAATGGACCCTGACAGCGCTCTGCATTACAGCATTGAGGTGTGCCCGCCAGTGTAAAAGAAGGCGGGGAGTATTATGTGTTCAGTAAAGAAGCCGTAACAGCAGAATGGATCGCTCAGGAGCTCAGTGACCTCGAACGTGGACTAGTCATTGGATGTCACCTGAGTAACAAATCCGTCAGGGATATTTCAACCCTTTTAAAGCTGCCCAAGTCGACTGATAGTGGTGTGATTGTGAAGTGGAAACGCGAATGAACAACCGCAGCTAAACCAAGACCAGGCAGACCTCATTGTATGACGGTCAGCGACCGTCGAACATTGCAGAACGTGGACTTCCACAGTGCTACCAGCAGTCCAGCCACCACAATGACTATGTGTCAGGAGTTAAAAGGAATGGAGTAAAATGGTTGATCTGCCGCTCATTTATGTTGTCAATGCTAAGCGACGCTTGAGGTGTTGTAAAAAGTGACGCCATTGGACAGTGGATGACTGGAAACGAGTAATTTAGAGTGAGGAATCACTGAGGCAATCCGATGGAATGGTTAGGGTTTGGCGAATGCCTGGAGAACGTTACACGCACTATTGTATAGTGTGAAGAGTGAAGCACGGAAGAGGTGGTGTTATGGGCGTATAGGGGTATTTTTCGTTGTTAGGGTGTGGTACATTTATTGCGCTTAAGAAAACTCTAAATGTGAAAGGATATGAACACAGTTTGAACCATCAATACTGCGTAGAGTACAGGACGAGTTCGGAGAAGATGATTGTTTGTATCAGCATGACAATCCACCCTTTGTCTAGCTCAATAGCTAAATGGTTAGCGTGCTAGCCTTTGGTCACAGGGGTCCCGGGTTCGATTCCCGGCACGGTCGGGAATTTTAACCATCATTGGTTAGTTTCTTTGGTACGGGGACTGTGTGTATGTGTCATTTTCATCATCATTTCATCCTCATCATGGCGCGCAGGTCGCCTAAGGGTGTCAAGTCCAAAGACCTGCACCTGGCAAGCCGAAGATGTACTCGGACACTCCCGGCACTAAAAGCCATACGCCATTTCAATGCACCCTGGCATAAAACTGCATCTGTGAGGCAATGGTTTGTGAACAATAACATTCCTGAAATGGACTGCCCTGGCCAGAGTCCCGAAATGAACACGATTGAACACCTTTGGGTTAAGTTACAATGTCGACTTCACGCCAGATCCCAGTGGTCCAACATCGCCACATTCTCTGATTCGGCTCTTGAGGAAGAATGGGCTGCTATTCCTCCACAGACAATCAGATGCCTCATTGAAATTGTCCCCAGCAGAGTTTTTTTTTGCTATTTGTTTTACGTCGCACCGACACAGATAGGTCTTTGGCGACGATGGGATAGGAAAGGCCTAGGAAGTGGAAGGAAGCGGCCGTGGCCTTAATTAAGGTACAGCCCCGGCATTTGCCTGGTGTGAAAATGGGAATCCACGGAAAACCATCTTCAGGGCTGCCGACAGTGGGGCTCGAACCCACTATCTCCCGATTACTGGATACTGGCCGCACTTAAGCGACTGCAGCTATCGAGCTCAGTCCCAGCAGAGTTAAAGCCGTCATAAAGGTGCAGGGTGGACCCGCCCCATATTAATGTCCAATAATCGGGAACGTGGGTCCACCTGCGTAGCGCAATGGTGAGCACTGTTACCTGCCGTCCTTGAGGGCTCGGGTGCAATTCTCGGTACTGCCAGAAATCTAAAAATGGTAGGAGGACTGGTATGTGGTGCAAATGGTACATGCAGATCATCTCCATTGGGAGTTCACCTTAAAAGAGCTGGAGCTCCTCGGGACGAGAACAAGATCTGAAGGGACAGGTACGTGCGATGCGAAGTGAAAAGTGACGCTTGTCAATCAGTATTACGGATGATTCACCCGTTCCAGGTTAAGACTGCCAGGTCGGAAATCCCCTGTGAACACAGGAGACTTTTGTAAATAGCTACTAACAATATTAAAGTGTTTTGATTCATTATTGAGCAGAATTGCCCAGTGTCTGTGTGTGCACTTACTGCGTCATTCTGAATTACATTAGTCCAATAAAATATACTGTATTTCATTCATAACAATACATAGCCTGGTTCAGAACTCAGCTAGCTCTAAACTTAAATACCTAGTTCCGAGAAATTCCGTTCAGCTGTTTCACCAGGAAATCGTAGCAAATAAACAAACAAACAATAGTCAGAGAGACCAAATAGGAACCGGCCTAATTTCGATCTTTATAAAACCTAATGAGAAATAAAATAGAAATATAAGGCAAAATTTCAAATGCTTTTGATTTTTGCTACTTGCTTTAGGTCGCACCGACACAGATAGGTCTTATGGTGACGATAGGACAGGAGAGGCCTAGGAATGGGAAGGAAGAGGCCGTGGCTTTAATTAAGGTACAGCCCCAGCATTTGCCTGGTGTGAAAATGGGAAACCACGGAAAACCATCTTCAGGGCTGCCGACAGTGGGGTTCGAACCCACTATCCTCCGGATGTGAGCTTACAGTCACACGCTCCTAACCGAACGGCCCACTCGCCCGGTAAATTTGAAATGTAGAGGTAACATTATCATTTATACATACATACATACATACATACATACATACATACATACATACATACATACATACACACATACCTTTAATGCTCAGTCTGCAAATCTCTGTGAATTAAATAAGTGGCGCCACATTCTTCTATTTGCAACTAACTCTGTGGTCTCGTTTAGTGTCAGTCACCGTCACGTTGGTCTCCCTCGACTTTTCTTAACCTTCATGGTCGAGTCCATTATTCCCCTATGTAATCTATCCTCCTAAATTCGCCACACATGACCCACAAAACCGAATCCGGTTTGTACGTACAACCATCGAGTTCACACCTAACGTAGACTAATTCCAAGAACTCTCCTGACATTGTTTCCGATCTGCCTGTTCCAGAAATAATTCTCCATGCCTTCATGTCCGTTACCTCCAGTTTATGAATAAGATAACCTGAGCCAATCAAGATTTCACTCCCTTACATCGAATTCTGTCTGAAAACAGACCGATGTAAACACAGCTTAATTCGGAAGCTGACGTCTTCCTTACAACATACCGTCGATCCCAGCTTTGCGGCACTTGATTCAGTTTCTCTAAGTATATTAATATGCTGGAAGAATTCACATCCTAAATACGTGAAATGATTCACATGTTCAAGTTTTATATACCTTAGTTTTCATTTAGTCCTCTTAGTTTCCTTTCCGACTGACATCACTTTAGTCTTCGGAATGCTAATTACCATATGATATTCGCTGAAATTTTTTCAAGGTCCGAAGTATAACTACGAAGGCTTTCAGCACAGTCTACCATAAATAGCAAGTCTTCGGCACATGCCACGCTGCGTACTACGTATCCACCAACAGAATCCTTCCCTGTTTTATACCTTTCAGTAAGTGATCCATGTATACTGTGAAGAACGTAGGTGAAAGATTAAGCCTTGTGCAGCCCCAGTAAGTACCTTGAACAAATAGCTTATTTTACCATACATTTTCACTGCCAAACTATTTGTAACGTCAATTCCTTCATAAATTTTGGGTAAAAATTACAATATTTTACAAAAGATTATATCACACAATGGGTTGACGTAGTTATCCCACTTTTAAGGCTCAGGTGATTGAAGAGTTCCAAGAAATTATTTTTCTTCCTTTTTTTAGAAGCTTATGATAACGGGAACGACTGCCTCCTTGAGTTATTGCCGTGAAAATGGCTGTTTTAGCAGTCCGTTCAATAACTTTTTTGTTGTTGAAACACAAGAATCAAAAGGAACGTTAAGGAAAAACCATTCATCCAAGAGGCAGGAACACAACTCTATCGCTGGTGAAGTCACTAAATGGTTCAGTGTGAAAGACATCAACAAATGCACGAGTGTAGGAAATCTCCTTGTGCACCATGGTGCATATTTGATTAAAATATGTCACTCACGAGGAAGTTAGGGAAGTTGCTGGCTGTAGCCATGTAATTATTATTGTTATCCTTCAAAAGTGGTCATACTGCCTTCACAACGTATTCCAGTTGTATGTGACTGAATGGCGGAGCTTCGGCACTGCAAAGGAGGTATGTGGTCAAACGTTGTAACCGACCATGCCGCTCTGTGTATGGCTGCAACCACAATATTTTTAGTGTTTCTGCTTTTAATTACTTTTAAGGATTTTGGAGATGCTGAGGTGTCGGATTTATTTTCTGAAGAATTTCTTTCATGTACCAGTGATGTATCGACATGAGGATTGGAAATTTGATACGTTTAAATACCACCAGACTGAGCCTGGAACACACCCGTGAACTGTCAGTAAAGATTTAACAGATTTTGAATGAAGTACAATGAATCGGTGTCCACTCGTCTTATTTCATCATCATCATCATCATCATCTGTTTACCCTCCAGGTTCGGCTTTTCCCTCAGACTTAGCGAGGGATCCCACCTCTACCGCCTCAAGGGCAGTGTCCTGGAGATTCAGACTCTTGGTCGGGGGATACAACTGGGGAGTATGACCAGTACCTCGCCCAGGCGGCCTCACCTGCTATGGTGAACAGGGGCCTTGTAGGGGGATGGGAAGATTGGAAGGGATAGGCAAGGATGAGGGAAGGAAGCGGCCGTGGCCTTAAGTTAGGTACCATCCCGGCATTCGCATGGAGGTGAAGTGGGAAACCACGGAAAACCACTTCGAGGATGGCTGAGGTGGGAATCGAACCCACCTCTACTCAGTTGACCTCCCGAGGCTGAGTGGACCCCGTTCCAGCCCTCGTACCACTTTTCAAATTTCGTGGCAGAGCCGGGAATCGAACCCGGACCTCCGGGGGTGGCAGCTAATCACGCTAACCACTACACCACAGAGGCGGCCTCTTATTTCAACTGAATTTTAAGGAATGAATAGGATATAACATAAATCACAAATTAAAATCTCATCACTTTCACAACGAGCGTACCTCATCTCATCAGCAAGGTAAAAATGTATGTGTTAATACATATTTCATTATCACAAAGTTAGCCAGTATGTTAAAAACGTTTGTCAATTATCAATTATAGAGACTTCGTGGCTCAGGCGGCAACGCATCGGCCTCTCACCGCTGCGTTCCGTGGTTCAAATCCCGGTCACTCCATGTGAGATTTGTGCTGGACAAACCGGAGGCAGGACAGGTTTTTCACCGGGTACTCCAGTTTTCCCTGTCATCTGTCTTTCCAGCAACAATCTCAACTATCATTTCATTTCATCTTCTTCTTCTGTTCATACCGCTTTTCTCACACCTGTGGGGTCGCGGGTGCGAACTGCGTCGTACATGTGGATTTGGCCCTGCTTTACGGCCGGATGTCCTTCCTGACGCCAACCCTATATGGAGGGATGTAATCACTAGTGCGTGTTTCCGTGGTGGTTGGTAGTGTAGTGTGTTGTGGGAATATGAAGAGGAGAGTGTTGAGACGGACATTATCACCCAGTCCCCTAGCCAGAAGAGATAATCAGAGGCGACTAAAATCCCCGACAAGCCGTAAATCGAAGCCGTGACCCTCTGAACCAATGGCCATTACGCTGACCATTCAGCCAAAGAGTCGGACTCTCATTTCATCTGTCACTCATTAATCATTGCCCCAGTGCAGTGCGACAGGCTTCGGCAGTCGGCACAATTCCTATCCTCGCCGCAAGTTGGGGGCTTCATTCATTCCATCCCTGACCCCGTCATTGACTGGAAAACAGGTTGTAGGTTTCAATATTCATATCAATTATAAATTATACAAATGTATTTTACATATCGTCTCACATTTCTGGGTTTGGCCCATATTAATATGGGAAATATATGTTATTCCATATTTAGCCCTAAATTGCAATATTCATACATGTTTTTCTTTCTGAAGTAAAGACAACAATAACTCTTCTCATTTACAGTGACAGAAATGCAGATGAGGATAGCATTAATAAAATAATTGTTTCTGAAGGTTGAATCTTTTTGGGAAGAAAAGGAGAGGTTTAAAAGTATGTGGCTGTAATTTGAACAATAGCAAACATCCCTTTCAGTCAGTAGAGGAACTTACAAAGCATCAACCAGGCCGGTCAGCCATGAAGGTCCTGCAACAGGTGGAAAAGTCTTATTCCGCATTTCTAAATTCGCACAAAACATCGTCGTTGAATTTCTCTGCAATAAATTGTTATTTTCATTCCACGCTTGTGCCGCAATTTCCTTCGGTGTTCGTGACTCGAAGTTAGTGTCACTTTTAAAACTCGCGCTTGCCACTTGGCTAGTGGCTTTACGACGCACCGACACAGATAGGTCTTAAGGCGACGATGGGATAGGAAAGGAGTTGGAAGGAAGCGGCCGTGGCCTCAATTAAGGTACAGCCCCAGCATTTGTCTGGTGTGAAAATGGGAAACAACGTAAAACCATCTTCAGGGTTGCCAAGAGTGGGATTCGAACCCACTATCTCCCGGATGCGAATTCACAGTCGCGCGCCTCTAACCGCACGGCCAACTCGCCCGGTCTTGCCACTTGGGATTGCTGTGATTGCTACTTTCAAGGCTTGAGGATTGTTCCGGCTGCGATATTAATTGATATCGTGTTGGAAATCGATAGTCGGAATAACAAGAGTACTTTAGTGAATGGCAGGACTTTAATGTGTATTATTAAGATACATTGAGTAACAGCAATTGGCGTATTACAGTATATTCGAACAAAAAAATATACTGTTTCAGTAACAGCCCAAATTAAGACCTCGGAGAAAATGAAAGTGAACCAAAAAAGCAATATTAATTGATGAACTCACTAGATCGATGCATTTCTGTAAATTAAATAAGAAAAGGCGTCGTTTGGTGGCTAAAACTCTATTTCCGTAATAATATTCCAAATTTTGCCATAGCCTATTTGAGAAGATGTGAACAAATCTATAATATGCATAAAATCCCTATTCTGTCTGATATTAACAGCAATATTGAGAAAATGAAAATTTTTCAACAGCTGAAATAGGCACCAGTTATAATTTTTTTTGTCTTATTTACAGGCAAAATGCAATGAACCTCTCAGCTTTTGTACTTTTTAAAAGAAAATACCATTCTATCGTCTTCTTTCCTTTTAGAATTTTGCTTGTTGTTTAAAGGGACCTAACATCTTAGGTCTTCGGCCCTTTTACAAATTTACTATACGTCGCATCGACACAGATAGGTCTTATGGCGACGATGGGATAGGGCTAGGAGTGGGAAGGAAGCGGTCGTGGCGTTAATTAAGGTACAGCCCCAGGATTTGTCTGGTATGAAAACGATAAACCACGAAAAACCATCTTCAGGATTGTCGACAGTTGGGTTCGAACCCACTATCTCCCGGATGCAAGCTCACAGCTGCGGCCCCAAACCGCACGGCCACCTCGCCCGGTCTTCTTCTTCATTTATCAGCGAAGTTATGTCACATACTCGCCATGATGACATAGGTACACAGCTATACCTACGGGAATTAACGTACAACCTGACTTCAGTTGCCTTTCACAGAGTTATTGAGAAAACGAGAACGTAGGAGACCCCTAATTGGTATCGGTTTTGGGTTACAAGAACACTGGAATGATGACCCTCATACTTGAACTGTTCAGTGAAAAATACTACCTTTAACTGAAATGAATGAATCATATCTTTTAAGTTCTGGTGTTTATCTCTGTCGATAAACACGATAAAGGGCAGTCCACGTGGTGGATATAGTCGCTTACAGCGTCTAACAGCGTGGTTAACAGGTTCGCGTTCCGTTCGCCGCAAATATTTTTACCATGAGAATGCTGGTCGGCAGGGTAGGAGAGGTGGTGTTATACAATTTCTAATCACTAGAATGCATGCGAAATTCCAGGATTAAGCTCCAAACTTGTCCGCAGTGCTCATTTGTATTGAAGGCATATGATTCGTTTTGGACAGGCGTATGTAGCATTCTCAAGAGAACGCAGATACATAGACGACAAAGAACAACTCCGAGCAACAACTGTACTCAATATGGCTGGCAAGACATTACTATAATACCTCTCTTGATTCCATTTGAAAGCCGTTTAAAACCTGGAATGTGTAACATTTATTCATTCTTTCCATCTCTCTTAATCTGTTTACTCTCCACGGTTGGTTTTCATTCGGACTCAGAGAGGGATGCCATTACTACCACCTCAAGCACAGTGTCCTGGAGCTTCAGGCTTTGGGTCGGGGAATACAACTGTGAAGGAGGACCAATACCCTGCCAGGCGGCCTCACCTGCCATGCTCTTCAGGGATGGGGAGATTGGAAGGGAAATGCAAGGAAGAGGGAATGAAGCGGCCGTGGTCTTAAGTTGGGTACCATCCCGGCATTTGTCTGCAGGAAAAGTGGGAAACCACGGAAAAACAATTCGAGGAGGGCTGAGGTAGTAATCGACCTCCCGCGGCTGAGTGGACCATGTTCCAGCCGTCGTACCAGATTTCAGATTTCCTGGCACAGCCAGAAATCGAACTCGGGCCTCCGGGGGTGGCAGCTAATCACGCTAACTACTGCCCCACAGAGGCGAACACATTTATTCATAAGATATGTTAATAGTCCATCTAAAATTACTTTCTGGATAATAATTTCTACTATCGAGGAAAGGCTTATATTCTGAATCTGTTTACCCTCCAGGGTTGGTTTTTCCCTCGGACTCAACGAGGGATCCCACATCCACCGCCCAAGGGCAGTGTCCTGGAGCTTCAGGATTTGGGTCTGGGATACAACTGAGGAGGAGAACCAGTACCTCGCCCAAGCAGCCTCACCTGCTATGCTGAACAGGGGCCTTGTGGGGATGGGAAGATTGCAAGGTATAGACAATGGAGAGGGAAGGAAGCGGCAGTGGCCTTAAGTTAGGTACCATCCCGGCATTTCCCTGGAGGAGAAGTGGGAAACCACGGATAACCACTTCGAGGATGGCTGAGGTGGGAATCGAACACCCTCTACTCATTTGACCTCCCGAGGCTGAGTGGACCCCGTTCCAGCCCTTGTACCACTTTCCAAATTTTGTTGCGGAGCCGGGAATCGAACCCCGACCTCCGTGGGTGGCAGCTAATCACGCTAACCACTACGCCACAGAGGCGGACAAAGACTTATGTACTAGTATTATTTTAATATGTACTTATTTTGAACATTTTTAGCGCATATAAGACGAAAACTTCATACACATAATTGCTGTCAGTGGGCGGAAGTTAATTAGTACTTGACCTTTATTCGAATGCACGTTAACAGGATGAAGTAGCTCGGCGTCAGAGACAGAGTGGGGAGATGTAGACAATCCACCAGCGGCAAAATATGCTCGTTGCCTGATAGATCTGGTGGAACAGGAGAGATGCTCTGTAACAAATGATGGACATTGCTTGATACGGGACTGATGAATTAACTGAAGATGAATAAAAATTTAGCGTAAGAGATAGCGTAAAGAACATTTGTTTCGAACTAATGAAGAGAGGAATGAAAAGTGGAAAGTAAGGTCCTACTCTATTATTATTATATATACAACCAAATATTTAAACGAAATTTCAGGCTAAGTTTGCAATTAGAGTATTATTGTATTGTATACATTTTGATAGCCAGCCCCGACGCGTAGGGTTAGCGTTCCGACCTCAGGCCTTGGATTGATTGCCGCCGAATTCAAGGCATTTCGTTCTGGACTGAGGACTTGAAATGGGATATCTAAGCCTCATGAAACCAACTGAGGAGCCGTCTGGTACAACAGGCAGTGGATCCGACTACCAAAGCCAAGTAATACAATGCATTTGTTAACAAGCACCATTAAATGCTCATTAAGTTTCCGGTACTCTTTTCAGTCAGGCAGGATGCCTGTACACACCCCCAATTTCAATTGGCTAGAGAAATATACACGAAATTCCTGATTCGTTAATAACGAAGGAAGAAGGAAGACATAGCAGTGTTGACAACTTAGACATATAAAAAATCTTAGATATCATATTTCAAGTCCTCAATCCAGAACTTCGAAAATAGTTCAACGGAATGGAGAAGGTATACCCCGGTAGTAGTAGTAGTAGTAGTAGTAGTAGTAGTAGTAGTAGTAGTAGTAGTAGTAGTAGTAATTCAAATCTTCCCATCCCCCACAAGGCCCCTGTTGAGCGTAGCAGGTGAGACCACCTGGGCGAGGTACCGGTCCTCCTTGCCAGTTGTATCTCTCAGGCCCAAAACCTCACGCTCCAGCACACTGGCCTTGAGGCGTTAGAGGTGGCATCTCTGGCGGAGTCCGAGGGAAAAACCAACTCTGGTGGGTAAACGGATTAAGAAAGAAAGAAAGAAAGAAAGAAAGAAAGAAAGAAAGGAATAGGATTATTTAAATTAATTTTAATTCCGGTAATATAATGACCACGGCAAGCAAGTACAGTAATTGTTTTTGAAATTACATAGCATTTACTTTGATAAAATCACTCAATTTCACTTTTTAATTTGAAGGGAAATATAAGGAGTAGGGAAGGAAGTGACCGTGGGCTTAAGTTAGGTACCTTAACGGCTTTTGCCTGGAGAAGAAGTGGGAAACCACGGAAAACCACTTCGAGGATGGCTGAGGTGGGAATAGAGCACCCATTCTACTCAGTTGACCTCCCGAGGCTGAGTGACCCCAATTTCAGCCTTCGTACAATTTTTCAAATTTCGTGGCAAAGCCGGGAATCAAACCCGTGCCTTTGGGGGTGGCAGCTAATCACGATAACCATCCTATTACAAACGCAATATTCTCTAACTTTTGGTAAGGTTGAACATTTTATTGACACCTCTCTCACATTTAGTAGCTCAACTTACTGATAATTAGAACAAATACTGGAGCTCATGATCTTGATGATCACTATTGATTATGATAATTACAAGAAGCAGAAGACGAAGACTGAGCGAGTTGACTACGTAATTAGTGTCACGTAACTGTGAGCTTGCATTCGAGGGATGGTGGGTTCGAATCCCACCGTCTGCAGCCTTGAAGATGATTTTCTATGGTTTCCAAATTTCTCATCAGGAAAATGCCGGGGCTGTACCTTAATGAAAGCTAAGGCCGCTTCCTTATCAATCAATTCTGCCCTTTCCTATCCTTCCGTCGCGGAAAACCTTCGATCTTAGTGCGACGATAAACAAGTAGCAAAAAAGTAAAAAAATATTAAGCTCTCAGACGAAAGTATTTTTACACTGGTCTCTTTTCATACCGACACTGAAGTATGTGATTGAGAACTGGGAGGACTGAAGACAGCTTTTGTCGTAAGTTGGAGGTACCAGCCATGGAGGGAGCGAGAAATATTGCTGTTGCAAGGACGAGGAGATAATGGCAGGCGGCTAATGGGAATTAGTAGAACAAGGCTACGTTAGGAATGAATTCAGTTTGTGAAACAGAGGGTAAAAATGGCTTCAGTGGTTAGGCTTTGTGGAGCAAAGGGAAGAGGGTAGGTTACTCAGGGATATATTGGACTCTGCGATAGACGATAAGAGAAGCAAAGGAAGATCAAGGTGACGATGGTTAGAAGTAAGATGTGTGGAACCACATAAAGCCACAAATTGTAGGCTTCCAGGGAAAGTGAGTATAAGTCAGAAAATGTTCAAAATAAGATAACTCCATGGTGTGTGCCCTGGAGCGTATTTTTATCTTTGCTGTAATTAGTATAAGTCGGAACTAAACTATATGAACAGTATTTCATTTGGTCCTAACCAGAAATCAAACCCCATGGCACAACAGCCCCGAATGGCCACGGCCTACGAAGCGACCGCTGCTCAGTCCGAAGGCCTGCAGATTACGAGGTTTCGTGTGGTTAGCACGACGAATCCTCTCGGCCATTATTTTTGGCTTTCTATGATAGGGATGCCATCTCACCATCAGATAGCTCCTAAATTGTAATCACGTAGGTTGAGTGGACCTGGAACCAGCCCTCAGATCCAGGTAAAATTCCTTAGCCTGCCCTGGAATCGAACCCGGGGCCACAGGGTAAGAGACAGGTACGCTACCATTACACCGCGGGTCCAACGTTTGAACCTAACAGTACAAATAATTATGTTAATATCTGTCTAGGATAGAAGAGCATACGTCATTTTCTTATTAACACCCGTCCTCCCTCGCAGCCTAGAGACTGTATGTGTTTGGGGAGACTCATAATTAATTCATCGTGTCTTGCAGACCGATTGCTTAGAAGCCTATAATGATGATGAGCGTATAAATGTGAGGCTCGTAAAAGATGGACTAATACAATGGATTTTTCTCTCATGAGTTTAGCGCCTATGGATGGTGCGGTAAACATTTTATTTAGACCAATGATGAGAGAATGCGTTTGCCAATTGCACCATGTTTATTGAAAAAACCTGCTGCGCTATATGATGTGGTTGCAGGCACGTGAGAGCGAAAAATGACATGTGAATTTCGTTAACGAATTACACGGGGAATTTTGCAGGCAGTAATTCATTTTAGGAAAGAATGGGAGAAGTTTGAGAATATTAAGATGGCTTCTCCACAGTGGGAGAATACGACGTAGAGACGAGGGGTGCTAAATAGCACCTGGTCATGATTTACATAAGCGATGAAACATCACCACGTCAGAAGAGAAGGCAGCACGACGAATTAGAGGAGACGGGTATCCAGAATTGCTAGAATAGACTGCTTGTTCAGAGCTGTGACTCTGGCACTTGGGCGAAGAATCATGGAAGGAACTACGGCTTCCTCGGAACACGATACATACTGTACCGCACAACACTTAGGAAAGCAAAGGATAAGTTTGCCAATAGCACATCATTGTTTGCGCTCAAATATAATAGAATTTATTTTAACAGCACCATTTCATTACAATTCATATATTCCTTCCTAATCTCATTCGTATTGGAAACAAGAAGACTGTCCATGGTATTAATTAGCTCGTTATTGCTGGTGAATCAGCAGAAGACATTCAATCTTCAATCCCACCGGGGAGTTTTCTAATACGCTCGATCATATTAAGCTCCATTGGACTAAACGCACCAAAATGCACACTGGATAATAATAATAATAATAATAATAATAATAATAATAATAATAATAACAATAATGAAATGGTGTATGGCTTTCAGTGCCGGTAGTGTCCGAGGACAAGTTCGGCTAGCCAGATGCAGGTCTTTTTATTTGACACCCGTAGGCGACCTGCGCGTCGTGATGAGAATGAAATGATGATGAAGACGACACATACGCCCAGGCCCCGTGCCGGTGAAATTAACCAATCATGGTTAAAATTCCCGACCTTACCGGGAATCGAACCCGGGACCCCTGTGACCAAAGGCCAGCACGCTAACCATTTAGTCATGGAGACGGACAATAATAATAATAATAATAATAATAATAATAATAATAATAATAATAATAATAATAATAATAATAATAATAATAATAATAATACACCAGTTGTACGGTTTTCAAGGCACATACATAAAATAACGAACATATAAGAAAACGCACACGCCGGGCTGAGTGGCTCAGACGGTTGAGGCTGGCTTTCTGATCCCAAATAGGAAGGTTCGATCCTGGCTCTCTCCGATGGTATTTGAAGGTGCTGAAATACGTGAGCCTCGTGTCGGCACACTCACTGGCACGAAAAAGAAACTCCTGCGGGACTACATTCCGAAATCTCGGTGTCTCGGAAAATCGTAAACATAGTTAATGAGGCGTAAAGCAGATAATATTATTATTATGTTTGAAAACGTACAAGTAAAAGGAATTTAAGATTATTCTTTGGATATGTATATTTAATGTTGATAACATATCTTAGAGTACAAAGTAGTGGTTCTTATACAACGAAAAACGTAAAACTGAGCAACTTCCTCAAATGTGCTGAAAGTTGAAGGCATAAATGGCCAGGAAAGGTTTCAAATTGGGAGTCTTGTATAGCTCTATCAAATTAAAAACAAATTTCGAAAATCATTTATGGCCAAAATGCAGTCCCGGAAAAAGAGCTCAATTTTTTTTTCTACAATTAGTTTTACATCGCATCGACACAGATTGTTCTTATGGCGACGACGGGAAAGGAATGGGCTAGGAGTGGGAAGGAATTGGGCGTGGCCTTAATAAGGTGTAGCCCCAGCATTTGCCTGATGTGGAAATTGGAAACCACGGAATATCATTTTCAGGGTTGCCGACAGTGGGGTTTGAACCCACTATTTACCGAATACCGGATACAGATCGACTGAAGCGATCGAGCTCCAACCTAAAATCGCTTCTTTCTTTACTTGTTTTCTTTTTTGTTCTAAATCCCAGCCAAATTAAATTATCTGCACAGTCTGTTCCTTCTGTTATGTGTTCCTTGATTCAACACCCTCACGTTTCTTTTTTTTTTTTTTTTTTTTTGAAAAACATCCACACCGAATGTATTTATAAGGACTTAACTGAAACTCTGCATTGACTCACAATAGCGCTCGTAGTGGTGGTTACTTGAAACAATGCATTGACTCACATTAGCACTCGTAGTGGTATAAAACGGCAAACTGCTAATCTAATCGACCTGATAACGATGATTAAGAACAGTATTGCAATCCCCCTGTGGGTGGGGGCAGTAGAATAACACCCACGGTATCCCCTGCCTGTCGTAAGAGGCGACTAAAAGGGACCTCAGGGACTCTGAACTTTGGAGCGTGGGTTTGCGACCACGGGGCCTTCAGCTGAGTCCTGGCATTTCTTCCACTTACTTGTGCCAGGCTTCTCACTTTCATCTATCCTATACGACCTCCCTTGGTCAACTCTTGTTCTTTTCTGACCCCGACGCTATTAGGTTTGCGAGGGCTAGGGAGTCTTTAATCTTCACGCCCTTCGTGGCCCTCGTCTTCCTTTGGCCGATATCTTCATTTTTCGAAGTGTCGGACCCCTTCCATTTTTCTCTCTGATTAGTGTTATATAGACGATGGTTGCCTAGTTGTACTTCCTCTTAAAACAATAATCACCACCACCACCACCAGTATTGCAAGTTTTAGGAATAAATAAAGAATGTGTTCTCATACTTCATTATGTTTCATTTACCTAAAATTAACGGCCGTAGCCGTGTTGAAACATCGGATCCCGTGATATCTCCGAAGTTAAGCAACATTGGGCGTGGTCAAGATTTGGATGGGTTGTCACGCGCTGTTGGTGGGGGTTAAGGGAATGGAGGAGCGGAAAGGAACTGGCCACCCTACCGTAGGTAAACTCCGGCTCAGGCACACCTCTGCGGAGGTTCGGACCTGCCTTCGGGCAGAATACAAACTTACGTACACCTACAATTCATAGTTCATACCCCCAGGATGTTTTCAACATTGAGTTGCATGTTTAGAGAACAAAGCAACAAATAAAAGCAAAGCAAAGTCACCTCCGTACAGGCCATGAAGGCCTTTGGAGGAGTGGAAGGTAAAGGCTTCCACCATTGTTAACCTCGGCACGTGATGGGGTAGAGTGGTTAGCTCCACGCCCGGCCGCCTTTGCCCCCAGGAATTAACCTGGTACTCATTTTTGGTGTAGGCTGGGTGAACCTCAGGGCCATATGCACCTCCGGAACTGGAAATCTCGTTTCTTAAATTTTACGACTTCCAGACGGGGATTCGAACCCACGTCTTTCCGGATGAACTGAGCACGCCTTTCCGCCTCGGCCAGGCAGCCCCTAAGCAACAAATAACAAAGAAAATTAATATGAAAGTGACTGTATGTCATTTAGAAGTTAATTTCTTGGTAATATCCAGAATGAAAACTCACAGCTACGCGATTCCAACCGCACGGCGAACTCACTCTGTCGCTCATTCTTCAGCTGGCCCGTTAACAAATGAACGGCGTTACACGAATGATGACGGATGATGACGAACGTGGTTTCACGTGTCTCCTAGTTCCCTGGGATATGAGCAGCTTAGTCATTAGTGGAGGCGACCACAGCCAAAAAATCCGTACAGGTACAAAGAAAATGAATATAACGTTTCTTGTACAGAATTCAATTTCAAGGCCGCGGGATGTACTTCATTTTTCAAAAGGATCAACAGTTTATCCGTTGTTTTAATTGCTGGAGGGCAAAAATTGCTCAAATTTTGGATATAAAACCAAACCAAACAACTCGATGGCACCCCAGCCGTCGCGGGTCTTGGCCTACCAAGCGACCGCTGCTCAGCGCGAAGATTATGAGGTGACGCATGGTCGGTGTGACGAATTATCTCAGCCGTTATTCTTGGTTTCCTAGACCGGGACCGTCATCTCACCGTCAGATAGCTCCGGAATTGAATCAGGTAGGCTGGAGTAGAACTCGAGCCAACTCTCAGGTCCAGGTAAAATTTCCCGAGCTGGCCGCGAATTGAACCCAGGACCTCCCAATGAGAAGCAAGCACGCTACACCTAGACCGTGTGGTCGGATTAAAATTCAGGACATACCACTGTAAAATCCCCCACTAGCTCGAAACGGTGTAGCATATAAAAATCATAAGCACTGCATCCCTTGTGACTCGAGATTTCAACCTGCATCTTTACCAAAGTTTTGCTTAATCGGTCCATTAATTTTCAAGCCTATCCGAAGGATAGCGCATGATTTAATACATTTCCCAGTCATGGGCCGGAGTAGGAACGTATAAATGAGAAAACACGTGATGGAAAAACTTATGACTGACCTATTTTCTTTTGCTAGTGTCTCTATGTCGCACCGACACAGATAGGTCT